>NC_065447.1:85172202-85884330 GCF_917563875.1 Diabrotica virgifera virgifera | reverse complement strand
CAAACCCCGGAGTGCAGTCACGGATTGCAACGAACGAAATGGCAGGGATGCCCTAGCGGCAACTGCTAGCAAAAGACTAAATTTTCAATCTAATAGCACATAGAACAACACCTAAAAATGTTACTCTGCATCCTACCAGATTGAAAACAATGGGAACCTTCTCTGGTAACACCTACGAGGCTTCTACAATTTGCAAGTCATGACAGAAGCTGAGACTAAGAAGATGAGGGAATTTTACGATTTATAATTCACTTCCCATCTGCTTAGCGCGGTTAAGTTCCAACGAGAATGGTTTCCCCCCTCGTACTCCAATCAGAGTAAACATGTAAATAAGAACTGAATAACCATTTTCAATATCGTTGCAACACGAAACTACAGCCGCATCATTATTCCAGTTCAATCAGAGAGTGTAGCAAGCACCTCTACCGGTTTTGAAACTTATTAGTCTCTCATCAGGAGGCACATAGCACCTTAGTCTCAGCATCCGTTATGGCTTGCGAATTGTAGAAGCGTCGGAGATGTTACCAGAGAAGGTTCCCATTGTTTTCAATCTGGTAGGATGTAGAGTAACATTTTTAGGGGTTGTTTTATATGCTATTAGATTGATAACTTAGTCTTTTGCTAGCAGTTGCCGCTAGGGCATCCCTGCCATTTCGTTCGTTGCAATCCGTGACTGCACGCCGGGGTTTGTCCTAATTCGGTCAGAGAGAGCAGCATATGTGCCTCCTGATGAGGGACTAATAAGTTTCGAAACCGGTAGAAGTGCATGGCTGCACTCTCTCATTGAACTGGAATAATGATGCCGCTGTAGTTTCGTGTTGGAACGAAATTGAAATGGTTATTCATGTTTATTAACAAACTATATTATAGGTCTGGATCCCGCGTATGAAAAAAAAGTTGATTAATAGCAAGCTGAAAATTTGTTAATAGCTTAAGGGTGTCTAGTCGGACAAACTTTGATATATGGTAACACTGGAACAGGGGAAGTTTTAATTGTGGAACAGGTTAAAAATTTGGAACGGTCAGAACACGAAAACGGCACATGTATTTTGTCCGACAGAACAGACTTAAACTCTCCGAACAGAGACTAAACTCTCATGCAAAAATCAGACTGCTATTTATCACCAAATGGGCTTTCTAATGAGTGGAACATGTAGAATATGTCAAATGACAGGAATTATGACAGGTGATAAATAGCAGTCTGATTTTTGCATGAGAGTTTAATCTCTGTTCGGAGAGTTTAAGTCTATTCTGTCGGACAAAATAACATGTGCCGTTTTCATGGTCTGACTGTTCCAAATTTTTAACCTGTTCCACAATTAAAACTGCCCCTGTTCCAGTGTTCCCATATATCAAAGTTTATCTGACTAGACACCCTTAAGCTATTAACAAATTTTCAGCTTGCTATTAATCAACTTTTTTTTCATACGCGGGATCCAGACCTATATATTTATGGTCTATTATGATTATATTTATGTGAAATTTTGAAGGTATTGCATGTATAATTTTCGTTCAGAAGTTAAATACAAGACTGATATAATAAAATATAATAATACTTAATTTAAAATTTATATCTTAAAATTTATATCTGTATTAAGGTAATTTAAAAAATAATACCATTACTTAAAGTTACTAATTTAACATTACTAATTTCAAAATTTTACGTAGGTATTCTTGACGAAATTATACATACATAATTTCAAAATGTCACCTGGCATTAGTCATAATAGACCCCATAATTTGCGAAATATCGCGGAATTTGTATTTAAAATTTTAAATTTACCCCCAACCCTCTCCGTGGGGATCATGTTTGGTATAATTCGATAGATTTTTGAAAAATATTGTACACGTATTTTTTAGTTTTTCGATCTAACTTTCATTTCGCGAATTATTTGCTTTTTTTTGTGAAATTTTTAACTCGCCCATTTCATTATACCCCGCTCAAATCGTCAGATTTTTTAAATATACACTCTTTTGCATGTACTAAACTTACCTTATCTTAATCTGACAATTTCGGGTATTTTTAAGGATAGATTTTTTTTGGGCCCCCTTAACGAACTCCTCTGTGTTAAGAGCCAATATTATATGGTAGACTAACCTCCGCTCGAGTAACTGCAAAAATCCCCGCTTGTGCTCCCCTACCATAATAGACAGACACAAGTTTTGGTACCTATGGTAAGGGAGCCCAAGTGGGGATTTTTGCAGGTACTCGAGCTAGTCAGATTATCATATCGCACCTTGAAAACCATATAAAATATATGCAATTTTTTCATGAAATGGCCTTTGAATGCAGTCTAATAGGAAAACAATATATTTTTTAATGCTGTATAGCAGTATTTCCATCGAATTTTAAGTTCGGCAACAGAAAGATACGTCCCTATGGCGTTTGTAAAAAATCGATTCTCCTTTTTATACCATACCATCGGGCATTATTTGCAGTTGTTGCTCAACGGATCTAAAATAGGAACAAAAACTCAGATCTATATGGCAATATGTGTAAAATATGACCCACGCTCGTAAATAAAAGCAAGACGTAGTGGAAAAATGTTTTGAATACATATAAAACATACGCACAATTTCATTGCAACACTGGAAATAAGCGACAACAGTGGCGTAATCAGTAGGGGAGCTTTGGGGGTTAAACCCCCATTGGGGTGTCCTTTGAGCTCTATACGCTTAACACCATTACTATTCCTTATCACCAGTCCGGAATAAGAATGACGTAACTGCAAATTTTGTAAATTCCTGTTTATTGCGTAATTAACTTCTAACATACTGTGTACAGATGATACAAAACCACAGAACTGTAACTATGTGCTGAGCCACTACAGGGTAGTTGCGTCGTTATTGAAATACGCACCTCTTTAGACCTTGTTTCAGATGAATAATGACGCAACTGCAAAAAGGGTTGAAAATAGGGGGACTAAATTAAGATAATGAAATTCGGAACAATAGGGATGAAAATAAAAGCTATCGCTGTAAGAATAAACGGCATACTAAATATTTAAAAATAGTTTTTTGTACAGAAAATTTTAAGATCAAGAATGACGCAACTGTAGGTAGGGTCGAAAAAGGGGGAATTAAATTAAGTTAATGAAATTCGAACCAATAGGAATGAAACTAAAAGTCATCATTGTAAGAAAAAACGCCATACGCCATTATTTTAAATATTTAAAAATTTTTTAGATGAAGAATGACGCAACTGTAAAAAGCATTGAAAATGGGAGGATTAAATTAAGATAATGAAATTCGAACCAGTAGGGATTAAAATAAAAGCCATCATTGTAAGAATAAACTCCATACCGATACTCTTGGACGATTACTCCTCATTTAATACATATATTTTAAATATTGAAAAATCGTTTTTTGCTCTCCTGAGAAAGCCGATTTGTAGTTACGTCATTCTTGTTCCGGATAACACTAAAAATTTGTAATAAATAAGTACAATCTTAAAAAAAAACTGTTTTTTGATATGCATTTTTACTGCATCGTTTGCGAAAATTGATACATATATTTTTTAAAACCATGTGGCCGTATGTGCTAAAATACATATTTCCCGAAGGAAATTTTACATACTTCTTAATGCATATAAAAATATGCAAAATTAAAGATAGTTATGCTAAATACCAGGTGTGCAGCTTAATTTTTGGAATTACAGTAAATAACATTAACTTTAAGAAACTTGAAATGCTCATAACTCAATATTATGATTTTTACAGTTACTGCCCTATGATTTTCAAGGTGCGATATGGGGAGAAACCTTGTACCCTGTAAATATACCTCTACCATATATTGGCTCCTAATACAGGGGAGTTCGTTAAGGTGGGTCCGAAAAAAAAACTATTCTTAGAAAATCTCTAAATCGTCAGATTAAGATAAGGTAAGTTAAGTACATGCAAAGGAGTGTTTATTTAAAAAATCTGACGATTTGAGCAGGGTGTAAGGAAATGGGTGGGTCACAAACTTTCACAAAAAAAATCGAATAATTCGTCAAATGAACGTCAGATCGAAAAACTAAAAAATACGTTTTCAATATTTTTCAAAAATCTATCGAATGATATGACACACGACACCCAATGTAGATGGGTGGGGGAAATTTAAAATTTTAAATACGAACCCCGCGATATTTCGCGAAATGAACATCAGATGGAAAAACTGCAAAATACACGTATCCAATATTTTTGAAAAATCTATCGAATGGCATCAAACATGACCCACCACGAAGATGGGGTGGGGGTTACTTTAAAATCTTAAATAGGAGCCCCCCATTTTTATTGCAGATTTAGATTCTTTGCGTAAAACTAAGCAAGTTTTATTCGAGATATTTTTTCGAATTATGGATAGATGGCACTCTAATCGGAAAAACGATTGTTGGAAATGGAAAATTATATTAAAAAATGGAAAGTCCCCCATTTTATGGAAAACGTAACTTACCTTTTTTTGGTTTTAGGACCTGCTCTTCACAACCCAATAGGTCCCCATAACACTTGAGTAATTGCAAATTTAGCATATTTCCTCCCTTACTGCTACGAAAGTACCCCGCACAAACCTTATGGAAATTAGGTCCCAGTGGATTTCGTTCATACTTTGAGAAAATACCCTTTGAAGCATCCTGATAAAAAGTTTTTATGGGCACAACTCAATCGTATGAAGGATTTTCAAGATATAGAGGCACAAACTCGGAAAATTATAAGATTTACTGGGTATTCCAATTTCCTGAGTTACTGGTTATCTGGCAACATGTACAAAGTTTGGGTCAAGGAAAATTACTAGTAGTCTAGGATTTATTCCAGGCTATCTAATGGCGACCTTTACTTTGACCTTGACCTTCAACAGACGTCATCTTCCAGAGTTTCGAAGGTTTTCGACATTAAATTAATATAAACAGATTAGTCATGTGTTTTTGGGATCGCCCAACACGAATATGCCATCAGAATTGACCTCCGGAGGACGTGGTGGCCAAGGCCACGAATCCGTAATCAGCACAAACACAGGAGGCCCTGGTGCCTAAGACAGGTTATCTTCTGGAGTTTCGAAGAAATCAAATAGAGAAATCAAATGGATTACTCTTAGGGTTTTAACTCCAGAAGATCACCTGTCTTAGGCACCATGTGCTCCTGTATCTGTGCTGATCACGTATTCGTGTTCAGCAAACCCAAAATCCTATAACTAATCCGTTTGCATTAATGTAGTACCAAAGACCCTCGAAACTCCAGGAGCGCCTTTCATTGATCTTGGAAACCAGGTGCACCGGAAATCGGTTCTGGTGGCATATTCGTGTTTAGCGACCTCAAAAAACTTTCCAGTAATTCATTTGCATCACATAAATGCCGAAAACCATCGAAACTCTAGAAGACGACGTCCCTTGCAGTGGCCCTGGCCACCACATCCTCCGGAGGTCAATTCCGCAGGCATATTCGTGTTTATCGATCCCAAAAACCCACGGGTAATCTATTTATATCAATTTAATGCCGAAAACCCTCGAAACTCTAGAAGATGACGTCCATTGAAGGTCAAGGTCAAAGTAAAGGTCGCCATTGGATAGCCAGGAAAAAATCCTAGATTACTAGTACTTTTCCTTGATCCAAACTTCTACATGTTGCCAGAAAACCAGTAACTCAGGGAATTGGAAAACCCAGTAAATCTTATAATTTTCCGAGTTTGTGTCTCTATATCTTGAAAATCCTTCATACGATTGAGTTGTGCCCATGAAAACTTGTTATGAGGATGCTTCAAAGGGTATTTTCCCAAAGTATGAACGAAATCCACTGGGACCTAATTTCCATAATGTTCGTGCGGGGTACTTTAAAGGAATAATAGTTTGAGTGAGTATGCTCAAGGTTAATATTGGCTATAAATAGAGAATTCCTACCTACTGTTTTTGATTTTACAAGATTTATTAAGGAATGAAATTAGAAGATGTATGTAATATAATAAAAGAGGCTCAAAAAATTCCCGTTAAAATCAAAATAAATATGTTATTTGTCGGTATGCTGATTCTTAATTTTTGCAAATGCAAAGCATATTTCATAAACACAAATAGATTTAACAGCTTGACCATTGCTCATTCCATGCCCTCTACCATTGCGAAATATCTCGGATGCGTGAGAACTTCTCGGTATATCTGAGTGAAGTCTACGATATCCTGGTGCGATCTCGAATATAGCATCTACATAACAATAGCTGTAACCCAGCGTAAATATTATTCATAGAATGGAATGGGAGACTCAAGAATGAAGTGAACTATTCAAGGACGTCGTTGAAGAAAAGACAAGACAATTTTTTTGTTTATTTTTATCGAAGATTGTCGCATGATGTATCTAGATTATTATAAAAGAAAACAAATAAGTTTGTAACTGAAATGTTACAGGGAGGACCATTGAAAGTTTTGTTGCCGCGAAGTTTTAAAACAAATAATGATTTTAATCTAAACGCCTCGAGTATTACATTTTTTGCTATGACGTCAATTTTTACGTTAATTTTTTTCTACTACAAAGGAATTAATTTATTAAACGCAACACTAAAATTATCAACTACAGTAATAACAAATAAATTGAATGAAATTATAACCCTAGCAGAATAACAGCAAGGTTTTAAGTCGCAAAGATAATGGGGCAAGTTCAAGAGAAATTACCAGAAGTAAACAACAAACTGGCAAATATTAAATTGCGTTAACTTGTGAACTTTAAGAACAGCTTATACTCATTGAAACTGCCTCTTTTGGTCGAAGATTATTTTTTTGCCAAAGTAATGGCGTGAAGTAGTATGAGAAGTTACCCAAAAATCACAGATGGCTTAATTGGTTGGACCTGTACCAACCAGTGCCGTTTTATGCACTGGGCGCTTGGGGCGGGCACCCAGGGTCCCGTAAGGACCCGTTCCTTTTACTGATAAAAAGTGATTCCTTAGAACATTGTAAAAAAATGTTTGAAGATGGAGAAAAAGCTTATTATAGAAGATTAAATAAAAGCAACTTTTATAGAGGAAACCCCAATGGAGGCAAAGAAAAGAAATATTGGCTAATATACGACGCAAGTGTTAAAGCTATTTATTGTTACCCGTGCAAATTATTTTCATTTGAAAAAATAGTTTAACTGAGTTTGGATGGACCCACTGGAAACATTTCAATATTTTGCTCAAATCTCACGAAGAACGTAAATTTCATCTGAACTCTATGGTTACATTAATAACAAGATCATCATTGATTGGAGTTATAAACGCTGCCTTGAAAGAGCAAGTAAAATGCGAAGCTGACTATTGGATAAACGTCCTAAGAAGAGTTGTTGTCACTACTAAATAACTTGCTTCTCAAGGACTAGGTTTACGTTGATGCAATGAGGATTTAACGAGTCATCATAAAGGAAATTACTTAAGTTGTCTTGTAGACTAGGCTAAATTTGACTACTTCTTAGTTGAGCATTTACAACGGAATGCGAATAAATGAAAAGGTTCAGTTAGCTATCTGTCTCACCAAATTTGCAATGAATTCTTGGAAATAATGGAATCAAAGCTTGTAGAAACTTTTGACGCTGTAAATGCTTTAGTTAAAAACTAGGGATCCATCAAACCTATTTTTTCCAGTTAAGCAATAACAGAGACGAAAAATTAGCAACTAAAAATGAAGCCAAGACACTGCAGAATAAAATCTTTGAGATAACTCTATTGACACTGATTTGGACAACAACTTTGGAACGAGTTAATGGAAAAGCAATGGGTGTACGTGAAGCAACTGTGGACTTAAACGTGTCAATGTGAGTAGAAATAATGACATCTATTTTGAGATTTGGAGACGTAAGAAATATGTCAAGCGAAATTGAACTAGAAGCCAAAAATATATTTTTTTTTGCGAAGACGAGGATATATGCTACAAAGATGTTACATCAGCTGTTAGATGATTTTGTATGCTAGATAAGGAAGCAGTCAAGACTTCAATTAATACTTTATGTGAAATATAAAAAACATGTTGATGAAACCAAAGAGAACTTGCATAAAGAAATTACCCATTCTATAACATTATGCCAAAAGTTGAATAAACATTTAGAAAATTTGGTGTCATCCAGGATGTAAAGATTGTAAAGGCAATTTCCCAATATTTTACCTTTACTGCAAGTTTATTTCACGATACCAACTTCTAATAAATGCATCAGGCGAGCGATCCTTTTCGGCTTTAAAAAGAATAAAAATATATTTAACGCCAAATTTGGGTCAAGAAAATCTAGACGCGTATCACTATTGTATTATAGAAAATGAAGACCTGGAGCAACTGAATTGTGATAGTATTATCTGACAGATTGCTAATGCCTAGTCAAGCAAAAAGTGATCTAATTTTTGTCATATGTATTTTTTAGAATATATTTTTTTATTTGTCATGTGTTGTTTGTTGTTTTGTGTAACTTTCTGTTTTTTTTATACATTTTTAAATGTATTTTTTGGAATATTTTTTACGTTTGCTATTCTTCTTGTTTGCTAAAAATTGTGTATGGATTTTAAGGGTATAAATACATGGATGTGTTTTCTTGTAAAAAAATCTGACAACGAATAGCAATTAAAGGGGCCCCTAAATATTCAGCGCCCAGAGCCCGAAGTTAGGTTAAACCGGCACAGATACGAACTAATTATTTTATAGCCCCCATACAATTATTAGACCCTGCCGGATAGCAAATTGATCATCGGTATCCTTAGGATAACGGAGACCCCTAAACTTATCACTGTAGATAGGTAAATTCATCATCATTTTTGTCGCTGGTTACTAATGTCGAAGGATGCCTGTTACTGATTACACTTCTAAGTTACGTGGCAATCTATTAAATTCTGAAGTTGTTTTAGGTAAGTACATTGCTTTAAAAGGCTCTAGCGGTATAATATGTAAAATCTGCATTCTGCTATGGATTCTTATTTGGGATTGGGCACTCGAAAGTAAATATTTAAAAAATAGCCAAATAGTTAGCTCCCTAGGTTAGGCCCCAGGTGTTCCCTATTGTACAAATTGTATTTTATTTTAATTTTTCCTAAACTACTCGCTGCTTTAAAAAATCTGAAAAATGTATTGCGTGAACATACATTTTCATCTCTAAATACTCAGATTTTTTTCAGATTTTTTGGATCAAAGTTTAACTCAGGAATAATATTTGAATTTTTCAAAAATATTTTAGGTTAGGTAGGTAATTTTTGGCAAACTCATAAATAATTATTTTTCGTGTATTTTTTATTGGCTTTTTTAATGGTGGGATTAGATTTGCCATTTACTCTCCGGAAAATCTTCAAATTTCGATAAAACCAACACCACCTATCCCACTCCCCATATTTTTAGCACATAAACTCAACTGCGTGTCAATAAATAACGATTTCTGATACATTTTTCTGTTATTTTTAATAACTCGTCATTTTCAGACAAGAACAAAAGTACATTTTTTTTTATATGTTTATAATAATATCACCAGTCTATGGGAGCAAAAATAGTATAATTAATTACCTGCGAATTCTATCCTACTGCATGGATTTTAATGAAGTTTTGGGAATAGCCTCTACTTATCTCCTAATTCAAAGTCTACCCTATGTCAATGTGTGTTTTTATCTTGGGGGTGGTTCCCACCCCTTCTTGGGACAGAAAATTTCTTGGTTAAACTAACCACGGAAGTGGCTAGAGAACTTAATTGTAAGCAAAAACTGTTCTATAATTTTTTTTTGAAAACTCAATATTTTCTGAGTTATTCGTGGTTAAAAATTGGCCATTTTCGTTGAAACGTAACACCTTTTTGAACGGTCTTTTGCAAATATCTTAAAAACTATGCATCTAACTAAAAAAACTATATAAAACATTTTTGTAGCCTATAAAAAACCAAAGGGACTAGTTCCTTCGCAAATCTTCTAGTTATAATATAAAAAGAGATATGGTAGGTGAAAATAGTTTGTTTTTTTTTTGTGCATGCTCAAATCGTTGTCTTCAACTCGAAATAACAGACAAACAGTCGATTTTAGGTGTATAATGTTACCAACACCTTTTGTAGTGCTTAAAGAGATCTTTAAAATGACCAATATTATAGGTATATTGCATTCAAACTAAGCGAGATATGCTGCAAAAAATTGATGATTAATGTATTTTAAGAAAAAATGAGAAGTATATTTACCCTCTCATCCACCAGAATTTTAATGCATTATTTTACTTCTACAATACGTTTTACTATAGTATTATGGACGGGTTCAAAAAGTTGGACGGGTTTAAAATGAATGGTTTTTGAAAAAAAAGATCAATATATAGAGCGCATTTTTAGATTTCCTTAAAAATCTTCTTTTCCTACATGTAACTTGAAAATGATACGAGATACAATAACAAAACGTAAAACAAGATTGTTACTCAACAAAATCCTACATTTTTATGTGGTACCTTTTTTTCGTGTCTCTTATCATTTTCGAGTTACATGGAGAAAAAGGAAGATTATTAAGAAAATTTAAAAATGCACTCTATAATTTGATCTTATTTTTTTGAAAAACTATCCATTTTAAACCCGTCTAACTTTTTGAACATAGAAATAACACTATAATAAAAAGTATTGTAGAAGGAAAACGATGCATTTAAATTCTGATGGATGAGGGGTTTAATGTATGTACTTCACATTTTTTTTAAATTCCATTAGTCATCAATTTTTTTGCAGCATATAGCGCTTACTTTGAATGTAATCGACATTTAATGTGGCTCATTCTAAAGGCCTTTTCAATTACTACAAAAGGTATTGGTAGCATTATACAACTCAGTGAGAACTGAAAGTCCGTGGTGTACAGACGTGTTTACAATTGCTCTCTAAAATATATAGTTTCGTGCCATTGATTGTTTTTAATTAATCAAACAGTAAGTCTTTTTTGGATCTACTACATACATTAGTTTAATTAACAACTTCAAAAAAACATAAACCTGCACCTCATTAGAAGAATGTCTTTAAAATCTCTGTGCTTATATTGCAATAATTTGTTAATGGAGATCGATAGCCAGGTCTCTTGTCTAAGTTGCAACAAATTATGCCATAAAAGATGTGCTCGATCAGAATTAAATGGTTGCAATGAAACATCCGTATCATTTGAGAACTGGCATTGTAATACCTGTAGAGCCTCTCCGAATAACATTACTCTTCAGAATGAGCCATCTATGTCTTCAGCCTCGCTACTCAGCAACCATCAGTTTGATTTACTTATGGACAAATTATCCATTCTCACAAATTCTGTGACAGAATTAAATAACAAGTTTTCTACACAATCACAAATGCTTGAAAACTGCATGAAGGATGTATCCGCTCTTCGTGATGAAAATAATCTTCTTCGTGAAAAAGTTAGTTCCTTGGAAAAACTAGTGAACTCTACAACTCCGTCACAAGATGATATATATTACGAAACTACTCAGCGTTTGAAGCGGGAAAAGAACGTCCTACTCCTAGGAATTCCTGAAAGATCACCCGAAGATGACGCTCGCATAATTAAAGAAGTAATTACGCACTTATCTCCGAATTCTGCGAATTGTATCCAGTCCGGCTATCGTCTTGGAAAAAATACTAATAATAACAAACCTCGTCTTTATCGTGTTATTTTTGGGACTCCTAAGGCTGCATTGGACGTTTTGAGAAACAAGAAGAATATTTCTCGTAATTTATATCCTTCAGTTAAGATAATCTCTGATATGACACCTAAACAGCGTCAACATCTAAATGATTTACGTGCAGAACTAGAGTTACGATTAAAAACTGAAACAAATCTCACTATTAAATATGTTTATGGAGTTCCGCAAATCGTTCAAATACTATCCAACAAAAGAGTTCGCGAGGAAGAGTCTTCACCTAATCGAGAGTCTGGCCTAAAAGTTGTAAAACCTGCCTCCTCGAAATCTGAATAGCAATCAGTACACATTGTTTTTTGGAACTCACAAGGAATTAATAGTGTTAATGACTTTTTAAGTGATTTCAATGATATACCCATTCTTTGTTTATCGGAAACATGGGTTATTACCGAAAATATAAAATTTTCAAATTATTTATCTACTTACTCATGTGCCAGTTCAGTTGCCATAAAAGAAAAATCCTTGGGTAGGGCTAGCGGTGGTCTATCAATTTTTTGTAATCCCAACCTTTCTTCTGTTTGTATTGATAAATCACCTTGGTGGATCTTTTGTTTAATATCTAGCAATAATTATAAATTTGTAGTCTGTAACGTTTATTTTAAACCTAGTCTAAGTATTGAATATTTATTGTCACTATTTCAGGAGGTGTTATCTAATATTTTAGAGAAATTTAATGATACACCTATAATTATTGGAGGAGACTTTAACTCCCGTGTTTCAGACAATGACGTATCCCCTCCTGAAATATTTGAAAACACAAATTTTTTTGACGAGAGACAAAGTTTAGATACTGTAATTAATGCAAAAGGTAGATGCCTTCTTGATTTCATGAATTTTAACGGGTTCTGTCTGTTAAATGGTAGGTGTATTTCTGATCGGCCTGCAAAATTTACTTTCGTCGGCCCTATGGGCAAGAGTACAATAGATTTAGTCTGGGTAAATAACTCACATTTGCACTTTGTTAATGATGTTTACGTAAATACAACGTGTACTTTATCAGACCACTTTCCTGTTTCATGCTTTATAACTCAAAAGTATCTTTCACCTATGAAAGAAACTATAATAAAAAATAAAACTATTTTTAAGTTAAATGAATCTTTAGTTTTGTCTTATAAACTAAACATGCAAAATTCGGCGGGGGTGCACATAATTCATGATGTCGAAATGGCAAACAAAAACCTGTTGGATAATATTTATAAAACAGCTGATAATCTTGGGCTGTCAAAAAGTATAATCGCTCCTAACAGACCTAATAAACACAAACCGTGGTATGATTGTCAATGTAGAGATCTAAAGAAATCAGTTAAAAGTAAACTCAAAATTTGTCAACAAAACAATTTCTCAAATCAAACTAAAAACGAATACTTAATTATTAAAGCAGAGTATAAAAAATTATTAAAAGTAAAAAAAACTGAATTTCAACAAAATATTATTGGTAATATTTCCAACTCTACTGATTCAAAAACTTTTTGGTTTCATATTAAAAGAGCTCGAAATATTTCAAATAGTTACATATCTTTACCTGCTGCAACATGGGAAACATTCTACTCTGAAATTATGGGAGCCGGGATAGTGGACACAACCCTCTATTTCGATGCGAGGAATCCGTATTTTGATAATCCTATTACCACCTATGAAATTTACTTAGCTTTAAATTCCTGTCAAAACAACAAAGCTCCAGGATCTGATAATATTCCCTATGAGTTTTACAAATACTTACCAAATAACTGGATCTTATACCTTAACTCATTTTTCAATACTATCTTCAACACTTCCACTTTTCCTAATAGTTGGTCGAAAATTACTCTAAAAATGCTCCACAAAAAAGGTCCCTCTAACGATCCTTCCAATTACAGGGGAATTGCTTTAGTAAACTGCATTACTAAAGTATTCATGCAAATTATTTTGAACCGTTTAGTCAATTGGGTAGAATCGTTTAATATACTTCCCGAATCCCAATCTGGTTTTCGTAAAGAACGTGGTTGTTACGATAATGTCTATACTCTTACATCCATCATTCAATTTCGTCTCCGATTTAAAAAGCGCAAGCTATTTGTATTGTTTGTTGACTTTAAGCGGGCTTTTGATTGCATTAACCACGCGTTGCTCTGGTCTAAACTTTTTGCTTTAGGTATTAGCTCTAAAATTGTACTTCTACTTAAATCTTTCTATTCTAATGCTACCTTTAGGGTTAATGCTGACGAGCAATATACTAAATCGTTTAACATTTGTGAGGGCGTGTTACAGGGAGAAGTCCTCAGTCCCTTGTTATTTGCGTTATTTCTTGCAGACATCGAAGATTTTTTTAAAAGCCGCGGAGCAGAAGGCATCAATGTTAATAACGTAAATGAAATTCTTATGCTTTTATACGCTGACGATTTGGTAATATTAGGTCACTCGGAGATCGATATATCAAAAAAATTAAAAATGTTGGAGGATTACTGCAAACAAAACAAACTTACTGTCAATACTGCTAAAACTAAAATTATGTGTTTCTCTAGGGGTCCTTATAACTTAAAAAATAATATTAAATTCACTTTCAATCAATATCCCATTCTATTAACTAACACCTATAATTACCTTGGAGTGACTTTTGCCTCTTCGTCTCTATTCCGTGAAATGGCAGATGTGAGTAATGCGAAAGCTAAACAAGCAACTGGAGCACTTATACCTGTTCTAGCTAAACTTAAAATTGACTGCATGCAAACGAGGCTACAACTTTTTGATGCATTAGTAACAAGTACAATCTCCAATTGTATTTCTGTATGGGCACTCCGTTATGTAGATGTTCTCGAACAAGTTCAAGTACAATTCCTAAAACGAATTCTTATGCTTCCCATATCCACACCCGGTTACATAGTCAGAGTAGAATGCGGCAGAGTCAAACTCTTGTATAATATATTCAAGTGGACACTAAACTGGTTAAAGAAAATTTATATGATGGACGATTCCCGTTACCCCAAAATGTGCTTTTTTCGTCAACTACAACTGATGGAGACCGATAGCAGGTATAACTGGGCAGCGCAGGTAAAATCACTTTTTACTTTTATTGATGCTGAACCTATTTGGAATAATCTCTCCCTTCATTCCCTACAACTGAATAGAAAAGCCTTGTTAATCAAATTTAAAAATAAGCTCTCAGAATTAGATATTTCTCTTTGTCAGCAATCCAATTTTCTCCCCTTATATAAACACCTAGCTCTTTCCGAATTAAGTCAAAAATACTTATGCCTAAAAATGCCCATCCAGATTACAAGAACTATTGCACAGCTTCGATTATGTAATTCATTCTGCTTAACGTTCACTTATAAGGATTCTACATATAAAATTAATCCTAATGAAATCTGTACTATTTGTAACAATAAGGAGTTAGAAACAATTGAACATATACTTTTTGATTGTCCAATATATTCTTGTATGAAACAATCATCCATTAATTATATAGCCGATATTGATACTGTAACTCATACCTTAAATAACATTACAGTATATTCAGCTAAAATAATAGCTAGCTATATCTGGAATGTTCTAAAACTTAGGTCTTTCATCATAAATGAATAGTTAAATACGTAAATTATACTTTGTATCTTTAATTAATTCTTATATAACTCGTTGTTTTTTTTTTTTTTTTTTATTTATTTCTTTCTTTTGTTTATCCCTAAAATAAACATATTGTGTGTTTCTTGGGATGAAAGAAAGGAACGAAATATTTGTTCTCACCCTTTCCATAAAATTGTAAAATTTTAAAAGGAAATAAATGTATCTATCTATCTATCTATCTAACTAAAACCGGCCGTTTATCTTTTATTTCAAGTTGAATACACCGATTTCAGCATGCACCAAAAAAAAAACTTTTCTCACCTACCATATCTCTTTTTGAAATATAACTAGAAGATATATGAAGGAACGACTCTCTTTGTTTTTTTTTATAAGCTACAAAAATGTTTTGTATAGTTTTTTTCGTTAGATGCGTAGATTTTAAGGTATTCGCAAAAAACCGCCCGAAATGGTGTCATTTTTCAATGAAAGCGGCCAATTTTCAACCACAAATAACTCAAAAATTATTGAGTTTTCAAAAAAAAATTATTGAACAGTTTTTGCTTAGAATTAGGTTCTCGAGCAACTTCCGTGATTATTTTAACCAAAAAATTTTACATCCCCGAGAAGGGGTGGGAACCACCCCTAAGATAAAAGCGCACATAGAAATAGGGTGGACTTTGTTTCTTGAGATATTCTCTACTTATTGTGAAAAGAAATGGGTTTTTTCAAATTTTTAGGATTTCCCGAAAAGAAAATGGCAGATCTAATTCCGTTATTTAAAAGAAATGTAAAAAATACACGAAAAATATTTATTTAAAAGAAAAGTTTTCCAAGAATTACCTACATAAAGTTTCTCCCTAGAGGTCACACAGAATCCTTTTGCTCCCTATGTGAGGTAGAATTGGTGAAATTTTTGTTTGTGGGAGTGAGAGTAATATGGGGTAAATTTGGATGATAATAATGTTAATTTTAACACTTAAAAATATACAAGAATATTATTTAAAAAAAAAGATAAAACGCATGGAATACATGGACCATAAGAAAAATAAAAGGACTAAAAACAAAAACAGAAAAAGAACAATAAAGAATATAAAAAATCACAAAGTTATGTGATATTTCTTTAATTGTATTAGTTGGAAGTAAAATATGATAACATAAGCGTCAACTTATAGGAACAATCATGGGAAAAAGAATATACAGTGAGAACGTAAAGATTTGCCTAAATTCATTTTTTCAAAAAATTGTAAATTAAAAATAAAAATCGACCTGTTTCGGGATTTATTTCCAAAATCGCCCATTCATGAAAAAATGAATTTCTGCAAATTTTTACGTTGTCCTAACTGTATAGGAACTATATTATATTAAGCGAATAAAATATATCGTAGGTAGTGAGGTATAACGTATAATAAAAGAAATTAGAAAAGAAATTAGATAGAGAATTCCTATTATTGAAGATCAAGTTTTTTATACTATGGATTTTTTTAACTTAGTTTCGGATTGTTTAATTATATCTCCAGCGAAGGAGGCTAAAAGTTTTTTTTACAAAAAATGGATTTGTTTGGTTCACTAAGCAACTTTCTTAAGTAAATCTGCCAGACAAAGGCCCATTGAACGAAAGAAAGGGACCGACCCGATCTAGAATTCGTGAATTGTATTCGGAAAGCTGATGTAGCCATTGTTGGGTTCTTATTATCATACAAGGGACAACAATGCACACCATTACCACTTGCCTCGCTGTATGTTCCCCGCGTTTACAGTATAATCTAATAGAAGATGTAAGAATTGAATGAAGGCCTTTAAAATAAAAGGGTTTTGTTCACTTTGATGCACTGCAAATGTTCTCCTTCGCACGGTGAATTCCAATTGATGTACACGCAGAAAAAATGAGAATTTCCATTTTAGAAATTTTTTTTATTTTGTTTTTATGGGAAATATGCTATTTTACAAGATTCTCCATTACAAGCAATTATGTTTAATTATTTTATCTTTAGTTTATTTTGTCTTTGATTATTTATAGTTTAAGGAGACTAAATATATTAGTAATCGACTTCATTACGAATAAATTAGCCTCTGTTTCCTTAGTATTTCGTCCAAGATTTAGTTGAGTCGTCTTCTTTATCCCGCAAGCTTGTACATTACGTTGATAGTTTCCCATCTTGCAAATAAATTAGTATTAACAGGGAATGATAATATGAGTAAATCGCCATCTTGTAGCCAGTTTGAGACTTAAGTCCCTCAAGTTACTCTCTGGGTCGAATGCAGTTGTACACTAGATAAATTATTGCTGATATGCTGATATCAGAAATAGGATCGTGACCATCATCATCATTATCAATCAAACAAACGTGTCCACTTCTGGACATGCATTCATGGATTATACAAAAGCTTTTGACATAATAAATCATCAGTTATTATTCAATATCTTGCATTATGTAGGGTTCCCTCCAAATGCTATTAAATTTATTAAACAATATCTTACTAACAGATCTCAGTTTGTGGAAACAAGTTCGGGAATATCTAATAAAAAAATATATTTTGTGGTATGCCCCAAGGTTCAGTTTTGGGACCGGTTTTATTTTGTCTATATGCAAGTAACGTATCTACTGTTTTAGAAAATTTTAAAGCTTACATTTATGCAGATGATACTCAGATAAAAACTAGTATAACCGAGTTCGATAGTATTATCACAAATGAACGTATTAATACAGAATTGTCAAAACTCGTAAACTTTTCAAAAAGACATCAGTTAATCATAAATCCCACTAAAACTCAAATGTTAGTGTTCGGAAAAAACAAAGACGTCATTTCAGAGCAACTATCAGTGTCAATTGATGGTGTTAATGTATTATCTGTTAATGTGGCAATTTAGGTTTAGAATTAGATACAGATCTCAAATTTGGCAGTCATGTGAATAAGTGCATTAAACGGGCTTATACCAATCTAGAAATGTTTTTTCCGCATCGTCACATTTTAGATCAAAAGACAAAAATTTTATTGTGTGATACAATGGTTCTCAGTCACTTTAATTATTGTGATACAGTATATGGTCCGTGCCTTGACAATATAGAAACAACACGTATTCAAAGGGCTCAAAACTCTTGTCTTCGGTACATCTACGGTATCAGAAAATTCGAAAGAATTAGCCATAAACTGATTGAAGCTAAATGGTTAAATATGAAGAGTAGAAGAAGGTTACATTTGACCACATTGTATTATAATAGTATATTATTCAACGAGCATGTAATGACGGCTATTACTCACGATGATGAAGTTTTCGTAATTCATCAGAGTGAGCAATAGCCATTACATGCGAGTAGAATACTATACTTTTTCTACGAGCTTTTTTTTATTTTAATTAGTAAAAATTTATTTATCTACTCGAGATTTAAATTATAATAATTTACAAAAATACCTAAATGCTATTTACCCCTAGTACGTGGCTGAATAATTGGTTGCCCACTATTACTAAATTCTTATTTATTGTAAAAATACAAATAGAAATACTCAATATAAGATCTATTCGTTTCCGAAAAATTATAAGCTTAAATTTGTACCTATACTGTCAGTGAATCTAAGAAATGGCTGTTGTCGATAGACGTATTTCATATATTACAATATATAGTTATAATGTATATTTACATTTAACTATATACATATAATATAATAATATAACTTATAACTATACATAATATGTTATAACATATTTAACACAATATAACTTGAAAAACAAACACAATACATATTAGTTATAAATTCCAATTAACATAAACAAAATGCGCTAATGTCACTGTCACTAAATTAAATGATAAACGTCAAAATTTTTAGTAAACAAGATATAAACGTAAAAAATATACTGACATTGTTACAGTTAAAATTCCTTTAAACGTTTTTCGAAGTTAATTATTGGTATAAATTACAATAAAAATTGTATTAAATAAACAAGTTTAAGTAATTTTATTTGCAGTTTATATACGATTAATATTAAAAGTGGCATGCGCCACTTGAATCTAACTTCAGCCCGTGAGTAATGACCCGTGAGTAACTTCAGCCCGTGAGTAATGAATTATTACTCACGGGTACAGTAATGGGTGCTATTATCTATGAAAAAATAGCGAATAATGAGCATGTTATTAAACGGTCGTAGAAAAAATAATATTATATAAGTCTCCACCATATTTATACAATAAAATTACGTTTCGCAGTGATGTGCACAACATACATACTCGTTTCAGAGGCCAAATATCACCACCTGCTCACCGAACTACTACATTTCAAGGATCATTCACATATATGATTTTTAAAATATATAACCAAGTACCCCAACATCTAAAATATCTACCAATAAGTACGTTTAAGACTAAATACAAAAGTATTTTACAAGAAAGTAAATAGCAATTCTTTTTCTTTGTATTTTTTTTAATGTCATATATCATTTGTTTTTGTTTATAGTAATAAAGTGATGACACTTCATTGTATCAGCCTAGCTGTTTGTCATATCTTTTTTGCAGAAATGTATTATTAAATTTAATATGTAAGTATTATAATGTATTGTTACATATCATTCTGCAAATAAAAACATATTATATTATTATTATTACATAGGTCTCCCTAAGTTATTTACACTGTTCTCTACACCGGGCTGCTTGCAACCAGTTCTCCGCTACTCTTTTTACGTCGTTGAGCCACCTAGTCGGTGGTCGGCTTAGGCTTCTTCTATAGCTTCTGGGCCTCCATTCTATGATTTGTCCCGTCCACCTTCCATTTTGTGTTCTGGCTAAATGCCCCACCTAGTTCACATAAGCGTAGTGATTCTTTCGATGAAGTCTTCAACTGTTGTTCAAGTTTATAAGTTTTTATGTGGTCGCGAAGGCTCACGTCCAGCATTGCATGTTTCATTGCTCGTTGTGTAACTGAGTTTATTTACAGATTTTTGCCTCTGTGTTACTGTCTAGTCCATAAGTTATTACGGGCAAAATACATTAGTTATAAACTATTCGCTTGAGACACGTATACTCAGAAATAATTTTTAATGAAGCATTGGAAGGACAATGTGGAGTTCGAATCGGGGGAGAAACTATTAACAACATCAGATATGCAGACGACACCGCGATCATGAATGAAAATATCGAAGATCTTCAATTCCTTATAGACCGAGTCACTAGAGAATGCTCCAATAACGGATTTAACATAAATGCAACAAAGACAAAGTTACTTGTGGTTAGTAAACAAGACGTCGACCCTATGCAACTAATTGTCAGTGATGAACCAATAACAAAAGTTGACCATTTTAAACTAAAAAGGGGTAGTTCCCTGGGTTGGCTGTATACCTTATAGTTAAACAAACTGGAACATGAAGTAAAAACCACTTCTATGTAAAAGGTATATTTACTAAAAATTTTTAGAATCCCAATGGATTCAATAAAATGAGTTTATCAGAACGTTTTCAAACCTATCGGTCCATCATCAGTGAATATGAATACTTGCAAAATAGCCCCAGAACCAAACAATGGTTGTGATTATAAATAAATCTACATTATGTTAAAATAAATTTAAAATGGCTAAACGCCGATGTTCAGGGATTAAACCTCTGGGAACATGGTGAAACTCTACCCGAGGACCCAATCAACCATCTTCGGTCAACGATGACTACTAAGTATTTTAAATACCTAGGATGTTGGATAAACGAGACACTAAATCCGGATGAAGAAATTAAAACTCGTATAGAAATTTCAAGAGGAGCATTTATGAAACTAAGATCTATTCTGAGCAACTCTTAGCTGAACTTACACCTAAGAATCAAGTTCTTAAAATTTTATGTGTATCCTGTATTACTATATGGATGTGAAACCTGGATCATGAAGGTTAACATGATGAACAAATTAGAATCCTTTGAGATGTGGTCGTATCGTAGAATACTCAGAATATCTTGGGTCCAACGCATTTCAAACATAGAAGTCTTAAACAGAGTAAGTCAAGACGAAGGTGATTTAACCAACAAGCAAAAAAATTTATTTCGAAATATTGATTAACAGTGATTATTGAATAGTATTTCGTTGTAACAACAATTTAATTTTTTGTTTCAACGAACTTTTAGACATTGACGAATGTATTTGGTTATTGTCACAATGATTGAATAATAATTGTGAAAATAACTAGAGTACATTAATCAATAACACTCAATTTATTCAGCCAATAACTTAGTTTCGTATATTTAATAAATAATGTTAATTCTGGCAGCAACTCACTTTCTTGATTTCGTAGATGACAAGCAATTACCTTGGTTTATCGTGACAACGTACAGATTTCATTAAAACAATGTACAATGTTGTTAATGTAGAGTAATATATGATTATTGTATAGATGTAAACTGATTGTTGTAACAACGAATGCATTAACCAATTTACTACTGCGTTTAATAACCACAATTAATGCGTGCATGGTGACAATAAACGTAGTTGTTGAGACAATAAATGTTTTGCTTGACCATTTGAAATGTAACGGCTTTTCCTTATCGTGATACCACTAGCTTCTCTGTGTTAGCATAGTTAAAAAAGAATTCTTTGTTACCTCTGCCGAAGTGCCCAATAATAAATTCATTTTGTTTCCAAGTGTAGTCCGTAGTAGAAGGAAGTTTTCGTGTGTCTGTTATCGTGAAACTTCGGTCGAATTCTTTTTAAATTTTTTTCGAATCCTGAGAAAACTAATTAGTATTTTTGAAAATTGAAACGCAGAATAAAATATTACAGTATTATCGAGGGTCTGAAGTCCCTGAGAACTTTTATAATGATTATTTTAATAAGTCACAGGGGTGAAAAAGAGAAAATTTAGTATGATTTTAATTTCAAACATACCATTCAAAAGAAACTTTTTGTTTATTCTAAGGGACTT
This sequence comes from Diabrotica virgifera virgifera, assembly GCF_917563875.1. NCBI lineage: Eukaryota > Metazoa > Arthropoda > Insecta > Coleoptera > Chrysomelidae > Diabrotica > Diabrotica virgifera. The sequence continues at coordinate 85,862,300 of NC_065447.1, read as the reverse complement.
TCAGCCCTCGGTAATAATGTAATCTTTATTCTGTGTTTAAATTTTTCAAAAATACTTAGTAGTTATCTCAGGATTCCAAAAAAAATTAATGCGTTTAAAATGAATTCGATCGAAATTTTGCACCTGCGTTCTCAAAAAGGATTAAAGTGATATACATTTGTGGAATCACTATTTCAAACGCTTTTAAATAAGCTGTCACATGATGTACTTTCCCATTTAAAAAAACAAATTTATGCCTGTCACCTGAAGAGGGATCGTTTAAAGTTCGAAACATTGATGTTATAATATACTTTGATTATTTTAAAAATCGACCTGTCCGAGCGTTTTGCTTATGTGCTAAAAATAAATAAGTTAATAAGGGGGGGGGGGAGTGTAACACTTATTTCAGCGCACTGTATAAGTGAAATCATAATATGATTTCTCATATTATGAGAAATCACACAGTGTAAAGTCCATTAGGTTTAGGACAAAAATGGGGGATTTAAAAAATTACTATTAATCAATATTCAATATCACGCATTGGGCTAATGCATTCAGTAATTATTAATATAAAATACGTTCATAGTAGGAATGAACGAAACTGATTGTAAGAATGAATAGAATTGCTTGTAAGAATAACCGTATTTATTGTGGGAATGAACGGAATTAATTGTAAGAATAAATGGAAATAATTTTAGAAATAAACGAAATACGTTAGGAGAAATAACACTGTTATTGACACAACGAATAGTCTTCGTCGGTCAATTAACGACGTTGTTGTTTCAATGAAAAATGTTCGTTGACTGAATGAACAGAGTTCTTAATATCAATAAAGTGATATTATGGTATACATAATGAATGTTCATCAATTTAATAAACGTAATACGTTGGCTCAACTGACGAAAATAATGAATTGATGAGCATCGCTTTGTTGTTCCAATAAAACCAAGAATTGGACAAATTTTAAGTATTGTGTTTGTTGTCTGAATTAACATTTTTATTGATATTGCGTACCTTCTTCGTTGAGTGAAGATGATAAAAAAAAGAAAACTTGAATATCTGGGGCATATAATGAGAGGTAGCAGATACAGGATGCTGCAGTTGATACTCAATGGAAAGATCGACGGAAAAGGGGGAATTGGTCGGAAGAAATATTCATCGCTCCGAAACCTTCGTCAATGCTTTTTAGCAGATCAATTATTACATGCCGCACAAGATCGAGAACGATATCGGCAAATTGTTAGGGAAGCTACCCACGCCTAAAAATTTGGGCACGGTACTTACAGAAGAAGAAGAGACACATGGGAATTGCACTTTTTAGAATATGGCTTAATTTGACAAATGCTGCCCATGTCAGCTCTATTTGCCTCTGTATTTCAAGTGTCTGTTTGCTGTATGTTAATATTGTCAATAGTTATATTTCCGCTCATTTCGAGATTTGTCATAAGTATAGCTCTCTCAAAATTTACTTTTAATCTTGCTCTCTAAGGCAGAGTTTAAAGCGAATATATTATAGAAACGGTAGTTGTCTGCGATTAATACAACGTCATCTATAAACCTCAGATGCTGTAATCTTTCTCCATTTATATTGATGCTCATATATTGCCACTGAGTGCTCTTAAATATTGCCTTTAAAGCTACCATAAACAATTTTGGGTGAAATATTGTCTCCTTTCCTTACTTCTCGATCTAAGCTAAATTTTTATGGTCTTCGTGTAGTCGTTTACCTGATGTACCTAATGTTTTCATAATAGTCTGGTCATCAATAATTGATGAATCTTAGAAGTGGTTCTGTAGTAAGAGCACTAGCGTTTCTAGGTCCTTTTTAGATTTGGTATAGATGCTATCAGGTCTTTTATGTAGGAATGGTCCCTGTTGCAGATCCTTGGAAAGAATCTTGTGACAGGTATATATGAAATAATCTAACGTAAATTTTCTTAGAAATAAAACAAAAGTCAAAGACGCAGGACAACATACAGCAAGGCTAAAATGGAGCTTCGCAGGTCATAATGCTAGACAAACGGACAATAGGTGGAACACCACGATACAATAATGAAGACCATGGACAGGAAAGAGAGCAAGAGGACGACACCAGATGAGATGGGGAGACGACATTAAAAAGATAGAAGGAAACAGAAAGCACTAAACAGAGGCGAATGCAGAAAACTGGGGGAAGCCTATGATCAAAATTGGACGAATTTACAATTATAATATAACCATATATAATATACCATTTAAAGGTTCTCACCCTTATATTTCTTTGGTGGCTCAGCTGGCAATTAACCACTTAAACAATGATGATGATTTTGCAAAAAATGGAAAACGTTCTGTGTTGTAGCCCTTAAAGGGATTTTAATAAATATTTATATACCTTTTACAAAGGATTTTTAATTAAATACTTTTGTGATTGATGGTATACAGCCAGCTACAGGAAAAAATTATTTCTTTTCCTTGTGAATTTAATATATGTATTTTTATTTTACTTAAACCTATGTTTGACTAACGTCCGGTCCCACCAACATGATTTAAGTAAAATATTACTAGTGCAGTCACTGAAGGTTTTCACCTCCGATTTCGTTGAACCTCCATAGATTTTTATGAAAATTGGTGAGTAGTTAGAGAATAGCTCAAGGAACAAAGGTGGCATGATGCCAACTTGCGCTTTTACCCTGGGGGTGGATGCCACCCCTTCTAGGGGGTGAAAATTATTTCAGTAAAAATAAAACCACAAATCGATAGAGGGATAAATTCTAAGCACAATTTGTTATAAAAAGTTATTAATATAAATCAATACTTTTTGAGTTATTAAAGATCAAACATTTTATTTTTTCGTAAAAAATGCATGTTTTAAAGCTGTCTTTCATGATAACTCAAAAACTGTAAGCTTATACAAAAAAGTTATTATTACCAGAATTAAATATAATAAAAAATTAAATACACTTCTCATTTAACCCGCCAGTGGTCGCTATATGAGATTTTCTCTCACGGTTTTCACGGTTTTCTCTCTGTAGTTCCTTCTAGTCTCCTAACTATCCTCCCTCGACAATCTAATAGACTCGTCCGCTCAGATAGTGTCTCAATTTACTTAGTATCACCATATTGTTGAGTCAGTGCGCTTCATGTGAGATATTCTCTCATCAAGCGACCACCGGCGTCACCGACTGTGTATAAAAATTAATTTTATTTTTCCCCTTAAAACCTAAAATAATATCCTTTTATGATGTAATAAAAGGCGCCGTGGATGTGGTCGATTATATGAAAATCCTATATTCTGTTTCAAGGGTTAGTTGTAGATGGTCACTTACCATATATTTTTCAATGTTAAATATTGGCTGCATCAATAGTCACATTTTATACAAAGATAATAATAATAAAACAGAAAAACGTCGTGTCTTTTTAAAACAAATGGCTTTATCATTGATGAAACCTCTTCTTTTTTGTAAAATTTTGTAAAGAAAGGCAAAAGTTGGATATGTGAGAGAAAATCTCATGCGCGACCACTCGCGTAACAACCTACCTAGCGACCAATGCCGGGTTAAAAAACTACACTAATGTTAATTCAAAGTGAGTTATGGGTAATTGAAGGTATATTTTTTTTCGACGAGTACGCAAATCTAAGTATTTAAGCTTAAGTAACAGGAAAAATTAAAATCTTTAATCTTTAATAACCCAAAAAGTTATGATTGATTACAATAACTTTATATAACAAATTTTGCTTAGAGTTAGTCCCTCTATCGAATTATGGGGTTATTTTTAATAAGATAATTTTCACTCCCGAGAAGGGGTGGCATCCACCCCCAGGGTAAAAGCGCAAGTTGGCACCATATCACCTTTTTTCCTTGAGATATCCTCTAACCACTCACCAATTTTCGTGCAAATCGATGGAGGTTCAACGAAATCGGGGGTAATAGCTCACATCCACCTTCAGTGGCTGCACTATACGTAAGTTTTGTTTAGTCAAAAAAATTTGTTAGTTGAAATTTGCGTCCACCATACAAGTTTTTACTTAACTTAGCCAACAAAAAACTTAAATTATCAGAGATACCAACTTTACAAAATTGTCGCAAATTCTTAACCTTTTGACTCGTTTTTAATGAAAAAACACCAAAAAAGAAGAACATTTGTGCCATTTTTGACATTAATGTCGTTAGACATTAGAATATTTAATTTAAATATTTATTGTAAATTGTTATTACTCATATGGTTTTTGTCATATTCTCGTGTATTTTGCGAAATTATTTGCTCATTTATAATGAATCTAGTTTAGAATTATTAATTAGTTTAGCATTAATTTGGGTGCTAGTTTAAAAATATAATGGTTTAAAAATTTACAGAGAGTTTTAAAAATTACGGTATGTAATAGTTTTGATTTGTATGGAAATAGTTTATAAGAATATGGAAAAATTAAAAAAAGAGTAAACTTTTCTCATCAAGAAAACGAGGAATTGATTTCCTTGGTGTCCAGATACAAGGGCATCATTGAAAATAAAAAAATCAATGGTGTGTAGGTACATATATCAAAGATAAAGAGACTACACTACACTATACTATATGCAATAAATACTACTTTATACTATTAGACCTGGATCCCGCGTAAGAAAGAAAAGTTGATTAATAGCAAGCTGAAAATTTGTTAATAGCTTAACGGTGTCTAGTCGGACAAACTTTGATGCACGGGAACACTGGAACAGGGGAAGTTTTAACTGTGGAGCATGATAAACGTGTCGTCCTGACAAGTTTATGATTGTGAAAAATAGCAAGTTGTTTTTAAGTTTATTCGATAGCCAACGTTATGTAATATATGCGAAAATGTTTGTCCGACAAAAATGTTGGGCATTTTAACGAGTCCGACACGTAGAACATGTCACATCACAGGAATTATGTTGGTGATGAATAGCAGTCTGATTTTTGCATGAGAGTTTAATGAAAGGTTAAAAAAGCAATTGGAAGTTCTGTCCGACAAAATTAATGGGAAGTTTTCGTAGTCGGACATTCTAAACAGGTAAGATATAGACAAAAATGCTGGTGATAAATAGCTTTCCGACAAAGACGAAATTTAATTAAGTAAATTATTCCTTACCAAGAATGACTGTTGTCGGAAAAAAATAAGGGGTAGATTTTGTAGTCGGACAATTTAAAAAAATAATTTTGGAAATTTCAATAAGGGGTGATTATTCTATGTCAAAAGTACCTGCAATCAATTACAATCGATATCTTTTGATTTATCTCAACATCATTTAGATACCTCACTGTAATACATTTATAGTAGATCAGGCAAATTATATTATGGATTGAGTGGTCTAGCTATCTTTGTCTGCCGCATGCGCGGGATCGCTTGGTTAAAAGAGATAGACAGACCACCTATCGACTTTTTGCACTGTATTCCCTGTCTACCCTTATGTCTATGAATACATTTTCATTTAAGAAAAACTGTCACTTTTGACAATGATTTATAATAAATTGCAATCGTAACTTCAAATTTAAACTAATCGATTTATTTTGACAGCAAATTATTTCTTGCCATGTGACATATTAATTACATTATTATTTCATTTGTAGAAAGTTGAGAAAAATTATGTTATACAATTTTAGTAATAATTTATTTAGGTACCCTTTTTCAATCAAGCAAAGCATTATAGCACGAAGAATGATATTCAATAGAACTTTCACAATTATCTGGCAACTGAACCTCATTGAATTGATGACCAAGTATTTTACTAACTTGTAAAATGTTCGAAAATTACTCAAAAATGTTCCGTTGAATGGTTTCACTTTTGATTTGGCGACTTAAAATTTAAACTGTTGACACTCAAAAATAGACACAAAAACACTCCATAGTTAATATAAATTTTAATTTCCAACACACGTGGCAAACAGAAACTCAGAGACCATGTACTTTCAAATACTACTTTGTATAGTATAAAGTGTCACACTGACAAATACAGCCTTCTAATACAAGAATCTACAGGTCGAGCAAGTCTCGTAAATTTCACGATTGCGAGCCACGCTTCACGCAACCGTGTTTGCGTACTTGTGTTTCGAGTTGCGTGGTCGTGCGGAGTTATATTTACCAATTCGCGCAATCGTACTTGAGACGCTGTGTCAGGTGAGGTGTTTGAAAATTTGTGTAACTTGATTCATAGAGAAATAACAACAAGTTATTTCTCTATGACTTGATTGCTTGATTCTGTGGTGTGAAGGTGGTTAAACTTTTGTTTTATTTTTTTTTGTTTTGTGTTTTTTGAAGATAACACAGAAAATACAAGAGGGCAGCATACTTTGCAAAACAACTGTTACAATTTGAAATCAACAATTTGTTAAGTTGTTGTCTTGCAGGTAAAAAAAGTGACTTTTTAAAAAAATTATATCTTGGAAACTAAAAATTATTTTTATTTATAATTGAAACATGTAAAAGTATAGCACTCTCAAAAAAATTTTAGCCAAAAATATTCATTTTTGTAGAGTTGACTGCAATTTTTCGACAACAGCCCTTTTTTGCAGTGAGCAGCATAACAAGTCCAGTCTCATCTGAAATCAAAGTTTCTTGTAGTTTATACCTCTGGCTAGTGAATGAACAAAGGATTTTTTATTAGATGAGGTCATTTTTGTTTTATAAAAAAAACTACTTTAAAAATGAGAAAAATTGGGGTCAAAAATGTGTTTAAACTTATGTAAAATCTTCAAATTTCATTTTTTTTAATTCCTTCGTTCATATTCTAGCCAGAGGTATAAACTACAAGAAACTTTTTGATTTCAGGTGAGACTGGACTTAATTATGCTGCCAACGCAAAAAAACTTAAACTCTACAAAAAATATTTTTGGCTGAAACTTTTTTTGAGACTACCTTAAGTACTATACTTTTACATGTTCCAATTATAAATAAAAATAAATTTTAGTTTTCGAGATATAATTTTTTTAAAAAGTCACTTTTTTTACCCACAAGACCTATGTAACCCCTTAAAAAAATGTTTGGAAGAATATGTTTGATGGCCAAGATGCATACATATATTTAGAAGGAAAGTTCCTGATTTCTGTAGTATAATACATAATACCGAAGAGGAAGTAGCCCTAAGCACCGGACTCCACTTGCGATTTGTAGTTGTGAAGATTGAACACATTCTTTCAAATAGAAGTCAATCCATGATTATTTAGTCACAAATGGATTGACTTGTATTTGAAACAATGTGTTCAATCTTCCTGATTACAAATCGCAAGTGGAGTGCGGCGGTAATAACACCAAAATATTCCATAGAAGGTACGCAGACATTGAAAAATTCCTGGAATATCCCCGAAAACATGTTCCCTGAACATCCCAGGAAAATCCTGTGTCAGCATTTTAAACATTACCTGAATGTCTTATTGGAACATTCCATGAATGTCCACGAATGTTCTCTGGACATTCAAAATATATTTTGTAGACATTCCCTGGATATACCAGAAATACAGTGATGAGCGCTCTAATAACCGGCAAAATAGCACAAAAGATGTATTAAGTAGTGAGATAAAAAGACATGAAACTAGTCGAGCTGGGAAATTTAGCGATATTAACTTATACATTTAGATTGTATTGATTTTGTACCACCTTCAGATGTATCAGACGAGTTTGGAAACTACCACTGTCACAGTGACAGTTTTAGTTGACATACTCCTCCGATATGTGTAAAGGTGGGATCAATATAACGTAAATTTAAAGGTTAATTTCGCTAAATTTCCCAGCTCGACTAGTTTCATTTCTTTTTATCTCACAACTAAATATGTTGCCCATATTTTGCCGGTTATTAGGGCACTCATCACTGTACATCCTTGCTGATGTGACAATACCTCCTATCTGTTTTTTCATGAGTTTTGTATGAGAGATGGAAAAACATGTTTTAAGGTCACCTCCTGTGTTCATATGTAAGTTTTGATTTGTTTTGTAGTTCATAGGTAGTTTAATTTACTACAAAACAAGTCAAAAAATATCATATGAAAACAGGAGGTGACCCTAAGACAAGTTTTTAGTCTCTCTTACAAAACTCATGAAAAAACAGATAGGATGTATTATTACATCACTGACGATATGTGGCCATACCAAATAATACATCCTTGATAAATATAAACATTTTTATTGAACAAAATCTTTTCATACATTTTTTTAATGCAATTTACTGATATTCCTAAATATTTCAAAAAATGTGTCACATTTGCTTTGTAAACCTTTCTTTTGCCTTTCGTAGCCACATATTCCGTTTCCTTCCTGGTTTTTTGTAGACCACTTCTCTCAGCTGATTCTAAAAAAAATAAAATAAATGGTAATTTTTCTATCCTTTGCAATTAACAATCAGAAGAAATATTATTTACAGATATGCATAATATTAATAGGTTTGTTCTAGCATCAGTTTGAAACCATCAGCGAATAGTGGATCAGCGCGAGTAGAGGGGATCGCACTGGTGACTGTATTATGTTCTTTTACTGACCAACTGTTTGCTGATGGTTTTTGACTAGTTTGACTGTTTGCTAGAACAAACCTAATAATAATGAATATTTTGTATTTTGACAATGACATCTGATGTGGAAGTCAAAACATTAATAAAATTATTTTTTCAAGTTAACTGTCACATGCGCGTCTTAAAATTGTACTTTTAATACTTATATCATAAATAACTATTAAAACTATCTTAAGAGGAAACAGTATCGATCAACAGGTAGTGAAAATGTGTTCCAAGATTGCGGCTGTAATTTTGAATATTTTTTCGAGATATTTGGCACACATATTCGTAATATAATAAAGAATGGCGGTACAGAGCCCAATTTGAAAAATATATTAATATGTGGAAATTACTCTTTAATTAAATACAATATAAAAAAACGAGCTTGTACCGCCATTAAGAAGAACAAAAAAATACACTTTCTTCAAATACAACTTTTTTATCCGATTTTGTGTTATTTTGGAACTACTAAAATTTTTTATTTCATTAGTAGTTCCAAAATTACACAAAATCTAGGCATCGGACAAAAAAGTTTATTTGAAGAAAGTGTATTTTTTTGTTCTTCTTAATGGCGGTACAGGCTCGTTTTTTAAATATTGTATAATTACAGAGTAATTTCCACATATTAATATATTTTTCAAATTGGGCTCTGTACCGCCATTCTTTATTATTTTACGAATAAGTGTGCCAAATGTCTTGAAAAAATATTCAAAATTACAGTGACAATCTTGGAACACGTTTTGGCTACCTGTTTATCGCTACTGTATTAAAACATTGTAATTTGCTAAACCAGTATATTTTACTCTACTACTACTCTACTAGCTACCTCATTTTCCACTGTTTCTAAAGACTTGTTTACATGGGTAGAGTTTTGAGGAGAGTAGAGTAGCAGTAGTACTCTACCAAAAATGGCTTGATACCATTCACATGAGGAGAGTACCAGTATAGTACTGATGCTAGTATAGTGAAACCGATTTTTGTATTTTTAAACACTCTTGATTATAAGTGCACCTTAAATTCTTAATTTTTTGCTTAAGCTCGTTTACTCCAAAGCCCCCTTTGCCATTCTTTCGACGATTTCATCCTCCGCAGCTTGCTGCAAACTTTTATTTCTGTAGTATACACTACCTAAATTCCCTAAACACTGGTATTCGCCGTATTATAGCTCTACAAGTTTTAAAGTTTCATCTTCGGCTAACTTCATTTTCACTATTTACACAAAACACAATTCCAGCCAGAATGACAGCGCCCCCATGTACTCTCCTACCTACTCTATTCTGCCATAATTGAGCGTGTTCCATGGGTAGAGTGTGCAGCCGAGTAGACATTTTGGCAGTAGTGGTGGTCATAGAGTAGTTACTTTGCCATAGGTTGCTAGTCACTCTACTTTAACTCCAACTATACACTCTACCAGCTATTCTACTGTGCTGAGCATTTTTACAGGTAGAGTTACTCTACTCTATCAAGTACTTGCATCATTACTCTACCCCTGTAAACAAGTCTTAAATCTACTGAATGAAAATCTACTTAATCTTAATCTACTCTTAATGAAAAATGTCTAAAATCATTTACCCACCTAGTATTATTGTAGAATTTAAGACAGTCCAGTGCCTTATAAATAATTTCAATATGAATATTTTTTCCTTTAATTCTCCTTTGATACCACTCCATTTTAGATTTTCTGGAACTTATTTCATTGTGTTAATAGCCCATATTTATTGAAGGAACCCAATCTGGAGATTGTTATTATCGATTAAGTTGGCTGGTTTTCCTATAAGATTAAAATGTTAACATCTTCAAAAATCGTTACTGTTGTAATTGTAACTTACCAGATATAAAATGATTACAGCAGACAGGACAGGAAAATTTTCATTTCGCTAGTAAAACCTGTACATTGTATTGCATTTAACCATTGTTGTCTCTCAGATACCTTATTTAGTTCAGTTTAAAAGTGAAATTTATCTTGACTTTATCACAATTACTTTGCATTTCACACTTCAAAACACAACACCAATGAAGCATATTATCTTTCTAAATTAATACTTCCAGAGAAAATGTTAAATTAATCTTTGTACAACACAAAATTACAAAGAAATACAACTAAAATTATCTAAAACTCATTAAGAACAGATAGAATAAGATTTATCTTTTACACCCAGTAGCCATATTGACATATATTATTATGAATCAGTTCAAATTTGGTAAATATAACTCCGCACGACCACGCAACTCAAAACACAAGTACGCAAACACGGTTGCGTGAAGCGTGGCTCGCAATCGTGAAATCTACGAGACTTGCTCGACCTGTAGATTCTTGTCCTTCTAATACATACTTCTAAGCATAATGTGTCATATTTACGTCTATTCTTATAAGAACCGAAGTTTTAGACTCTTCACATTTTTCAATGTCGTTTACAGAGTTAAGATTTGAGTATGGAAAAAAATGTATACAACGTTTTTTGTAGAAAATTTTCCGTACTTTCTGATGCGCCTAATTAGAAAACCCTAAGAGATTGTTTTCACATGTTCTTTGACATTTTTTATTGTCATTTTGAGAATATCTAGAACAAACTCCACCCAAAAAAATAATTGTTTTGCAATATATACATGCATTGATACTTACCTCACTGTTTTTGGAGTGTGCATTTATATATATGCACATGCAAATATGTGAATATAAATAATAATATACAACTAAAATAGCTTTATCAATATGTGATTAAGTCATTCTGAAAAAATGTTTTTTTATTTATTTCCTTCGATTTGCCCAAACTTTTTGTCCGACATATAACTTTTTGCGTTACAAAATATAATTTGTACATAAACAAATCAAAATTAGCTTGCTATTTATCACCAACATTTTTGTCTATATCTTACATGTTTAGAATGTCCGACTAGGAAAATTTCCCATTCATTTTGTCCGACAGAACTTCCAATTGCTTTTTTAACCTTTCATTAAACTCTCATGCAAAAATCAGACTGCTATTAATCACCAACATAGTTCCCGTGACGTGACATGTTCTACGTGTCGGACTCGTTAAAATGCCCAACCTTTTTGTCGGACAAACATTTTTTCATATATTATATAACGTTGGCTATTGAATAAACTTAAAAACAACTTGCTATTTTTCACCATCATAAACTTGTCAGGACGACACGTTTATCATGCTCCACCGTTAAAACTTCCCCTGTTTCAGTGTTCCCGTGCATCAATGTTTGTCCGACTAGACACCGTTAAGCTATTAACAAATTTTCAGCTTGCTATTAATCAACTTTTTTTTCTTACGCGGGATCCAGGTCTATATGTATTACGGTAGAATTTACAAAAAATAGGATTATAAAAGTCAAATTAGATCGCAAAAATGCTAGTTATCCTAACGTAATATCAATAGAAGGAATTTAACCTCGCACTTATTAGTCAATATATGACAGAGGATGAATTTCAATGCATGCTTCAAGTTAAAATATTTACTTAAGTCGTCATAATAGGCGACTTAAGCTTAAGCAAAAATATTTGTTCTTAAGTAAATATTTTTCGTCGGTGGAACGAAACTCAACGGGTCTTAATTAAAAATTATTTCTTAAGATCAAATTTTCACTTAAGTCACGTTGGTGGAACTAGGCGTAAGCCTGTTGTCCGAAAGAACTACCCGTTACATAGTACTGTTCATGAATTTCTGCTAACATTGTAAGCCAGGTAATAGTCATTAAAATAATTTAATAACACCGTGTATTAATTAACTTAAGATTATTATCCATACTATATAGAAGCATCCTTAATTATATTAAAATGCTAATTAAATACATTGATCTATCGTAATAGCAACTGTTTCTGTAAAAATGTAAGAGAACGGGTTCAGCACCGCAAAAGAATGAAGACGAGAGATTTAAATCAAAATTCAATTCAATTTATCTACGATACGTACAAACGGAAAATATGCGGGACCGATCTGGCGCCTCGTCCTATTCCTTTCTTCTTTCAGCTTTATTTTCTTTTTCTTCATCTGCGAGAGTGACGATACGGTCGACGCCCTTTCAGTACGACGGCAGTACGTTTTGATTTGAGTCACTTTCGATTGACCGGCAGGTGCCACATTTTTTGCGACTTTTTGATGTAATGTGACTTAATATGATTATGACTAAATACGTTTAACCAAAAATTTCGTTTAAAATATTACTTTTTGTTAAACATTATATTATGATATATTTAGAGACCAATAGTGCCTACTTACTGATGGATTATACAGGGTGTCCCGAAAAGATTGGTCATAAATTATACCACAGATTCTGGAGTCAAAAATAGGTTGATTGCACCTCACTTACCTATATACAATAATAGTGCACACACAAAAAAGTTACAGCCATTTGAAGTTACAAAATGAAAATCGATTTTTTTTTCATATATCGAAAATTTAGAGATTTTTTATTGAAAATGGACATGTGACATTTTTACGGCAGCAACATCTTAAAAAAAATTAAAGTAAAATTTACGGGGTTAAAGTAAAAATATAAATTTTATGGGGGTTTTGTTCCCTTATACCCCCTCAAACTTTTCTGTACGTTCCAATTAAATTATTATTGTGGCACCATTAGTTAAACACAATGTTTCTAAACCTTTTTTGCCTCCTATTGCTTTTTCGATAAGTCAGTGTTTATCGAGATATTTTGAATATTTGAATTCACCACATATTTGTATATTGTTAAGTACGATTATAAAGACCTGTTAGTAATCTGAATTTATAATTAACATTTTTAGGTATGTTTTAAAAAAGAAGCCACATCTCGATAAAAGGTGACTTATCAAAAAAGGCTTTGAGGCAAAAAGTTTTAAAAACACTGTGTTTCACTAATGGTACCACGATAATAGTTTAATTGGAACGTACACAAACATTTGGGGGGTTTAAAGGAACAAAACCCCCATAAAATTTGTATGTAAATATATTAAAAAAGAAGCAGCATATCGATAAAAACTGGCTTATCGAAAAAAAACTTAGAAGCAAAAAAGTTTTAAAACGTTGTGTTTAACAAATGGTAGCACAATAATGAATTAATTGGAACGTTCACAAAAGTTTGGGGGGGGGTTTAAGGGAACAAAACCACCATAAAATTTTTATGGGGTGAACAAAATCTCACTATAATTTTGTTTTAAGATGTTTCTGCCATAAGAATAATACATGTCCATTTTCAATAAAAAATCTCTAATAGTATTCGATATATTGAAAAAAATCGATTTTCATTTTGTAACTTCAAATGGCTGTAACTTTTTTATGAGCACATTTGTATCTACTAAGGTAAGTTAGGTTCAATAGAACTATTTTTGACTCCAGAATGTGTGGTATAATTTATTTTTTATTTATTTTTAATTTATTATTAGTTAAACACAATGTTTCTATACCTTTTTTGCCTCCTATTACTTTTTCGATAAGCCAGTGTTTATAGAGATATTTTGAATATTTGAATCCACCACATATTTGTATATTGTTAAGTACGATTATAGAGACCTGTTAGTAATCTGAATTTATAATTAACATTTTTAGGTATGTTTTAAAAAAGAAGCCACATCTCGATAAAAGGTGACTTATCAAAAAAGGCTTTGAGGCAAAAAGTTTTAAAAACACTGTGTTTCACTAATGGTACCACGATAATAGTTTAATTGGAACGTACACAAACATTTGGGGGGTTTAAAGAAACAAAACCCCCATAAAATTTGTATGTAAATATATTAAAAAAGAAGCAGCATATCGATAAAAACTGGCTTATCGAAAAAAAACTTAGAAGCAAAAAAGTTTTAAAACGTTGTGTTTAACTAATGGTAGCACAATAATGAATTAATTGGAACGTTCACAAAAGTTTGGGGGGGGGGGGGGTTAAGGGAACAAAACCACCATAAAATTTTTATGGGGTGAACAAAATCTCACTATAATTTTGTTTTAAGATGTTTCTGCTATAAGAATAATACATGTCCATTTTCAATAAAAAATCTCTAATAGTATTCGATATATTGAAAAAAATCGATTTTCATTTTGTAACTTCAAATGGCTGTAACTTTTTTATGAGCACATTTGTATCTACTAAGGTAAGTTAGGTTCAATAGAACTATTTTTGACTCCAGAATGTGTGGTATAATTTATTACTGATCTTTTCGGGACACCCTGTATATAAGGTAGGTAATAAAAAAAATTATCGAAGAAAAATTGATCAGAAAAACTACAAATATTCTCCGAGTCGTTTCTGAAACTTTTCCATTTTTGTCAATTTCATAAATTTTTCTACTTTTTCTTTTTTCTTACCTGTGTGGTTAGTCTGAAGGCAGACTAACCAAACTGTTAAAGGTAGGGAAAAATGATTACTTGTACATATTTCGCCAAAAAGTCACAAGATCGTGCGCTAAGCAGGAAAAATCCACAATGTCATCCATTAAATGGAGAGACTGAATATCGAGCATCAAATATCCTCGACTTTTGTTTCTGATCTTAACCAGTCGTTCCCCTTCTATCTAATAGTTGTATACGTAGAATTGCCCTTTTCATTGTTCCTTCTATCTGTTATGACTAGTTTGTTCACATTTGCCTTAGTTAAGGTATAGGTTTGATATACACCTTTCACGTACAAAGAATGCACTTGCTCTTCTAGTGATTTTAGAACTGCAGTTCTCTTTGTCAATATTCAGAATTCTGCCTAGTTAGCTATATTATTATACTTGTTTTATCTAATTTTCATTTACAGTTATACTTCTGCAGTCATGTACACCGAGAGAAAAAAATTCTTGACATAAAGAAACTTTATTTATATTTAAGAAAAATCGGTTTGGCATATTGCCTAAGAAATATACCTTTGTATGTAATATATAATTTTTTAAGATATTTCAAATAAATTTTACTATAGCCAAAGAAATATATCTTAAATATGATTGAACTATCACTTTCTGGCAAACTTCAAACCCATTTATCAGAAAGTAAAACACTTGATGTTAATTGATCTTATTAGTCATAAGAATATATTTTCTTGACATTACAAAACTATTCTTTCTAAGCAATAATATTTCTTAGTAAGGAATATTATTATCTTACTATTAATAATTAACATATTTAATGTCAAGAAATATATTTCGCAATTATAAAGCAGATATAATCGTATATTTAAAATTACATAGGTTAATATTTCTCGAAAATAAAGTGATATTACATACGGTTAAATAGATCATTGTGTTAAGGGCAAACAGTAGCGACCAACAGGTAGCAAAAACGCGTTCCAAGTTTGCGGCTGTAATTTTCAATAATTTTTCGAGATATTTGGCACAAATATCTCGAAATGATTGTGAAAAGCAATAGTTTTAAGTACCTAGGATCGGTATTACAGAGTAATGGAGAAATAGATGGATATGCATGCAGCAGAATTAGGGCTGGATGGATAAAGTGGAAAGAAGCGAGTGGTGTGTTGTGTGACAAAAAAATTCCAATGAAGCTGAAGGGAAAATTCTATAAAACAGACATAAGACCGGCTATGATGTACGGAACTGAATGTTGGGCAGTGAAAAAGAAAGAGGAACAACGAATGCATGTGGCGGAAATGAGAATGCTTAGATGGATGAGTGGAGTGACAAAGAAGGATAAAATTAGAAATAAGTATATTAGGGGAAGTCTAAGTGTGGCACCAATTGATGCCAAAATGAGAGAGCATAGGTTAAGATGGTTTGGTCATGTTCAACGTCGAGACGTTAGTCACCCAATACGAAGAATAGCTGAAGTGCAGATTCCTGGAAGGAGTAGAAGAGGAAGGCCAAAAAAGACCTGGGGGAGACGATAAGGCAGGACATGTTAGTAAAGGGGATTAACATTGATATGACCCAAGATAGAATTGTGTGGAGAAATGCAATTAGGGAAGCCGACCCCGCATAGGGATAAGGCAAAGAGAATGATGATATTTGGCACACGTATTCGTAATATAATAAACAATGGCGGTACAGAGCCCAATTTGAAAAATATATTAATATGTGGAAATTACTCTGTAATTAAATACATACAATATTAAAAAACGAGCCTGTACCGCCATTAAGAAGAACAAAAAATACACTTTCTTCAAATAAACTTTTTTATCCGATGCCTAAATTTTGTGTCATTTTGGAACTACTAAAATTTTTTATTTCATTAGTAGTTCCAAAATGGCACAAAATCTAGGCATCGGATAAAAAAGTTTATTTAGAGAAAGTGTATTTTTTTGTTCTTCTTAATGGCGGTACAGGCTCGTTTTTTTTTAATATTGTATTTAATTACAGAGTAATTTCCACATATTAATATATTTTTCAAATTGGGCTCTGTACCACCATTCTTTATTATATTAAGAATACGTGTGCCAAATATCTCGAAAAAACATTCAAAATTACAGCCGCAATCTTGGAAAGCGTTTTCGCTACCTGTTGATCGCTACTGTTTCCTCTCAAGGTAAAATCATTATTTATTAATAAAAACAAGATATAAAACGTTATTATTACATACAAATATTTTCTCCACTCTTAAATCACTGGCTTCTACACAAAAATAAAAGGATGGAGAGGCAAATCCAACTTCCTCAATTTTTCCTTCTTTTGTTAATAGCACTTTGTATATATCAGCAATTCACTAAAACAAAATTGTTATGTAAAAAGAGTAAACTTATTTTAATAAAAAAATTTTTATAAAAATATAGATATTTATTTTGACAAATTTAAGAAATACAAAAAAAAACAAATACACGGCCCCACATAAGAACTATTAATACTAATAATAATCAATCATATTTAGTTCAAACATGGCATTATTTAACCTACACATCTTTGTTAATTTTTTTCTTTTTGTTAATGAAATATTATTTATATCATTTATATCACACAATAAACATTGTTTAGCTAAAACAAGAGGGAAAATACAACCAATATAAAACATTGAAGCGGACATAATATATAATTTCCTTTATTTATTCCTTTAATCTAAAAGAGACAGCATACCTAATCGTTAAGAAATTTTATTATGGGAAAGTATTGTCAGTTTACATCTTAAGTCATTTAATACATATTAACTAATTCACAGTTTTCGGCAATAAAATTTCTTAATCATTAAAATATTTCTTTTAGGCTTATCACAAATAAATGAACAGAAAACATCCTCAGCGTTGCACCCGCCATGTTTGATATAGCGTTGTATTGTATATTTTTATAGAAGACGATAGATTCAAAAAAACCTATTATAGTTAATACATAAGTATACACATTTTTAAAAAGGTACTTACATGTACAAAGTTCTACCACTTCTGGAAAGCCCCGCAGTTGGTTAATAGCTCCTTTCTTTCAGAGTTGTCCATCATTATACCTAAAAAAACATACAAAGTTACTATTATGTTCCTTTGTAACCATTCAGATACGCAACAATATTATTATTACATCTTAAATTACTCAATTTACTTTTATTTATTACCGATATATACAGGGTGAGGCAGATAAAGGGCCTATTAGAAATATCTCGAGAATTATAGGTAAGAAAATCATGAAAGTTGTTATACAGGGGTTTTGAAGTGTGAACTATTTAATGAAAATATTTTGGTCTCTTTGCTTCTTCCGGTTATACCGGAAGTTGATTGTAATTTCGTTTTTTTAATTGGGACACCCTGTATATTTTTACATTTTTGGATTCTCCTCGATTTCTTCTTTCTTAAAATATAAGGTTTTGTAATATTATACAGGGTAGGTTAAAAGATAATTACGTTTTCTTATTAATTTCGTAGCAATATTCACACCCTGTAGGCTTGTAGTAGTTTGACATAATAAACTCTATTTATGTTCAAATAATTTTTAATATAGTCTTCTATTTTTAACAGTTATTAGTATAGCTAAATTTTTCGTTTTAGTATACAGGATTGGTCGAAACACGGAATGAGTATTTTCTGAGTTTTCTTAAATGGAACACCCTATATTTTAGTATTGTAATGAAATGTTGTTTTATGCTACATTTTAATTACTTAAGCACTCCCTATACCTAACTGCTTTAATTTGTGAGTTATTGGTGATTCAAGCAAAACAATAATTGCAACACAAAATATGTGAAATTGTATTAGGTTGGCCGTGAAAATATTCAATCACAAATAATTTTTTGGAAATAAATACATATTAATCTAGACTGATACTTAAACTTGCCAATAATGGTTGAACTGTCAAAATACCATCGAAGTTAAGATTGTGGGTGCAATTAACAATTAAGCACAAATTAAAGCAGTTAGTTATAGGGAATGCTTAAGAAATAAAAAAGTACCATGAAATATCATTTCATTACAATCCTAAAATATAGGGTGTTCCATTTAAGAAAACTCAGAAAATACTCATTCCGAGTTTAGACCCACCCTGTATACTAAAATTAAAAATTTAGCTATACTAATAATTGCTAACAATAGTAGACTATATTGAAAATCATTTGAACATAAGTAGAATTTATTATGTCAAACTACTACAATCCTACAGGGTGTGAATATTGCTACGAAATTAATAAGAAAACGTAATTATCTTTTAACCTACCCGTATAATGTTACAAAACATTATATTTTAAGAAAGAAGAAATCGAGGAGATCGAAAAATGTTAAAATATACAGGGTGTCCCATTTAAAAAAACGAAGTTATAAGCAACTTCCGGTATAACCGGAAGTACCAAGTAGATGAAAATATTTTCATTAAATAGATCAGTCTTCAAAACCCCATTATTCCAATTTTCATAATTCAGTTACCTTTAGTTCTCGAGATATTTCTAATAGGCCCTTAACACAAACACTGACGATTAAATCATAAATAGGTAATCTCCGCAATTCTTTGGTGGAAGAAACTCTATTGACAAGTAACATTTCGGCTTAATGATAAAGTTTTATTTTATAACCACAGTTACTACAGAGGGTATTTCTGAAGAATTATTTCTTGTGGTTTAAAATATTTATTTGATTGCAAGAAAATTTCTTGTTCACAAACATAAATATAGATTAACCTAACATATATTTCTTATACTGAAAAATATTTGTAGTTTTCAATTTAAGAAAAAAAAAACTTTAGGATAAGAAAATAAAAATATAACGATTAATGCATTTCTTAGTATTGAAGAAATTATATCTGTAAGAAATTATTTAGCTCTGTTTAAAAAACCCGTTTCTTTATACGTGTACCGGTATGTTTAAGATTAATGGGATATGTTAAATTTTAAGAAAGATGGCTCAAAGAAATCAGTGTTTTAGGAGAAAAGAAATTTTTCTCTCGGTGTATGTTTGGTATCTTTTTATTTTTTCCATATTCATTCTTAGGATAACGTATTGAGAGCTATTTGCTAGTTGGTCCAACATAGTTAGTAATTTCTCAAATATGCCCACTATAATAACAATATCGTCGGCAAATGTGAGGTGGTAGTTTAACTTATTACTATGGGATTTGATGCCATATGTTGACCAATTTGTAGTTTTGAAGACATCTTCTAAGGCTAGATTAAACAGCTTTGACTACATTGGGATTTGCATTTTCGTCTAGTTGTACTAAGACAATAACCTTTTCATATAGTATTCATTTGTCTTTTCAATCTTTGCTACGTTCTTTGTGAAGGCAAGCTTGTTTTATTGGTTCTACCAGCGCAAATACCGGTTGTCAACTTGACCGAGAAACGAAATAGATATCTCTTTCTTTCGATCACGTGTGTAACCGTTTTTGTTTAGGAGTATTCATTACTAGGATCTTTCCCAATCTTTGGAGTTTTGCTACTATGGAGACGTATGTTAAATAGCTATGTTAATATTGGGATTGTTATTGTCTTGCTTTTTTTAAAAGTTCGGCAATTATAGCGTTGTGGCCTTGAGTTTCATTACGTTTTAGCTCTTGTAAACCTCTTTGCCCATAGCTCAAAAACATCTAAGAGCAAAGACTTTTACAATCGTTAAGTGCATACACAGAGTCAATCAGCACTTAAGCTGCATTTACGAACTTTTCCATCCAAACGTTGTCTTTCTCATAGCTAATATACATCTATCTCTGTTTCACATAACACATATGCCTTCAGGATCCATTCCAATTCACTGTGTTTGACCTAGGAAGCATGTCCGCTTACCCGGTCCCTCACCTAGCTATCCTACTAGCATAATTTGGACGTTTAAAAATGTTATTGATGAACTTACAACTCATCCCTTGTAACGGCATCATGTAATCACTTGTAACGCCGACCTGAAGATGATCTGTATATTATAGAGATCGGAACCGGTCGTCGAAGTTAATTAAATGATTGTGAACTTTACTTCATTTAAAATGAACTCACATATGCAACCCAATATATTGTTAATAATAGAAAAGCATAAAAACCCAATAGGACAGCTATGTCACACGTTTAAATTACATAACACCAGGAACGTGTGAAATATTATCGTTTTGATGCTGCCCGGTGAATTCGCCAAATTTTGAAATAATATTACTAAAGAATATATACATCACAATCACTTGATTTTGTTTAGAGAAAATAATATACTATTTTAAATCAAAGAAGAAAAAACTGTATATATAATAATTATTAGTAAATCATAACATAAGAATATATTTTCATAAAATATAACAAAAACAAAAAAATAGATATTTAAGTAGTTGGAAACCACGGGAACCATGAGCACCACATATTATGATTTTCGTTTATCCGTTTGTACATTTAAATTCAGTTAAGATTCACTACAGGAAGAAAAATAATGTAAATGTCATTTAGGAAAGTCGCGGTAGGAAAGATGGCCAACCAAAGTGACTTTCAAATTTCATGAACTCTAAAAATAAGGTTGATCAACTGTTTAATATTCACAATACTCACATACGGATATGATCCTTGGACACTAGCTAAGACAAGCGGAAGAAAGAAAGATAGATGCCACCAATATTTTATGTTGGAGAAGAATGCTACGAAATCCGTGGACTGACCACAGGACAAATAATTCAATTTTAAACGAGCTAAATGTAATCAAACGGCTTTCCAGCAAAGTCCATCTCCAACAATTAAAATACTTTGGACATGTTACAAGATCAGATACAGCAAATATGGAAGAACTTCTTATTTCCAAGGAAAGATAGCAGGTTGAAGATCAGTATAAAAGTCCCCAACAAGATGGATTGGCCAAATTAAAAGAATTGGAAAAAGACCTATGCAAGAGTTGATGATGTCTCTTAGTATATTGAATCACAGGTTTTCCTCCCAATTTTAAAGAACTGCTTGGATTTACATTAAATTTGGCATCTACATAGGTAATATGTCAAAGCAGATAGTGTGCCGATGTGTGTTTCTCGTGAAAAAAGAAGCCACATCTTGATAAAAGGTGCCTTATAGAAAAAATATTAAGAGACAAAAAAGTTTTAGAAACATTGTGTTTAACTAATGGTACCGCAGTAATAGTTTAATTGGAACGTACATAAACATTTGGGGGGTGTAAAGGAACAAAACCCCCATAAAAATTTTATGTAAACATATTTAAAAAGAAGCCGCAACAGATAAAAACTGCCTTATCGAAAAAATACTAACAAGCAAAAAAGTTTTAAAACAGTGAGTTTAACTAACGGTACCACAATAATAATTTAATTGGAACGTACCCAAAAGTTTGGGGGGTTTAAGGGAACAAAACTAATATAAAAATAATTTTCTTTAAGTTGTTCCTGTCATAAGAATGATACATGTCTATTTTCAATAAAAAGTCTCTAATAGTTTTCGATATATTGGAAAAAATCGATTTTCATTTTGTAACTTCAAATGGCTATAACTTTTTTATGTGCACATTTGTATTAAGGTAAGTTAGGTCCAATCGATCTATTTTTGGTCCCAGAATATGTGATTTAATTTATGACCTGTATTTTTGTTACGCCCTGTATAACTAATATGTACGTTTTACACTAAAAGTTACATCCAACATTATTTAAAAAATTGAAAAAAAAATTGTTTAAACAAATTTGATGGTGTATGTAACAATTAGTTTATTTAAATAACGCCTATTCGTAATGTACGTAAAAAGTACATACACATTTAAAAAAGAAACAACGAAATAAATAATCGAGAACGAGAGATAGGTACAGTTAACAGCTCCTCCCTCCCCCCCCCCCTCTCATCGCTATCCCTAGTTTCAACGCCGGTCGATTTTAAGCGCCACATTTTGAAGCTTTGTGCTTTGTAAGTTAAAACTTTGAAGTATGTTCTTTCAAATGCGGCTAATTTTATTTCTTAATTGTTATAAACAAAGCTGCTGTGAATTAAAAAAGAAGGGTGCTAACTTCGTCCCTAATTGTCCTAGGACAATTGTTTTTCTTTATAAATGTGTATAAAAATTCAGTCTTTCTAAATATGTGAAAATAAATTTTTTACAGGTAACGGTTAAAAAGTTATTCTAATTGCTTATTAGCAAAAAATCGATATGTTCTTGAAAAATAATTTTACAGTATTTAAAATTATTTTTTGTCATTTTTTTTAAGTTAAGTTAATAGAATAAATCTTCTTCTTTCATAAACTGTCCGAAGTATTACTATAACCTCATTGTTTTCTGACTTATAGTGTTGCAAAAAACATTAATTTGGGATAAACAAATTAAATAACTTTATTCGACCAATTGCTTTGAAATTTAGAATATAATTTAAGGGTCTAGGACGTTTCATCGCCGCCGTTTCGATGCCGCCAGTTCGATGCCGATGCCGGCCGATTCATCGCCAGTCAATTAATCGCTATCTGATATATTTCCGAATTTTCGACAGTTACAATTATTAGTTATTTTTAGTATTAATTAGGAATTCTAGGAAATGCGAGATATGACGGCGATGAAATGGACTGGCGATGAACCGGCGGCATCGAAACGGCCGGCGATGAACCGGCGGCATCGAAACGTCCCATTCCGATAATTTAAGCACCAGAAGTCTCAGCAT
Source organism: Diabrotica virgifera virgifera (assembly GCF_917563875.1). NCBI lineage: Eukaryota > Metazoa > Arthropoda > Insecta > Coleoptera > Chrysomelidae > Diabrotica > Diabrotica virgifera. The sequence continues at coordinate 85,838,932 of NC_065447.1, read as the reverse complement.
TCAGTGTAATAAGAAAGTTCTAACTTAATTTTTACATGTTATGAACATTTATAAAATCTCAAAATTTATGATTTATTTTGAAATTTTCTAAGCAACAAATAAGGATAGACATATGCAGCGAACACCATATTGAAGATTTTTTATATGATTAATCAGCTTCCTACTCTCAAATTTGTTTAAAATTCTTCACTTTTTAGTAATAGACGAAAAAGCGATAATTTGGCGATTTTTGATCTTCATTTGTTTACAACTATGTATATCATCAAAATCGGCTGCAGAAAACATATAGGTTATTAATATAGATGTGCATACTACTCAAAAAATTTGGTTTCGGCCTGAAGGGGGATGTGTCACGAGAAAAATCTTATTTCCCTGGACTATCTATTCTCAGCAATTATCAGACAATTAAGAATCAAGTTCCTAAAGTGTTATGTGTATCCTGTATTAATATATGGAAGTGAAACCTGGATCATCAAGGTTAATATGATGAACAAATTAGAAGCCTTCGAGATGTGGCATATCGTAGAAACAGGGAAGCCTTAAATAAAGTAGGTCAAGACGAAGGTGACTTCATGAAGACGATAAAAATGAGAAAACTTGAGTATATAATATAAAACTTGCGGCATATAATGAGAGGTAGCAGATGCAGGATACTGCAGTTAATACTCAATGGAAAGATCAACGGAAAAAGAGGAATTGGTAGGAAGAAATATTAGCTGATTGCTTATCAGAGTAAGCTTATAAGCCAGTCCTTCGTACAACCAGACGAGGTACAACGAAACCAACTTACCTGGTATGGACACGTCCAACGAATGGGAGATGAAAGATTACCAAAAATTACAATGAGATGGATACCGCCAGAAAAACGGAAAAGAGGAAGGCCACCGACCTCCTGGAAACAAGGAATTACAAAAGCCATGTCAGAAAGAAATCTTCAAGAAAATGACTGGCTAGATCGACAGGCTTGGCGATTGGGTACCGGAAGGCGTAGAACGCTATAGAACCGGTTATATATATATATATATATATATATATATATATATATATATATATATATATATATATATATATATATATATATATATATATATATATATATATATATATATATATACTTAATAACGAACAAGGAATTTCTCAGTGCAGTATTCTTAGTACAGGTATATTACGACTTGACCCAATTAAAATTGCTCAACTTAAAGATCCCAAAATATTAATATGGAAGATCCGATATAAAGGTCAATTTAAAATTACTTAGAGAAAGTCAGAATAGCTATTTGGTGAGTAATATTTGGATTATTATTGTGGTATTTAGAACTAGTTAAAGTCCTTACAATATAGTTTGTGTACTATTTCTTAACTACTTAACATAAAATAGAAATATTTGATTTGGACTAGACTTTCTTAGAACAGTAATAAATCGTCTTTTTTTACTTCATGTTCGTATAACTATTTATCAATATAGCCATGTCTTTTGCAATGTTATCGGATCTTTTAACTTGTGTGTTCATTTAGCGTTGCTTGACGTGTGTTTATTTAATTGTGATAGTCAATGTTAGATGAACATTGCCCTCTCAGTGCAACGGAGTTATATTGAATTCACACACAAACATACGTTTGTTTGCAGTTTTAATCACCCACTGCCATCACTTTTTTGTTTTTGTTCTTAAGAACACAACTATTGCTTTTGGTTTCCTCTAGCTGTAGCGCGCTTAACATCTCTTTTTCGAATACTCATTAGAATTTTATCGCTGCATATCTTAGGCTTAGGATCTTTTTTGCGATGAAGATATCGCATTTGACGATTATTGATTTTATTATTACGTATTCTCCATGAAGTTGAATACATGGCCTGGAGACTTGAATATAGATACAACCAGGCGCGGATACAGGGGGGGGGGGGGTTAACGGCTCCATGGACCCCCTATTGTATTTAGTCTGTAAGTACTTTTTTATTATTTTTTTTTTCTATTAACTCTAAACTTTAAGCCATCAGTACAACACTAAATTACACGACAATCGCTTCCAAAGAATTGAAAGAAACCGTAAAATCTAATAAAACACCCTTCTCTGAAAAATAATCTGCAGGCGCATTTGTTTGATTTCCGGTAGAACCATAAACAACGGAAATATTTTTCTCAATTCAAAGAATAACAAAAATGATATTTTAAAATGCAAATACATTACACTGGGTATAAACCTTATCCCATGAAAAGTCACGTTTCAAATTTGGGATACAATAAAGATATAAAAATTTGTATTTCACTATATGGTACCCATTTGTGGTAGAAAGGTTGAATAGAACCCAGGTCTTGCACAAAATTTCGAGAGACTGCTCCTATCTTTTCGGTAGAAATCGTCAAATTTTGGTAGATTTCATTTTTTGCTTCTTTTGCTATCACATTGCATAATAATGATACTTTAGGTACGAGTATTCAAAAATAAACTACATCCAACATCATATAATATCATTACCAATAATCACCATTCATCATAAAAATCATTCAAAGTTCAAAATCGGTATACCTTAAAAAATGTATTTTCTCGGCTTTCTAGGTATTATAGAGCAATTTTCTTCATTTTTTGTAATCCAAAATAACTCGTGTAGAGCCGTCTAGCTAACGCAATATAGTCCAGCCAGAGAAATAAGATTTATCTCGTGACACATCCTCCTCCAGGCTGAAACCAAATTATTTAAGTACTATGGACATCTATATTAATAATCTTTATGTTTCCTGCAGCCGATTTTGACGATATACATAGTTATAAACAACTGAAGATCAAAAAACGGTAAATTTTCACTTTTTTCGTCTATAACCAAAAAGTTAAGCATTTTAAACAAATTTGAGAGTAAGAAACTCATTAATCGTCTAAAAAATTTCAACATGGCGTTCGCCGAATATGTCTATCCTTATTGGTTGCTTAGAAAATTGCAAAATAAATCATAAATTTTGAGTATTTTATAAATATTCATAACTTATGTAAAAATTAACTTCTTATTACACGAATTGCTGAGACTTCTGGTACTTAAATTATGTTTTAAATTTCAAAGCAATTGGTCAAATAGTTTAAAAGTTATTTAATTTGTTTATCCCAAATTTATTTTTTTGCAACACTGTAAGTCGGAAAATTATGAGGTTACAGTAAGACTTCTGACAGTTTATGGAAGAAGAACATTTATACTATTGACATAATTAAAAAAAAAATACAAAAAGTAATTTTAAACAGTGTAAAATTATTTTCCAAAAACACGTCGATTTTTTGCTTACTTAAAAACAATTAGAATAACTTTTTAACCGTTACCCGTAGAAAAATTATTTTTTCATATTTGGAAAGACTGAATTTTTATACACATTTAGAAAGAAAAACAATTGTCCTAGGACAATTATAGACGAAGACCCCCCTTTTTTTTTATTCACATGTTTTTGCAAAATAATTTTGCAGTATTTAGAATTATTTTTTGTCATTTTTTTAATTAAATTAATATTATAAATCTTCTTCTTTTATAAACTATCCAAAGTATTAGTGTAACTTCATCATTTTCTGACTTATAGCGTATTTTTTGTCATTTTTTTAATTAAACTAATATTATAAATCTTCTTCTTTTATAAACTAGCCAAAGTATTAGTGTAACTTCATCATTTTCTGACTTACAGCGTTGCAAAAAAAATTAATTTGGGATAAACAAATTAAATAACTTTTAAACTATTCGACCAATTGCTTTGAAATTTAGGGTATGATTTAAGAACCAGAAGTCGCAGCATTCTGTGTAATAAGAACGTTTTAAGTTAATTTTTACATAAGTTATGAATATTTATAAAAACTCAAAATTTATGATTTATTTTGCAATTTTCTAAGCAACCAATAAGGATAGACATATTCAGCGAACGCCATATTGAAGTGTTTTAGACAATTTATGAGTTTCTCAGTCTCATATTTGTTTAAAATACTTAACTTTTTGGTTAAAGACGAAAAAAGCGAAATATTACCGTTTTTTGATATTCATTTGTTTATAAGTATGTATATCATCAAAATCGGCTGCAGGAAACATATAGGTTATTAATATTGATATCCATACTACTCAAAAAATTTGGTTTCGGCCTGGAGGGGGGTTGTGTCACCAACAGCATATTTTTTTCCCTTATTTCTCTGAACTAATACTAAATATCAAGGATACTTTAGTTTTGTTATAAGGAATTTATTTATTTATGATAAAATAAAACTGCATATTTTTTCCTGTTGTAGACTTTTTAAAAAAACTTACCACACGTGTACCTATTAACGTTCAAAATACAAATATTCTTTTTTTTTTTTTATTTACAAACTCGCATCAGCCTGTACGGCTATTAGCGAAAATGATAGTTTTGTTAACAATAATAATAACTATAGAATACTACAATTAAATTTTATATAAACAGTTTATTGCTTTTAAGTATTGAAGGATCACTTTGGAACCGCACTTTGAGAATAGTATTTTCAAATCGTCCGGGATTCCGAATTGAACTCTTTCCGCACTGTATAACGGGCACTCCACTAGAAGGTGTTTTATTGTCAGAGGGGTCTCACAAGCATAACACTCCGGTTGAGGATCTCGTGTCATCAGATGACCATGCGTGAGGCGGCTATGACCAAGCCGCAATCGCGAGATGATCACTTGGGAAAATCGATTTGTGGAATTGTCAGACCATCGTTGAAATGTTGGTTTTACCTCAAATAACTGCTTCTGGTTTTCATGCCATCTGCTATTCCATATATCAACTATTTTGCTGTGGAAATATGATTTGAGATCTGACGCTGGAGTTGTTGGATAGATCTCTATAGTTGCATCCTCTAAGGCTTCTCGAGCATGTTTATCTGCCAGTTCATTTCCAGCGATTCCAATATGAGATGGAACCCACAGGAAAGCAACATTTTTGTGATTTAGATTGTGCAATTCTTGTCTTATGAGTTTGGCCACAGGGTGGGTGGAATAGATTTTAGAGATGATTTCTAAAGAATTTAAAGAGTCCGTAATTATGAGAAAGTTAATTTGAGAACTTTTCCTAACATGACTTAGGGCTTTATATATCGCAAAGAGTTCTCCTGTTAAAATAGTGTTAGTCCCCTCTAGTTTATATTTCTTTATTTCATTATGTGTTACAAAGGCAGATGCTACACAATATTTAGTCTTTGATCCATCAGTGAATAACTGTTCGAATGAGGAAAATTGAGAAATTAAGGTTTGATATTTAGAAATAATTATATGACGATTGGTTTCTTTCTTATTTTCTAACGCTAGATCCATTATTAAATGAGGAGAAGATATTAGCCAAGGAGGGGGAGTTGGTATTTTGCTAGGATAGATTTTAGGAACTTTAAGGTGTAGTTCATTTATGATTCGTTTGCATTTTTCTTGAAAGGGAATGTGAGTTTTTGTATGCTGAGTACTTGAAGAGCAAATAGTTTGGTGACATTGTGAAGAGTACCGCTTCACTGCATATGAGAGTATTAATTCCTGTCTTCTTAAATCTAAAGGTAGTTCGCCGAGTTCGGCCTGAAGACTTATAATAGGAGTTGTTCTAAATGCACCACATATTATTCTAAGAGCGTTGTTTTGTACGATATCTAAAACTTTTAGAGTTGTTTTTGAAGCAGATGAGTAAGCTTAGCATCCATAATCAATCTTGGAACGGATCAGATTTTTATATAATGTGAGTAGAGTCCTACCGTCCGCTCCCCAGTTTGTACCAGAAAGACATTTCAAGAGGTTTAGTCTTTTTTGACATGCTGCTGAAATATATTTAATATGTTCTTTCCAGGTTAAAGCTTGATCAAATATTAGACCTAGATATTTAATTGTTTCTACATATTCGAGTCTCTGACCTCCAAATTTTAAAGTAGGTATCTCCTTTATCTGCTTTGGTCTCTTTGAAAATAGGATACAGCGAGTTTTGGATGAAGCAAATTGAAAACCACTCTTTTTAGACCAAGATATAAATTTATCGAGTTGATCTTGTAGTAATTTGCCCATACTCTGTATATTGTTTCCCTTTAAGAATATTATGAGATCATCAGCATATAATCTGGCTTGAATGGGTTTATTCATTGATTTGATTATATCATTAATAGCTACAAGAAAAAGCGTCGGACTGATCACTGATCCCTGAGGTGTGCCATTTTCTTGATATTTGACATTAGATAGAAGACCGTTTACTTTTAGCTTGAAATTTCTATTTAGGAGAAAATTTTTAACAAAAGCGAGTATATTTCCTTGATAACCCCATGATTTCAGTGATGATATTATTTTGTGATTCCAGGCCATATCAAATGCTTTATGCAAATCAAAATAAATTGCAATACATTTCTGGTTGTTACAGAAGGCGTTATTAATATGCGTTTCTAGATCTACTAAGTTGTCGGTGGCCGATTTTAACCCTCCGTTACTCGCACACGGTGTGGGAGACCGGGCCTGTAAATAAATTCCTGTAACTCTGCTTGTAGTGGAGATTTTGAATGGCTACTTCGTATACTTCTTCAGTGGTCAATCAACTGTGGGTAAAGTCCGTTCGCAGTGTAAAAAATAGTACTGTCCTTTTTTTATTACGCAACACGGTCCCGTACACCGTGTGCGAGTATTTGTGCACCAATTTTTGTGTTTGGATCACACATCGATATTTTTAATTAGTAAGGTAATTTAAGATCTTTTCCTTATTTTCAATGTTTATAGATTAGTTTATTTATATTTATATATATAAATATAAATATATAACTTACCCAGAACCATCAGAATGAGGTTTAGGGAGATATGTGGTTTACCAACAGAACAAGTACCAGTCGTAACACCAGGAACTTCAGATCGCTGTGCTGTTTGTGATTGGAAGAAAAATAGAAAAACAAAGTTTTACTGCCAAATATGCTCAAAATATCTGTGTTTGGAACACCATTGTTCCAATGAATGTGACACCATTGTGTATTTCATGTTTTAAAAACGTTAATTAATTTTTATAACTTTTTTTGTTACTACAATTACTCTTTATTTTTAATTTTTTTGTGTATTGAATTAAGATGTAAAGTTCTTAGTAAACCAATTTAACCATATTCAATTTTTTTTTCACTTCCAAAGTTTTTGTATATACATATAAATGGATAACAATGAAAATTATTAAATTTTTGATTAAAGTAATATAATGTGAACACAAACGCATATCTACAAAATTATATGATCATATATTCATTAAATAATTTAATCGTACACAATTTTGCAAAAAAAAAATAATTTTAAAACACTGCTGACCCATATTTTTGGACCCGGTCTCCTGCACCGTGCGCGAGTATCCGATCACAAAAAGTTGGCGCGAGTAACGAAAGGTTAAAGGACGAAATCCAGATTGTTCATTAATCAGATGGTTGTTTTCTTCCAGACACCACAATAAACGTTTATTTATAATTTTTTCTAAAAGCTTACACATGACACAAGTTAGAGAGACAGGACGATAAGAATCTGCTTTGTTTCGTGGTTTATTAGGTTTTAAAATGGGAATAGTTATAGAGGATTTCCATAATCTGGGAAATTCATGTTTAGTCCATATACGATTGTATATTTTTAATAAAATTTCTAAAGCTTCTTCAGGTAGGTGTTTCAGAAAAGAAGCTGGAATGTCATCCGGACCTGGAGATGTGTCCTTTAAAGAATCTAACATCTCTCTTATTTCTCTGATTGTGATAAGTACATTTATAGGTTCATTATTGTTTACTATGTTGATGGGAATACTTTCTTTTTGTTCTTTATATGTTAGGAAATCTTTATCATAAATAGAATTTGAGGATGTTAACTGGAATGTTTCGGCTATTTTTTCTACGATTTCTGCATGGTCTGTTGTAGATGATTTATTGTCTAATTCTAATGAATCTATTCCTTGATATGAACTCGAGCCTGTTATCTTCTTTATTTTCCTCCAAACTTTTGATACAGGTGTGTAATTATTTATCGTTTCTACATATTTTATCCAGGATTGTCTTTTAGATCTTGTGGTAACCAGTTTGGCTCTAGCCCTACTCCTTTTAAGTTCGATTAAATTTTCTAGATTTTTGTGTCTTTTGTACTTTTGAAGAGCCTTTTTACTTAGTTTAATAGCTTCTTTACATTCTTCATTCCACCAGGGAGTAACTTTATCCCTTTCAATGAACTTTGTTTTTCCTATTGCTTTTATAGCTGCATCGGTTATGATTTTATTGAACTGTAGAATTATTTCGTCTATTGTATTATCTAAACAAATCATTGAAGATTCACTACGGATAATTTCTTGAAAAAGGCCCCAGTCAGCTTTGTCTAACCTCCATTTCGGATCAGGCTTAACTGGCGTAGATTTAATCAAGTGTTTTTCTATTAAAATCGGGTAGTGATCACTCCCATATAAGTCTTTTTCTACGTACCAATTGTGATTTATTTGAAGAGTGGGTGTACAAAGTGAGATATCTATAGAAGAAAATGTCCCTGTCGATAAGTTTAAGTGGGTGCTACTACCATCGTTTAGTATTGCAAGATTTAACGTGTTCACTATATTTTCAATCTTCTTTCCGGTAGATGTAGTTTTAAAGGAACCCCAGTTAGTGTTATGTCCATTTAGATCTCCCAGTATAAATTTTGGATTAGGAACCTGATTTATTAGGTTTACAAGATGTTGTTCTTCTAGGTTATAATTTGGAGGTATATATATATTACATATGTTAACTTTTTGTGTTGTACCAATTTGTACAGCTACAGCTTCCAGATTTGTGCTTAGAGGAATTTCTTTGGATATTATTTGTTCTTTTACATAAATGGCAACGCCACCTGAAGCGTGACCAGCATTATCCCTATTTTTAAAATATGAATTAAAAGATTTTAGATTCATGCAGGTGGAATCTTTAAAATTAGTTTCTTGAAGACAAATAATTTGTGGTGTGTATTGATTGATTAACAACTGTAACATAGGTAAACGAGTTTTAAAGCTATTTAAATTCCACTGTAAAATTTTGTTATACATAAATGATTATATTTTATTAATGAGCACAAAAATTAAAAAGTGGATGAATCACTTTCAGAATCCAAATTCGTTAAATTAATTTGTAAATTAATTTGTAGAGCTAATTTTTTCCTCAATTTAGTGCAGCGATATTTTGTTGTTCTGTCTTCTAAATGTGGGTGAATTTCATCCAACATAGTGATAATAGCTACGATGTCAGAGTTATAATCCTTCGCCACCGTTACTACATCAGAACAGCCGTAGCAATTTTCTAGTAGACTTTCAACTTGCTGACTGCTGAGGCAAAAAGGAGGCGAGTGATTATCTATATATGTTTTAGTATTGTCTGAAAACTTTATGTTTTGTTCAGGTTTTTTTTCTGTTTTGGTCTTTTTCTTATTTTGTGTTATAGTTGGAGTTGCGAATTGGACATCCTCAGAAGTAGGAGAAGAAATAGCAGAAGCGGTACGTTTTTGTGAGTTATTTTGTGTTGAGGGATGATCGGACTTTGTATTGTCCACCAAAATATTTTTGTTTATCTCAAGATTCATAGGGGTATTGAAAGATTGAGAGAGGGGTGAGTTTGATAGTTCTGGATTTTGTGGCGTAGATAGCTTAGACATGTCTAGGGGTACGTTTTGTTTTATTAGTGAACTGTGGTCTTTGATGGGTTGTGTATTATTGGAAGAAGAAGCGGTAGTGGTGTCAGAAATAGAAAGTGCTGAATTCTGGGCCTGAGTTATGTTGTCTGATTGAATATTGCTTCCTGTAGGTATTATACTCATAGGTGGTGGAAATGAGGCAGTGCATTGTAAAGCATTGTGTCCTGCCTGCTTGCATTTGAAACAGTTGTGGCTGTCTAGTGTTAAATATAACCTATTTACTATTCCATCTTGTTCTATATCAATGTATTCCGGTAAAGATGCATTTTCTGGAGGCGAGATGTAAATTTGTCTTCTAAAACTAAGTATATGGCTGTAAGCTGGGTCAGTAGCTCCAATTCTCAGTTGTATCATTGGCGATAATAATGTTAAGCCTAGATTTTGTAAACATCCTGTGATTTCTTCATTAGAAATTGTGGGGCTTGCATTAGATATTAGCAATCTATCTGATGGGGTAATTAATCTTCGAGCAACTATACGAGTGTTATTAATTGTGATACTTCCATAATTTTTTAGAAAATCGTCGACAATGTTTTTATCTCTCAAGTATATGCATACTCGATTGTTAGAGATGCGTGAACAGTATATTATATTATATGGGTTCACTATTGGTCCAATCTGTAGGAGATATCTTGTATTTTAAAACCATCTATTGATGTAAAAACTACGGCTTGATCTCTGTTTGGTAGTAGATTCGAGTTCTGGGCTAACGCCGCTGAATACGACTTAGTAGGGTTATTGACGTTCTGTGACATGTTAAATATTATGAAGTAGGTAAATTAAATAGGTACTCACTAAATTTGTTATCATCCAATGATAACAAAATCTATCATCACCCAGTGATTAATAGATGTGTTGTTTTGCACTTCACTAACAAAAACTTGTGAAATTAAAAAGCAATTATAAACTAATGGTTATCTACGATAACGACTTTACTGTCCGAACGTTCGAACGAGACTTCTACAAATATTCTTATTTAAAAGCTATATAATTGTTTAAACAAGTTAAAAATTTTTGTTATAATAACTAATAGTTATAAGTTATTATATATATCAATCGGTTTTAAAACGTCTTGCGACGTTGTCCGATGCCTAATTTCCATGACACTCTATCATCCCATTGGCCGTCTCTAAGATCTCTTGCGCTCATCGCCTTCGTTATTCCCTCTCTCCAAGATTTCTTGGGTCTTCCTCTCTTTCTGCGGTTTGGTGGTACCCATTGCATAATTATTTTAGGGAGTCTTGAGTTATCCATCCTCTGGACGTGTCCGTACCATATCAGCTCTGTTATAAGTTATTAACATTTATAAATTACTGCAAAAACAGGGTTTTTTGCAATTACCTCTAATTGTTTATGTATTTCAAATTAGAAACTATTAAGATCTAGAATTTATTTGAAACATGTTTCTCTAAAATCTACAAGGAATGTTTTATAGGCAAAACATGATTTTTTACACTTTATAATCGTTTAAAAACAAAACAATATCGGATATTGAATCAATTGAGACCGAGAAAAATTTTTAATGTTCTTTAGTTATGTCGAAATGCTGTAAGTTAAAAAGGTGCAAAATAAATTTCTCCCCTTTTAAGATTTTAATATAAATACTATTTTTAGTTTGGAATTATCTTCTATATCAAAATAAGCCACAATCCTTAAGTATTCACTATTCAGATTCAGGTACGTACATTTTATGGTAGGGGAGCCCAAGCGGGGATTTTTGCAGTTACTCGAGCGCGTCAGATTATCATATGGGAAAAAACGTGGTACCCTGCAGATGTACCTCTGCCATATATTGGCTCTTAACACAGGGGAGTTCGTTTAGGGGTGCCCGAAAAAAAAAATCTATCCTTAAAAATACTCGAAATTGTCAGATTAAGATAAGGTAAGTTAAGTACATGCAAAACAGTGTACATTTAAAAAATCTGACGATTTGAGCGGGACCTAAGGAAATTAGTGAGTCACAAAGTTTCACAAGAAAAAAGCGAATATTTCGCGAAATGAACGTCAGATCGAAAAAATAAAAACTACTCGTTCAATATTTTTCAAAAATCTATCAAAAGATACCAAACATGACCCCTCACAGAGACGGGTGGGGGGTAAATTTAAAATTTTAAATACAAATCACGCGATATTTAGCAAAATAAACATCAGATCGAAAAACTGCAAAATACACTTATTTAATATTTTTGAAAAATATATCGAATGGTACTAAACGCCACCCCCCACGGAGGTGGGGTGGGGGGTTACTTTAAAATCTTAAATGGGAGCTCCAATTTTTTATTGCAGATTTGGATTCTCTGAATAAAAATAAGCAACTTTTATTCGAAACATTTTTTCGAATTATGGATAGATGGCGCTATAATCGGAAAAAACGATTAATGGAAATGGAAAATTAAATTAAAAAATGGCAAGCGCCCACTAAAATGGAAAATTTTACTTAACTTTTTTTGGTTTTAGGACCTAATAATCACAACCCAAAAGGTCCCCAAAGCGCTCGAGTGACTGCACATTTAGCATACTTTGCTCCCCTACCATTACTCCCAAAATCATAATATAAAAGGACAAAGGACTAAGGACTGGTCATAAAATTGATATCGGTAAATCCGTATCTGCTGGTTCGCACATTGTGTCACAAGGTAATAAAAGCAATTCAAGAATTCTTGAAAATTTACTAAACTCTGTTGCCAGATCTATCTGCTAAAAAAAAAATTTTCTAATAATTTTGATTTTTCGGTAGAAAAAAAAATCGGCAGATTAATTTAAAAATTAAGAATTTTGATTTTTCTGTAGAAAAAAAGGAGAATTAGGTAGATGGTTAGATTTGACATGTATTCGGTAGATCTACCAAAAAATCTGTAGGTGTGGAGTCACTGTATTCGAGGTAAGTCTAGCCCCCCCCCCTATTATGAATTTCTAGATCCGCGCCTGGATACATCCTTGACGGACTTCCCTAAAGTCTTTAAAAGGGTTGGACCTAGGGTTTTAAATTCTTATTCTGGTTTCATTATTCTCGTATATTAAGTAATATAAATAAATAAATTAATAAATTCACATAAACATAAAACAGTATCGATATATTATCGGAGAGATCTCCGTTTGTCTTCGGAATGTTATTGATAATGCAAAGTATAATGCAACGATGAACCGGTACATCAGGAATAGAAAGCAAGACGAGTGTTTGTTATGATTTATTTTAGTATACAATGCACGCATGTTGTTGTTTTACGGGGCAAATCCATTTGCACCCAAGGGTGGAGAGAGAAAATTTTTTAAAGGACTGAGATAGTAATGATATCAAAGTTATATTTTGCTAGCATTGTACTTTAAGGCATTCTCAGTATACTTGACATTTCAACAAATTTTGTTATATAGTAAATACTACTAATCACTACAAACCGATTATTATTTATTCAAAACAACTACAGAAAAAATTACGTTTATTTCTAAAAATAACCCTAGACTTTTCCGATGTGTGTATATGGCGGTATATAAAGAGTGTACTCAGGATATTAAAAAAAACTGTAAAAAGAGCTAAAATTATTGACAATTTAAATTAAAGAATAGTAATTAAACCGAGTATGTATTTAGTTGATGCAAAATTTTAGCGCCAACTACACTGAACCAAAAAAGTACGTAAATATAATGAAAAAACATTGATTCAAAAACGGGGAGCATTAATTTTCGTCCAAAGATCAGTATCATTGGTCCAATGTAAGTAGATACATTAACTAATGCTCAAAAACATTAATTTTTATGAATTAGTACGTTCATTCAATGTACGTTCTAGTTAAGAATCAATGTATCGGTACATTGAATCAATCGATCTGTCATTCATTTCGCGAATTATTCGCTTTTTTTTTGTGAAACTTTCTAATTCGCCCATTTCCTTACGCCCTGCTCAAATCGTCAGATTTTTGAAATATACACTGTTTTGCATGTACTTAACTCACCTTATCTTAATCTGACGATTTCGAGTTTAGGATAGATTTTTTTTTCGCCCCCAGCCCCCCTAACGAACCCCTGCATTAAGGGCCAATATAATACGGTAGAGGTAAATTTTCAGGGTACAAAGTTTCTCCTCAAGTAATAATCTGACGCGCTCGAGTAACTGCAAAAATCCCCGCTTGGGCTCCCCTACCATTAGATTCTTTTGGTGATTTGTTTGATTTTATATTATTAGTATCATATTGTTTAATTTTTGTGTTTTGGGATTTATTTCAAAGTGCCATGACTTAATTTAATTTTCAGTTCTAATGTTGTATTAGTTTAAAATGCACCATTTAAAGTTGCATTTTGGTGGAAGCGAATGTTGAATTTTCGTTAATTTTAACTTATTTATACGAGCAAGGCAACTAGTATAACACTCTTTTTCTTTTTGTGGTTGCCTTGCCTACTATTGCAATGTATTAAAGAGGTTCGCTTAATTTGCGGAAAAAGTGAACCCTTTTTTGTGTTTTTTGAAAAAGGCAAGAAGTCAGTTGCTCGAAAACGGCTAGCTAGTGTGCCGGTGCTTAATACCTATCTGGTAAAGGTTTCTTGTATTTGGACTTTACGCAATTGTTGGTGATAACTGCAGTCGAGGGCCCTCGGAAGTCTGGATGGAAGTACCACTATTAAACGGTGAGTGGACCTCTTTGCGAATCGTTTAACTCCATTATTTTGTTTCTTTTCTCAAATTTAAATGAATTAAAGACCTGGTGTTAAACTACCATTATAAAACCAAGAACCAGCCCTATATTGACATCTTTCCACCAGGATCGCACAAATAGCATATTATTCATGACTATATCTTCGGATTCGTTGAACAAATTCTGAGAGCTTATATTATACGGATAACTATAGGCAGTACCATGACAATATAGAAACGAAGTGGACAGAAATTGAGGAATCTTTGAAGGAATCAGCAAGTAAGCACCTGGGACAAGTAAGAGGAAAACAGGAAAAAGGGTCAGATGGAAGTGATACAAGAAAACTACAACCAAGAGGATGTAGTGGAGCCGCCGACAGACGAGGAAATAATGGAAGTTTTAAGAAGCATAAAGAAAAACAAAAGTGCGGGTATCAACGACGTCCCTGGAGAATTGATTAAACATGGAGGTAAAATATTAGAAAAAAGAATATGTAGCCCAATAAACATGATATGAGATTAGGAAGAAATGCCGAAACAATGGAGTCAGGCTGTAATATGTCCGATATTTAAAAAGGGAGATAAATCTCAATGTGAAAGTTACAGAGGTATCGCTTTGCTTGATGTAATTTATTAAGTCCTTGCCAAGGTTATAAGAGAAAAATTAGACAGATATATTAGTATGCAGGTATGAGAATATCAAGGTGGTTTTAAGAAAGAAAGATCTACCATCGATCAGATTTTGGTACTGAAGATGTTACAGAGCGGTACCTATGAATAACAGCTAAATATGAAGCTCCTGTTTATAGACTTCAAGCAGGCATATGATACAGTCGTAAGGAAACGTCTTTATCATGCACTTCGGTTAATTGGGATACTGGAGAAGTTGGTCAAACTAGTGAAAATGACACTGTAGAAAACAGAAAATCGAGTAGCACTGGAGGGTAGCCTCTCAGAAAAGTTCAAAGTACGAAGGGGTTTGAAGCAGGGAGACCCTCTATCAACTGTCCTTTTCAATTGTGTATTAGAGGCAATATTCAGGGAGAGCGGGATCAGAACGCAAGGTACGATCCATGATAGAAGGACTCAGGTACTTGCATATGCAGACGACATAGTATTTATACCAAGAACAAAAAGAGAATTGCTAAGAGTATTTAACCTTTTTGAAAGAAAAGCTAAGCAGTACGGTCTGACAATTAACGAACAAAAAACAAAATTTATGGAAATGGGAGATACACTAAATGAAGAACAGGTTTAGAAAATTAGGATACATAATGATGGAAAAGAATATTGTTTCGAGAAAGTAAAAGAATTTGAATACCTAGGGGTGACTGTAATAAAGAAAGGAGATGAAGTTCCAGAAATTGAAAAAATAATTATTTCGAAGGGAAGACGAGCAGTTGGAGCATTGAGCAAACTTTTAAAAAGTAGTCTTATCTCAAAAGCAGCAAAATTGCGGTTATATAGTACGGTGATACAACCTACAGTACTGTATAGTAGTGAATGTTGGGTTCTGAATAAGACAGAAGAAAATGCATTGGAAAGATGGGAACGGAGTGTGCTGAGGAACATTTTCGGTGGTGTAAAATTGAGAGAGAACGAATGGAGAAGACGGACGAATGCGGAAGTTCAAGAACTATTTGGGAAGCCAGTAATCAGCCATATGGTAAAAACTAGAAGACTTCGCTGGCTGGGACATGTGGAAAGGGTGTCAGGGGACCGGTGGGCGAAGAGTGTATTGTTAAGAGGTGAGGGAAGAAGAAGGAGGAGTCGACCGCGGAAAAAGTGGCTGGAAGCAGCCAAAGAGGATCTACAAAGAGCAGGCGTTGTAAACTGGAAGACAGCTGTCCTGGACAGAGTAAAGTGGAGAAAGACAGTTGAAAAATTTCAAGCCATGGGCCCCTGAGACCTGCAGTGCTGTTATAAATATATATATTTAGAATTTTAATATTCATTATTTGATATTCATTCATTCACTCACTATTTTTATTAAAGAATCATTTCTTATTCAAAACGAAAATATTTGGCAACGTTCCTCTCTAATGTCATTTTAATATTAAGGCCATCGTTACATATAATTCGCAAATCTTTTACGGGTATCCCTACTTTTTCTGTCTTTACACGGCAAATTACGTGTAGTAAAATTCACACTGGTATGGATATGTAAACATTACTAATAGAATGTCATTCTACTTGAAAATATTATCATTAATTTAAAGAGATGGCTTTTGAATGTTCTTGGATAACTGTTATTTTTATAATTGCAAATTATTAATTCAGTTAATAAATGTGATAATTTTTTCACTAACTGTGTATTCAGTGATTGTAATAATTTATATGTATGTACAACAAAAACTAATACTCAATCGAGAAAAGAGGAAAAGTGTTAAAGTGATTTCTTAATAATAGGTATATTGTTACTATGGAACGCTTACAATTTTGAACATCTTTAACAACAAAATACTTGGATCACAAAATATATTATTCTGATGTATTCCCTGCTTGGATCTTCCACAAATAATACACAATAAATATATTTCTATTAAGTTCACGTCTTAAATCAATTATTTATCAAATACACTATACAGTTGAGTCCGCGAGTCTTTACCCGTGCGTCATTAAGACCTGGCGAGATAAAACACATACTTTTTATTTAGCATCATTCTCTTTGTTCGGGAATCCTTATTTCTTTATTTTAATATTGCTATGATTCTACTATTTATTTATTTTCGGGTAGAATAGGCTTTAGACAATTTAATTATATTTAGTTGTTTTGGTATGCCCCCTGTAAAATGACGCGGAATAACCTTCTTAATGTCAATTTTTAAAATTATCCACAAGCTCAAAGCTTATCGCTTTCGGTACGCATGTATAAAACTGGACATGCGTTAAGTACTTTAAGGACAAGGTACCACTACTGTGATTTCGCTTCAAGCTTTCAACGAAAAAGGTACTCCCTTTCGTGATCTTGACGGTACCGTCCCGCGTTCCACGTGCATCGCGAATTCCATGGAAGGAGTCCAGAATTGAGTCACCCATTGGATCTACAAGTTTACCATATCCTAAACATCACCGATTTCCAGATAAGCGATATTGTGCAAAGCTTGTGGAAACATAATTTTTAAATTCTATTTTTTTACAACTCAGTTTTCATATTTCCTGCAGTTTTCATAACATTTTGAAACACTCTTCCACGCATGAAATTAATGACAAAACAACTGCCGCCTGTTATTAAGTAAAGACACATGTTATTTTTATGAACGATTTAGACTCAGTGCATTGAAAAGAGATAGGTACAAAGAAAGACGATTGGGGATGTCTTCACATATTTTAAGTACAATTTCTGACGTTTTGGTTTGTTTACTTTTGTGGCTGTCAGTTTGTTGAATTTTTTGCTGTTATTTTGTCGATTTTTTGCATTTTGAAGTTTTTTATAGTATACAAACAGTTGTTTTTACAACTAATTTTATATTGGAGTTAGAAATTTTGTAATAAGTTTATGTTATTTTACGATAAATTTTGACAACGTACAAAGCTAACCTAATTGTTGACACAGTTGAATGCTTGTGTTTAAGGTTCCGCCAAAGTGAATAAAACAAAAAAAGAAAATATGTTATCGAATTTTTTATAAATTGTTTATCTATATATTAATCAATGATAATAAAATAATTTATTAAGCTACTTCAAATGTAGCTGTAATTATGCACCAAAATTTTAAAGCAAAACTTGAATTTGACATTCTATTTATTTGATAACGTCAAACTTTATACTATGGCCCGTGATCGGAATAATATCCACGTGCCGTTGCGTTTAGTAAATTTCCGACTTATTTCGTATGCTTTAAATGATGACGCACGGGTAAAGACTCGCGGACTTAACTGTATATCAATATTATTTAATCAACAACTCAAAATATTCCCTATGCCATGTCAAATATTTAAAATTGTCACTGACTGTCACTATCTGACTGACAGTATGCTGACAATATTCTATTCGACTGAGTGTGTTGTATGACAAAGATAGATTTGGAAATATTACCACGGACATTGTGTTCATTTTTTTCGAATCCTGAAAAAACCAATAAATATTTTTGGAAAATTTAAACGCAGAACGAAAAACTGTATTATTACCGAGGGCAGAAAGTCTCTTAGAATAAATAAAAACTTTATTTTGAATGGGATATTTTAAATTAAATATCACACTATTTTCTCTTAGTTTTTCACCCCTGTAACTTATTAAAATAAACATTATAGAAGTTCTCAGGGACTTTCGGCCCTCGCCAATAACGTAATCTTTCATTGTGCCTTTAAATTTTTCAAAACTACTTATACTCTGGGCTAATTAGCAAAATACAAGGAAAAGTTATTTACCAGCAATTTTATTGCTGAAATCGAATCTTATTCTTGTATGTATTAATAATATAGGTATGCAAAGTCCGCAGATAGTGTGCTACTTTTTTTATAAACAAAATGGCGCCCGAAAATCGTGTTTTTTCAATTTTTGCTCTATAACTCCAAAGATTTTAACTTTACACCAAAAACGCTCAAATAAAAATTCACCGCAATTGAATTCTGCATAGAGATGTGTTTTTCCTGATTCACTTCGACGAAAACTTTCCCCGGAAATAGCGGGTTTCCAACAAAATCTTTAATTTTCAACTAAAATTTTAGATAAGTAATTGTTAATCAACAATTAAATAACTTGGTAATGTAAAAGCCCTTTTCGTATAGATTAAAATTCCAGAAGGCAATGGAAATTGAATGAACAGTTTAGCAACAATTGAATTGTCAATTAAAAATTTACGGTCGCTATAATAATGACAATAATTATGATGCATAAGAATAACTATGATATTTTCATAAAAAGATACTATACCTATCTAATGTACTTAACAGAATTGAAATTGGAATATTTAAGCGGCCTCAGGAATATTTTAAAATTATAAACAATTTTTGGGCTTATAAACAAATAGAATATCTCGGGAAATATTAAACTAAATTAAATTATAAAAACAGTATTCGAAAAACAGCAACAGGATGCTTCTTTTAAAAGAAAAAACGTTTAATTGTAACGAGCAGTTCCTGAGATACAACCGGTGAAAGTTGACCGGAATTTACGGCAAAGATATAAACAATAGGATCATAATTTTCAAACCCTCACCTTTTTATTTTTGTCCTCTTTCTCCACGCTAATTTTCATATCTTTAAAATACTCATAACATATATTATTATAATGAAAACTATCGATAATACGTGTGAAAATCAAAGTTCCAATCAAAAATTAGGTTGGAGAAAATGTAACCCTCAAAGTTCAAAATCGGTATACGTTAAAAAAATGCATTTTCTCGGCTTCCCATGGAGCAATTTCCTTCATTCTTATTTTGTTCCCTAATAACTCGAGTAGAGCCATCGAACTAACTCATTATTAAATGTCAAGCTTGCTTTTGTTTTGTTATACTAGATTAATTTATTTATAAGAACAGAAAACTACATATTTTTTCCAGTTGTAGGCTTTTTTTAGATAAACTTGCTACAAGTGTACCTTTTAAAGTTAAAAATACAAATATTATCATTTGAAAGCAGTATAATTATTTAAACAATCTTTTTTTAAACAAATTAAACATTTTTGTTATAATGAATAAATTAATTTATTATAACAAAACAAAAGCAAGTCTGACATTTAATAATGCGTTAGTTCAATGGCACTACTTGAGTTACTTAGAAACAAAAAAAGAATGAAGGAAATTGCTCCATGGAAAGCCGAGAAAATGCATTTTTTTAACGTATACAGATTTTGAACTTTGAGGGTTACATTTTCTCCAACCTAATTTTTGATTGGAATTTTGCTATTTTTGGCAATTTTCACACGTATTATCGATAGTTTTTATTATAATAATATATGTTATCAGTATTTTAAGGATATGAACATTGGCGTTGAGAAAGAGAACAAAAATAAAAAGGTGACGGTTTGAAAATTATGATCCTATTGTTTATATCTTTGCCGTAAATTCCGGTCAACTTTGACCAGTTGTATCTCAGGAACTACTCATCATAATTAAACGTTTTTTTTTAAGAAGCGTCTAGCCGCTGTTTTTCGAATACCGGTTTTACTATTTAATTTAGTTTAATATTTTGCGAGATATTCTATTTACTTATAAGCCAAAAAATTCTTTATAATTTTAAAATATTCCCGAGGCCGCTTAAATAGTCCAATTTCAATCCTGTAAGTGTAAAGTACACTGGATAGGTATAGTATCTTTTTATGAAAAAATCATAATTATTCTTATGCATTCTAATTATTGTCGTTATTATAGTGACCGTAAATTTTTAATTAACAATTCAATTGTTGCTAAACTGTTCATTCAATTTCCATCGGCTTCTGGAACTATAATCTATACGAAAAGAGCTTTTATGTTACCTAGCTATTTAATTATTGATTAACAATTACTTATCTAAAAGTTTAGTTGAAAATTAAAGATTTTGTTGGAAAAACCTGCTTTTTCCGGGGAAAGTTTTCTTCTAAGTAAATCGGAAAAAACACGTCTCTCTGCAGAATTTAATTGCGGTGAATTTTTATTTGAGTGTTTTTGGTGTTAAGTTAAAATCTTTGGATTTATAGAGCAAAAATTGAAAAAAAACACGATTTTCGGGCGCCATTTTGTTTATAAAAAAAGTAGCACACTATCTGCGGACTTTGCATACGTATATTATTAATATATACAATCATAAGATTCGATTCCAGCAATGAAATTGCTGGTAAATAACTTTTCCCAAAAATGGCCTATTCTCCGATAATCAGCTCAGACTATTATTAGTTTTCTCAGGATTCGAAAAAAACGAATCCCCATTTGAATAGCATTGCAGCCGAAAATACGTACCCATCCTCTTAATCAAACTACTACGCACATCAACAACAAAGACCGGCTTTATTGATATTAATGCCCTTAATAGCCCCGCATCCATATACGCCTTTGTTTCAATATTTTTCTTCTTCTTCGTCTCCCTGGCTGGTATTCTAAGAATTATTAATTTACAAGAATGTAAGTACACTCTATAAATTCTTAAGCAATTTTACATGAAAGATAGATGGGACTCGAATAACGCGCGCTTTTTCTTTCTAGTCTTGTTTAGTAATGGAATATGAAGAAGATGCTGAGGTATGTGTTGGATATCACGTTGGATTGATTTATACTTGCTGAATTTTAGAATCAACACTGTGATTTTAAAACAGAACGAGAGAAACAATAAATTTTAAGAGATTCTTCTTGACGTATTAACGCGCCCATGCTACGTTGAAAAATAATTTGATTCATGAATACAACACATTTAAAAGGCTTGTTCACCACTTACCACGGTGATGTTAAAAATGGGCAGCGTGAAATAACCGCTTACATCTATCTACTAGAATTACCTCTTGATATTTATCGTGTATATCGGTTGGATCATATTTTTATACGATTAGAAAAAGGTAACCATGTAATTTTATATTTCGGAGTGTCTGCTTAAAAAACGTTTTTATATATAGTCTGGGCTGATTATCGGAGAATATGCCATTTTTGGGAAAAGTTATTTACCAGCAATTTTATTACTGGAATCGAATTATAAGGTCCTATATATTAATAATATAGGTATGCAAAGTCTTCAGATAGTGTGCTACTTTTTTTATAAACAAAATGGCGCTCTAAAATCATGTTTTTTTCAATTATTGCTCTAGAACTCCGAAGATTTTAACTTTACAACAAAAACACTCAAATAAAAATTCACCGTGATTAAATTCTGCATAGAAAAGTGTTTTTCCTGATCTGCTCCGACGAAAATTTTCCTCGGAAAATGCGGGTTTTCCTAACAAAATTTTTAATTTTCAAATAAAGTTTTAGATAAGTAATTATTTACCAATAATTAAATAATTTGGTGACTTAAAAGCCTTCTTGGTTTAGATTATAGTTCCAGAAGCTGGTGAAAATTAAACGAATATTTTAGCAACAATTCAATTGTTAATTAATAATTTACGGTCGCAATAATAACCAACATAATTATTATACACTGATCAAACTTTGAAATCTTATAAAGATGGGATACCTATTTAACATTTCGTCGACAAAATATAATTTTTTTATTTTTTTGCATAATTTTTAAATGTTTAAAAAAATAGTTATAAACAAATTAATGTTTCTCAGAAAGTTTTTATTATATTATAATTTTAAAAAATAGCTAAAATGCGCATTTCCAATATCTTGAAAATGAATGCTTTAAAACTTTTTTGCCACCATTTGCAAAAAAGTTATGAAACAGCAAAATAAACATACGATTACTACGGTGTTAATAATTTTTTTTAATTCTTTCGAAGCGTAGAAGTGAGTTTATAGTACAAGCTAATTATTTATAAAACAATATCGATTATCAGCTTAATGGTTATATTTTAATTAAAGATTATAAATACATTTTTTTGTAATTTACACGCGCGAAAGTAGAATAACACAGTACCGTAGCTACCCGCCCACATACACAACACGCGCGAGTTTAAGAGTGTCAGTCGCTTCGAGTGAACATTTTATCTCCGGCTCTGTATCAAGCCTACTTTCGCGCTAAAAATTACAAAAAAAAGTATTTTTAATCTTTGATTAAAATATAACCATTGCACTAATTTTTGACATCCTTTGTGAGTAATTAGATTGTACCATAGACTCACTTTTAAGCTTTGAAACAATTAAAACAAATTATAAACAATGGAGATATCGTATATTTATTTTACTGTTTCCTAACTTTTTTGCAAATGGTTGGAAAATTTTTTTAAAGCATTCATTTTCAAGACCTATGAAATAGGCATTTTAAGTATTTTTTAAAATTAGGATATAATAAACAATTTCTAAGAAATGTTAATTTGTTTATAACAATTTTTTTTAAACATTTAAAGATTATGCAAAAAAATGAAAAATTTATATTTTGTCGACAAAATATTAAATAGGCATCACCTTTATAATCTTTCTAAGTTTGATCAATGTCTCATGATTATTTTGGTTGTTATTGCGACTGTAAATTGTTAATTAACAATTGAATTGTTGCTAAAATAGTCGTTTCATTTTAACCGGCTTCTGAATTTATAATCTATACCAAGAAAGCTTTTATTTCACCAATCTATATAATTATTGATAAATAATTACTGGCCCAAAAAATTTATTTGAAAATTCGAGATGTTGTTGGGAAAACCCACATTTTCCCAGGAAAATTTTCGTCGGAGCAAATCGGGAAAAACATGCCTCTATATAGAATTAAATTGGGGTGAATTTTTATTTGAGTATTTTTGGTGTAAAGTTAAAATCTTCGGAGTTATAGAGCAATAATTGAAAAAAATATGATTTGTCGGCGCCATTTTGTTTATAAAAAAAGTAGCACACTATCTGCGGACTTTGCATACATACATTAATAATATATAGGATCTTATAATTCGATTAAAGCAATAAAATTGCTGGTAAATAACCTTTCTTTGTACTTTACTAATTAGACCAACGTATAATAACTATTTTTTTTTCAAAATTTAAAGATTATGCAAAAAAAAGAAAAATTTATATTTTGTCGATAAAATATTAAACAAGCATCTCATCTTTATAATCTTTATAAGTTTGATCAATGTATCATGATTATTTTGGATATTATTGCAATCGTAAATTGTTAATTAACAATTGAATTGTTGCTAAAATATTCGTTTAATTTTCACCGGCTTCTGGAATTACAATATATACCAAGAAATATTTGATGTCACTAAGATATTTAATTATTGATTAATAATTACTTACCTAAAACTTTATTTGAAAATTATAGTTTTTGTTAGGAAAACCCACATTTTCCGAGGAAAATTTTCGTGGGAGGAAATCGTGAAAAACATATCTCTATGCAGAATTTAATTGCGGTGAATTTTTATTTGGGTGTTTTTGTTGTAAAGTTAAAATCTTCGGAGTTATAGAGCAATAATTGAAAAAAATACGATTTGTCGCCGCCATTTTGTTTATAAAAAAAGTAGCACACTAGCTGCGGACTTTGCATACCTATATTATTAATATATAGGATCTTATAATTCGATTTCAGCAATAAAATTGCTGGTAAATAACTTTTCCATGAATTTTGCTAATTAGCCCAAAGTAATATGTATATAATTATTAGCGGATTACCTACACGATATAATTACCGATTACAGTGGAAGAACAGTAGAAGATTACAGTAAGAACAGTTAAAAAATCACAACGATTACTTATAAACATAAATATTGCTTGCAACAATTATGGCATAAGTATCAATATCAAAAAAACCAAGTAGGTATGTGGTCTTCAGTCAAAACATGACACAACCAGCACAAATTAGCATACATGGCATTCAAATTGAAAAAGTATCATGTTATAAATACTTGTGAACTTTATTAAACGAAACTGGAGACCCAAACAATGAAATAAAAAGACGTATCGAAATTGCCAAAGCCACGTTCATAAAGATGAGGAAATTCTTCTGCAACAGAGATATAAGCATCCCTCTACGATTAAGAATGCTAAGAGACTACGCATTTAACACGCTGTTATACGGTGTAGAGGCCTGAACTCAAACAGAACAACAACAAAAATATTGAAAGTTTCGAGATGTGTTGCTACCGTCGAATGCTGAAGATAAGTTGGGTTGAAAGAGTCACAAACTTTGAAGTAATACGAAGGATAGAAAAAGATCCAGAAATATTGTTAACGATAAAACAAAGAACACTCGAATAAATGAATGAAGTAAAGAAACACAGACGTACTCACAATCTTTTAATTACTTCGACGACCGGTTTCGATCTCTACAATATACAGATCATCTTCAGGTCGGCGTTACAAGTGATTAAATGCTACAATTAAAGCAAGCCAGAGTTAGAACAATGTCTGGTTGTATGAAAACTGATAGAAAGCCCAAAACTTTGGAAAGTATGTAAATGTTGATATTTCAGAACAGCAAACAAACACATACGTACGCATGCACATGAGCAAACAGATACTCATAAGTAAGCACGCACACGCACACAGTTGCTTGTGGTTTATGACTATTTGTTAAATTACATTAAACTTTAAAACTTTTAAAAACTTTTCAAATTTTTTTGGATTTTTGATCTAGTTACATGCCGTTACAAGGGATGAGTTGTAAGTTCATCAATAACATATTTAAACGTCCAGATTATGCTAGTAGGTTAGCTAGGTGAAGGACTGGGTAGGCGAACATGCTTCGTAGGTCAAAACACAGTGAATTGGAATGGATCCTGAAGGCAGATGTGTTATGTGAAACAGAGATAGATGTGTTAGCTATGAGAAATACAACGCTTGGATGGAAAGTTCGTAAATGCAGCTAAAGTGCAGATTGACTATGTGTATGCACTTGTACGATTGTAAAGATCTTTGCTCTTAGATGTTTTTGAGCTATTATATGGGCAAAGGTCGAAGTAAGGAGATTGACAAATAGGAATCAGTTGCAAGATTGTATTGTTCTCAGTCGAAGGACTGAGGGGTGTCAGTTCGTTTATATCAATTTAGGTGCCTAACACTAGAAACTTTAAATATAGAGAAATATGGGAAATTTGATTAATTTGATACAGAATAGTCAAGTTACAATATTGGTTAAAAACCGGTGATTATTAAAGTTGCTCTGAGAAAGGGGTTGGAGGTTTGGGGTTTGTTGAAGCTATTGTATGATGATGTATATTCAGAAAATAATGAATTAGTAATTACAGGGTGTAGGCACTTACATTGAGAAATTTAAAATAATAAATAAATTAACATAACACAAGACACAAAAACACATAGGATTTATCACAACTACATAGAAAAAATAAATGGATAAAATTTTTGGTAAGGAGTAGCACTCTGTAATAATTGATTATTTTAAGATCTCAAACTAGGTTTTTTGTATTTATTTTTAGAGGGAACAACTGACAGTCTTAAGTCAACAGGAGGTTAGCTGAAATGTCAAGTTCTTCTTCTCAAAATTTTGTTAGTGGTTGTCAG
Organism: Diabrotica virgifera virgifera; assembly: GCF_917563875.1. Taxonomy (NCBI): domain Eukaryota; kingdom Metazoa; phylum Arthropoda; class Insecta; order Coleoptera; family Chrysomelidae; genus Diabrotica; species Diabrotica virgifera. Next base: position 85,812,646 of record NC_065447.1, on the reverse strand, counting down.
CTTTAGGTCAAAAACCAATTGATATGAAATATGCAAGAATAAATATTGTTAAAAATATTACATATTAAATAGCAACATCCATAAGCGTTATATATAACAACTATTATGAACTGATTCTGTTATAAAATACAAATGTACCAACTGTGTTAAATTAAAACACGAAAAATAAATGTATTTTATATATATATATAAAACGAATTGTAGAGTGAAATTTTAATAATAATAATGACATTTCGAAAGCATAATCCGACGGAAAAGCATATCAACCCATTCATGCTTATAGTAAGGGCCAATTTCTCATATCGAGTTCAACTCCAGTTTAACCTGAACTTCTAGTAAACGTCAGTTTAAAGTCAAAATCGTCTTTATCAATTCGCACGTTCAACCGATGGCAGTTTAAACTTGAACGATGCTTGAACGGTGGAATTCGGCCGTTCAAAGATTTCAGAACTCAGTTCAGATGATTTCATGGACTACGCATGCGTTGTATTAACACGAAACGCTGTCATAATATAAATATATCCTATTTTATTATATTAAGCCTAACGATAAACGATAACATTATTTTTGTTTTTATAATATTTATTTATAATTATTAAAATGACTATTTTACTATAAATACTTAAATTTAACTTTATTCAAAACCAGCATAAAAAAGGTAGTTCAAAATGGCGACAGCTTTTTACCTTTTGCCATCTATTGGCATTTCTCGAAAGTTGTAGAGCGAGCGCTGACATGAACGTGTAATGAGAATTGCAATCCAAACAAAACCGAAGATCACGGCTGAACCTGGTTCAGCTGAACCATAGATTACCACAGGTATGAGAAATCGACCCTAAGTTAGGCAATTGTTTTGGCCAGTATGAAAGATTTTAAGTAAATATGCATAATACCACAAGAGAGACAGAATGGATAACAGACAGTTGGTTGGTGCTACTCTAAGTACATGACTATTGACAAGTCGGCATGGTCTAGCGGAAACGGATAGTTTACTGTGGGTGGGAGTGGAGGGGTTAGGTGGACTAATTTAAATGAAATAACTAAATATTTAAATGAAATATAATATTGGGGCATCAACCAACCACCTGCCACACTGTCTAGGTAAGTTTTAATTTTGAAGTTATTGATAGATTGAAAATTACTTGATAGCTTGTACGTCCGACCATGCATTCGAATAACGATAACTATACAGTGCTAGTCAAAAGTCCGTACCCCCCCTCGTATCTTTTGAACGGTTATATCTATAATAGTGAAATTTGGAGGGAGGAAATAAACGGACGAAAACTTCTTAATCAGTCATGACAGGTGACGTAATTATGACAGATGACTTTACAGCGCCTCTGTGACAGATAATTTTAAATGGGACCTTATGGCAAGTGATACCTCGTTTGAAAGGTATTGAAAATACCTATTCAATCATACTAATTTTGTTTGAGTTCAAGCCAATTTTGATGAATAAATGAAATAAATATAAAATTGTCGTGTCGCATTTAATTAATAAAAATTCAAAATTCCGCATATGATGACTAGTCAAAAAGGTTGACGTTGACGTAAAAACTACTAGAGAATTGAAAAACGTCAACTTTTTGACAAAAAAACCATAGGCGGACATTTGAATTTTTATTAATTAAATGCTAATCTATAATATTATATTTATTTACTTTTTTTACCAAAATTAAAATCAACTAAAACCCAAAAAAATTAGTATGACTGAATAGGTATTTTGAATACCTTTCAAACGAGGTATCACTTGCCATAAGGTCCCATTTAAAATTATCGGTCACAGTTGCTCTGTAACGTCATCTGTCACTGTTACGTCACCTGTCATGACTAGTTAAGAAGCTTACGTCCGTTTATTTCCTCCCTCCAAATTTCACTATTATAGGTATAACCGTTCAAAAGATACGAGGGGGGTACGGACTTTTGACTAGCACTGTATGTAATATGTAACATGTAGTTAATTAAATTAAATGTGTAGTCTGAATGAAAACGAATGAAAAAGGTGTATAAAATTAAACTCAAATTTAAGAAACATGTGGTATATTAAAAATGATAATAGATAAAACTCTGCTTTAAATTGTTCTGGTGGACAGTCAGCTATGGGAGTATTAAAGAAATAGAGCTGAAATGTCATACCAGCAAATATTCTGACTTATTTATAAAGTTTCAGATTGCCAGAGCTATATGTGTTATATGTTGAACACGTGGAGTGCACGTGGTAATTGAACAGGATTAATTGTTTAATCAGATATTTGTGAGATGGAACAATGATTGGTATTGATAATGATATTGGTATATAAAATATATTGGAATATTTGGGTCACCTGTCGAATTGGGTCGAATATTTCAGTGGTTTGGCTACACCACTAAAGAACTCTTTAGTTCAGCTGTAAACAAGGTCAGGATATTCATGAGGATTTCCAATCTCCGATAGGAGTGGCAAAAGTAGAAGAAGACACAAATTAAGTTAGGAAGGAGAAAAAATTAATTTCACCACGGATCTATTGAATTTAATGCAAATGTTAAATTAATGAAACAAAAATTATTAAACGAAGCAAACTTACGTATAAAAATCCGGCTCCAGGGACCATGTATGAAGATGAACTTATTGAAGTTGGCTGGTTAATTAACTAAAGTTACAAGCAGTGGAATAAAATAGAAAATGGTTAAGTTGTACGAACAATTTGGCATAATCATAAATTATCATCTGTTACAAGAAAACACGAACCTCTTTTGTACAAAAATGGCGGATATAAATTAGGCATCGAAGCTCATTGGTAGTTTGGAAATCGGCGTGGTGCGCGTTGCTGGCATCACGACGCTAAAGAGGAGTCGGAGGCATTACCGACGAGAAATGTTCACCACCACCTATTGTGAAGAAGTATCCTTTTCATGGGGACGAGAGCCCTTACTTCTCGGAGATACAGGCACATGGTCCGAAGTATGTACTTCGAAGAATGAGCCTACAGTAATAAATTCAGCCATTGTATTGCATAGGTATACATTTTTGGGCTTTTAACAACAACATAGTTCAGAAACCTCTAGTAATTCAGTGAGCTGTGGAACGGAGAGTTCTCAACGATCGTAAATCCAATGAAGAAATAGGACGATTAAAAGTAACAGATGTAATCCAAAATATTGCCATGTTAAACTGAAACTAGGTTACATAGGAAGAATGGAGGATAACCGTTGGTCGAAGCGGATTGTTGAATGACGGCCAAAAGCAAATAAGAGAAGTAGAGGCAGACCTCAAAGCAGATGGACTGATAATATCAAACGAATGGCTGGCCATTAATTAATGCAAAAAAACAATAAACAGAAATAAATGAACACTATAGCCGGTAAGATATTACAACATCAAGGATTATTAATAATCAAAGTAAGATTAGGTATTAAAATTTGTTCCTATTTAAAATTATAAGAATTAAAAAATAATAAAATAAATAAAAAGAAAAAAATTAACAATAAACGTAAATATGTATTATTATACAATTCACTGTCCTCTCCCCAATGGAGGTTGGCCACTAGTATGACACAGCAATATCATCACAGACATAATATGTATCAATATCAACAATAATAGCAGTTTGTCAAAGTGGTTCAGTTCCCGTATTCATCATAAAAAATCTAAAATTTTTACGTAAACCGTATCTTATATATTTCAAAACACCAATCACACTGTATAAAATAAAAAATAATAAATAAGTAGAGCTTTCCAATACTTCCTATATTTAAATGATTATTTTAAAATACATATAAAGTTGTAATTAGTGTTGTAATTATAATTATCGAACAACAATGGCCTAAAAATATTAGCAATAACAACAGCCCTCGGGGCAATTTCTGGCGATGTGTGTACGACTGACCTGAGGCCAACAGGTGCCTCGGGTTTATTGACTCCATTCACTGTTCTCTTAGTCCAAGATCGATGTTGCCAACTAATTAATCGTGGTTTCTTGCTAGCATTTTACTATATTATTGATTTACGGCATTGCTAGACGAATTAAAGTAATTAAAGAGAGCATTTCGTAACGATGTCTCACAAGAATTGATGTACACTAGTTGAATTGAATAATAATAATATCATTAATGGGAAAAGACGAAAATGAAATCACAATTAGAGAAAACATACTGAAACGAATAGAAGAATTTTACACGGAACTCTACACAACACATTAACAAGACGATGAAATGATACCAGCACGGTAATTAATAAAAAATGTTGGATCGGAAATAATGCCAAAAGTAACAATTTCAGAGGTAACTACAGCATTTTGAAATATGAAGAGAAATAAAGCTGCAGGAGAAGATAGGATTACCACAGATATGATATTAGAAGGAGGTAAGGAACTCATTGCAATTTGAACTAAGCTTAGAGACAGTTGTTTACACCAGAGCAAAGTCCCTAAGAGCTGGAACAACTCTAAAGTAATCTTATTACACAAGAAAGGTGATAATCAAAAGTTAGAAAACTACAGGCCCATCAGTCTACTGTCACACCTGTTTAAAATACTCACCAAAGTCATAACTACCCGACTAACAAGGAAATTAGATGAATACCAACCATATGAACATGCAGGTTTTAGAAAAGGCTATTCAACTTCCGATCACCCGTTAACCACAAAAATATTAATAGAAAAATGTAACGAATACAAGTTTCCAGTTTTTATAGCATTTGTACGCTACGAAAAAGCTTTCGACACTATAGAACACACGGCCGTAATAAACGCAATGCAAAATTTTAGAATAGACAGCAGATATATTAACTCAATAAAAGAAACTATGAACCAAGCTACAGCTACATACTACCTAAATAAATATGATTACACGAACCCTGTACCATTAAACAGGGGAGTCAAACAGGGAGACACTCTATCACCCAAACTGTTCACCTTAGTTTTGGAGGACGTGTTTAAAAATCTAAATTGGAAATATAAAGGAATAAACATCAATGGCCGCTACCTCAGTGTGATTTGCGGATGACATAATCCTGATAGCTACTGACCTACAAGAACTGCAAACCATCCTTTCAGAACTACACGCAGAATCATCTAAAATAGGACTGAAAATGAAATTAAACCAAACAAAAGTCATGCCTCCGAAGAAACCGTAACAATTATAAACGACAAAGTTATAGAAAAAGTTGAAGAATATATATACTTAGGATAAAAAATAATACCAAATAGGGAAATTCAAAAGTAAGAAATAAAAAGAAGAAGAAAGTTGGCATGGGCAGCATTCGGCAAACTGAACTATATACTCAGAAACCAGCAAATTCACCGAGATCTTAGATCTAAAGTTTTTGATGCATGAATTTTTCTGATATTAACATATGGGACACAAACATGGACAATCACAAAAAAGAATATGAACATACTCAGAGTCACTCAACACGCGATGGAAAGAGCAATGCTTGTCATATCACTCAAGGACAGGAAAACAAACACATGGATAAGACAGAAAACCAAAGTCACCGATGTGGTACAAAAATCAATAAAATTGAAATGGGAATACGCTGGACATGTAGCTAGGAGCGATCTAAACAAATGGCACAGAACAATTCGAATATGGAGACCATACCAACACAAAAGACCCAGAGGCAGACCTCCTATGAGATGGAGGATGGAGAGATTATCTGAAACGGACTGCCGGGAAAAATTGGCTACAAGTAGCGTACAATAAAAAACAATGGAAAGGAAGACTTGAAGAGGCTTATGTTCAGATGTGGACGTGAATGGCTAGACGAAGAAGAAGAAGTTGAATTGAAACAACATATTTTTTGGTCAACATGTTTAGTATAGGAGCCCAGAACATGTATCTTCTTCTTCTTCTTCAGGTGCCGTCCTCGTTCCGAAGTTTGGCTATCATCAAGGCTATGCGTATTTTTGATACCGTAGATCTAAATAATTGGCAGCTGCTGCACTTGTACCAATCTCTTAAATTCTTCAACCATGAATGTTTTCTTCTGCCAATGGATCTTTTACCTATTATTTTTCCCTGAATAATTAATTGTAGTAGCTGGTACTTTTGTCCCCTCATTATATGTCCCAAGTATTGCAGTTTGCGCTTTTTAATAGTAAGCGCAAGTTCTTTTTCTTTCTGCATCCTTCGCAACACTTCCATGTTTGTCACTTTCTCTGTCCACGATATTCTCAGTATCCTGCGGTACATCCACATCTCGAATGCTTCTATTTTCCTTGTATCGATCTTTTTCAGTGTCCAAGCTTCCATTCCATAGAAAAGAACTGACATCACGTAACATCTCATCAGGCGAATTTTAAGATTTAAACTTAGCTCTCTTCCGCATAAAACTGTTTTCATTTTGGTAAAAGTAGCTCTAGCTTTTTCTATTCTGATCTTGATTTCTTCAGAGTTGTCGTTGTTTTCATTAATCACAGTTCCCAGGTAATTATATTTTCTAACACGCTCAATTCTTTGATCATGTACGGTTATATTAGAAAAATTTTGTGGAGATTTCGACACCATCATTATTTTTGTTTTTTTGATGTTAAGTGATAAACCGAACTTTTCGCTGCACTCTACTATTCTGTTTATCAGTGTTTGGAGATCTTCCGGGGTTTCTGCTATTAATACTGTGTCATCAGCGTATCTCAAATTGTTTATTAAAGTGCCATTTATTTTAACTCCTATATCTTGGTCAGCAAGGGCTCTGTTTATAATATCTTCTGAATATAAGTTAAACAAGGTTGGTGAAAGTATGCATCCCTGCCTTACGCCTTTTTTGATCTCGAGTTCCTCGGTTGTTTCCCGTTCTACTCTAATATTCGCCTTCTGGTTATAGTAAATATTGAAAATAATTCTGAGGTCCCTTTTACCCAAGTTTTTCTCTACCAAGAGTCTCATCAGGTGTTCGTGGCGAACTTTATCGAACGCCTTGTTGTAGTCAATAAAGCACATATATATATATATATATATATATATATATATATATATATATATATATATATATATATATATATATATATATATATATATATATATATATCCTGGTTAACATCCAGGCATCTTTGGCACATGATATTAAGTGCAAATAGTGCTTCCCTTGTTGCAAGCCCGTTTCGAAACCCGAACTGAGTATCACTGATGTCAGCGTCTAGTTTTTTGTGAATTCTTGTATGTATCACTTTAAGAAATACTTTTAGTGTGTGTCCCATTAAGCTTATTGTGCGATGGTCGGTGCACAGTTTTGCGTTTGTTTTCTTTGGAATAGTCACAAAAGTTGACAGAAGCCATTCCTTAGGTATTTCTCCCGTTTTATAAATGCAGTTAAAGAGGTCAACCAAAACATTTACTGTTTCATCTTCCACAAGCTTAAGAAGTTCCGATGGAAGTCCATCTGGACCCGGTGATTTGCCATTTTTCATTGTTTTTATAGCATATAGTAATTCTTCTTTAGAGATTTTTGGTCCTTCCTCACCTTGTATGTTACCAATATCATGATCCTCTCTTTCATCGGCAAAGAGTTCTTCTATATAATTCTTCCAGGTCGTAAAAGCTTTTCTTGTAGGTCAGTTATTATTTGTCCATTTGCGTTGTATAGCACATTGGGATGTTTCCTTTTTTGTATACCTGCCAATTCTTTTACCTTTTTATGTAGGTTCAACGTATCATGTTTTAATTGCAGTTCTTCAATTTATTCACATTTTCTTTTGTAAAAGTTTTCTTTCGCTGACCTTATTTCATCTCTAATTTGCTTGTGTATCTCGTTGTATTTTTGTTTGCATTTTCCCTTAAACTGTCTTCGTTCCTCCATGAGACTTAAAATTTTCTCTGTCATCCATTCTTGTCTTTTTGTCGTATTTCCTCTGCTAAGGATATTCTGAGCGGGTTTTATTAGGGCTTCTTTTAAGTCTTGCCACTTGTTTTCCACGTGCGTGTTTGGTTCCTTTGTAGACAACATTCTTAGGTTACCATTTATCTGTTGCCTTAATTCTTCTTTGATTTTTGAGTTCTGTAAGCGGCTGGTATCTATGTAATCTGGTTTTACCCTTTGTGAAGGTTTCTTAAGTTTAATGCTTACACGCGCTATCAACGGATTGTGGTCCGAGGAAACATCTGCGCCTGGGTACGCCTTAACCGATTCTATGCCGTTTTTGTATCTTTCATTTATCAACACAAAGTCTATTTGATTCCTAACTATTTTCTGTGCGTTATGTTGAGGTGATGTCCACGTATAAAGCCTTCTTTTGGGGAGTTTAAAAAATGTGTTTGAAATAATCATATCGTTTTCTTGGCAGAACTGTAACATTCGGTCTCCTTTCTCGTTCCTTAACCCGAGACCATAATTTCCTACATATTTGCCGCTTTTGCCTTCCCCAATTTTGGAATTAAAATCACCAAGGATAATTGTGACGTCTCTTGGCTTTATAAAATTTAGAACATGGTTAATTTGTCCATAGAATTCCTCAACCTCTTCATCTGATTTTTCTGCAGTAGGAGCATAGACCTGTATGATATTAAGATTTACAGTTTTTGTATGAAGTTGGAGGAATATTACTCTATCAGACACTGGTGTAAAGGTAATAACAGACTGCATAATTTTTTTTGATACAACAATTGCTACTCCATATCTGTGGTGTGGGTCATTATTTCCTGAAAAATATATCACTCCGTTGTTTGTCGCGAAGCTGCCTGAACTCGACCACCTTGTATCGCTGATACCTAAAATATCGATATTTAACCTTTGGATCTCTTGTATAATATTGTTAATTTTTCCAGGTTCATACATACTTCTGACGTTCCACGTACCAATATTTATTGCATCTTTAAAACAGGGATTTCGCCGGGTTACGACCTGAGAGGCCCTGTTGTCATGAGAATTACCTCTCCTGTCGGATCTTGTTTTCCGATGTCCATGATCATTACCAGAATTTATTGTACGTTGTACAGCCATGATGATTGTACTAGAGATATCCAATTGGATCTTTAATACAGTGGTTTCTCCTTGCCTTCTGTATCTTTATGCCGTTGATCATTTACTTGATTCATTCGCCTTTGGTGCCAATTTCTTAGCGCCAGGACAAAAGAGTGCCCTTCCACTTACCAACTCATCCGCCCGAAGCCGTTGGTCAGTAAGTGTGGGATTGCTTATACCGGCAATCGCTCGGTGTAGTTTTCGCCATATCTGACTACCCTCATGTACCCTCATGTAGAACATGTATAATCGACGACAATGTTCAAAAGTATTACAATGATTGATCGACCTTCTTCTTCTTCTTCGTCTTTTTGTGTAGACATGACTATTTCGGAGTAGAAGACGACCACCAACAAGATGGACAGCTGACGTAAAGCGGATATGCCAAAATTAGGTGCAAGCGGCTCGTGACAGGGATTTGTGGGGTAACGTGGGGAGGCCCACGACCAGCACTGGACAAGCATAGGCTGAATGATGATATGATGACTCTATCTATATTTTAATAGGCCTCCAGTAAGTTCCGCGGCAATTGTGGTTCCGTTCTAATTGTTTTCGTGGTCTTCTCAATGACTGGGTTCTTCCGATTGGGGTACCGTCTCTAGCCGTCTTTACTACTCTGTTGTCATTCGGCTTATAAGATGCTTCCATTCTCCTCTTTTATTTATTACCCAGTTCTTGTTGTTCTCCACCTTGTAACACCATGGTATTTCTCCACAAATGGGTCTGTTCTGCAGTGTCCTACCATCGATTTTTCCAAGGCTTTTCATGTGTTTCTAGCATTATTTTTGTCGTATTTGTGTCAGGTTGTGTTTCTGCCGCGTGACGATCATTGGTGTGATGACTGCTTTTTAAATTCAGCATTTCATTTCTTTACTATATTTGTATTTCTCCATAGTGTTTCATTTAAGCAAGCAGCGGATCTGTTTGCTATATTCACACGATATTCCACTTCTCATTCGAACTTTCCGGGAGCTTTATGTGACTCCTAGATATTTAAACTGTATCACTTGTTCTAACTCCGCCGTTGTCTGGTCCCAACTCCAGGATGAGAAAGGAGGAGGGATAAGCAAGGGACTAACTATTCCTTCTTGTAAAAAAAACATAGTTATGAAAACGAAGCACATGTCTCGGATAAGGACGGATCTTTTAAGACGACAAAAGCGACGATAAAGAACAATGAATATAGAAACCTGGAAGGTACTAAGCCTATATCGGCCTGGATCCCTAACTCAGGTCGCCGAAGAACTTGAATCCAGAAACATAGACATAACTGCCTTACAAAAGATTAGTTGGACTGGAGAAGGCACACTAAAAACTAATAAATCAGTAGTATTTTTCAGCGGAAGCGAACAGGAACATAAATTCGGCACTGGCTTTATAGTCAAGGAAAGTCTTTTGGGGTCAGTCTTAACTTTCAAACCCGTTAATGAAAGACTCTGTTATATCAGACTCAAAGGACAACTACATAACTATTCCCTAGTTGCTGCCCATGCACCGACAGAGGAAAAGGAAGAGCATGTAAAAGATATCTTCTATGAGAAACTAGAGGAACTGATAAAAATAATCTCCCCAAACAGGACATGCATATTATCTTAGGAGATTTCAATGCAAAGATTGGGAAGGAAGCAGTGTACAAACCAACAATAGGTAAGCATAGCCTTCACGATGTCAGCAACGATAATGGAACAAGGTTAATAGACGTTGCAGCGTCCCACAACCTACTAATGAAATCGAAAATGTTCGAACACAAGAAAATACACAAACAAACATGTTCTAGTAGATGCCAGGAGAGGTAGGAGACCTAAGAAGCCTAAGAGGAGCTGATGGAGACACGGAAATCGTCAATATAAATTAAAAAATAATAATAATAATGAAGGTGGACAGTTAATCAATTGCAAAATTTAAATAAATTGCAAACTGCATAGTCTACCTAGCAATTAAGTTTAAAAGTTAAGCTGCTGCATAATGACACCCAAATATAGATGAAAAATAATAATAAAAATACTACTTGTGCAAAGGGTACTGTAATTTCTTAGTTATTGATTAAGAAAATCTACTGCATAATATGGTCTTTCGGATAGGTAGGCTTTTGTCAGTTTACGGAATTTGGGGAAAGATGCTGCAGATTTAAGTTGTAGAGCGAGATAGCTGTAAAGTTTTTTTGCGGAATATAATATAGATTTATTTACTAACTCAGCTGACGGGGTCGGTAAATAGACGTCAAAGGTAGAATTTCTCGTGAAGTAGTCATGATTAGGTCTTGGTGGAAAGACATGTAGATGTTTACGAATTAAGCAAACAGTTTCTAAAATATATAAAGGTGGAAGGGTTAAAATTCTGTGATCTTTGAAGTAACTTCTACAATGTGTTGTTCTTCTGAGGCCAAACAGATATTTTATTGCTCTTTTTGTAATTTGAAAATAACATCGAATTGGCAGCTGTACCAGAACCCCAAAAAGGAAGACCATAACGGAGATGTGACTCGAACAAAGAAAAATATGTTATTTTGGAAGATGCTAAAATGAAATAATTCGAAACAGGTCATAGCAAGCTGACGATAGTTTCTTCGTTAACAAAATAATATGGAGGGACCATTTAAGGTTGCTGTCTAAAAAAATACCAAGAAATTTTACAGAATCAATGGTACTGATCTGGCTATTATTAAGAGGTAAGGGTTGAAGAGCTGCTTTATAAGATAATGCTACTGTTTTATCTACGTTAAACGAGAGTAAATTAGTCAGACCAGGTTTTTATTGTAAGTAGATCAGAAGTTATAGTAGCATGGAGAGTTGCTCCAAGTGATACTGGTATCATCAGCAAAAAGAAATATTTTTCCATCGATTTTTAAACAAGTGATGTCCTTAATAAAGATAAGGAAAAGTAGAGGACCCAATACTGATCCTTGAGGTACCCCATATACAATGTTTTTGAGACTAGAGTCTGTATCATTTGCTCTAACCAGTTCTTTCCTATCATCCAAGTAAGATTGGAACCCATTCAAAGAAATACCTCGAATTCCGTAGAAATTTAGTTTTTTTATCAAAATGTTGTAATTTGCACAATCAAAAGCTTTGGCGTAGTTTGACTAGAAGACATAAGAAACGACGAAATTAGACAACAAATCTGAATAGAAAGAATTTTCATAGAAAACATCGAAAGACACGTAAGACGAATGGAGGAAAGAAAAATCACAAAAAAAGTGTTAGAATGGTCACAGAAAACCGAAAACGAGGACGACCAGCAACTACATGGATAAATGGGCATCTCCAAGGGTATGTCGGAAATAAATTTAAGGGAAGAAGAGTGCCGCAATAAAAGGGAGTGGCGATTAGGAACGGAAAGACGTAGAACGCTATAAAACCGGTTTAATATAGGAATCAATTCGAATTGATAAGGACAACATAAGAATTCATATTGGTACAAAACAGCAAAATAATTCACATAATATGTTATTCAGTATTAACAAACATTAAACTGCCTCCATTGCCATACTGGCGGGTAACATAAGAGGAACAAGATATTTTTGCGAAAATAGACGATATAGGAAAATATAAATACCATGCCAACTGCCAACAAATACAAAAATTATCCAAAACTTAACAGAAATAAAACCAAATAAAAAACTTTAAGCGCGTATATGTAAAATGAAAACCAAATCTAACTGCTAATAGACAACGGGAGTTAAAGAGTTTATATCTTAACTCTGAACTAAATGGCAAATGGCAATGCGACGAAAAAATACTCCGACTAAAAAAACACACCGAAAAAAAATGAACTCGACTATCAACAACAAGAACTACATTCCTTAAATTCACTAAATAAGATCAATTACACATGGTAACTACAATGTCACAAGGCCTTTTAAAATATATACAGGGTGTCCAGAAACTCTACCGACAAACGAAGACAGGAGATTCTTCAGATAATTTTAAGATAATTTAACTCAATTCACTTAGTCCGAAAATGCTTCCTACGGGAGCTAGAGCTCTTTGAAGATGTCGTCTTGTAATTAGTTTTTCTTAAATACCTCCAGAACGCTTCTATTTAGAAAAACAAAAATTGGTACGCGTGTTTATCTTTAAGATATAAATCTAATCCATCCATTGCAAATTTCTAGTACCCATCATAGGCGTCCGTTTTGGGTAGGGCAACGGTTATTTTATCGCATAACTTTTTTATCGTTAACTTTTATGCATTTCTGACACTGGATTATTAAATTGTGAAGTATTAGAGTACTAAAAGGTACTCTTGTTTTAAATCGGTAGGACACACGGTTTTCTAGAAAAATCAATTTGAAAATTATTTGCTTTTTGAATTAAAAGAAAAATTTTAAAAAACCGTACATTTGTTTATATTCTAGAGATAGATCGATTTCATTAATTGCGAATTTCTAGTACTGGTTATAGGCGTCCGTTTTGGGTAGGTCAACAGTTATTTTATAGCATAACTTTTTTGTCTTGAATTTTTGAGCATTTTTGACACTAGATTATTAAATTATGAGGTATTCGGGTACCAACAGTTACTCTTACTTTATGTTGGTAAAATACTTCGTTTTTTGTTGAAAAGTTCTTTCAATTTTTTTTCAAATTCCAAAAACGAAAAACTTTCAAATCGATTTTTCTAGAAAACGGTAAGTCCTATCGACTTAAAGCAAGAGTACTTTTTAGTACTAGAATACCTGACAATTTAATAATCCGGTGTCAAAAATGCATAAAAGTTAAGGACAAAAAAGTTATGCGATAGAATACCCGCTGCTCTACCCAAAACGGACGCCTATGACCGGTACTAGAAATTTGGAATAGATGGAATCGATTCATCTCTGAAAAGTAAATAAGCATACCAATTTTCGTTTTTCTAAATAGAAGCGTTCTGGAGGTATTTAAGAAAAACTAATTTCATGACGCCATCTTCAAAGAGCTCTAGCTCCCTTAAGAAGCATTTTCGGACTAGGTGAATTGGGTTAAATTGTCTTAAAATTATCTGAGGGATCACCTGTCTTCGTTTGTCGGTAGAGTTTCTGGACACCCTGTATATATGTTACGGAATCTTTTCTGATTTCAGTAACCGACCATGTCCACAGCAAAAACTACTACGTCCAGGTGAAACTAGTCTTAGGAGAGAAACTGAAGTCTTAGGAGAGAAAATTTAATTTTCATACATGATAATGCACCTCCACATACCAGCAAAGTGACCACAGACATTCTTATAGCAGAAGATAGCACTATTCTAGAGTGACCTGCTTGCTCACCCAACCGTAACCCTATATAGCAGCGGTTCTCAATATGTGGTACATGTACCACTGGTGGTACATATCATTATTTGCGGTGGTGCACAAAACACAAAAAAAAATAAAATAGTAGTACTAGTCTTGACAATACAATCTAAAAGGTGGTACCAAAAATAATAAAAAGAACTGTAGGTGGTACATGACTCAAAAAGGTTGAGAACCTCTGCTATATAGCATTTAGGGAATATGCTCGCCGGTATAATCCATCCGGTTTTTCCGATTGTTTTTTGTCACGGATATAACCGGTTTTTTCTTTTTAAAGTAATAACCGGTGAAACACCGGTTAAGTGGAAAAAATACTGAATTCAGAGAAAAAATGTGAAAATTTTTCGCCCACCGCGCGAAAATGAGAAGTTTTAAGTTGACTGAAACCGATTTCACAACACTGATGACTGATTGTTATACTGATATGGACTGATATCCATTCGAATGGAGTATCGCAAACTGAAGCGCAATGTAAATGTAACCTATTGGGTATTGGCTGTGACTAAAAAAACCGAACACCGGTTTTTGGAACAACTGGTTTTTTTGACCGGTTTTAAACTGTAGGTTAAACCGTAGGTAAAAAAACCGGTATAACCGAAAACCGGTGTTTTGTCAACAACCGCCATCCCTACCGCACGGCTAGTACAAGCTGCTCTTAAAGAATGGAACAACCTACCACAAAAAAATATTAATAATTCGTTTAGGAGCGCGCCCACACAAATTGAAGCTTACTTAAGAGTTAGGGTTGGTAACAATGACTACAAAAACAATAAATAAGTCTAAAACGATCTAAATGTTATAAACGTTAGAAATTCTTGTACTATTGGCTTTAACTCAAATATTTTCGATTTTTTATTTCAAGACTTTATTGTTTTCTTTTAATTATTATGTATTGATGATTAAATTCTGCAGAATGTTGTATGATGTGGTTACCCATATTAAAGGACGGGGTCAATAGAAAGAAAATACGACGATTATTAAGTCAATAACATATCAAGTATACATCATTTATATTTTAAAGTAACATACATAATATAAAATCAGAGATTGATGTTAATTTTAAGAGTAAAATAAATGTAAGACCAAATACTATGGGATCACTAACAGGATAATTTTACAGTCATGTTGCATGTGGTTGTCTTTTTAAAGACAAATATCATTTGAGAAAGTCATCTACTTTAAAATATAAATATATGACGAAGACGAAGTAGTTTTCAATCCTAATAGTAAATTATTAATATTGATAATATTAAAAATATTACTAAAAGATTTTTAAATTGAAAACTTATTGGTACACTTTCCTGGTGACACCTCCAAGACTTCTACAATTTGCAAGTCAAATGGATGCTGCAGTGAAGACGAGAGGGAAGGAATTCTACACTATGCAATTCACATCCCCCGTCTGCAGCTGGTAAAGTTCCAACGGAAAAATGCACCTAGTTACTCTACGGAGTAATACGAGTATAAAATAAAAATGTATACCATTTTTATTCAGTTGCAATGCGAAGGCAAAACAATCTTACTTTTCAATTAGAATACGGAGTGCAGTCCAGTCCCTTGAATCGCGATTTTCGGCTCTTATTGGAGCCTTCATCGGAAGGAACGTAGGCACTGTTCTCCATATTTTAACTGATTCGTATCGAGAGGTTTTCCGACCCATTGCAACTGAAGTGATGATAGTAGGTGGCTAGCGCCATCTGGCATTGAAAGACGAAGTAGTTTTTAATCCTAATAGTAAATTATTAATATTGAAAATATTAAAAATATTACTAAAAGATTTTTAAATTGAAAACTTATTGGTACACTTTCCTGGTGACACCTCCAAGACTTCTACAATTTGCAAGTCAAATGGATGCTGCAGTGAAGACGAGAGGGAAGGAATCCTACACTATGCATTCATTCCCTCTCGTCTTCACTGCAGCATCCATTTGACTTGCAAATTGTAGAAGTCTTGGAGGTGTCACCAGGAAAGTGTACCAATAAGTTTTCAATTTAAAAATCTTTTAGTAATATTTTTAATATTTTCAATATTAATAATTTACTATTAGGATTGAAAACTACTTCGTCTTTCAATGCCAGATGGCGCTAGCCACCTACTATCATCACTTCAGTTGCAATGGGTGGGAAAACCTCTCGATACGAATCAGTTAAAATATGGAGAACAGTGCCTACGTTCCTTCCGATGAAGGCTCCAATAAGAGCTGGAAATCGCGATTCAAGGGACTGGACTGCACTCCGTATTCTAATTGAAAAGTAAGATTGTTTTGCCTTCGCATTGCAACTGAATAAAAATTGTATACATTTTTATTTTATAGTCGTATTACTCCGTAGAGTAACTAGGTGCATTTTTCCGTTGGAACTTTACCAGCTGCAGACGGGGGATGTGAATTGCATAGTGTAGAATTCCTTTCCTCTCGTCTTCACTGCAGCATCCATTTGACTTGCAAATTGTAGAAGTCTTGGAGGTGTCACCAGGAAAGTGTACCAATAAGTTTTCAATTTAAAAACCTTTTAGTAATATTTTTAATATTTTCAATATTAATAATTTACTATTAGGATTGAAAACTACTTCGTCTTTCAATGCCAGATGGCGCTAGCCACCTACTATCATCACTTCAGTT
This sequence comes from Diabrotica virgifera virgifera, assembly GCF_917563875.1. Taxonomy (NCBI): domain Eukaryota; kingdom Metazoa; phylum Arthropoda; class Insecta; order Coleoptera; family Chrysomelidae; genus Diabrotica; species Diabrotica virgifera. Next base: position 85,795,818 of record NC_065447.1, on the reverse strand, counting down.
GCAATGGGTGGGAAAACCTCTCGATACGAATCAGTTAAAATTTGGAGAACAGTGCCTACGTTCCTTCCGATGAAGGCTCCAATAAGAGCCGAAAATCGCGATTCAAGGGACTAGACTGCACTCCGTATTCTAATTGAAAAGTAAGATTGTTTTGCCTTCGCATTGCAACTGAATAAAAATGGTATACAATTTTAATTTATTATATAAATATATGTTTAAATTGTCAATATTAATGTTTTGTATTTTGATAACGATTTCCGAAGTGGAGGTCGAATCATCAAATAAACTTAATTTGCTACTCAAGTTGTGGCTCATGCCCAAATAAATTAGTAAATTTTCTAATATTCTAATCGTTTAGCAAATATAAAGAATATTTATTTTTTTCTTCCTCTCCTAATAATCAAAGCGCTATACTTATTCATAAGACCTCCAGTACAGAACATATTATATCCGATGCTAATAAAGACAAAACATTTTTAAAATATTGTTTCGAATCCTGACAACCTTAAAAATGTATTATTTATGAGAGGAAAGATTAGTGTTCTCTTTGATTTATATGCATTTAAAATTAGTAATAACTCACTCGCATATTACCCACTTCAAAATCCGAATCCGGTTAATCCTAAAATATGTCTCAGGAAAAGTGGCACTAGATGTACCTAGGAACGCACAATAATAATACGTTTATTTAAATTTAGTCTTATAGTAGCGAATGAATCCGTGGTCCTGCAGCATTCCACTGGGTCATCCAAGTGATTATACCTTCTTCTTTACACTTGATGCAATCCAGGGACGGCCTAAAGAAGATGTTGTCAAAGAATGCGATAGAGTAGTTTTAATTAAAACACGTAATATGAGTGTGTAAAACACAACATGAAATACATGACATTTTTGGCATTTTGTCCTTGATTTAAAAAGAAATATTGTAGAAACTAAAAACAATATTTAAACATCTCACCACGCCGAATAGCAGCTGTAATAGAATTTAGTTCTCTTATGCCTGGTTGCACCAACAGATCTTAAGCTCCAGCTTAGCTAAGCTCTGCTTATAGATAGGACCACCGGAAGTACCACTTACGTTGCACCATAATTTTGGATTCTTACCTTGTTATCAAGTATATCTATTATTATATTATGATATTCCTACTACATTTTTTTTTTTTTTTATTTATTAGAAAAAGAAGTCGCATCCACCAAAAGGTTATTAGCGACGGAACAAAATATAAATAACAAAAGTAAACAACTACAGATTGTACAAAATGTTTATGGATCTTAGATAATTAACTATATTGTCATAGGAACAGTTTTGACCTAGAGCCTCTGGTTAGAGCGTTTGGAATATTGTTGCGCTGTCTTTCTTGGTCATATTTACTACAACTTGTTAAAAAGTGTTCGACTGTTAATCGAACGTTACACTGACCACATACAGGTAGATTTTTCTTTGTTGAAAGGTAAGAGTGCGTTAACCTGGTGTGTACTAAACGTAAACGCGCAACCACCATTTGTTCTCGTCTATTCCGCGACGGTGGAATCCACTGGGATACATTATTTTTGATTTTATTCAGCTTAGAATTATTTTGAGACCACTCATTTCGCCACAAACACAACACTTTATTTTTAAAATAAGCTTTTAAGTCACTGGAAACACACTTGCCTATCGGCTCCGAAAAATCACTTAAAATTGCCTCTCGTGCAGTCCTGTCAGCTTCTTTATTTCCTGTTATTCCGACGTGTGAGGGAACCCATAAAAATTAAACGCTTCTTCCATGTTTATGAGCTTGGGACAGCTGGTATTTTAGCAACTGTTCAAAAGGATGTTTCGGAAAAATGTGTTTAGAGAGCTAAGAGAATCTGTTATGATCAGGGCTTTTGTGAGTGTAAGCTCGTTAAGAAGTTTCACAGCACGGTATATGGCGTAGAGTTCAGCTGAATATGTGCTACATTCTGGGGTTAAACGGAGAAGAAGATTGTTTTCTGAAGAAACGATTGCTATTGCTACACCACCGCTTGCATGACTTGCATCTGTACGGTCTTTGCGGAAGCAAGTGAAATATTTTGAATTGTACAACTGATTGGTCTTTGAGTTTTTCTCCTGTAGACAGATAATATCTGGAGAATATTCGGATAAAAGAAGCTGTAGCATAGGGAGACGATGGAATAATTCATCAATGTTCCATTGAGGTATCGAGTTGAATATTGTTAACAGATTCGGAGTTAGATGATACTGAACAATTGTCCACAGAAGAGTCACTGTCTAAGTCAGAAATCTCTTTCCCTAAATGGTTGTGTAGTTTCTTTTGAAGCTTTGTAAACTTGGATTTTGTAGATCTATCATTTGCATATTGATAGCTGCTTTGTAAAAGATGGAGTAAACCAGCCATATCAGTTGTAAATTCTTTAACGACGCTAATAGTGTCGGGGGAGCCTTGGACATTATCAATCAGTAAGGACAATTGGTGGTAATTTAAAACGAATGGTGGGGTATGATTATCAATAAAATTTTCAAGAGTTTCCCGTGTAGATGGGACTTTTGATGAGCGCGGTTTTTTTTGGTTTAGAGGATTTGGATTTTGCAAACAGATTTTGTGATGAAATTGCTGAGTCTGAAGGAGGCGTATCAACCTCACCAATACTGAGTTTCATGGAAGAACTTGCGTTTTCGCAAGTATTATTAGAGTTTTCACTTAGATGTTGTGGCTTTATTACATTTGGAAGTACTGAAGCAGACTCATTGGTAGTGACAGAAGTCGAGCTTGAAGTTTTGTTTGTAAGATTGGTTGAAATGGTTGTTTCAGAAAATTGTGGTGATGTATCAGTTTTATTAGAGTTTTCTGCAGTTATATCTAATGGAAGAGGTGCTGATAGATTGGAGGATATTGCTTTCGAATTTTGTGGAAACGGTATTGGCGCTGAATGTGGTTGATTGAAAGTGTTGCTATGAGTAGGAGTATTAGTAATTTCTTGGTCATGGAGATTTGTAGGTGTAGGTGATATGCTCGGATTTGATAATGCATCACTTGATGACTGCTGAGTGTTTGGTACCTTGTGTAATATACTTGTTGGAGCTGTTTGATTTGTTACTTCATTGTTTGAATCAATAAGAGTTGATTCCGTTACTGAACTGTTATTGCATTGGGATGATATGTGTCCTGTATTTTTGCAAATAAAGCAGGTGACTGTACCTTGTGACAAAAATATGCGGTAAGGTGTTTGGTAGAAATTTATTAGAATAGAATCTGAAATTGATGATGTTATAGGGCTTACATAAACTTGCCTCCGAAAGCTAAATATGTGACTATATTCCGGAAGATTCGAGCTAATTTTCAGAAATGTTATTGGGGAAATAAGCTTTAAACCGATATTCTGTAATTCTTCAACTAATACTTGATGAGGAATTGACGGGCAGATACCAGACAAGACTAGTCTTTCTGCTGGAGAGACAAGTCTGCGTGCTGTTACAACTTCGCCGAGTACTTCTATAGAGCCATGTTGTGTCATGAAATTATCTACTATGGTTTTGTTTGCCAAATACATGCAGATCCTATTATGAGATAATCTAGATGAAAAAATGATATTTTTTGGGTTGATTATTGTGCCCAATGGAATTAAATAATCCTGCAGTTTAGCATTCTCGATAAAACTAAATACAATTGCTTGGGTCTTACTCGGAAAAGAATGTGAAGCGGCTGATGCATAACTGTTTGTTATATTCGAACGTTGATTTACTGGACTGGTTAGATCGGAAGGTGTGTTTACATTATGTGAAGTCATCTTAAGCTGCGGTGGCGAAAGCTTCAGTCCGACTCTGGTAAGTGACAAACCAACTGCATGCTAGCTAACCTCACAAAATGATTGTACGGTGGTGTATATTTATTATTTAACGTTTTCTTTTCACGTGTGGGTGGTAGCTTTAACATTGAATTTAAGGGAAAAACAATATCTATTTGTCGAATAAACATTTTTTCCTGTTTTCTGACAGCAGTAAAATGTATTTTGAATTAAGTAAATTACATACATTCTTCTTTTTTTTCTCAAGTAATTTAATTCAAAAAATTTTTTTTGGTCACTCTGTATGAATAAGTATGTTCATGTTTATATTACTGAATAGAGAATTGAATAACTCTCTAAATGAGCTATGAGATGACCCATATTCTCATTTAAAAAATCATCGATTACGTCAGCCCGCCCAGATGGATGACGTTGCTAGTATGATATATATGCCAAAAAATCCTAATTTAAAAACTCTCCTACTTCTACTTCAAAGAACATAGTTTGGGGTCAATTCGTTTTTCATTCATTATTATTACATGCCTGTAAAAGTTTGGGTTGTATTTTATCTACGGTGTTTTAATTGGTATAAAGTCTGGATATCCAACACGCTCTTCTTAGATATTCCATTTCTACCACTTTGAGCTTTTCTTCTATCCGTATGTCAAAATTGAATCTACAACCGAATTGTAGATGGTCATTTTTTTGTAAACTAATTTTAGGTGACCAAAGCAATGAGTTTAGTGTTTGTGCCACATTTCGGTCCTGTTTATTTTCTGCTAAATGTTCCGTTTCGATGTTTCTTCCTTCGCTATCACTTTATACCTAGGTATAGAAACTGTATATCTAGGTATCACTAGGTATCACTAGGTACCTAGGTATAGAAATATAAAATTCTTCAAATGAACGCAAAGATCTACTACCGAAATTTGCTGGTGTATTACTAAAATTAGTTAACAAAAGGAATGAGATTAGGTTGTGCTCTTTTAGTTGTTACTATGGGTAGTCGTTTCCAAGCAATCCAAAGAGAAGCGTAAAGAACCCAATAAATACAATTTTGTAGGATAAAACTAATTTCCGATTGTAGAACTTTTAAAGTATTTTTATAAAACCTATAAATAAAAAAGTGATGTTTTGATCACTCTGCGTGGCCCTTTAAACGGTTGATATTACTGTGATAAGTCCGTTCCTGTCAAAGACGTTCTCTTTATTTTACCTTGTCGCACAGTACACTTATCTCTAAGGTGCTTAAGATTTAATGAATTCGAAGTCTCTGTGTTATTTTACTGAAATGTATTTTAGTAAATTGATATTTAATTCTTGGTCGTTGTCGATATGCGACACGCTACAATGCTGGGCCAGTACACACAGAAAAAAATTAAAATCATTGCGAAAGCTATTTATTATGGCATCTAATATTGTGTTTTTGCTGTATTATTGTTAGCAAATTGCAATGCAGAATTCTATAGATGGATTTTCAAACGTCCCAACCCAAGAATAGCAGGTAGACATTTAGCACAAATAAATAGATTTTTAAATACAGCACCTAGAGACTTGCAACTTTTTACATTGTGTTCAGGATGATATAAGGAAAAAGTCTACTGTAAAAAAAAATGAGTGAAAATGTATCCTAAAGTGCATAAACATGTCAAAATGAGGGTACTAAGGGCCAGATTTTGTGGCTTGGGACTTTTGTAGTCGCTGAAGACGAATACGTGGTGCCCAGGTTCATTGCTAAGGCACGTCATCTGAAGTTCTGAGGGTTTTCGGCATTGAATTGATGCAAACAAATTATTCGGAGGTTTTAAACTCCAAAATATAACATGCCTTAGCAGTAGCAGTGAACTTGGACAACAGTTGGTCCGGATGTGACCGGTTGGGACGGCGTATTCGTATTCAGCGACCCCAAAAACCACCTATTAATCTATTTGCATGCATTCAACGCCAAGAGCCTTCTAATCTCCAGAATATGGCGTGCCTTAGCACTTAGCTCGCATTCGTGTTCAGTAACCCCAAAAAACCCTTTTGTAATATGTTTGCATTAATTTAGTGCCAAATTTCCTCGAAACTCTAGAATATGATGTAACCGTAGACATCAGGTGCTCCTGGTGTCGATTCTGATAACGTGTTCGTTTTCAGCAACCCCAAAAACCGCCCGAGTATAATCATCTATTAGCATATATAGTAGTATTCGCGCTGTATAACCCGAACGAATTCAGAGTAAGTTCGGGATCAGTTTCCAAGGCGCAGGCGTCAACGTAAACTTATCCTGGACATGTTCAGGATTTTTCGCTCCACGAACAATTTTCGGATTCGTAATGTAATGACGGGTTGCATATATTAAGATTAGAGAAGGAAGCCTTTTCTTGTCCCTTTCTTATTTCGAAATCAATGTCAACAGAAAATGCAAATGGAACTGTATTTCAACAAAGAGAAAGAGAATAACAGTAACAGACAAAGGATTAAACCTTCAATGCCTTTCTTATAAGTTAGAAATTTGATTATAGGCCAGAGAACTAAGGATTTTCCCGTGACATCCGTTGATACAGCTATCTAAGAACTGCTTTGGGTAAATTTAGTTACAACAATATCCAATATAAAAATTATGCAAAAGATTTACCGTACTTTTTAACTTATAAACAATATATAAACAATTGAAAATCGCTGTTTGATTTTAAATACAAAAGGTGGAGATCGGTAAATTATATGAAATAGTGACACAATTTTTCTGAAGAAGCATAGAAAATTCTTTAAAATGAGAGTTTGCAAAGTTATATTGGTTAATTTGTTGCTTAGTTATTGAGAAAATAGCTCCAAAAGTCGATTATTTGAAAATGATTAATAACTTTTCTGAAAATAAACAAAAAACTTTAATTTTGCGTCAGAGTAGGAACAATGTTACAAGCATTTTGTTATTAAAATTTCAAAAAGGTTCACTTAATAGTTATTGCAAAATTGCATTTGTTTTTCCCAAAAAGCTTTTATCTACAACGTCATTATGCGTCAACTGTTAGGTTTACATAAATTGTAAAGGCACGAAATTAAAGAAAAAAGATCATTTTATTAAACTGAATCATCTAGTGGTTAAAAAATGTATGCTAAACATTGTAAAATATTTTTGAAAAAGTGGTATGATTTTAAGGTATAAACAATTAGAATAACTCAGACGCATTAACATATAGGAAGTTAATATTTTTTATTTGACGTGTTGGAATTTTTACACAAATTAAAACAAAAAAAATAATGCCCTAAAGACCTTAAGACCCGAGTTAACCATTTTTTTTTCAAAAATTCACCGTGGCTTTGTTTATAAACATTAGGAAACTTAAAAAGTAACATTTAAAAGAATAGAAGTTCAAGTATAAACAAAGAGAAAATCAAAACGATTCTTCTAAAAGTGAGCCGTTCATGATGCGCCAAAAATGCAAGGTTTAAAAGCAAAGCGATTGTTTGATTTCACTGTCGAAAAATGAATTCACAACTACACATTTACAAAAGTCGCAATAACTCCGGTTCTAATCAACGAAAATTGATGTTCTTTTTTTTAATTTGGGGTGCCTTGGTGCATAGATTATAAAAATACGATCGGCTAATAATAAGCCAGTATTTTGTTTAAACCATTTAAAATAAATATTTTTTTTGCCAAATTTTGCATCTCTCTTATTATTAGTAGTATTGAAAGTTAATCAAGTAAAAAATAACCTAACATTTATCTATTACAGTTATAAATAATATCTTTTAACCATTTAATGCATTATAACGTGCCACGGAGCAGCTTGCCGAAAATTTTGGTACTTGCACGTGTCTCACACGGGCTACAGTAGTACAGCGCTATTCTAATATTGTATGACTGTTTTTGGTTTATAACGAATTTATTATGTTATTTTTAATGGTAACTGTAAGTTCGTTGAAATGTTTTAAGGCCGTATTTGGTTTATAACGAATTTATTAAGTTATTTTCGTTTCTGTCAGCTGGTAAATGTTTCTTGTATTGTGTTTGCAATATTTAGAGTTTATTTTATTTTCGTTACTGTCAGGTAGTAGATCTTTATTGTATTATCTACAATTGCAGTGTTTACAGTATTACAGAGCGGTCCACAAAATATTTTTGAACTTTTTACAACTTTATCATCAGACTTCAAATAAAACTTTTTTTTATTTATGCCTTTACTATAATTCTACGCCCCTATAAATCTTTGCTTTTAATTGTACATCAATATTAAATTTTCTAATATAAAAATACTTAAAATTTATATATTAAATTTACTAAATTAAAAATGCTAAAAATTTTTAATTTTTTTTAATACGCCCTTGTTATGAAAAATACACTTACTACGCCCCTTATAATTGTTTTTTTAATTACCTTATAATGCATAACCGAATCATAAAATGAAAAAAATAAATCATTTTTTGACAGTCACCTCGAAATAAATGTGTGCATTAAGTGGTTAACAATTAATATTACAAAAAAATCAAAAAAATTAATTTTTCTACGGCCATGCTAAAAGAGCCACTTTCACGCACGCATTTCGTTTCCGAAAGTTTACCGCACGGCGTGCGGGAAAGTAAAATACCTTGTAATATGGCATTATAGTATATGTATTATAATTCATGCAATAAACTAATATTTAGATATTATTTATTAATTTATTTAAAATTTATCTTATTGTGTTCATGTTTTAATGAAATTAGCGCGATAATTCTATGAAATACAATTATTTTGACATAATATTTATAAGTCAGATCAGTACACAATTACCATGGTATTAAATCATCGTCATGGAAACCAATATCGTCGTTGTGATAACCCATTATATTGAAAGTGTGGTTTTGACAACCTTGTCAAACAAAATCAAACAAAAATTGATATATCTCTATTTTTTGTGGCTTTTTTCCAAACGTACAGCCCTAGAAAAAATATTATTCCTAACTCATGCGGAAAGTGGAAACATAATAAAATAAAATAAAATTAAAGAAAATTACGTAAAATTAAATCAAATTAAATAAAATTAAGTAAAATTTAATACAATAAATAAAATTGCGTCAAATCGAATAACATAAAATAAATTAAATAAAAAACATCGCGCTGTTTTTTATTTGACAAAAACATTTCTTTTCGCTTAAATTAAATGTTCAAACTGCCAAGAGGCAGGTGTGTGGCTGTTTGACATTTAATTTAAGCGAAAAGCAATGTTTATTTATGAAATCAACATTTTTTGAGATAAATAAATTACATCCATTCTTCTTTTTGCGTCAATTATTTTTATTCCTAGATTATTTTTTGGCCACCCTGTATAAATAATGATGTTAATGTTTATATTACTAAATAGACAATTAAATCACCTTTCAAATGAGCTACCACACGGCCCCTATTCCCATTTAAAAAAATCATCGATGACGTCACCATTATGTAATATACGTCAAAAAATCATAATTTAAAAATAAAAATCGATATGTCACAGCTTTAACTCTGAAAATAATAAAGTCATGAGATAATAGACCGTTACCACCTTTTATTAATGTACTGTATATGTACAATACATACAGTGCACTGGAATAATTGTTGCCCCCCTTATTAACGTATTTATTTTTAGCACATAAGCAAAACGCTTGGACAGGTCGATTTTTAAAATTTCATAGTATATTATAGCATTAATGTTTCGAACTTTGCGCGATCCCTCTTTAGGTGACAGTCATAACTTTGATTTTTTTTAAATGGGAAAGAACATCATTTGACATCTCATTTAAAAGCGTTTGAAATACTGATTACAAAAATGTTTAATACTTTAATTATTTTTGAGAGCGTAGGCTCAAAATTTCGGTCAAATTTTTTTTGAATGTATTCATCTTTTTTCGAATCCTGAGAAAAGTAATACGTTTTTTTTTTGAAAAATTGAAACGCAGAATAAAAGATTACAGTATTATCGAGGGTCAAAGTTCCCTGAGAACTGATTTGTTTATTTTAAAGAGTTGCAGGGGTGAAAAAAGAGAAAATTTAGTGTGATTTTTAATTTTAAAAATATCATTTAAAAGAAACTTTTTGTTTATTACAAGGGACTTTTGGTCCTCGGTAATATTGTAGTCTTTAATTCTGCGTTTAAATTATTTTTCAAAAATACTCATTAGTTTTCTCAGGATTCGAAAAAAATTAATGGATTTAAATATAATTCGAACGAAAGTTTGCGCCTACGCTCTCAAAAAGGAATTAACTGCTTTACATTTTTGTAATCAATATTTGAAAAGCTTTTAAATGATATGCCACATGATGCACTTTTCTACTTACAAAAATCAAAGTTAGGTCTGCCACTTGAAGAGGGATCGGGGATCGCGTACAGTTCGAAACATTGATGCTATAATATACTATGATTATTTTAAAAATCGGCCTGTCCGAGCGTTTTGCTTATGTGCTAAAAATAAATAATATACATTATACATAGTATCTACGTAACCTGGAACCACATTTTTTTATTATCAATTTTATAGCAGTCATGTCACAAATTATAAATCCCGCTTTACAGTATTTCACAATATCAAAAACTGTTATTATGAAAAGTTGTTTGGAATTAAAAATCTGAAACCGAAAGCCATTTTTTCATTATTTTTTCATTAAGTAATCATAAATAATCATCATCATCATGGCATCTACATACACTCCTAGCGGAGTGTTTGCCGCAGTCTTTCAACTCTTCCAATTCATTTGTCGTAGTGAATCAATCCGCATCAACATTTTGGTTTTACAATTGGTTGTGTAACTTGGCATCTTCTACACTTTTCCTCCATTCGTTCCTGTTTTTGCTTCTGGTTACCCATTCTCTGACTCCCATCTTCTTAAGGTTCTCCACTATCTGGTTCTCTCATCTAGTTTTGGGTCTTCCTCGTGGTCTGCCTGATACAGGTCTCCATTTGGAAATTTTCTTAATAACGGCTTCTGGATGCCTACTTTCTATATGTCCCATCCATCTGAGTCTCTGTGCCTTGATAAATCTGACGATGTCTTCTCCTTTCAGAAGTTCTCTTACTTCGTGGGTCATGAGTTTTCTAAATTCATAAGTAATCATATCATTATTATTCAGTAATCATAAAACACAGGTAAAATTCATAAAAATTTCTGCATGGTCTGAGACCTAAGATGCAACTATCAAATATCAAATTTTATCAATTTATACCTATATATTATAATGAACCCATTAAAATTGACAGACATAATTTTATTTTAACATATTTTATAATTATACGAAGTTTATAATATTTTTAGCCTTGTAAGGTTTAGTCAAGAAAAGTAATTGTCACAAAAAATATACCTAAGCATACCTCAAGAAAAATTAACAATGCAAACATTTTGATTTTAAATAAAAATTAATATTTTTTGTAAAATTTATTGTTAAATAATATTATTTATAATCGTAATACATAAATATTTATGTAGCCCATCATTTCATTAACTTTTATACTAATAATAATAATAAAAATGTAAAATTTGGCAAAAAAATATTTATTTTAAATGGTTTAAACAAAATACTGGCTTAAATAAACAAATCACAAATTAGCTGATCATATTTTTATAATCTATGCACCGAGGCACCCCAAATAAAAAAAGGAACATCAATTTTCGTTGGTTAGAACCGGAGTTATTGCGACTTTTGTAAATGTGTAGTTGTGAATTCATTTTTCGACAGTAAAATCAAACAATCGCTTTGCTTTTAAACCTTCCATTTTTGGCGCATCATGGACAGCTCACTTTTAGAAGAATCGTTTTGATTTTCTTTTTGTTTATACTTGCACTTCTATTCTTTTAAATGTTACTTTTTAAGTTTCCTACTGTTTATAAACAAAGCCACGGTGAATTTTTGAAAAAAAATGGTTAACTCGGGTCTTAAGGGCCTTAGGGCATTATATTTTCTGTTTTAATTTGTATAAAAATTCCAACATGTCAAATAAAAAATACTAACTTCCTACATGTTAATGCGTCTGAGTTATTCTAATTGTTTATAAGCTTAAAATCATACCACTTTTTCAAAAATATTTTACAATGTTTAGAATACATTTTTATACCACTTAATGATTCAGTTTAATAAAATGATCTTTTTTCTTTAATTTGTTGTCTTTAGAATTTATGTAAACCTAACAGCTTACGCATAATGACGTTGTAGATAAAAGCTTTTTGGGAAAAACAAATGCAATTTTGCAATAACTATTAAGTGGACCTTCTTGAAATTTTAATAACAAAATGCTTGTAATATTGTTCCTACTCTGACGCAAAATTAAAGTTTTTTGTTTATTTTCAGAAAAGTTATTAATCATTTTCAAATAATCGACTTTTGGAGCTATTTTCCCAATAACTAAGCAACAGATTAACAAAAATAACTTTGCAAACTATCTTTTTAAAAAATTTTCTATGCTTCTTCAGAAAAATTGTGTCACTATTTTATATAATTTACCGGTCTCCACCTTTTGTATTTAAAATCAAACAGCGATTTTTAATTGCTTATATATTGTTTATAAGTTAAAAAGTACGGTAAATCTTTTGCATAATTTTTATATTGGATATTGTTGTAACTAAATTTACCCAAAGCAGTTCTTAGATAGCTGTATCAACGGATGTCACGAAAGAGGCCATTTAATTGCTAATTTCTCTGGTCTATTAGCGTCTTTATTATTTCGACAATATAATTTGGTATGTTGGTATAGAGAGTAAAAGATTGTTGAGTTACTTGGAAATTGCAGCTTGTTATTTAGATATAAAAATTACCTTTAACTTCCTGGGGGTTGTATCTGAAGGAAGGAATAATTTAGTAAAGGAATAATGTCCAATTTTGATATATTGAATTTGATAGGTTGTGGCATTTTGTTGTGGTTTATTACACCACAAAAATAATAAAATATATAACAACACACAAGAAATAGTTTCAGAATAAGTTTGATGTGTTGTTTATCATTCATTATTCAGTATTCAATAAGAGACTAATTTAACTGATAAATTAAACTGAAAAATAAACCACAAGAATATGTAGGTACTTATAAGCTCATCTAGATAGAAGAAATTAAGTAAAAACAGAGTACAATTTATTGTAATACTACCGTAATAGATAATTATCGAATATCGAATAAAAAGTAATAAGATAATAATACTAGAAAAGGTACCTACTTATTTATAAACATACTAAATGGAAAACATTGACAAAAACAACTAAAAAAGCTTTAATATAAAAAATATTAAAATTCGTTTGAAGAATATTGAAATGATACAACACTTTATTTACATAATTTAAAAACCAGAATCTACATCTACAAGTTGTTTAACAAAACAATACATATTTTATGTTAAGAATTGGACAGAGTAAGAACAGAATAATGGTCAGAATGTCAAGAAATTCTTCACAAATATTTTGTGCGCCTGTGCGAACTTAAAATCCAAAACAAAATCCTCGAACGTCGAGAGGGTATCCCGGACACGTTCAGGATCTTTTTTCTGTACTGCGCGAACACCGAATTAAAAATCCGGAAGGTGTTCAGAGGGAAAAATTCGACCTCCGCGAACGCTCGATTTTGTAATGCGCAGGCGTTCTCCGTCTGGGTAAGTTCGGGTTGTCCAGCGCGAACAAAGCTAATGTAATGCCGAAAACACTTGAAATTCCCGAAGATGACTTGCCTTGCTTGGCACAGGTGCTTCGGAAGTCGGTTCTGATAGCGTATTCGTGTTCAGCGACTGAAAAAAACTTCACGTAATCTATTTGTATCAATTTAGTGCCAATAACCCTCGAACCTCGAGATGACGTGCCTTAGCAGTGACCCAGGGCACCAGGACCTCGATTTTTGACCCGTGCGTCGCTTCGTTATCGATTATTCGCTATCTGTACACTAAACAGATACGAAGCGAATACGTTCGATAACGAAGCAAAGAGTCAAAAATCGACGTTCAGGTGTTTCGGAGGTTAGTTCTGATGGCGTAGTCGTATTCAGCGACTTCAAAAGCCCCCGAGCAACAAAATCTGGCACTTAATATGCCTATTTTGACACGTGTATGCACTGACATCATCCTGAACATAATTCAAAATGTTTGCAAGTCTCTAGATGCTGTATTTAAAAATCGAGTTATTCCGGTGTTTTTAGTGCTAAATGACCTGGTCCAAGGTAACAAGAAATCTAAATAAATATTTACCAAATAATTGTTAAAGTCTGGAATGAACAATAAATACCTATCCGAAGTAAGTTGCCTTGGAATTATCTTACCACTACGTACTCTTGTACAGAGTTACTACACAGTTTACTAGATAATCCATAACACCTTATAAAGTTGTTTTATAGATGGTAGAACGAATTGGTAAATACTAAAACCATTTTAAACCAGTTACGTCCTTTAGCCGCGTCTTATCAAGTTACCATAATTCTTCTCCAATCGCCTCTATCCAAGGCATTTCTTCTCATAGATTTCGGTTTCATTCATTGATTGCTTGATACTCCCATTTCATACTGTGCGTGTTCTGTCCCGTTTTCTTCTTACTGCTGGTCCTTGACTCATTAGACATTCTTAATAAATTTCCAAACCACTTCAAGGACCGTTTTCCTATTCGAGTTTTACGTCTTCCTTATCCCTTAAGAATCATAAAACTGAATTCATCATAACCCACTCTTTTTTTGTTTATTTGAAATATTCTGATCCCACCTTGATGAAATAAGATTACTTTCTGAAATTTTGTGTTTTATTTTTCATTCTCCCAATCTGTTTTTATCAAAATATACTAGGAAATCCAGAAATCTAGAAATCTAGAAGTGAGTGTTCTACGGGGATCCTGGATAGATTGGAGATAGCTAAGCACTGAGATACATTGTAAGTTGGTTTCCTTTTTACCTGACTCGAGAATTTTATGATCCTGAATTTAGTCTGAAGGAGGTAGACGTTTGCGAGTTTCGTTCTGATATATTTCGAACAAAATTTTGGAAGAATTTTATTTTAGCTAACATGATAGTGCAAAATAGTTCCATTTAATACATTTTTTTATTAAACTCCTTAGCTGTGTTTATGCTACTGAAACCTGGTCACACTTGACCATTGATCTATTCTTCTTTGACTTAAATTACTAAATAATACATAAATTCTAAGAGCTTAACCCTATGGTGCCCTCTTATGTTATCTAACATAAGCAAAAAACATGTATCCACTATATCTAACACACAACACTGCACTATGCTCTGCTTTTATACTAGTTAACCCCTTACACTAAAATAACTCAAATATTTAGATGACTATTGATCGGTTGTTCGTGACTACATGCCAATTTGAGAACTTGATATACACTTTTTATCTCAAGGTCCTTGTGGAAGTTATTGTTAAAAAAAGTTACATGAATCGTAAAAAATCATTACATATTTGAAAATTACATACCTACCTAAATGAAATTTTGTGACTGCTGGCACATACAATATTCTGTGCCAAATTCTTTGAAGTTAAAGTTATTTTGACGTAATTTTTTTAATTACTTGTTGTACACTGTTAATACCAATGAAATTATTTTTTAAATATTTACAGGTAGAAAAAAGATACACCGTGAAGCAATAATTTCTTTGAGTGTATTCGTCATGCTTGCATCAACGTATCGAGTTAGCAGACAAAGGTAATAATGAATCTTCGTCTTTGTTTTGTTTTGAGTATTAAACTTCAATTAAGAATTACTTGCATACCGCAGATATGAGCAACAAAAGAAAACAAACTAGGAGGTAATGTTAGTAGAATCTAAGAATTGATCAAATTACTTAACCCGTTGTTGGTAAAAGCACGTGATTAACATCTCCTATGTAAAAGCAAAGTTATTAAAATGATTATATGAATTGTTTTCTTTAACAGGCTGTAGCTTACCTGGATAAAAATATATATACGATATTATTATGTTACATAAAATATGTATGTATATTGTATATTATCTTCTTCTTGTCCACCACTTCTCGAAATAGTCCACTAATTGTTATAGACAATTATGTGCCATTTTACAGTATGTGTAAATTTTTAAGCCAGGAGATCAATCCGGTACCCCTTTATGCCATTACTTTTCCTTGTAAGAACAGCTGTAACCATTCATTGAGTTCGTTGTTTCGCGCAATATTATGTCCCAAGTACTTCCAAGTTCCGTGCATTTATAGTATTTACTATTTCGGATTGTGTATTCATTCTACGAAGTTCTTCCTCATTAGTAGAGACCGGAATATAGAGGCTGTTTGGTAAAGAATGGGCCATAGTTTTACCTTAGATTCCTGAGGTTAAAATAGGTTGATTTAAGCTAACTTACCTTAGTACGAAATCTACGAAAGTTGATAATAACCGAAATACAGGGTGTCAAGGTTAAACTTTTATTTTATTTTTTCTTGAATATTTCCTGAAATGCATGGGATAACAACACGAAATTTGGTAAGCGGGGGTTTTTTCGGACGAGAAATCTAAATTCGCCACCAAAAATGATGTATTACCTAGGGGGCGCTACATACCTATTTCAGCGCTAATTTAATAGGTACGTTCAATTTTTTTGTCCCCCGCTCTACATACTTTTTGAATCAAAACTTTAATTCTCTTAATATTTTTATTTAAAAAAGATATACTACATTCATATCGCTAAACTTAACCGTTTTCGAGATAGACGCATTTAAAATCTGCGAGGCAACATAATATTTTGCATAATGTCATTGCAGTTACACCCGAAAAATAACTTAAAACCATAAAAATGTCCCAAAATGTATCGCAAATTTCTTTAAATGGAATTTGCGATGCAATGACATAAATATGAGAACTGGCACAATTATTATGGTTTTGTTATTTTTCGGGTGTAACTACAATGATATTATAAAAAATAAAATAAAATAATAAAAATAATTTTATTTCAAGAAAAAATCAGTTTACATGCAAAAACTTAGATGCTAAGTACACGATGAACATATTGTTTGTGTGTGTACTTATTCTATTTATTATAATCAATAAAATTAATATAATATAGGTAACTGATTATTAAGAAAACAAGAGAAAATTCACTTAACCTAATAAAGATTTACAAAAGACTATGTCTATGTTCTATAAAGTTTTACATTATTACTAGAATATGTTATTTATTTTTATATTTTTTATCCTGCTAGAAAGTGATTTCTTTATCTTAATAAATTTTTTATTTTTAAATTCTTGAGGTAAAGAGTTAAATATTTTTGGAGCTGTGAAGAGTAAGCTTTTTTGAACAGCCGTGTAATATATTGGTGTAGTAGTCGTTAACATATTATTAGTAGTAAGTCTAGTTAGAAATTGATGGTTTGAGCTGGGTTTTGGTAACTTATTATTACAATAGAGTCTGACAATGGTTTTAATATAAAGTTGAAAAATCTGCATTACATTTGCTTCTATAAACAAATCTTCTGAATAAAAACATTTCTTTTTAAATAAAATGATTTTTAAAATTGTTTTTTGTGTTATTATTAAGGGGGATAGAACGTTAGAATAACCTGCACCCCAGGTACATATTTCATATGTTAGGATAGATTCGACTAGGGCTTTATATATATTTATGATAGTATCCTTTGTTAAACATTTTCTTAAAATGTAAAATTTGTACATAATTTTTCTTAATTTACCACAAATATATTCAATGTGAGGTTCCCACTTCATGTGTTTGTCAAAAAATACTCCTAAGTATTTAATTTTATCAACAACTTTAATAGTTTGACAATCACATTTTTTGTGATCCTTACATGTGTATTTATGTACTTAAGGAGCTAAAATTTCTGGTGACGTGGCTTCATTCATTGTGAAGCACATAAAGTGGGACTTCTCGATATTCATTGAAAGCAGACTGACATCAAACCAACTTTTAATTTTTGCCATGATTTCCTCTGCTATGGTAAGAGTTTTTTCCCAAGTGCTCTCACAAACAACAATGGCTGTGTCATCTGCATAGCATATAATATTAGCCTCTTTGAGAACTGAAAATAAAAAGTCCATGTATAACACAAAAAGCACTGGACCCAAAACCGTCCCCTGTGGCACACCGTACGTTACTGGAGCTGATTCACTTAAAGTTTCATTTATTTTGACCCTCTGGGAGCGATTTTCCAAATAAGATTTGAACAAATTATAAGGAAGACCTCTTATTCCCTTTTTCTTAAGTCGCTCCAGCAATATACGGTGTGACACAGTGTCGAAGGCCTTGGCCAGATCAATAAAAATGACCATACATTTCTTTTTATTGTTGAAACTATTAATAATTTGATCTGAAAGTTTAATTAAGGCATCTTCTGTGCCATAGTTTTCTTTAAAGCCATATTGGTTTGATGATAATAAACTATGCTTCTCCAGGTAATTACATAATCTTAACTTAATGCATTTTTCTATGATTTTACTTATGTTGTTTGTGAGGGCAATTGGACGATAATTGCTAACTATATCTTTTGGACCACTTTTGTGAATAGGGACAATTATTGTTTCTTTCAGTGCGTCCGGAAAGATGCCTTGCTCAAAGATAAGATTTACTAAGTACAATAAAGGTTTAATGAGAAATTTACTGTAGTACTTAATTATATTATTTGAGATACCATTACCTATGTTTGAATCACTGTTATTTAATGTGTTTATAATTTTTTCCATTTCACCACTCGAAAAAGGTTTTAAAAACAGGCTATTATTTATATTTCCTTGCTCTATTAAAGAATTTACAATGTGATCTGGTGGTTTTTTTATTTTTGAGGCTAACGTCTCTCCCACATAACTAAAGTAGCTATTGAATTTTTCTGCTATTTTCCTGTCATCCTCAATCAAACTCCCATCCTTACTTACTATATTAGAAATACTAGGTCTATTGCAGTTTTCATTTGTGGCATATTTTATAGTAAAAAAGTATTTTATAGTATTTTATGCAAAAAATATGTTGTATCACAGACTTAAAATGCGTTTATCTCGAAAACATTTAAGTTTAGCGAGATGAATGTAGTATATTTTTTTAAGTAAAAATATTAAGAGAACAAAAATTTTGATCCAAAATATGTAGAGTGAGGGACAAAAAAAATTGAACGTGTTAAATTAGCGCTGAAATACGTATGTGGCGCCCCCTGGGTAATTCATCATTTTTGGTGGCGAATTTAGATTTCTCGTCCCTTACCAAATTTCGTGTTGTTATCCCATGCCTGTCAGGAAATATTCAAGAATAAATAAAATAAAAGTTTAACTTTGACACCCTGTATTTCGCTTATTATCAACTTTCGTACTAAGTTAAGTTAGCTTAAATCAACCTATTTTAACCTCAGGAACCTAAGGTTAAACTATGGGACATTCTTTACCAAACACCCTCTATATTCCGGTCTCTACTAATGAGGAAGTACTTCGTAGAATGAATACACAATCCGAAATAGTAAATACTATAAATGCACGGAACTTGGAAGTACTTGAAACATAATATTATGCGAAACAACGAACTCAATGAATGGTTACAGCTGTTCTTACAAGGAAAAGTAATGGCATAAAGGGGTACCGAATAGATCTCCTGGCTTAAAAATTTATACATATTGTAAAATGGCACATAATTGTCTATAACAATTAGTGGACTATTTCGAGAAGTGGTGGACAAGAAGAAGATAATATACATACATATTTTATGTAATATAATATATCGTATATATTTTTTATCCAGTTAAGCTAAAGCCTGTTGAAGAAAACCATTCATATAATCATTTTTTAATCAAACTTTGCTTTTACATAGGAGATGTTAATCACGTGCTTTTACCAACAACGGGTTAAGTAATTTGATCAATTCTTAGATTCTACTAACCTAGTGTGTTTTCTGTTGTTGCTCATATCTGCGGTATGCAAGTAATTCTTAATTGAAGTTTAATACTAAAACAAAACAATGACGAAGATTCATTATTACCTTTGTCTTCTAACTCCATATGTTGATGCAAGCATGACGAATACAGTGAAAGAAATTATTGCTGAAATACACTGAAAGAATAAGTTTTATAAAAATTCGATACAAAATCAATGCAAACTCGTTACTGGGGGCTTTTTGGGGTCGCTAAATACGAATATCATGACGGCGATGGTCTGCGAGACACTTGATGTCCAGGACGGTCATCGTCTCCTGGATTTTTTTTTTGGAATTCGATACAAAATTAGTCGTTACTTGGAGTCGCTCAATACGAATAGCATATCGGCAATGGTTGTCGAGGCACCTTGTGCATAGAAGGGGACTCGTGTCCTGGAGTTGTATCAAATTTTTATAAAAGACACAAGTCTCCCCTATGCACCAGGTATCTCGCAGACCACAAGGTGCTCCTAATAACGAGTTTGCAATGAATTTGTATCGAATTTCTACAAAACTTCAAGGAACAAGGTCCATACTAAGCAATAGGTACCTCAGAGGCCATAGCCATCATGATATTCGTAATCAGCGACCCCAAAAACCCTTAGAGTAACCAGCTTGCACTGATTTTTTGTCGAATTTTCACAGAACTTCAGAAAATGTCTATTCTGAGCACCATGTGCTTCATAGACTAGGTATCGTCATCATGATATTCATGTTTAGCGAGCCCAAAAACCTCCGAATAATAACGTTGAACGCGTTTCCTTCAATTATTTCCGAATTACAAATGTATCATTTTTCATCACTTCGAAATGCATTGTTCTTGTTCAATAATGCAATTTTCATTCCGTCATCATCACTTCAGTTTACAAAGTTTGTTTACGACTCTTGAGAATCGAATGCAACAAGTTTCAATAAGATGTAAAAATTGCAATGCAAAGATTGAAATGCAAAAAAAACTTCAAAAATTTGTAGGTTTTGTGCTTTTTACTGTTTTATTATCTCGCCTAGTTTAACATTTACAGGAATAGGGATACGTATTATTGTGGATCAATATATCAATCAAAGATAGAATAAAATTTTTAATTTTTTTAATATAACGCGGGCACATAAATTTGATCCACCCTGTACATTGATTTGTAACTATTTATTATAAGTAGTTTTTAAGAAGTGATTTATCGTTAGTAAGCTGTTTTCCTGAAAAATAGAACACATTAGGAAAGAAAGTGAGATGAATAGACCATAATTGTTCAGGGTATTTGGAGATTATAACGATGTTTTGTTATGTACGATGGCAAAGCCACATTAATTAGTTCTTAGGAAATTAATGTAAAGAAAGTTTGGAATTTTAAATATGTTTGTTTAATGATAGGAATATTTAGATAATTTCCGGAAGGTCGTAAGTTTGGGTAGGAATATTTTTGAGAGAATGACTGTTTGTTTTCAAATAAACAAAAAAGAAAGGTGGGGAGATAAATGTTTCTGATTGGCTGGGCACTTTGGAATGGGGAAAGTTTTGTTTGAATGTGAGATAGTTTTGGAAAGAGGAACTCATTATGTTATTGGCATCGCTGAAGAGCAGTCAACGTTTTCGTGGATAGTTAGATAGCAAGTACCAGTGGGTGTTTTGATAGTGGAGAATAGAGCTGAAAAGAAGAACGAGAGACAGATCAAATTGAGACGAAATACCACTTTGATTCTGTATTATTGTGAGAAGGAGAGGAGAAAATTTTTGGAGTTTGTGTTTTGTTGGAGAATTGGTGCTGGTATTCTGATAGATTTGAAGCTTGAGAACGGAGAGGGCTTTGATGGGTAGCCTAACATAGTCAACGAGGGAGAGCTGTTTTGGGTCAAGAGAAGACATCAGAGTGAGTAAAGCAAAAGGTCAGTCAATTTATGTGAAAGATATTTTTATGTTCGGAAACTAAAATTTTGAGTAAAAGCATATGAATTAAGATTCCAATATTTCAAAAAGTAAATAGGAAGTATAGGTAATTTGCGAATACCTAAATTTGTTTGTTTAGCTTGTTTTATCAAAGTCATCGGGAACAAACCGATAAATTGTTTTTTTTTAACTAGAATAAATTTAAGTGGTAAAAATTTCATTCGGACAGCTGTGTCCACAGGTTTTAAATTTGATCGATTTTTAGAGTATTGATTTTGATATGTATGCTTATTTTATATTTCTATTTAATTCCTTTTCCTAATATTTTTTCCCGATTAGAACCAACTAAGAGATACTGAAACCACGAGAGAAGATAAATATAACATAAGATAATTTAGATATTTTTTTGTATTATAAAAAGGCACCCTGAGATTTTTTATTAATTTTTTTGTATGATCTGCGACAATTGGATAAGTGATTAAATAATTAATTGGAGTAATCAAATAAAGATAAATTGATATTAAAGTAATAAAAAGTAGATCACAACAGTATATTACATTTAAAATTAGATTAGCATGTTTACCAAATTCTTACGAGAATCTCTTTTTTATTTATTTGCTTATGTCCACAGTACTTTTCGACGAACAAACATTCGAAATCGACGCGTCCCGCTGATAAATCGATGATCCGACCATCGACATCGGTCACTCCATGCAGCTGGATCTCACGGGGTGTTGCTCATCCGTCAAACCCCATGTTGTTTATTGCTCTGCAGCGCCACTTAACAAGACAAGAGGACACGCGCATAACTAAACACTAAACCACCGCTGCCTACGACACTGGTTTTTATTCAAATTAGGCACCTTGTACATCTGTAAAATCTACCGTTTCCGGACATGCTTCGATTTATTGACGAGTGGAGGTGATTCCTTTTGCCACACAATGTTTTTGGTTGTTTTTAGAATGTTTATTGTGGTCCAATACCACTTCAACCAAGTGTTTTAACGGTTTATTACCTGAATTGTCTTAAGAAAAGTTTTTAGTTTATGATAATCAGATACAGCTTTAAAAATAATTTCTGAAATAATTATAGTTATTTGATATAAAGCTGAGAAATTAATTTTATATATAACTTTAAATTATTTATAAACAATTATTTATACAGAATGGACCAAAGAAAACAGTCCACCACGATATTTGGCAGTATTTATTATATTTTAATGAAATGAAGAAACAGGTCGATTTTTGATGTAAGGGTGACACATTTTTTCGGTACATATATCTGTCATTTGTCAACCCTCTCCCTTCCACATCCCCCACTCCTTATTTTTAAATAGGGAATAGGGGTCGTGGGCTAACTCATTTGAAAGGTTATTTAATTATCTATTTAGTAATATTAACATTGGCATAATTATTTATACAGGATGTCCAAGAAAAATTATTTTGAATTAAATTAATTGAGACAAAAAGAAGAATGTACAGGGTTTACCCTTTTTAAAGTTTTGAATGTATGTAATTTATTTAACTTAAAATACATTCTACTGCTGACCGAAAACAGAAAAAAAAGTTTATTTGATAAATAAACATTGTTTATTTTTATTTCTACCAAGAGGCAGATGGGTGGCAGCTTAAACATTGAAATTAAGCAAAAAGCAATGTTTATTTATCAAAACACATTTTTCTGTTTTGTGACAGCAGTAGAATCTATTTTGAATTAAATAAATTACATACATTCTTCTTTTTGTGTCAATTACCTAATTTAATTAAAAAAAAATTTTGACACCCTGTATAAATAATTATATTAATAAGACTAAGACTAAATTTTCACTCTAATGGCATATAAAACAACATAATGCTATTCTACACCCCACCAGAATGAAAACAATGGGAACCTTCTCTGGTTACACCTCCGAGGCTTCTACAATATGCAAGCCATAGGGATGCTGAGACTAAGGAAGATGCGGGAATTCTCCAATTTACAATTCACGTCCCATCTGCTCAGCACGGAAAAGTTCCAACGAGAATGGTTCCCTTCGTACTCCAATCAGAGTAAATGTAAATAAAAAATGAATAACCATTTCCAATTTCGTTGCAAAACGAAAATACAGCCGAACCATATTCCAGTCCAATCAGAGAGCGCAGCAAGCACCTCTACCGGTTTCGAAACTTATTAGTCTCTCATCAGGAGGCACATATGCTGCTCTCCCTGATCCAACCAAAACAAACCCCAGCGTGCAGTCCCGGATTGCAACGAACGATGCCCTAGCGGCAACTGCTACAACAAGACTAATTTTTCACTCTAATGACATATAAAACAACATAATGCTATTCTACACCCCACCAGAATGAAAACAATGGGAACCTTCTCTGGTTACACCCCCGAGGCTTCAATTTTTTTTGTTTTTTATTATATTAATGTTTATATTACTGAATAGAGAATAACCTTTCAAATGAGCTAGCACACAACCCCTATTCCCTATTTAACAATAAGGGGTGGGGAAAGTGGAAGGGATGGGGTTGACAAATGACATATGTATGTACTGTTTACCGTAAAAATGTGTCCCCTTTAGATCAAAATTCGACCTGTTTCGTCATTTCCTTAAAATCTAGTAAATACTGCCAAATATCGAGGTGGACTGTTTTCTTTGGCCCACTCTGTATAACAAATACCTATGTATATAATTTTGTGAATTGAATTTATTGTCTTTCATAAGATAATAAAAAAAGAAAAGGGGTGATAACCTTATTGAATTTTGCCAAAACAATAATTTTTTTAGTTAATACATTGTTTAAAATCCCACAGAGAAGACTACACACCCGGAAGTCACCTGGGGATCTAGGAGAGAGAATTGTAGGATACCCAATTACTGAATTATATATTAATTACACAAAGATACAGGAACGCAATAATTATATCTTCAGAAACATATCCAACTGCCGACATAGGACCAGATCACCACCCAGTAGTGACCAAAATTAGGCTCAAAATGAAAATAATAAAACGAAGAAAAACATATCTGTACAAATCGATACAAGTAAATTAAGAAACTCATTCATAAGACAACACTTTTCAATAAAATCAATAATAGATTAATGAATGTTAACGACCCAATTCTACAAAATACTGAAAAGGATACAAAGTGGTTATTAATGAAGACAGAAATAGATAAGACTTAAAAAGAAATTTCGACACCAACCAGATACAAAAAGAAACAATGGATTTTAGATTAAATGAAAGATTATATTTAATGGAAGAAAGACGTCAACATAAAAACAAAGCTAGAAAATATAAAATTAGTCATTGGAATGAGGAATGGTGGAAATAGAAGAATACCAGAAAAGATATAATAGTTTTAACACACATAAAAAAAATAAAGAATTAACTCACAACAATAGGAAAAGAAAACCGGGAATACTAAAAGATAGAAATGGGAAACTTGTGTTGAATACTAATGAAAAATTAAAGAGATTGACAGAATATATCAATCAATTGTTCAACACATGAACAACAGAATACATAGATGAAAGTAGAAGTTAAAGATGGTATGGTTTTAAATATAATAAGAAAGGTAATTAACAGGCAAATATAAAAACAGCAAAAGTGGCAAAGCAGTAGGTCTAAAATGCATAAATGTAAAACGTTAGACATTATAATAGACTTGTTTAGCACAGTGAACAAAAAAAAAGACACATACCGAAACAATAGTTACGGGTTTGGTATGGACACTATATGGTCTGGGGGGGTCTAGTCAAAAATTTTTCATTTTTACCATCGTTTATTTCTCTATCCAAGACCAAATTGTCTCAAAACAAGTCAATTTGGTCAAAGTATGAAAACAGAAACACGAAAAAAGAAATTTGCTACAGTCTCTTAGGAAATTATTCCATTAAAAGCAACCAAAAACTTATATTACAACCTTTTCACTTGTTGCGCAAAAGTACTTTTCCTCAAAAGCACATCCTCACTAGATACAACCTCTTTAGATATTGCTACTAAGCTTTAAAACGAATTTAATAAACAACAACAATATTATAATACGACATTATAACTTTTACACAATGACAACTATAAACTTAAGTACAACTCAAATACTTGAAATTCTTGAAATGTCAAGACCATAATTTCTACATACATTTTTTGATGGTAATGCTTCTTCTTCTTCTTTAGTTTATTGGCCTCCACCTACTTGGGTATTTGGCCAGCTCATCGTCGCGGAATAAGGGAAAAATCTCTTATTCACCTACAATTTGGAGATAGTACATTGTACAATTTGCTTTATCTTCTTCTTCTGCTTCTTTAGTTAACTTACAATTTTGGTTGGTGTGGGACAAACATAACAAGTTAAAAAAATTTCACACTAGAGGCAACTGCCTATTAATACACAATCTTCTTTTCCTTCTTTGGTTTAGTAGAAATTTTGAGTTGGCATGGGACAAATACAATAAAGGCACAAACTTCTCTTATACAGGGGCAACACCCGACCATTACACAATCCCATGTTGTTGCCTCAGATAGGTATAGTGAAAAACCCAGGTGATTACAGAATGTTTATAAAGAAATAAAAGATTATATTTATTATTAGTTTACTTAAACATGAATTATATTTTTGCGTGTACTTTTTTAGATATTTTTCAAATTATTTATTATTATGTATATATTCATTTATTTTATCTATTTATTTCCAATATTTTACTTTCCTCGTAACTTAATTTTATGGATATTCAAAAAATGTATTAAAAGTTTATAAAGAAGGTTTATAAAGAAGGGTTGCAAGGGATATGGGGGTTGGGCACACATTTTTAGCTAATTCACATTGCTAATAGGGCATTCAAGAATCACCTGTTGTAAATCTGCTAATTGACCACATTCACAATAAGGATGTTCTACTTTCCCCATTTTGAATATATGTAATTTGGAACTAAACAGTGACCTGTACGCATTCTGATAATAGTTGTTATAATATCTCTTCTATCTATGTAAGGGACATTGACGTACCAGGGACTATTTTTGAAAACTGGTTGTAGCTGTTGATATCAAATACCTTTATATTTGAAAGATTATACCAAATACCTTTATATTTGACGGTAATGCTTCACTCGACATTTGTGGATCTTCGATGACATCTTGAATATTCTCTTCTTTTTCGTCGTGACTTTTTCTTGTAAGATCAGTCTGACCGAACTGTCATATCTTTAAAATGGCAAGGTAGACAGGGCGAAAATATAAAGGAAACGGAATGCAGATTCTACGAAAATGCAGAGGAAACGGCTCAACATATTTTCTGCAACTACAGGGGCATTGTTAGCCAACGCTATAGGTAAATACCTGGAGTATATCGTTTTCAAATCTGGGTAGCTAAAAGAAATGGATAGCTCTACCAGACTTTCGAAGAACATCTAACAGACTTTAGTAGAGTAACCGTTCCCTCAAAAGCAGTTTGTAATGTGAAAGTTAAAATTCAGCATTTTTTGGCATTCAAATGCCTCGTATTTGTTGCCAAAACTCAAAATCGAATTTTACCTATGGAAAGGCTGCAAATATGGGCTGGTCTTGTAATATGGGCTAGGTGGGTTTCACAGCTATTCGTTGCAGATCTCTACATTTTGACTATTGCAAACGGTTTTTAACGAAGTTAAATAATCACGTAGGGATGGTGCCACAGTAGTAGATATTTCCCAGTTTATAATAATTGTTTGTCGGTTGGTGTGAGTGTCAAAACTTTTTCGGGTAAGTTGATAAATTCCAGTATTTAAAAATATACACGAATTTCAAAAAAACGTCTGTGTCACGTTGAAGCTCTATTATTAGTCTTTGATATATGCTAATGAGTTTTCTTCAAATTGTCTACTTTTAGACATTACTTCTTTTGTTGTGCAAAGTAAGCGTGTTTACAATATGGGCTATGCCTCTATTTTCATTATGGGCTAGTGGCCCATATTTAGAACAATGTAAAACATACTTCAATTGTTTCAGGATGTTAAAACAACACCTGAAAGAAGCTAAAAAAGAAAAAAATGGGATGAGAGAGATATGGAACGTGCAATTATAAATGTCAGGCAGCACGAAATGGGTACGCTGAAAGCTGCAAAAATGTTTAATGTCCCACGTTCTACGTTGCAACGTTCTGCAAGAAAACTTGAACTAAAGCCAATTGAAGCTGCTCAAATAAAGTTAGGGCGTAAAGTTTTACATTTTGGAAATGGAAGCTAAATTTCATGGATTAACCAGAAAAGATCTTAGGAGTATGGCGTACGTCTTAGCTTGCAGGAACAATGCAGTTATGCAGTTTTTTTAATATAAAAACTTTCACAAGTCATCTGGTCAACCATCTCCAACAAATCCAACTTCGCCCTAACATTATCATGCTTTCATTTGATGTTAGCAATCTTTTTACTTCAGTCCCAAAACAAGAAACTATTAATCTGGTACACTTTCTTCTAAGAGCAAGTTCGATTGCCATTTCTATCACTGATTCAATTATTCAATGATTACAATTTTGTCTAGCTCAAGACTTCTTTGTATTTAACAATAAATATTACAGACAACCTGATGATTCAGCCATGGGCAATTGCCTATCTCCTCTTCGAGCTGACATTTTTATGGATCATTTTTATTACTTTCTAAAATTAATCAAATCCACCCCTATATTAAATTCACCATGGAATTAGAGTCATCCCAATCAATTAACTTTCTTGACCTCACTATTACCAGATTAAGTGACCACTTCGATTTCAGTATCTTTAGGAAACCGACACAGACTGACCATGTCATACCACTATCCTCTAACCACCCTATGTCACACAAACTTGCCGCCTTTCACAGTTACATACACCGCCTTGAAACCATACCCTTGTCACAATCTAATTACAATAAAGAATTTAACATACTTCGTCAAATAGCCTTTAATAACGGTTACGATCCACACATCATAGACAAGCCCATTCATAAAAGACAGCTTAAAGTCTTACGACATGCTGCGTTCCCTAGGGATTCGACAACCAAACCTACTTATGCTTTTATACCCTTTCACGAAGATAGGCTATCTGGGGATATTTCGAACATTATTAAAAGGTCAGTAGATAACATCCAAATTTCTTTTAAAGTATCCAACAACTTAGGACAATCTCTATCCAATTCCAAAGATAGCATCAATTACATGAATCGTAGTGGTGTTTATAGACTACAATGTTCTGACTGTGATGCTACTTACATAGGAAGAACTTGTAGATCACTTGCTTCTCGCTCTCTTAAGAACACCTCACCTTTTCCACACCAAAAAAATAACACCTCTACCTTTTCTCAACATCTCAAACAAAAAAATCATACGTTGAATATCCCAGATGTTGTCGCTCTACTTCACAACATCCCACAAAAAGACTTCTTAAAATTAGACTAGATGTTGTTTACAGAGATAGCATGTCATACTGTCCTGCGAAATAAATATTCTATTATTAGTATTATCATAATTTAGAAGAATTGAATCTGGGATCGTCGTATTATGCGGACTAATAAACACTTGCCTTCTAAAACTTTTTATATGGCTATATTCTGGAAGAGAGGCACTAATCTTTAAGAAAGTGATTGGAGAAACTATGTTTAGGCCGAGATGTTTTAATTCTTGGATGATTACTACGAGGACCTAGAAATAATAAAAGAAAAACAGAAAAGTCCGAATTGTGTCAACCGCCATGTTTCGTTCAATCGGGACTTCCAACCACTCCATCGACAAATTTTTCTTAACACATTTACAATATCACTTTTCACCCCCCTTCTACTGCTTCGTTCACATTCACACTTATAATAATTTATCTGGTACTAGCCACAATAATCCTTTTGTCATCTTCAGCCATCTAACCACTTTTATCTATTCATGATATACATATAAATTACTAATATCATCATCCACATACGACCCACCACCATATTTCTACATATGGCTATGCTCACCGTACCTATTCAATCTGTTATTATCAATAACACTCATCTTTAGTAAAACCAAATCAAAAGTCTAATTTTCTTTCTGGGTCTCGTTCATGTTCCTTTCCCACTAATTTCCTCACAGACACCTCATACCCCCCAGCCCCTACTGTCATCATCCTATTACGGTTTTGGTTTTTGGACCCTTAGGGATCCGGGCAGCCTGCGAGGTCTTTAAAAATCAGTCGCCTAAGTTTGAGCTTGTGCTATCTTAATGATACATCCCCCCAGATTATTTAAGACATTTTTACACCTCAGTTACCCCCATTGTGATTTCTTACACACTTACCCACACAAATTCCAACAGCTACCAATAAGTTAAATAAATTCGATAACTTTAAATCAACACAAAATTGCTTACAAGCTGTACACCTTAGTCTTTAAATATGACAGGTTAATTTTTAACTTCCTGTGGAACTGTCATTCTGTCTTGTCATCGTTCGGAGGTCCTATCCACTTCATTGTCACTTGCCGTCATACTTTCAACATGTGAACAAGTCAAATCCACAGCTCAGACGTTACCTGGGGCAGATTAGCTAAATATTTTAAACATCCACACTTAATGTAGCATTTTAAACCAATGTCTCCTTGACGGATTATTTTTACTGGGCTTTGACCCATATATTTTTGTTAAATAATATCTTGGTGGTTAGCACGTACATTGCATGTGAGTATAACTGATAATTTTTTAACCGTAGTCAAAATTTCAATATCTTTGCATTATTTTATCAGGTTATATTCATTTTAGGTAAGCACTGATGATGACTGGTAAACCTGTCGAAAACTAGGTATGTGATCTTGATGTGGCCCTTTTGAGGGATTTTAAATATACCTTGTATTCAGGATTTTACTGTTTTTTTATAAAAACTTTGTTCCAAGGTAGAAACTTTTTTATATATTTGACTGTAAAAAATGATTTAAAAAACATCCAGCACGGCACAAAGCACTATCACCAAAAATACGTTGAAAGATGTTTGATCATGGTAAGGGTAAAAAAACTTACCACCTGAAGCGGACGTTGGCAGAATGCAGAATGGAGACATGAATTCTTTTGACGTCGTCTGTAAGTGGTCTACCTCTGCTTCTTCCATCTTCTCGTAGTTTTTACACTGTATTTTTTTTTGGTCCTCTGCCCTTTATTAATTCTGACTACATGGCTCACCTGGTTCCACTTGAGCCATGCTATAGTGATGTTGATTATAGTTACTTTCGAGTATTCGTTACAAATCGTTACTTTTGTATAAAGTAATGATTTGAAGTATTCGTTACTTTGATTACTTTTGTTACTTTTGTATTTGAGTAGCGATAATCATATCGAGAATCGCAATTCTCAATACATATTTTGTATTAGTATTAGTAAGATACTTTGATTACTATAATTACTCTTGTATTTGAGTACCGGTAATCATATCGAGAATCGCGTTTCTCAGTATTTCGTATAAGTATAAAATCCGATATAACGACCTTCACCGATCTATTTAATGGATAGAATTTAAATGATATATAAATGTTCCGTTGTTGCTGCTCCACAATATCAGTAATCTCGAGTAATCTGTCTGCATCGATTAAGTGCCAAAAACAAACCCTCGAAACTCTAGATGACGTACCTTAGCAGTAACCCTGGGCACCCAGGAGCTTCAGAGGTCGGTTCTGATTGCAAATTCGTGTTCAGTGACCCCAAATACCTCGGAATAAGAAAATATGGCCTTTAATATACATGTATTGATTTTAACATGTTTATTCATTTGTAGATGCGTTTTATACACTTTAAAATGTAATAATGCATTTCCACCTATTTTTTTATTGTAGACTTTTTTCCAGACGTCATCCTAATCGTAAATACAGTGCAAGAAGTTGCAAGTCTCTATGTACCTACTATATTTAAAAATAGATTTATTCCTGTGTTTTAGTGTTAAATGCCCTGGTCTAATAAAATCAATGATATACCTACATGTAAAATTAAAGTTGATGATCATAGTCTAGAAATATTTTCATTTCTACACATTTTCCGGTCAATCTAAGCTATTTTTTTCTAGGCCTGATTAGAATAGTGTGTATTTATTATTAAAATCTAATGTGTTTCATTTTTATTTTCAAAAGAACTAACATCTGTGAAATTCTGTGAATTATCTGCCTCGACAAATCGTATAGACATCTGTTTCTGGGTGCATGCTTTTGTTAAATGATATACATATCTCCCTCTGTTTCAGCTACTTCTCAGCGCCCTGTAATCCTGTAAGACTCTTCATAGCATTCGCCCTTCATAGATAAAATTTTAGTTAACTGTTCGAACATTCGTGGAATACCGGTCCGACATCAACCGATATCAACCGAGTAGATACAATACTCAAAATCAAAATAGGTACTCGCTCTGATACGATTGGTACGAAGTAACGAAGTAATCAGTGTAATCAAAGTAATCAAAGTAACGATTTACCGCTCTGTATAGTAATCGTTACTTTCGTTATTCGTAAGTAACGAGTACTTTGTAACGAATAGTTACTTTTTCAACCATGCTATGCGCTCTATACAGGGTGAGGCAGATAACTGGCCTATTAGAAATATCTCGAGAACTAAACGCAACTGAATCATGAAAATTTTAATACAGGGGTTTTGAAGGATGATCTATTAAATGAAAATATTTTCAACTCTTTGCAACTTCCGGTTATACCGGAAGTTGCTTATAACTTCGTTTTTTTAAATGGGACACCCTATATATTTTTACATTTTTGGATTCTCTTCGATGTCTTCTTTCTTAAAATATGAGGATTTGTAATGTTATACAGAGTATTTTAAAAGATAATTACGTTTTTTTATTAATTTCGTAGCAATATTCACACCCTGTAGAATTGTAGTAGTTTGACAATTAGAACTCTACTTACGTTCAAATAATTTTTAATATACTCTACTATTGTTAAGAATCATTAGTATAGCTAAATTTTTAATTTTAGTATACAGGGTTGGTCGAAACTCGGAATGAGTATTTTCTGAGTTTTCTTAAATGGAACAATCTTTAATGGAACTCTACTTACGTTCAAATAATTTTTAATATACTCTACTATTGTTAAGAATCATTAGTATAGCTAAATTTTCAATTTTAGTATACAGGGTTGGTCGAAACTCGGAATGAGTATTTTCTGAGTTTTCTTAAATGGAACACCCTGTTGTTTAGTATTGTAATGGAATGATATTTTATGGTACTTTTTTATTTCTTAAGCATTCCCTATACCTAACTGCTTTAATTTGTGCTTAATTGTTAGTCGCACCAACAATTTTAACTACGTAGGTATTTTGATAGCTAAACCATTATTGATAATTTTAAGGATCAGTCTGGATTAATGTGTATTTATTTCTGAAAAATTACTTGTGATTGAATATTTTCACGGCCAACCTAATAAAATTTTACGTATTTTTTGTTGCAATTAATGTTTACCTTGAATCACCAATAACTCACAAATTAAAGCAGTTAGGTATAGGGAATACTTATAAAATAAAAAAGTACTATGAAATATCATTTCGTTACAATACTAAAATACAGGGTGTTCTATTTAAGAAAACTCAGAAAATATTCATTCCGAGTTTCGACCAACCCTGTATACTAAAATTTCAAAATTAGCTATACTAATCATTCTTAACCATATTAGACTATATTAAAAATCACTTGAACGTAAGCAAAGTTTTTAATGTCAAACTATTACAATTCTACAGGGTGTGAATGTTGCTACGAAATTAATAAAACAACGTAAATATCTTTTAAAATACCCTGTATAATATTACAAAATCTCATATTTTAAGAAAGAAGATATTGCGGAGAATCCAAAAATGTAAAAATATATAGGGTGTCCCATTTAAAAAAAACGAAGTTATAAGCAACTTCCGGTATAACCGGAAGTTGCAAAGAGTTGAAAATATTTTCATTTAATAGATCATCCCTCAAAACCCCTTTATTCAAATTTTCATGATTCTGTTGCCTTTAGTTCTCGAGATATTTCTAATAGGCCAGTTATCTGCCTCACCCTATATATGCGATGGTGATGCATGTCCTCCTTATTTCCTCGTTTCTAATCCAGTGGATTTCATGACCTAAATATTTATGAATTAAGAGCGTAGGCGCAAAATTTTGGGCCAATGCTTTTTAAATGCATTTATTTTTTCGCATCCTGAGAAAACTAATAAGTACTTTTGAAAAATTTAAACGCAGAATGAAAGATTACATTATTAGCGATTGCTGAAAGTCCCTGAAAACTTCTATAATCTGTATTAACGTCACAGGGGTAAAAAAGAAGAGAAAATTAAGTATAATTTTTTGTTTACTCGGAGACTAGAAGAGACTTTCGGCCCTCGGTAATAATGTAATCTTTCATTCTGCGTTTAAATTTTTCAAAAATATTTATAAGTTTCTTCATGATTCAAAAAAAATTAATGCATTTAAAAAGCATGTCTTTTATCTTAATTCATTTTAGTCGACTTTTAGATTTGTAATTGGTACCACATTTGTCATGTAGGTATTGTCTTTCCAAAATTTATGTTCAAACCAACAGGCGGCCTCTAACTCAGTAAACATAGAGTTATGCTGTAAAAATGTATTTTATATACCAAGATATTTTAAATCAACAAACATTTAGCCCAATATTCTTCTACCATTTTTATGCATACCTGGTCGTTTTTCATAATATATCTTACCAGTATCTAATTTTAGCATATCAGTATTGTATTTTGTATTTTTTGTAGAGATGCATCAAGTCTATGTAGTTTGAATTTACTCAACAAACTTGACTTGAAAGCCAAACTTTTTTGTACAAAAGTTTGACTTGACTTGATTTCGATATCTTTAGGTTTGACTTGAAATCAAACTTCTTCAAACAGTTTGAAGTTTGAATATCATATTGCGCAACGTCTTTACTTCCAATTTTAATTGAGAGTCTTTTGTTTTGACTTATTTGGATAGGTCTGAACCTGTACCTACTCTGCTACTCCGCACTAGTTCATATTTAGAAGTATATTTGGCTTGTTTGTTACGTTCGTTTTGAAGTATGTTCTTTGTACGATAATGTCTGAACCTGAACCTTTTTTGGCTCAGAATACTTACCAGAACAAATTGAGTCTGATTTTGAAGGTATTCCCACTGCAAAATTTAAGAGAAAAAATCTGTAGACGAAACAGAATTAATTAAGAAAAATAAATATACTGATTTATTAAATTTAATGTTGCTGCAGGCGATTGCAAAACACTGAAAATTGTAAAGTGCATATTATGTAAAAATAAAGAAGAGCGTTATAAAATGGCAAATAGTGGAACTAGTTCTTTAAAACGACATCTGATGCAAAGTCACAAAAAATTGATTAAACCTACTCTGTCAAAAATATATTTATGTTTTGTTGTTCCTTCATAAATTTTTGTTGAAATAGATTAAAATACACTTGGTATGATAAAAAAATGATAAAAAAATCAACCAACGAATTTTTTGTTGTAGACTAGTAAAACTCAAATAAAAATATAAAAAAGTGAATAGAATACATAAAATTATCACCTAGTACCGATAAAACGAAACTTGCCAGCAAATAATTTTATGCGCAAATGAATCATTTTCTTGAATTTACGACTCTATTTTGACTTGAATCGCTTTCCGCATCAAGTTATTTTTATATGGGACTCATTGTATGTTTAATTTTGGTATCTCAATTGGCAATAATATTTTTATCTCGACAATAAAGTATATATCTACTAAATAAATTATTTTTCAAACTCTTCAAAACTAGTTTGACAAACAGATTGATTTGTCAAACCTGTAACCATTGACCAGTTTGACTTGACTTGAATTATTTGTCAGATGGATTGACTTGAAATTAAGTGAAATTCAAGTCAATTTCAAACATTCAAGACAAACTTGTTCAACTCTAATTTTTTATCCCGTGCCCTTTCGTAAAATTAGATATGTCTGTGGGATCTGAGTTAAGAAAATTTATTTAACCTGTTTTACATTATTTAAACAATATTTGGATTTTTCATACTTATTTAATTTAAAAAAAATTAACTTCATATAGTATCGGTATAATACTTTCTTACTTATTTATTCAGTAGTGAAGAATTTACTATGGGCTATAAATACCTCGGCGCCTTTATGAAATATCTCTCTTTGGTACGCAAAGAATACGATTATGGAAATTGATCCGTGCCGCAACTGAAGAATTGATCGTAAAAATGAGGAAACAAGAAAGTTAAAGCAACGAGATGAAGAATAGGCATCATTAGCATGAAAGACAAGCGGCAATACGGAGGCGAAGAGCCGCTGAGCACTGCCCTGCAGATGTCACACTCTCAACCTCAACACATGTCATTGCTGCATCCTATTCTCGCTGTGTCCTCGGTACTTAAATCCGGACAAGATTCCTGGGGTACGAACATACCTTGTTATGGAATAAAAACTATTTTTATTATATGATAATACTAAGAATTTATGGTCTACCGTGATAGTTGTATTATATACTATAAAACTTAGATACAATAGAAAACATATTTAGATATCTTGGATTGATGACTTTAAATCATTAAATTATTTATTTTTAAACACCTATTCGATATACTCAAAATAAATACGAAAAAATAAATTTAAATAAAATTTAAATAAGAAATTGTAGCTTATTTAATTCTTAAGAACCTGGTTTGTAAAAATTTTTCTACGGCAAAAATTGAGTGAGCGATTGACAATAATTAAAGCTTGTAATAACATACAAAAACCACCTTTACCCACCCTTCTAAAGTCACCTGTTTTTGCGACTGAGGATTTTAAAAAGATTTAATATTAATAGGCTTATAGATCTTGTAAAAACCTGCAAAATTCTTTTTTACCAAACTTTCTAAGATAAAAAATAAAAAAGTTACGGTTAAAAAATCAATATATTTTTTTGAAAAAAAAAAAGAGAAATCCAATTGGAAGCAAAATAATGTAAGTTATCGGTATTTTTGGTCATTGGCCTTATTCATTCTTCTTTATTTATGTATTATTAATAGATTCTAGAAATTTGACTGGCTTACAATGATTAGTTTTAAAAAAAAAGTTAAAAGCGAATAACGAATTTTTGTAGTTTGGTAAAAAATGCCATTTTCTTCAGAATATAAAGATTAGCATCAGAGATACGAAAAAATGTTTAAATATGAAATTGTAGGTTAGGTATCTAATTCCCAAGAACTGGGTTTGAAAAAAATTTTTCTACAGCCAAAATGGAGTGAATCGTAAATGAGTATATCGAAAATCATTAATTTTTTCGATATAAAACTATCATTTTCGATAGCGAATAAATCGAAAACTATTAATTTTATCAAAAAAATGTCTACATTTTTTTGCTTAAAATGAATGTTTTTATCAACTTTTGCTGTCAAAATATAATAAAAAATTTCCACCTCCGAGATGGGGTGGCAACCACCCCATGGTAAAAGCGCCTTTCGGCATCATATAGATTTTCATCCTTGGATTATTCACTACTTACTCTTAAATTTTCAAGCAAATCGATCCATTCTGTAAAAATTGCGAGATGAAAAGCTTCGGTTCCTGGACTATAAAATATATGGGTATGCTTATTAGTACAGTCGCCAGAGAGTTGATCTCTAAAAACGAGACGAACTAAGAATATCAATTTTGGGACTTCAAAAGAGATGCAAAAAAGTGTACTTTCCTCTTTCCCCTACTTTCCCCTAAAATCGGTGTAGCTGAGAAATTTTGAAAAAAATGTTTATTGGCACTTTTTGTGTTGGCGTTCTCTCAGAAACAACGCTTCAAACGATTGACGATTATGTATATCAGTTACGCTCGCGAAATAAATGTTTTAAATAAAATTTGTATCTAAAAAACAGATAAAACGCGGCGGTAGCGCTCGCAAAGTGCCCTCATGTGTACAAAGTCTTAGAGCTGTGACTTTACATGGTATTTTTCGAAGAAACTTGACCGTCTCCCATACCTATTGATAGGGGAGCCCAAGCGGGGATTTTTGCAGTTACTCGAGCGCGTCAGATTATCATATGGGGAGAAACCTGGTACCCTGCAGATGTACCTCTACCATATATTGGCTCTTAAAACAGGGGAGTTCGTTAAGGGGGGCCCCAAAAAAAAATCTATCCTTAAAAAAACTCGAAATTGTCAGATTAAGATAAGGTAAGTTCAGTACATGCAAAAGAGTGTATATTTAAAAAATCTGACGATTTGAGGCGGGCGTAAGGAAATGGGTGAGTCCCAATGTTTCACAAGAATAAAGTGAATATTTCGCGAAATGAATGACAGATCGAAAAACTAAAAAATAGGTGCTCAATATTTTTTTAAAATCTATCGAATGATACCAAACACGACATCCCACGGAGAGGGGTGGGGGGTAAATTTAATATTTTAAATACGAATCCCGCGATATTTCGCGAAATGAACATCAGATCGAAAAACTGTAAAATACACTTATTCAATATTTTTGAAAAATCTATCGAATGGCACCAAACACGACACCATGGAGGTGGAGTGGAGGGTTACTTTAAAATCTTAAATAGGAACCCCCATTTTTTATTGCAGATTTGGATTCCTTAAGTAAAAATAAGTAACTTTTATTTGAAATATTTTTTCGAATTATGGATAGATGGCGTTATAATCGGAAAAAACCATTGTTGGAAATGGAAAATTAAATTAAAAATGGCAAGCGCCCACTAAAATGGAAAACTTTACCTAACTTTTTTTGGTTTTAGAACCTACTCTTCACAACCCAATAGGTCCCTACAACGCTCGATTGACTGTTCATTTAGCATACTCTGCTCCCCTACTAATATCCTCGGCCCCTGTTGGACTTAATATTATTGCTGAAGTTGTAAGTTTTCTCTAAAAACATGTGCCTTGGTGCCAACCAAGCTAAAAATACTGTGCAGCTTCTCTTCGATTGTAAGTTGTAAGCCTGTTAGATTGGTATTAATTATTGTCTGAGTAGTTTTGTGTCATTCTATTCTGGATGAGGCGTTCTAGTAGCTTAAAATTTACTGATAGAAGAACTATTGATTGCAGTTTTTTTTGGCTTATCATAATTTTGCTTGCCAGGTTTTAATATGGTAATGACCTCTGAGCGTTTAAGTTTTTTAGTGTTAATGGTCTTCTCGGTGTGTACGAAAAGTAAGCAATCAATTCTCTTGAACATTTACCGCTGTTGTGGATAATTAGATCTTGACAAAATCTGGGGCTTGACATGATAGGAGTATTTGGTGTATGTGGGTTAGAATTTTAAGGCCTTAAGCTCTCGTTTAGGCTTGACTGGCTGGGGTTTGTCTACTGGTGCTCTAGGTGCTTTGTCTACAGTCTACATCGATACCAGATCTGATACGAGGGTTTTTGTGTTAATGGTTTGCTGAGGTTAATAATATACACACTAGCATAATAATTTAATAATCACTCAATATGCCGATTCGCTCAGAGCCAAATCCGTAGAAGTAGTAGGAGGGTAAGGTGACAAACACTTGGTGGGAGACGGATAGGTAAGATATATGTGTGAACGGAATTCATATTGATGACATTATAATAAAAACTTATAAATAAAATTAGACACAAAGAAGACGTATTTGTAAACAGGATTGATATGGGTATGATTATATACAGAAAATTGTGAAGAAATTTAATAAAGTAAGCTAACCTCACATACATAGATATAAAAGCAAAGATAAATTTTTGCTTTTATTACAGACAATTACTGCACTAATTTTTTTTACTTTCTTCTATTTTAGCGTATCTTATTCCAATTTTTCTGATTTCCTTTATTTTTTCTCACTTTTCCTATTTTTTTCTGACACCCTCCAATTTTTTCTGACCCTCTTAAACATTTTTTGACTCCCTAAAATTTTTTCTGGCACCCTCTAATTTATACTCACTCGCTCTAATTTATTATTATCATACATTATATAGATTTAACTCCGCCTTCAGTTTTGTTTGGTGGATCGTGTAGCTCGACACAACTGTTGCCGGTCCCAAGCCCGGATAAAGGAGGAGGGGTCTACAGCCAGGTTAGCACCCTACTGATAGACTCCCAGAAAACTACAGAGGTATCAACTTGTTAAATATTACCCTAAAACTGACAACTAAAATTTTACAAGACCTACAGTCTCAGAGTATAAGTTTAGCAGATGAACAACAGAGTTTTCGTACTGGAAGATGGTGTACAGACGCAATATTCGTCATAAAGCAAATTACTGAGAAATCACTCGATTTTCAATACCTATAATAGACTAGCATTTCTATGTCTGATTGACTTGAATAAAGCATTTGACAGAGTAAAACTCAAATACCTACTCAATACTCACCGTATAGTAGAGGAGTCCCTCTAGATATAATAAAAACTATAGAAAACATCTACCAAAACAACAAAATGGAAGTCAGGATATATGGACAACTTCGAGAACCTATTGATATAGGCCGTGGAATAAGACAGGGAGACCCATTGAGTCCTATGCTTTTCAATTTAATCATGGATGAAATTATCAAAAACGTCACCACATAACCAGAATGGGTTAATACACACGTGTGGTCAAAATAGCAAGAGATAAATGGCCAATCGGTAGAAGAAGTACCGGCCGACCGCGCAAAAGATGGAGTGACAACCTTCCATGGAGGTATCAATCCGCCAATGAACAAGCAGAATTGGTTATAATGAGGAAGAAGAAGAAGATATATAGATTTCAAAAACGAAAGAAAATAAATAATGGCACGTGGCACTTGCGACAGAAGTGACTACTTCTTATAGCGCGTTATACCCATACTATTGGAATTTTATGTGTGCTTATCACTAAAGTATTTATAGTCGTGCTATCGTACTAAATTCAACAAAACCAGCTTGGTACGACGTTTCATTAAATATCGCAAATTAGTTTGGCTGATCTTGTCTTCAGATATGTGTTTGAGGAATCCTTTTTGTAGGACTGGAAATATGACATTTCCCAAGCATTAAATCACATTCATGGTAAATTGTTGGTATATAGGGATAGGGATATTAAACTGGCCAATGTTATGATAGGTACATGGTAACTAGATATTTCTAATTAGCCGATTTTGTCACTTTACTGATCTAATGTGTTAAATTAATATATTATATTGAATGTATTTATTATTTACATTTTCATTATTATCTTATATTTAGGTAAACTAGAAGTCAAACAATTAGGAATGCACGTCATATATTTAATGACATCATAACCCACCGGTACAAACTTAACGGCAAACAAATTCAACAATTTTTGACAGGATAGCACTATTGCCAAATAAAAAACACATATCCTCATCTTCCTTAGTCTCAGCATCCGTATGGCTTGCAAATTGTAGAAACCTCGGTGGTGTAACCAGAGAAGGTTCCCATTGTTTTCATTCTGATGGGATGTAGAATAGCATTATGTTGTTTTATATGCCATTAGAGTGAAAACTTAGTCTTTTTGCTAGCAGTTGCCGCTAGGGCATTTATGCCATTTCGTTTGTTGCAATCCGGGACTGCACGCTGGGGTTTGTTTTGGTTGGATCAGAGAGAGCGGCATATGTATGTGCCTCCTGATGAGAGACTAATAAGTTTAGAAACCGGTAGAGATGCTTGCTGCACTCTCTGATTGGACTAGAATATGGTTCGGCTGTATTTTCGTTTTTCAACGAAATTGAAAATGGTTATTCATTTTTGATTTACATTTACTCTGATTGGAGTATGAAGGGAACCATTCTCGTTGGAACTTTACCGCGCTGAGCAGATGGGACGTGAATTGTAAATTGTAGAATTCCATCATCTTCCTTAGTCTCAGCATCCGTATGGCTTGCAAATTGTAGAAGCCTCGGAGGTGTAACCAGAGAAGGTTCCCATTGTTTTCATTCTGGTGGGATGTAGAATAGCATCATGTTGTTATATGTGCCATTAGAGTGAAAACTTAGTCTTTTTGCTAGCAGTTGCCGCTAGGGCATCTATGCCATTTCGTTCGTTGCAATCCGGGACTGCACGCTGGGGTTTGATTTGGTTGGATCAGAGAGAGCTGCATATGTGCCTCCTGATGAGAGACTAATAAGTTTCGAAACCGATAGAGCTGCTTGCTGCACTCTCTGATTGGACTAGAATATGGTTCGGCTGTATTCTCGTTTTGCAACGAAATTGAAAATGGTTATTCATTTTTTTAAAAACACATATTACCAAAGCTACAGCGTACACTGTTTCTCTTTGTCTTTAGGAATGTGAAACAAAGATACTACAGTCGGAAAAATGAAAGAATACCCATGAACGATCAACGATCATATCAATCACATATTATTCAGATTATTAATAATCTATCATCTATCTCTCTCGTTTGTTATTTATGAAAAAA
This sequence comes from Diabrotica virgifera virgifera, assembly GCF_917563875.1. Classification (NCBI taxonomy): domain Eukaryota; kingdom Metazoa; phylum Arthropoda; class Insecta; order Coleoptera; family Chrysomelidae; genus Diabrotica; species Diabrotica virgifera. The sequence continues at coordinate 85,754,027 of NC_065447.1, read as the reverse complement.
AACAGCAAATACAAAATATGTGATTGATGTGATCGTTCATGGGCATTCTTTCATTTTTCCGACTGTAACTATCTTTACTATAAGTGTCAAACGGGCATTGTCTTATATAAGGTTATGTAAGATGTTTGTTTGTTTATTTTTTTTTCTTCTTCTTTTATGGCCTTTGTGGGCTGTGCCCGTTTAGCCAGCAACATTTCCTAAAATTAACGCCTAATTAAACCTACCATACAACAAGACCAATTAAGGATAGGGCAGGGAAATTGAAGTTGGTGAAAAAATAAACTGTCGTTAAAATATAAACTTAAAAAAAATGAATAAAACATAATTTGAAAACAATAATTTGACATTATATTTAACCTACAATATTATGACAGACGTCAATTACCATTTACCATCTGACCAAATATAATAATGACGTCATATATAATCGTCACTACATCTAGCCAATAAAATGCTCGCTGTAATAGGAATGGCATCTTAAAAATTCTGATTATTCCCTATATACTTTTTCAAATTTCGAGTATTGCAACAAGAGAAAAATTACGTGCATTCCTTATTGTTTGACTGCTAGCGTATTATTCTTAATTACTTAATTTCGATTAATATTATATTGTAAAAAAAGAATGTGTGTACTTTGTACGCACGTAAGAGGTTATACTTCTATTATATGATTTCACCTCGACACCGTAAGGTACAAGAGGACGGCTTAAGTAAGTAAGTAAGTATATGATTTCAACGAAATCAATATACTTTAAACAGTTTCTCTACTACTTTCCAAAAAATTTTATTAAAACAATACCAAAAATTAAAAAAATAAAAGAATAAAACACACACAAACACATTGAAAAATGTCACAAATGATTTCTGAACAATAATTGTTGCCAAAAATTTTAATTAAATACGTATTTTCTGAAAAAATTATATAATAATATACTTACAATCATAAAATCTATAAAAAAATAAAAAAAAATAACAACTTGTTTGGGGCTTGAACCCACTTCACGTCTATCGCGCCGTACGAAAGTCGAAGCGATTTCCCACTGCACCACATTCGCGTATACGTCATGTGGGAATATACACAAACTAAACATTTACACCATAAACTTTTTGACATTTTGTTTATTTATATGAATTTAATCAAATTATTAGTTTGAATTTTGTCGAATTAAAATACAACAAAATATAGAGTAAGAAAACGATATATTAGATGAAGATTTGTAGAAAGTTTGTTCGTAATCAGATTATGTAAATTAAAGCATTGCCTACTAATAGGTAACTACATTAATTTTTTTTATATTTTCCAAATAGATAAGTATGAAGATAATTTTTTATTGGAATACAACTGAAACATTTAGAATTACGTACCTGCGGCTTTTCAAAACTATTTAAAAAGTCACTATAATTATAAATTTAATTTTATTTCTGTCCTCACAACAATAAAAACTAATATATACAATATTTTTGTTTACCGATAAACTCCATATTGAACAATTATTGGCAGATCATTTCAACACCCAATCAGAGCCCGTATAACGACTAATACCATACTGTAGGTGTGCGCATGCGCGCAGATTAATAAAATTTCACCCTCAATGAAATCGCGCCTAAAGAAGTATAACTTCAAAAAATAAAACTACTGGTTTTTGACGAATAAAAGAAGATTACTTATTTTATTTTATTATTGTATTCATTATCATTTGATGTTTATTCATTATAATCATTATCTTGGGTAGCAATAACAAGTATTCGCTTTAAAAATTACAGGCTATATTAAATAATATGAAGTAAATGTGGAATATATACACTGGTTACTTATTTCATTTTAATTTGATTGATGATTTAATCATTTATAAGATTTAAAATAACAAAAGAAAAAGAGTTAGGGATTTAAAAAATAAAAAATTTTCTCACTGGTAGGGATTCCAACTCATTCGCAGCCAACTTAAAAAATAAATAGACGCGAAGATAGTTGCAGATTTTAGTAACGTCAATTTAAAGGAGTTTATTATAACTGTTTATTAAAATAACATTAGTTTTTAGCATTTTCTTTATAATTTCATCACATTTTGTCACTTTTTAAACCTTCTTTGGATTTCTACAAATGGTTCAAAATAGAAATTAGCTAATTCAGTTCAGTTATTCTGAAGTTTTTATAAAAAAGATATAAAAAAATAAAATGACGTTTATTAAACGTCATTTAATGTTTACATGTCGACAAATGGCCCGGACAGATTGTATGATTTGTCGCAATAGGCTTTTATAATAGGTATTAGATATTGTTTTATATTTTGATAATAATGAGTTCTTTGTGTAACCGCCAATAGAACTAATTCCACAATTTCCAGAATTCTTGACTAATAAAATATTTTGTAATATAATATTTTCACGGAATATTAATTTACTGAATTTTTCTGAATTACGCTAATTAGAAATTCTTTAATAAATATCACATTTAATAGTAAATACTCCAATACAATAATGGAATCTATTGTTAGATTTCTTATGTTATTTTCTTATTGTTATCTTCTAATTTATGTTGAAAGCCGTAGAGCTATAATAAATACAATAGTATTAAAATTCCAACTCACATTTGTTTAGTTCTGCTATACGGCAATTGTCTAATGTAGACTTTGACTAATCGGACATATTATAAAAATGTTGGATTCATTTGTTATGTTTACCGACAAAAGTAAAGACCGTCATTAGGCATATAGTACAGGAGAGGTATATGAGAAAATTGGTTTTTTGTTTTACAGAAATACAGATGCTACATACAAAATAAAAAAATATAAATAAAAATAAGTCATGCATTAAGAAGTGACGATTTCGGCCTATGAATTTTATCTTGAATGTCCAATGAGCCACTGCAAAATTACAAATATTATCAATGAAGTACCTACAGCTGCGGTCACTGACTAGTTTACGCCATTATTTTTACATTGTAATAGATACTGTAAAATCGCAGTGTCATACGGATTTGCTAAATTAACGTAAACGTACCTATTTTAGTTTTTTTATAATTTAATAATTCTATCCTTGCTTATGAAAATAATGCTGTAACACTTCATCAAGCAAGTTCTTATAAACTTGAAAGATGCATATTATATTATAACGCCGTAAGGCAAGCTCGGAAAAAAAGAGCAATCCCAAACAATTCCCAAACAACAAAACCCAACCTGAACATGAAAATTCATACAACCATAAACTTTGCATTTGTTCGTGAAAAACTTTAGAATATTCTTTAGGAAAGGGAGCTATTGATGCAGAACTCCTAAACCAGATATATTAAGAAGAGTCTTATTAAAATGTGCTACTGTTCTGCATTGTTGATGGTATTCTATACCTAGCAGAGTAAGGGAGTCAATTCCAAGGAACTAAAGAAAGCTGATCTCAGCGTCGCATCACAGATTACATTACAGTATTCCTTTTTAACAGCATATTAAGAAACACAAGATATGGCAAATTTTGTGTTGTCACACAAAATACAAGATGAGTTCCTTCAAATTATTGTCAGAATATAAAACAAAGATACTAAAGAAATTTTGAATGAGATATATTTTTCCACGATAAGCAAATAACTTAAGTAATAGTAGAAGTTTGTTACGTCAAAACAAATACATTGAAAATAAAGGAAAATTTTATTAATTTTTGCCCAGTTAGTAACAAAACAAGTGAAGGTCTCAGCCGATGAATCCTAAAAAAATAGATAAAAGTGGACTAACCTTGGAAAACTGTGGTTTTCAATACTATGACAATGGAACAAATAAGACGAGGAAGTGTAACAAAGTTCAGTCCAGACTACTTCAGAAGAAAGAACTAGCGTAGTTTATCACATCTGCTGCTCACTCTCTGAATTTAGTTGGTACTAATGCCGCCAACGCTATAACTTTGAACTTCAGAATATCTACAAGCATACGTTTAGTGGTAAAGATATTATCACTATAATTAAGCAAAACCGCCTGCAATAGGCAGGACATGTAGTCCGGGCCCCTGAATCGAACATGATAAAATAGATTCTAAAGGCGCAACCCGTGGGAATGAGAAGACGGGGTAAACCAAAGCTGAGGTGGATGGACGGGGTAACACAAGATGCAGAGAAGATCGGAGTCGGCAACTGGAAAATGCAAGCAAGGAACACAACAGAATGGCGTAGAAAGCTTTAGAAGGTCGAGGCCCTCTAAGGAGTGTAGCACCAAGATGATGATGATGATGAATTCCGCCAATGCTAATATTGAGGCTGAGATTTTTCGAAATTTTGAACAGTATGCATTCTTTCTTGGCCCTTTAACTTCACACTGAGAAGTTCTCCGAAAATAAGTGACACTAACATTGTAACCTAAAAGAAAGACAAGATGGTCGGCAAGAGTAGATACGGTTAAACCTGTGTATAAATATTAAGGTGTGTTTTTCCAGGCTCTAGAGCAGCTTAGAGACTATGACCTCCCTGTACTACAAATTATGTATGAGGTTAGCTCCCTTTTGAAAGTTGGGAAACTTAAGCAGTAGATTTGGCTGCTTACAACTACAACCTTCAAGAAATTTTACCGTTCTTGAAGTCTTGCAGAGAGTTTGCTGTATCCAAAAAAATGGTAACATAGGCAAGTTAGAGGTTACTAACCGGATGATTATGTAACTCGCTGACAGGTTTAAGGCTTTGGACAGCATAAACAGCAAATTTTAGAATGAATTTTAAATGGAAGAAATGCAAATAGAAGACCTAAAAATTAAACCAGAAGAATTCGCAAACATCCATAGTTCTGATCTCAACATTGAGGAATTTAAATTTAAAGTAAAAAATTTTAAGCACTACGCTTTATCAACTGACGAAGGAAGCCACATCAAGAGAAATGTTAACTTTTATTTATAAAAATAAACTAGAGACTGTATCATCTGGAGAATGAAGTTTTAGGAAACTTAAAATTGTGAAAAGCTACATGAGAAGTACACTGGCACGGGAGAGAATCTTTAGCCTAATTTACCCTAATTATTAAAGAGAAACGAGACCTTATCTCGATTTGTAGGTAGATGAGAAGGCTTGAAGAATGAAAGTTTGATTTTGAGGTACAATAAATAACAAATTGTTGGGTAGTTATAATTGAGTTTCATTACTAACAATTTCTGTTACTTATGTATAACTGTATTAATATAAATGTAAGGCATGTATTACTATGTATGTATAGTGTATAAGAAAAAACTGCTAAACTCGGTAAAAATGAGTGCCGTACACAATATTCCAGCTACAAAAAGCTGATATCAATATTAGGTGGCGCAAAAATGTATTTTCATTTCGATTAAAAATAAAATTCTAGTTTTATTTTGAAAGATCTTTCCATATTCATAATAATTGCTAAATTTGAAGTAAAACGCTCTACAAAACAGTACCTTTGATAAAGTTTGCAGTGTCACCACTATCATACGAACTAGGTCCATAAGAACCTGGTCTTCGAAGTTTCTGGGGCCCAGCCTGCACAAGGCTCCCATCTCTGTCAGAATGCGCAGAGGCTGCAAATCTTAGCTCCTCCTGATGCCCTGAACGTCTAATAGTTCGGCAACCTTATGGCCTCACAGAAAGCCACAAGTCTTTTCAAGGGCAACTCGCTCACTTGGCTCGGCTGCATAAAGACCTACACCAGGATCTGTCACCTCTGATAGGCCAATGCCGCACACTTCCAGAGGTGTGGAGGTTTCCTCCTCCTTGTCACATAGACGGCACCATCCACCAATCCAAGCAGATGAGGGTACCGCCGGAGTCTACAGTGGCCGGTGAGCATACTCACCACAAGCACACAGCATACATTTGGATGGCCTCTGTATGTTGAAGCGTAGCCTGTCTCTATTTCCAAAACTGCCCCAGAAGTCCTGAAAGCTTCTCAGAAGAAGCTGCTTGTGATTTCTCCGACTAATACTGAAACGCATCCCAATCACTGGTTAGGGTCCCACAGGCAGAGTCAGATTGTAAGAGCCCCGCCTTTCCAGGGAGTCAGCCCGTTCGTTTCCCTCCCCACCTGTGTATCCCTCTACCCATACTAAGTTAACTATGTACTGTTTCGTGCAAGCAAAAGATTTATATTTAAAGTGAACAATGAGAATTTAAAGAGATGGATTATGCAAAAACTTTTTATTTAGAACCATTTAATATACCTAATGTGACTGTACTAAAGAAATACTGCCTTCTAAGAAAAAATCGTTTTGAATGACGAACAACAATAAAAAATGTATCTATTCATACATTAAGGTCATTTGTGGTAACAAAAGTAATTTGAAACACTAGTTGTGTATATTTTTAATGGCATTAAAGAAAGGGTTATATTACTTACCTTCGTTATTGAATCATGCTATCAGATTGGGTTTCGTTCGAGAAAATTGGTCGACTTGGCAATTATTGTATTGTAATAAGAATAAAGCTATTCTTGGCAATATACAAATAATAACGATTTAGGCGTCGAGAAAAAATCAAAATTTAATTCAACAATTTTACAAAATTATGAAAAATTTTAAATATTATTTCATTATTTACGTCTAAATAATTTTTCTGCTAACACATAATTTTTATTTATTGGTTATATTTTTTGGTTTCTGGTACATATATGTACCTATTATGTTTATTAAGATTTAATGGCTAATATAATATTTGAGGATAACGTGTCCTAACATTTTAATAAAGAGATTTGCAGTTCTTAATAATTCGATTCATTTCTTCTTCTTTTTGTGTCAAATGAGAATTTTCCGACGTTAGCGATCCCCACGCCAAAGGCTTCACGATAAAATCTGCCTACACCTCTTCGACGTATTTTCCCTTGAACATCAACTGCAATATTTCATATCTTCTTCTTCTTTACGTGCCATCTCCGCGACGAAGGTTGGCAATCATCATTGCTATTCTCACTTTTGACACTACAGCCCGAAAGAGTATGCTCACCACGTGTTATATGAGGCAAGTATTGAAGTTTCCTTATTTTGATGGAATCCAGTTATTTCATATCTATTTTCTCTCAATATTAGGTCCGAGTCCGAAATCAGATATTTTTCTACATTTAGTCGTCTTTACTACTTATTTATTCTTATTATATTGTCTCTTTTGAATACTTCATCGTTAGTTATGTGTGCTGTCCAAAGAATCATTAATATTTGCCTATGTATCCACATTTATAACACTTCGGTTCATCTTTGTACTTTTAGCTTCCCTACTTTTATTCAGTACAATGGTACTGGCCAAACACAAGACTTGTAACACTCGTTGTTTTTGTTCTTACCTGAGATGGTTAGAACAAATAATTTTTCTTATTAAAAAAAAGGTTTTTTTAGGATATTTTAGTTTAGGATATTTGTTCTTTGACAGATTTTACTTTAAGATCACTAGCAGTATAACATTGTTAGTTATGTACCATATTATAGCGTTTACGATAATCCTTAGTGCTTTGGACTGCAATCTCAAGGATCTACAGTAGCTTGTTGTAAGAGCTGAAGAAAGAACAAGATTGTAGCTTATTTTAAATGTACTATTGCGGTTCTAAGTATATTTGTAATAGCGATTGATAGGAAATAAGCGGTAATTTTACTTTCAAGAAAAATTGTGACCTATTCACAATAAAACTGGCAAATTTTACCTATAAAGATGTCACAAGAAAACAGCTTTAGAACAATATAGCTTATTTTGGTCTCAAACGGAGAGGTGGGTATTAGTATATTACTCAACGAACATGTAATGATGGCTATTACTCACGATGATGAAGTTTTCACGTAATTCATCAGAGTGACTAATAGCCATTACATGCGAGTAGAATACTATACTTTTCTACGACCTTTTTTTTTATTTTAATTAGTAAAAAATATAATTATCGACTACTCGAGATTTAAACTATAATAATTTACAAATATACCTAAATGCCTTTTACCTCTAGTACGTGGCTGAATAATTTGTTGCCTACTATTACCAAATTCTTATGTATTGTAAAAATTCAATAAGAAATAGTCGATCCAAGTTCTATTCGTTTCTAGTTACAATTACATTCGTTCCAAGTACTATTCGTACCTACTGTCAATGAATCTACTAAAAAGGAAATGGCTATTACCTATAATGGGTATTTCATAAAGTTATAATGTATATTTACATTTAACTATAAGTATATTATAATATAATAATATAACTATATATAATATTTATGTTATAACATATTTAACACAATATAACTTAAAAAATAAACACAATATTAGTTATAAATTTAAATTAACACAAACAAAATACCCTAATGTCACTGTCACTAAAATAAATGATAAACGTCAAAATTTTTAGTAAACAAGATATCAACGTAAAAATATAGGGACAGTGTTGCAGTTAAAATTCCTTTAAAAATTTTACGAAGTTAATTATTATTGATATAAATTTCAATAAATTATTGTATTAAACAAACAAGTTTAAGTAATTTTATTTGCAGTTTATATACGAATAATATTAAAAGTGGCATGCCCCACTTGAATCTAACTTCAGCCCGTGAGTAATGACCCGTGAGTAACTTCAGCCCGTGAGTAATGGACTATTACTCACGGGTAAAGTAATGGGTGCTATTATCTATTCAAAAATAGCGAATAATGAGCATGTTATTAAACGGTCGTAGAAAAAATATACTAAATTACAGATGTCTAGCTTATTTAAAATTAGTGGTTAGTAGTTACTAGTAAAATTAATAATTATTCTGGGAACTCTCTAAAAGTTAACTAATGTCATTTTGAATGTAGTTGAATAAAGTTGAACATTAAGAAATGTTTCAACAGCCCATCTTAGAAAAAAACTAATGGTAGGGGAGCCGAAGCGGGGATTTTTGCAGTTACTCAAGCGCGTCAGATTATCATATGGGGAGAAACCTAGTACCCTGCAGATCTACCTCTACCATATATTGGCTCTTAACACAGGGAAGTTCGTTAAGGGGGGGGGGCGAAAAAAATCTATCCTTAAAAATTCTCGAAATTGTCAGCTTAAGATAAGGTAAGTTAAGTACATGAAAAAGAGTGTATATTTAAAAAATCTGACGATTTGAGCGTAAGGAAATGGGTGAGTCAAAATTTTCACAAAAAACAGCGAATATTTCGCGAAATGAACGTCAAATCGAAAAACTAAAAAATACGTCTTCAATATTTTTTAAAAATTTATCGAATAGTACATAACCTGACCCCCACGGAGAGGGGTGGGGGTAAATATAAAATTTTAAATACAAACCCCGCGATATTTCGCAAAATGAACGTCAGATCGAAAAACTGCAAAATACACTTTCAAAATGTTTTTGAAAAATCTATCGAATGGTATCAAACACGACACCCCACGGCCCCATGGAGGTGGGGTAGGGGGTTACTCTAAAATCTTAAACGGGATCCCCAAATTTTTATTGCAGATTTGGATTCTTTACCTAAAAATAAGTAACTTTTATTCGAGACATTTTTGCGAATTATGGATAGATGGCACTATAATCGGAAAAACGATTGTTGGAAATGGAAAATTTAATTAAAAAGTGGAAAGTCCCCACTAAAATGGAAAATTTTACTTAACTTGTGACTGCAAATTTAGCATACTTTGCTCCCCTACCATAAAAACTTATGAGATAATAATATTAGTAAACTAATAGCGGTTTTGCACAGTTTTACAGCGGAAATGTTCACGATTACAAAACGCTCATATAAAAAGAACTGAAATTGTGCAAAATTCCAGTAGCTACCTTTAGTCAATCTCTCCTAAACCCTCTCGTATTCCTATTTGCATAAAAATATAAATTAAAATTACATTCCCATGATTACTATCACGATTACAATAAATTTAACATAATGGAATGCCAGTCTAATAAACAATCTAAGTACATACTTAAAAAAAGGTATGACTGACGATGTCAAATTAATCTTTCTAGTTTTTTTGTTAAACCTCCGTTATGTATCCTTTATTGGAACATCTCGATTTTGACCTTCTTTCTTCCGTCCAACTTTTCACATAAGATAAATTTGAAAATTTTAACACATCTCGTGCTGTATTCGTGAGAATTACTATATTTAATTATAGTCTAGGATTAATTTATGCAGGCAGGCCACACAGAAACCTGTAATTATTCTGTTAATTTTCTAATGCTCACTCACTATTCTCGAACGTACCGAAGAAGCCAATTTTCTGTTATAAATTATCGATCGATGGGTCGATTTGGTCGATATGATGAGTGTTCTCTGTTGTAGAGCCAGACCAGTACCACGTGGTACTTTCACGCACACACACAGATCCACACAAGATAATACATTTTATTTTTATATTAAGTGTGGAGGAGAATTTGGTATAACTGTTATAAGATTTATGGTGTGGATATTGTACATAGAAATTAATCAAGATTAGGAAGTCCAATAGGTTTGAAAAGATTCGAAACATCCTTTCTAATTAGCATTGCGGAAACATTAATTAATTTGAGAAAATCGTTAAATTGTCCTGAAAGATTTGTTATGAGACGTATTATACAAATACAATTATTATTACATTATACAATTATTATAAATTATTTAATACTAACCCTTCATTTGTTGAAGTAACTTCAACAATATTTTTATAAAAAAAACATAAATTTAAGAATAGAATAGAATAGAATAGAATTGAATAGAATAGAAATATGCTTTATTGCCATGAAAAATTTTACAATTTTATCGACAAAGCTTATAAATAATAGTCAAAAAAAAAAACAAAACAGTAACAATCCAATTTACTAAAATTACATAAATCGTCAATATATTTAAATAATAATAATAATAATAATGAAGTTATTATAACTTCATTATAGGGTAACGAATAACGGAAGGACTGGTAACAGAACTGCACCCTGGGAAAAAAGACTTCTCGGAAAAATTGAAGTACTGCGTAGGGATATTGGTCAAGTTACAGAATATGTAAGAGGTGTAACAAGTAGAAAGGTAATTAAGAGAGCTGAAGAAATAATGCGGAGCACTGCAAGACACTCGAGATACGATCCAGAAAATAACACAGCCCAACAGTGTCTGGATACATTAAAACAAAAACTCTCCGTCTATTCAGGACGATTAAGAAGGTATAAAGTTAGTAACAACCGAAAATGTGACAATGCACTTTTTGAGAACTCTGAGAAGGCGTTCTACCGAAAACTCAATTCCACCGTAGAAAGTGTCGACAAGTCTTACCCAAGCCAAGAAGAAATTCATGAGTTTTGGGGAAATCAACTTTCCACACCAGCTGTTTTTAACAACAATGCTGGCTGGATAGAAGATACGACGCACAACTGTCACCACTACGTCACTGCTAACTACGAACCATTCACGACTGAAGAAGTCTCAAATGTCATCAAAGAGCTTCATAACTGGAAATCTCCTGGACCAGACGGAGTCCAGAACTTCTGGCTTAAAAAGTTTTGGAGTATTCATGAGTGCTTATCAACATTAATTAATCATGTTATTTCTAATCCGCAGGAATTACCATCATTTCTAACTCAGGGAACTACTTATTTAATACCCAAGAATCAAAATAACACCCAAGATCCATCCAAGTACCGCCCAATTACTTGTCTCCCAACTTTGTATAAATTGGTCACATCCTGTGTAACCCGGCGTATCTACCAACATTGTGCTCTAAACAGTATCATAGAGCCTCAACAGAAAGGATGCGCTAAGGGTTCCATGGGTTGCAAAGAACAGCTTATCATCGACTCAGTCATTTCTAACCAGGCATTCACTAAAAAAAGGAACCTTTTTACTGCTTTTATTGACTACAAAAAGGCCTTTGATTCAGTACCGCATGAATGGCTAATAGATATATTGAAAATATACAAAGTCGATGATAACATAGTGACCTTTTTAAGGTATATAATGAGAGATTGGAAGACTAAAATTCACCTCCAAATACCTGGTGAAAACAATATCGAAACCGAAAATATCGCAATCAACCGGGGCCTATTTCAAGGAGACTCGTTGAGTCCATTGTGGTTCTGTTTAGCTTTGAACCCCCTTTCCCAGCTATTAAACTCCACTGACTCAGGTTTTAGCACTAAAAGCAATAATACTGTGGTAGCGAAGCTCAATCATCTGTTGTATATGGATGATTTGAAATTAATGGCTTCCACTCGAGAACACCTAGAAGAGATGCTAAAAACTGTAGAAACATTCTCTAATGATATTAGTATGCAGTTCGGTCTAGACAAGTGCCGTGTTTTGAATATAGTCAGAGGAAAGGTACAGCCCGGTGGATTCGATATGCAAAATGGCCAGAACATCGAGGCTATGGGCGACAACGATATGTACAAATATCTTGGAGTAAAGCAGGCGCGGAAAATTGACCATAAGCAAATGAAAACTGAGATAACTACTGAGTTTATAAGAAGGGTAAAACAGCTGCTTCGTTCACAGCTTAACAGTAAAAATTAGTTTAAGGCACTAAACACCTACGCTTGTTCCGCGCTTAGCTATTCATTTGGTATTGTTAAGTGGACAAAAACGGATATAGAAAATCTTCAGCGAAAAGTACGAACACACCTCACAAAGGCACAAAAACACCACCCTAAAAGTGCAGTAGAACGAACGACATTACCCCGGTATTTAGGAGGAAGAGGGCTTATGGATATAGGTGAGCAATTAGATAAACAAATTGCTAATTTAAGAACTTATTTTCAGATGCAGGCTGAGACATCTACTCTACACCGCGCCATTTGCGCAGTAGATGACACAACACCGATCAAACTGAGGGAACCAGAAATGCGCTTAAACCACCTTACTAAGGACGAAAAACTGCGCGCCTGGATGGGTAAACCTCTGCACGGGCGACATCCCAATGAGGTCAGCCGAGACTATGTCGACAATACAGCGTCGAACTATTGGTTGACATCAGGAAAGATGTTCCCTGAAACGGAGGGTTCATTACTGGCCATTCAGGATCAGGTTATACCAACCAGAAATTACCTGAAATATATCGTCAAAGACCCTCAGGTTCAAAACGACAGATGCCGATATGGATGTCAAGCCCAAGAAACCATCCAACATATTACAGGGGGCTGCCAAGCATTTGCTGCAACTGAATATAAGGAACGGCATGACGCAGTGGGAAAAATCCTTCATCAGGAGATAGCTAACAAGTTGGGACTTCTCCAAACGGACCATCTCCCATATTATCAATACGTTCCTGAGAGTATGCTTGAGGATGGCAACTACAAGCTATACTGGGACCGCAGTGTGCTCACAGACCAAACAGTGGCACATAATAGACCAGATCTCGTACTAGTTAATAAATTAACAAGACAAACAACACTAATTGATGTGGCGATACCTAACAACAATAATCTACGTAGTAAATTTACTGAAAAGATCGCCAAGTATAGAGATCTGGAAATTCAAATACGGAGACAATGGAGAATGCAAAGTACCCAGACGATACCTATTGTTATATCTACTAGTGGAGTCATTCCGAAGACCCTCCTCGAAAGCATAAAAAAGCTGGGTCTCAATGAACATCTTTATAAGACCATGCAGAAAGCTGTACTACTTGCGACGGCCAGAAGTGTACGAAAATTTTTGGGAGATACACCTGCATTCCAAGTCACCTAGGGCTCGATAACACGGAAAGAGCCCCAACAGAGCTCAATCCTTTTGATACCGTAGGTATCTGGGATGAGTCAATTTTCCCCTTAGAGGGAGTGTGAGCCGTATGGCTAAATCTGGATGAAGTTTTAGATCAAGTCCCTAATGAAATCCTCGATGAGCAGATTCCTGGGATTCCCATGCCAGAAACTCAACCTGATAATACACAGCAGGAAAACAACGAGTTGCGCGATAGTCTAGTAAACGAAATGGCTCGTGCCGTACAAGAGTTTAATGGAACAAACCCACTTAGCAGACCACCTCTACCACGAATAAACTCTTGTAAGAAACTAGATGCGCTGTTACAAATTGTGAACACTGAAGTCCTACCCAACTATGTCGTAGAAGCTCACACGTTAGAATATTTGCATATGCTAATCTATTGTGCAGCAACAGCAATTGCTAATGTAATGGGTGTTAAGATCAGAACACGACGGGGTACTAATAACGAAAGAACTGGTAACAGAATTGCACCCTGGGAATAAAGACTTCTCGGAAAGATCTAATTACTACGTAGGGATATTGGTATAATCACAGAATACATACGAGGTGTAACAAGTAGAAAAGTCATCAGGAGAGCTGAAGAAATAATGCTGACTACCGCAAGACACTCAAGATATGATCCAGAAAACAACACAGCCCATCAGTGTCTGGATACATTAAAACAAAAGCTCTCCGTTTATTCAGGACGACTAAGGAGGTACAAAGTTAGTAACAACCGCAAAAGCGACAATGCTCTTTTTGAAAGTTCTTAAAAGGCGTTCTATCGAAAACTCAATTCCACTGTAGAACGTGTCGATAAGACTTACCCAAGCCAAGAAGAAATTCATGAATTTGGAGGAAATCAACTGTCCACGCCAGCTGCTCTTAACAACAATGCTGGATGGATAGAAGATACGACACAGAACTGCCAACACTACATTACCACCCTTTACGAACCCTTCACTACTGAAGAAGTCTCAAATACCATCAAAGAGCCTTCATAACTGGAAATCTCCTGGACCAGACGGAGTTCAAAACTTTTGGCTCAAGAAGTTTTGGAGTATTTATGAATGCTTATCAACACTAATTAATCAGGTTATTTCTAATCCGCAGGATATACCGTCATTCCTAACTCAGGGAACCACTTATTTAATACCGAAGGATCAAAATAACACCCAAGATCCAGCCAAATACCGCCCAATTACTTGTCTTCCAACTTTGTATAAATTGGTCGCATCCTGTGTAGCCCGGCGTATCTACCAACACTGTGCTCTGAACAATATCATAGAGCCTCAACAGAAAGGATGCGCTAAGGGTTCCATGGGTGGCAAAGAACAACTCGTCATCGACTCAGTCATTTCTAACCAGGCATATTCCAAAAAGAGGAATCTTTTTACTGCCTTCATTGATTACAAGAAGGCCTTTGATTCAGTGCCGCATGAATGGCTTATAGATATATTGAGAATATATAAAGTCGATGATAATATAGTGATCTTTTTAGAACATATAATGACGGAGTGGAAGATTAGAATTCACCTTCAAATACCTGGTGAAAATAACATCGAAACTGAAAATATCGCAATCAGCCGGGGCCTGTTTAAAGGAGATTCGTTGAGTCCACTGTGGTTCTGTCTAGCTATGAACCCACTATCTCAGCTATTGAACTCCACAGACGCAGGTTTTAGCATAAAAAATAACAACCATGTGGTGGCGAAGCTTAATCATTTATTGTATATGGATGATTTGAAATTAATGGCTTCCACTCGAAACTAACTCGATGAGATGCTAAAAACTGTCGAAACTTTTTCTAATGACATCAGTATGCAGTTCGGACTAGACAAGTGCCGTATTTTAAATATAGTCAGAGGAAAAGTACAGCCCGGAGGATTCGATATGCAAAATGGCCAGAACATCGAGGCCATGGGTGAAAACGATATGTATAAATATCTTCGAATAAAGCAAGCGCGGAAAATTGACCATAAACAAATGAAAACAGAGATAACTACTGAGTTTATACGAAGGGTAAAACAGCTGCTTCGCTCACACCTTAACAGTAGAAATTTGTTTAAGGCACTAAACACCTACGTATGTTCCGCGCTTAGCTATTCATTTGGCATTGTTAAGTGGACAAAAACGGACATAGAAAATCTTCAGCGAAAAGTAAGAACGCACCTCACAAAGGCACAAAAACACCATCCAAAAAGTGCAGTAGAAAGAACGACATTACCACGGAATTTAGGAGGAAGAGGACTTATGAATATAGGTGAGCAATTAGACAAACAAATTGCTAATTTAAGATCTTATTTTCAGATGCAGGCTGAAACATCTACTCTACATCGCGCTATCTGCGCAGTAGATGACACAACACCGATAAAACTGAGGGAAGCAGAACTGCGCATAAACCACCTTACTAAGGACGAAAAAGTGCGCGCCTGGATAGGTAAACCTCTGCACGGGCGACATCCCAATGAGGTCAGCCAAGATTATGTCGACAATATAGCGTCGAACTACTGGTTGACATCAGGAAAGATGTTCCCTGAAACGAAGGGTTCACTACTGGCCATTCAGGATCAGGTTATACCAACCAGAAATTACCTGAAATATATCATCAAAGACCCTCATGTTCAAAACGACAGATGCCGATATTGATGTCAAGCCCAAGAAACAATCCAACATCTTACAGGGGGCTGCCAGGCATTTGCTGCAACTGAGTACAAGGAACGGCATGACGCAGTGGGAAAAATCCTTCATCAGGAGATAGCTATCAAGCTGGGACTTCTCCAAACCGACCATCTCCCATATTATCAATACGTCCCTGAGAGTATGCTTGAGGATGGCAACTACAAGCTATACTGGGACCTCACTGTGCTCACAGACCAAAGGGTGGCGCATAATAAACCAGATCTCGTATTAGTCAATAAATTAACGAGACAAACAACCCTCATTGATGTGGCAATTCCTAACAACAATAATCTACGTACTAAATTTACTGAAAAGATCGCCAAGTACAGAGATCTGGAAATTCAAATACGGAGACAATGGATAATGCAAAGTACCCAGACGATACCGATTATTATGTCTACTACTGGAGTCATTCCGAAGACCCTCCTCGAAAGCATAAAAAAGCTGGGTCTTAATGAACATCTTTATAAGACCATGCAGAAAGCAGTACTACTCGCAACGGCCAGATGTGTACGAAAATTTTTAGGAGATACACCTGCATACCAAGTCACCTAGGGCTCGATAACACGGAAAGAGTCCCACCAGAGCTCAATCCTTTTGATACCGTAGGTATCTGGGATGAGTCAATTTTCCCTTTAGAGGGAGTGTGAGCCGTATGGCTAAATCTGGATGAAGTTAAAACAGAAATAAATCAATTGCAAAAATGTAAATAAATTGCAAATGCATAGTCTACCTAATAATTAATAAAAAAGTTTAAAAGTTAAAAAGTTAAGCTGCTGCATATGACACCCAAATATAAATAAAAAAATAATAAAAATACTACTTGTGCAAAGGGTACTGTAATTTCTTAGTTATTGACTAAAAAAATCTTCTACTGAATAATATGGTCTTTCAGACAGGTAGGCTTTTGTCAGTTTACGGAAATTGGGGAAAGATGGTGCAGATTTTAGTTGTAGGGGGAGATGGTTGTTCATTTTTTTTTGCGGAATATAATATCGATTTCTTTACTATGTAACTCCGAGGACGGGGTCGGCAAATAGACGTAAAACGTAGCATTTCTCGTGAAGTAGTCATGATTAGGTCTTGTTGGAAAGACATGTAGATGTTTACGAATTAAGCAAACAGTTTCCAAAATATACAAAGATGGAAGGTTTAAAATTCCGTGATCTTTGAAGTAACTTCTGCAATGTGTTGTTCTTCTGAGGCCAAACAGATATCTTATTGCTCTTTTTTGTAATTTAAAAATATCATCGAATTGGGCAGCTGTACCAGAACCCCAAAAAGGAAGACCATAACGAGGATGTGACTCGAACGAAGAAAAATATGTTATTTTGGAAGATGCTAAATTGAGTTCATTCGAAACAGATCTTATAGCATAGCAAGCTGAAGAGAGTTTCTTCCGTAACAAATCGATATGGAGGGACCATTTAAGGTTGCTGTCTAAAAAAATACCAAGAAATTTTACAGAATCAACGGTACTGATCTGGCTATTATTAAGAGGTAAGGGTTGAAGAGCTCCTTTATAAGACAATGCTACTGTTTTATCTACGTTAAACGAGAGTAAATTTGAGTCAGACCAGGTTTTTTATTTAATTAGTAAAATATTGATTTAACAAAATGATTTAATATCTAACTACAACTTAATTTAAACTAAGTATATATTAAAAAAACCAAGAATCATAATTCCTAAATACAGTAGAACCCCGCAAATCCGAACTAATTGGGGGGACAGCCTGTTCGGATTCCAAAAAGTTCGGATTATCCGAAAGTTAGCCTTAACTAGTAGTTCAAGGTTTTCATTGTGATTTTGAGTAGCCAAGCGTTCTCGCAAGAATGTGGACAATATTTTTGGACTCAAGTTGACTAAGGGAGAACCAAAGTAAGTTTGTGTTTAACCTTTATAAATATTTTATGAACCTATATATTAAAGTATAATATTTATTTTTAAGAAATTTTAAATGTCAAAGTCCTAGTAATCCTACATTGTCCAATTTTCTGGCTTTACTCTGTATAATAAACATGTTTTTAAGTTTTTGTCTTGAATTTTTAAATTTTTTTCACTTTCCGTTGGTTCGGATTTGCCGAAAGTTCGGATTCGCGGGGTTCGGATTTACGGGGTTCTACTGTATACAGAATCAAATCAATTAGATAATATTTTCCTACAATCACTTGATAAAGAAGACTTTTTCGCTTGTCAATGACAACGAAAAGTTGACGTTTACTGAGTACCGTCACTTTGCCGCTCTAGCGCGTAAAGTTTGATTTTACGCTCGGCGTCCATAGCAACCGTACAACCATAAAATACAAACATATTGAACATTCAAACTGAAAGATATAAAAGTTAATGTTTTGACATTATAATGACAGATATAAAATAATTACAATAAAGTTAATGATTTAAAAATAGTTTCATTTTATTAAGTGACTGTAGAAAAAATGTTGTATGTCTTACAAGCGCAAAGTGACATTTTTGCTTTCGAGTAATTACCGCTTTCCGCTACGCGTCGAGCGGTAACTCTTACTCTCAATCAATAATGTATCACTTTTCGCCCTAAATACATAATACTAGGGGAGCGAAGTATGCTAAATATGCAGTCACTTGAGCGCTTTGGGGACCTATTGGGTTGTGAAGAGTAGGTCCTAAAACCAAAAAAAGTTAAGTAAACTTTTCCATTTTAGTGGGGACTTTCCATTTTTAATTTAATTTTCCATTTCCAACAATCGTTTTTTTTAGATTCTAGCGCCATCTATCCATAATTTAAAAAAATATTTCGAATAAAACTTGTTTATTTTTACGTACCTAAAGAATACAAATCTGGAATAAAAATTTGGGGCTCCTATTTAAGATTTTAAAGTAACCCCTCACCCCACCTCCGTGGGGGTCGTGTTTAGTACCATTCGATAGATTTTTCAAAAATATTGATTAAGTGTATTTTGCAGTTTTTCGATATAATGTATTTAAAATTTTAAATTTACCCCCACCCCTCTCCGTGGGGTCATGTTTGGTATCATTCGATAGATTTTTGAAAAATATTGAACACGTATTTTTTAGTTTTTCGATCTGACGTTCATTTCGCGAATTATTCGCTTTTTTGTGAAACTTTTAACTCGCCCTTTTACTTTTCCTTACGCCCCGCTCAAATCGTCAGATTTTTTAAATGTACACTGTTTTGCATGTCCTTAACTTACCTTATCTTAATCTGACAATTTCGAGTTTTTTTTAAGGATAGATTTTTTTTTCGGGCCCCCCTTAACGAACTCCCCTGTGTTAAGAGCTAATATATGGTAGAGGTACATCTGCAGGGCACCAGATTTCTCCCCATATGATAATCTGGCGCGCTCGAGTAACTGCAAAAATCCCCGCTTGGGCTCCCTTACCATAAATAACTATTTAGTAAAATTTATACTGAGCGACTTTGTGGATTACAGAGTAATTTACACAGATGGTTCTAAAAATCAAACAGGAGTAGGATGTGCTATGTATGTGCAAAATACCCAACAACATAATAATTACAAATTATCTAATAGGTATTAGTAGTATTTTTACAGCTGGATGAGCTTATAGCTATCTAAAAAGCTCTAGAATGGATCAAAGAGAATAATATTGAAAAAGCTGTGATAATAACAGACTCTAGATCTGCAACATATGCAATTGAAAACACTGATTTTAGTTCATATAAATGAAAAATTGTATGTAATATAAAAAATAATTTGTCTAAAGTGGAAGTACTAGTATTTACATGGGCAAAAGGGCATGTCGGTATACTGCATATAAGATGCAGTAAAAAAAAGGTGAAATCCTAACTCAGATCTTATCGACAGATGCAATAAATGACGGCAAAGCTAGAATAAATAAAATATGGAAAAAACAATGGAAAAATATTTCAAGCATGTCAAAAATTTATATTTTTCTTTACATCAAGAACTTCCTTCGCCACCTGAATACATATTTAAGTGTAACCTTCTTCTTATGGTGCCTATCCGTTACGGATGTTGGACACTAACATGGCTATTCTGAGTTTGTTGACTGCTGCCCTGAAAAGTCCGGTAGTGGTTAAGTTAAACCATTTTCGCAGGTTATGCAGCCAGGATATTCTTCTTCGTCCTGGACCTCTTTTCCCATGCACTTTACCTTGAAGCCTTGAAGTATGGTCCGAAGTAGGTCATATCGTTGTTCATTCGGCATTATATGGCCCAGGTATTCCAGTTTGCGACGTTTTATGGTTACGACTAGTTCGCGCTCTTTACCCATTCTATGTAGAACTTCTTCGTTGGTAACTCTGTCTATCCAGGAAATCCTCAACATGCGTCTATAGCACCACATCTCAAATGCTTCGAGTCTCTTCAGTGATGCTTCAGTTAAGGTCCATGACTCCACGCTATCTAAAAGAACGGAGAATACGTAGCATTTTAGTAAACGAACTTTTATTTCCAATTTTATATCGTGGCTGTTAAAGATTTTTTTCATTTTGACGAAAGCTGATCTTGCCTTCTCGATCCTTATCTTAACTTCCGTAGATTGGTCCCACTGTTCATTTAAGTTGGCACCCAAATAACAAAAGTTGGTGATTTTTTTTACAGGTTGTTGGTTAACTAGTAATTGACTAGGTGGTATCCTATTTTTGCTTATAACCATGTATTTCATTTTTTTTATGTTAAAATCAAGCCCAAACCTGCTACTTACTTCTGCCACCCTGGAGACAAGTATCTGCAGACCCTCAAGACTGTCTGCAAAAATGACAGTATCATCAGCGTATCTTATGTTGTTCAATCGTTCTCCGTTTATAAGTATTCCCTCGTCTATGTCCGTTAGCGCTAGGTTCATAATGTGCTCGGAATATGTATTGAACAATAATGGGGACAATATACATCCCTGTCGCACACCTCTTTTTATCTTTATGTCTTCTGTTAACTGATCCGCTACTCTAACAGCTGCAGTTTGTTCGTAATAGATATTGTTTATTATACGGCGATCTCTGCTGTCTAGACCAATTGAATTTAATATTTTCATCAGTTCGTCATGTTTTATTCTATCGAACGCTTTCTGGTAATCAACGAAACACAGATATATATCACAATTCACGTCTCTACATCTTTGAAAGAGAACTTGTTTTGCAAAAAGTGCCTCTCGAGTACCCAATGCATCCATCCCTGAAGCCGCATTGTGTGTTTGTTATGTGTTCTTCACACTTTTTATATATTCTTTTATGTATAATTTTTAAAAAAGTTTTCAGGAGATGGCTCATAAGGCTTATTGTTCGATAATCCTCACATTTTTTGGCATTGGGTTTTTTAGGGATTGTTATAAAAGTTGATCTTAGCCACTGTTGGGGTATTTTTCCACTTTGGTAAATATTGTTGAAGATCAAGATAAGTCTGTTTACTTCGTCTTTATCCATAATTTTCAAAAATTCTGAGTAGAACTCGTCTGGTCCTGCGGCTTTTCCCTCCTTAATGTTGTTTATAGCAGCTTCTACTTCCGCTTCGAGAATAGGTGGTCCGGTATCGTCATTTTCATTTTGTGTGATGGTGACATTCCTATCGTCTTCAAATGTTGTTGTCACATAGTTCATCCATGTTGTTTTTGTTTCTTCAATATCAACTATTGGATTTCCTTGGGCGTCTGTTAAGTGTCCCGGCCTTTTTGATTTATAGATGCCTGCTGCTTCTTTGATCTTTTTGTGGAGGTTGAAGGAATCGTGTTTACGTTCCAATATCTCGATTTCTTCACACTGTTTTTCCAGATTTCTGTTTTTAGCTTCTCTGACAGCTTTTTTATCTCTTTGTCTAGAAACTGATATGCAACGTAGTCTTTCCGCTTGGATTCTCTTCTTCTGTCCATCATCTGTTAATATAGCGTCGGTCATCCATGGTTTTTTCTTTTCTGTCTTTTTCGGTCGCAGATATTGGTCTAATATTTCCTTCCCAATATTTTCTAAGTGGTCTATTCCTGTGTCAACATCATTAACTACTTCTGACTTAGATATGTTGTTCTTCAGATATTCCCGTATTTCTTGCTTGATGTCATCATCTCTCAGTTGTTTGAGATCGTATCTTATAGGATTAGGTTTGTGGATTTTTTAAAATTTCAGACGAAACTTACCGACAAGTGGGTTATGGTCTGACTTAATATCTGCACCAGGGTAGGTTTTCACTGATGTTATTGAGTTTTTGAATCTTTTAATTATTAAAATATAGTCAATCTGGTTTCTTATGAGATTTTCTGGCGTGTCACCGGGTGAGCGCCATGTGTACAAGCTTCTTTATGGTAATTTGAAGAGTGTATTGGTGATTACCAACTCTTCTTCCGTAGCAAATGTGAGTATGCGTTCTCCTCTCTCATTTCGCTCACCCAAACCCCATGAACCTACTACTTCACCATAACTACCCTTACCGATTTTGGCATTAAAGTCACCCATAACTAGCGTTACTTCATTGGTTTTTAACTTACTTAGGACTTTCCTTAAATCGTAATAAAAAGCCTCTATTACTTCGTCTGATTTGTCTGCTGTGGGTGCGTATATTTGGATTATGTTGGTTTTTGCTGGGAATAAATCCAATTGAATGAGCATGATTCTCTCGGATATAGGAACAAAATTCGTAACGTATTTTTTTATTTGTTTATTTAAAATTATTCCGACGCCATGCTCATTGTATTTCCAGAGTAATATACTTGGTGCTCGTTTATTTGACATTGTCCGGCATCAGGCCATCGCATTTCACTGATGCCCATTATATCGATATTCAGTCTTTCCATTTCATGGATGGCATTATAAATCTTGCCTGCTTCGTACATGGTCTCATGGTCTTGACGTTCCAGGTGCATATTTTAATAAACTGCTTAATTTTTCTAGGCGTATCCTTTCCCTTTACTTGGGGGTTTCGCTTGCTAACGACCTGGGAGGCCCCATGGTTCTGTGTTGTTATTCCTCCCCTGCCGGATCTTGCACTCCAATATACATGATCAGTAGTCTTCACTCTCAAAGCTGTAGCCATGATAGATGTACAAGGGATATCCATATGGATCTTTAATGTAGTGGTTTCTCCTTGCCTGCTACATCCTTACGCCGTTGACCTAGTTCTCGGTTCATCCGCCTTTAGGGCCAGTTTCCCAACCCTAGGACAAAAGAATGCCCTACCACTTACCAACTCATCCGCCCGAAGTCGTTGGTAGGTAAGTGGGGGATTGCTTATACCGGCAATCACTCGGACGTTAGAGCCTCGTTTGTTATCTAGCAGGATGCACCGGATGACCAGAATCAAGATCATGACGCGGGCAGGTGAGGTTGACATTTGGATAGGAGAGGCTATACGTTGCGTATCACTATCCCTTACATCCCTGTAAGGGATAGTGATGCATCCCTGTAAGGGATAGATAAGTGTAACCTGCCAAAGTATAATATTTATTTTCTACTATCGTCAGATTAAAAACTCGACACGGAAAATATGAGGCATATCTGCACAAATTAGAAATAGTTAATTCATCAGTTTGTTTTTGTGATAATGTTTGGATTAGAGATTTGAATCATATTTTCTTTGAATGCAAAATTAACGAGAGATATATAAATCAATTATATTACAATTTACGACAAACACAAGTGCATATTCCAATTAGTATAGAATATCTACTAAGTTGTCATAAAATGAAAATATTAAATTACTCATAAACTACTTGAAAGAAACACATATATTCATTTAAGTGAAATAGGTATAAATATAACAAAACTAATTGGTTTATTCACTGGGCGCTTGGGGCGGGCGCCCAGGGGCCCGGGTCTCGGAAGGGCCCGAAGGGGGTTCCTTTTATTAATAAAAATTTAATTCCGTTAAATAATCGACACATTTTCCGAAATAGAGAAAAAGACGAAGAAATACCTTCTTCTTAACGTGCCCTATCAAGTCCCCTTGGCGTTGTCTATTAACATGACGAAACTGTCTCTATCTCGAGCTATTCTAAATAGTTGTTCTGCTTTCTTTATTTCTGTCCATTCCCGGATATTCTTCAACCAAGAGGCCTGCTTTCTACCAATTCCTCTGCGTCGTTCGATTTTACACAAGTTGAAGAATATTATACCGGTCTCTCCTTACTACGTGTCCAAAATAGGCCATCTTTCTATATTTGATGTTATCTTCTCTTCCCACTGCGTCAATGGCATTTAAAAGGTGTTGTAATCCATTCGTATCATCACTTAAAAGTAGACTCGCGATTATCCGAGGTAATTGGGACCGTGACTACTTTGGATACGGAAAAACTCGGTTAACACTGAGCTTGGTTATATTCATAGAAAAACACGTAAATGACCATAACTGTAGACATTTTAATGACAAAACTGATACAGTATCTACTGTCTATAAAAGATAAAAACATTTGCCTTATCAATATTACTGTTTAAAAAAGTTCGATTGATTTTTGCGTAAGCTTCATTCCTATTTTTGATGCGACGATGTTGCGCCAAGGTTGAAAGTTTTAACTCACCAGTTATGACTTTTGCCTCGGTTAACCGAGGGGCTCGGATAACCTAGACTCGGATAATCGCAACTGTATCGTCTGCATATCTGATTGTATTTATCAGAATTCCATTAACTTTCACACCCCATTCCAAATTATGCAGTGCTTCCTTAAATATTCTATCTGAATATAAATTGAATAACAGTGGGGACAGTATACAACCCTGTCTGACACCTATATTCCTGTTGATTTTTCATTTATGCAAGCTGTCGCTGTTTGACATCAGTATAATTTTTCTATGATTCGTACATCTTGACTACCAACTCCTTTATCCTTTAATAAATTTGTGATGATGTACTCGATCAAAGGCCTTCTCATAGACAATAAATACAGCAAAGACGTCTTTCCTTTGATCTCGGCATTTCTGCAATAATACATTTAGTGCAAAGAGTGCGTCCCGGGTTCCCAGTCCATTTCTGAAGCCAAATTGTGTTTCATCCTGGTCTTCTTCACATTTATCTCTGATTCTACTGTGGATGATAGGTAGAAAGATTTTCAAACTGTGGCTCATACCTACTATTTCGAAATGGCCTGGTTTTAAGACTGATAACTTTATTACTTTATAAAAACTGTAATAAGAAAATTGTGAAAAAATGTATAAAGATGGAGACAAAGCTTATTACAGAAGATTAAATGAAAGCAACTTTCTTATGCTGTATGCGTGTTAAATATTAACATTACCATTTTTAGCCATTTAGCCTTTTTCTGCATGAGTGCTGCAGGAAATTATATTCCCCTATGTTGATCTATCCTCGTAAAATAATGTCTCTAACACTTGTGAAAAATGGACTTCTTGATGCTTTATATACAAATGTCCCCAAAACGGATGGATGCACACAGAACTTTTTTATGAGTGGCTGTGTCATTTTGTAAGACATGCAAAGCAAATGATCCCATCATTTTAGTGCTGGATAACCACTTCAGCCATATGTCTATTGATGCATATAATTTTGCTAAAAAACATGCATATGATATCACTTTCACCACACACCTCAGATCTTCAGGATCATCATCTTTGAACATGACTTTCTTTAGTCGTTTAAAGAATATCCATTATAGAGAATATGATCTCTATCAGTCTAACAGGTCGTCAAAAATAACCGAAAGTGACGTCGCTGAGCTGTTAAATAAAGCATTTATGAATTAGCCATTATGGAGAAGACAGTGTCAGGATTTAGTGCATCTGGAATATGTCCGTTAGATCCCGATATATTTAATGAGGACGATTTTGCTCCTACCAATCCAAAGGATAGTAAACGCCGATTTTCTACCGGGGGCTTCTACAACGTCTAAACAAAATACATTTACTGATGAGTTAATGTTAGATATTACAAATGTTTATCCTTAGGAACCTAGATCTAAGGAAAATTCATTTTTCGCTTTTGCTCCAATAATAGCAAAAACAGTTAAACCAGAAATTAATAGAAAATCTCGTAACAAGTAACAATCGGAAATCCTTACAAGCACGCCATTGAATACAAAATTGGAGGAAGCTCAGGAAAAAAGACGATTAAGGGACGAGAACCTCAAGAGAAAGGAGGGACAGAAAGCAACAAGAAAGGTTTTTTCCAATATTAATTTAGTGCGCACCATTTCCCAATCCGTGCGCATGATTACCCTCATGGATGGGCAATCGTGCGCAAAGGCATTTCTTTTCTTTTTTTAATATTATGCTTTTGCACTTTGTATTTCTCTAAAACTAATTTTACGTTTTCAAAGTAGAATAATTAGAGCTTACTTAAACGTCCTGGCCGTTATGAAAGATTTAAATAATTTACAGCAGAAGCGATTAATGCTTAAGTGCGCACCATTCCCCCACTTTCCCTTACACTTTAAAATGCAATTATGCATTTCCATCTATTTTTCTATTGTATAATTTTTTCCTGACATCATCCTGAAAGCAACGCAAAAAGTCGATAAATGCTGTATTTAAAAATCTATTTATTCCGGTGTTTTTAGTGCTAAATGCCCTGGTCTAACAATGCTTTTCGAGTGACAGCGAATTTCAGCAGGAACTTATTGGTATAAGACGTATCGTCCCTCGCACAATACCGACAAATGAACAATACCGTATTGCAGTGACTCCGCCTGCTGTTGTCTGCTAAAGTCTATTGTTCCTGCTGGGCGTGCGCCCGGGGAGCAGCGGGCGAACAATGCGTTTTCAAAGGCTATTGTCCGACCGACGACTTGCGTCATATACGACGACGCTAAAAGGCGGCGCATAACAACAGCCAATCTCCTGCTTAATGCTGATAATACACAGATAAGGGTTAATTTTCGTTTTTTGGATGAAAATCTAGCATTTTCCTTATTGCAAAAAGCTCAAACAATAAACTAAAAATAATATTGATTAAAATCAATTAAAATGTGATTATTATTATTCTGTGTTTTGACTTTAGGAAAGCTATTGTATGTAGGGCGCTTTCCTTAGTGTTGGACTTTAGAATAAGAATATCTACTTATTCTGAAGCTATAATTTTTTGTGGCATTTATGTAATTTACTATTCTAATTGGGAAATAAGCCACAATTTTGAAAAAGGATTTTATTGACGTTTCGGACGTCGTTATCAAAATATAAAATATTAATAAAATTAAAATTAATTATTAATATTTTGTATTTTGATAACGACGTCCGAAATGGAAGTCGAAACGTCAATAAAATCATTTTTCAAGTTAAATTATTTCCCAATTAGTATAGGAAAAGAATATCTATGTATTTAGTACATAGGTACCTATAACAGCGATTTTCTGTATTAACTGTTTGGATTTTTTATCAGGTTTCTGATTTAGATGAGTTTGATCTCTTTTTATGATACCTACTAAATTACATGATATCAATCAGCATATTTTTATTTTCACCCTTTTCTTTATTTATAAACCTTTCGTCGCATTCTAATCTAAAATCTTTTTAAGTTGGAACTTCTGTTCAACTTTTTGTCAGAATTATTAGGTCGTAGCTAATGTATTTTGTGTGATAAATGATACAGTGGCGTAGCTAGCCCCACAAGGGCCCCCTATCAAAGTTTGTCGCAGGGCCCTTTTCCACGACGGATATGGGATAGTGCTAAAAACGTTCAAAAGCAGCAAAAACTGTATATAGAATATCACACCCAAATATAGATAATAGTATATTATTCAACGAGCATGTAATGATGGCTATTACTCTCGATGATGAAGTTTGCGACACGAGCCGAAGACGAGTGTCGTAATTCACCAGAGTGAGTAATAGCCATTACATGCAAATAGAATACTATACTTTTTCTACGACCTTTTTTATTTTAATTAGAAAAAAAATATAATTATCAAGTAGGTACTCTAGATTAAAATTATAATTTACAAAAATAAATATGTTGTCTACCAATGGTACGCGTCTGAATAATTGGTTGCCTACTATTAACAAATGCTGTTTTATGTATTGTAAAAATACAACAAGAAATAGCCAATTCAAGTTCTATTTGTTTCCGAAAAATTATAATCACAAATTTGTACCTACTGTCAATGTAATAAATAGGAAGTGGTTATTATCGGTGGTCGGTGCGTCGGTGGACGTATTTTATAAAGTTATAATGTACATTATTTATATTTAATATATTACAGAATAATATAACTCTATATAATATGTTTTAATAATATTTAATACAAAATAACTTTATAAAATAAACACAATATAAGTTATGAATTCCAATAAACGTCAAAATTCATGGTAAACAAGGTATAACCGGAAAAAAATAAGTATACTGACCCATTGCTACAGAAAAATCCATTAAATATTTTTCGAAGTTAATTATTGATATAGATTACAATAATATTGTATTAAATAAATAATAAGTTTAAGCAATTTTATTTGCTGTTTACATACGACTAACATGTATCTATAAAACTTATTTAAAAGTGGCATGCACCATTTGAATCTTACTTCAACCCGTGAGTAATGAAGTATTACTCACAAGTAAAGTAATGGGTGTTATTAGGGGTCGGCAAGACAAGACTTCTTGTCTTGACAACAACTTCTTTTCTTGTCTTGACAAAAAATCAAGAAATTTTAAAAAATCTTGTCTTGACGTTTTCTTGACATCTTATAACTTGTCTTGACTCAAGAAATTTCAAGATCTTGAAATTTCTTGATTGCCCGGTCCGGTGATTCCCCGGCGACCTTCTTATTGCGTTGAGAGTATTTTGTATGTTTCGCACATAATCTTAACTTAGCTGTCCAGGATTTCATAAAAATGATTTAACCAAATCATAACAGTGTCGACATCGAAAAGGATTTTGATTATTTGGAGGATAAGATCGAAGTATAAAATGATATAAATCATAATGCTTTGGATTTTAACTCTCCTGTAAAGTCAAATTAAACATCTTGTCAAAAAATATCAAAAACTCAGGGCAAATGCAACTTAAGCTTAAGTGCTTGCGAGGCCATAAATTGTAAGATGACTAAATGACTACCAACATGGTGTTTAAGTGTAAAAAATGTTTTAACTATATTTTGCGACATCAAAAATCTAAATATGTAATTGCAAAATATTAAATGAAGAATGGGTTCTGATCAGTAAATTTTGCCAGTAGGTGTCTGAGAAGTTTTAAAACACTTTCTGCAATACTCGAAGGAGAAAAATATTGCACACTCCCAATGGTGCTAATTGGAGTACACTTACTTTTAGTTAAACTGGAAATATTGGGCTCATGAATTTGATAATAAAATTGATAGAGACGTTACTGCATTCAAAGTGCCAGAGATAAAATACTGAAAAACTATAATTGTATATTACACTATATAGTTCTTATTTTGGATCCTCGGAACAAAGTAGAGGCATTTTCCCCCTCATCTTGGGGAAAGCTTCTACAATCAGAAGCAGTACAAAAATTTGAAGAAATAATTAAAGCTAACTACTGTAATAAATCCCAGAATTATTTACAGAATCCAATACCAGAGCCAGCACTTAGTCTGAAAAAAGAAGATAACGAACTTGATTTAGATATTATTTAGAAAGCTGATAATGATAACTTACAATCTTTGAAGTATGAAATTGAAAAATATATAAATGGGCCTATAATAGGTCAGAAGATTCTGAGAATATACTTGATTGGTGGAGAAGACACAAAAACATCTATCCGTCATTATCGAAAATGGCCAAGGATTTTCTGGAAACGCCAGTAACATCTCTACCTGCGGATAGACTATTTTCAACAAGAACAAAACCAAGAAATCGGCTGGTTGTTGACTCCGTGAGAAGTGTTATCTGCCTTAATTCATGGCTTATCAATTCCGATTTCAAAATGGTGCTAAATTTAAAATTATTTAAAATAAAATCTAGTTTGCAATTTTATTTTCAACAGGATTAGGTAAGTAACAAAGGATTTAGCAAAAAAAGTGTTCAACAAATTAAAATATGTTATGATATGTCAAAATAATGTTATCTTTTTCACATATAAATACGTTTTAGAGTTTTCATTATTAGTCAAGATATTTCAAGATTTCTTGTTTTCTTGACAAGAAATCTTGGTATTGACATAAAATTTCTTGTCTTTTCTTGAAATCTAAAATTACTTCTTGTCTTGATCTTGTCTTGAAATCAAGACAAGATCAAGACAAGATCTTGAAATTTTCAAGAAGTTGGAGACCCCTAGGTGTTATTATCTATTCAAAAATAGAGAATAATGAATATGTTATTACATACACTGTCGTAAAAAAAATAGTTACTTGTACATAAAGCTATTATAACTGTACTTTCTTAGTTATCCATTAAGAAACTATTCTACCGAATAGTAGGTATGGTCTTTCAGATAGATAGGCATTTGTCATTTTACGGAAGTTGGGGAAAGATGTTGCAGATTTAAGTTGTAAAGGGAGATGGTTGTATGGTTTTTTGCAGAATGAGAATACAATATAGATTTCTTTACTAATTCAGTGGACGGGATCGGTAAATAAACATCAAAGGTTGAATTTCTGGTGGAGTAAGCATGATTAGGTCTTGCTTGAAACAACGGCGGATGCAGCAACCTTGCAAGGAGGGGGCAATGAAATAAAAATTTTCTCATAACCCTTCTTCTTTTTCTTTTTCGGTATGGGCTGTTACTTTATTTTTCTTCATGTACCATGTCCTTGCAGAACGTTGCTTACTATCATAGCTGTCTTAGTTTTATTCACTGCCACCTCAAATCAACCACGAAGTGCTTTTCGTCCTGGACTTCGTTTGCCTTCTATTTTCACTTGCATAATATTTTGTAGCAACCTATATTTAAAATTTCTCATTACATGTCCAAAATACTCCACTTTTCTCTTCTTGATGCCTTCTACAATCTCAGTAGTCTTGCTGAGACGTTCTAGTATTGTGGAGTTTCGAATCTTCTGTACCCAAGATGCTTTCAAAATTCTTCTATAGAACCACATTTCGAAAGCCTCAAGGCGATTTAGGTAAGTAGATCGATTTTATTCACAGTCCAAGACTTGACACCATACAGTAAGACTGAGAACACGTACTTTGGAGAAGAAATTCTGTTTTATGTTTCATTCCGTTTTTCAGTTGTCAACAGGACACAAAACTCACTATTTATTTTCAATCGTAATTATCTCTTTCTTTAAAAAAAGGCGACACCAGGTGAAGTCTCAAGGAGGGGGCAATTGACCCCATTGCCCCACCCTTGGATCCGCGCCTGGCTTGAAAGACATATAGTTGTTTACAAATTAAGCAAACAGTTTCAAGAATATATAAGGAATATAAGGAAATATATGAAGGAAATGTTAAAATTCCTGATCTTTGAAGTAGCTTCTGCAATTTGTTGTTCTTTTGAGGCCAAACAGATACCTTATTACTCTTTTTTTAATTTAAAAATAATATCGGATTAGGCAACTGTACTAGAACCCCAAAAAGGAAAACCATATCGAAGATCAGACTCGAACAAAGCAAAATATGTTATTTTGGAAGATGCAAAATTGAATTTCTTCGAAACAGATCTTATTGCATATCAAGCTGAGGCTAGTTTCTTACTTAACAAACCGATAAGAAGGGAGTATTTCAGTTTTCTGTCTAAAAAAATACCAAGAAATTTTACACAGTCAACGGTACTAATCTGGCTGTTATTAAGAAGCAAGGGTTGAATAATGCTAATGTCTTATCGACCTTAAAAGAGAGTAAATGAGAGTCGTAGGTACCACGTTTTTATTGTAAGTAGATCAGAAACTATGGTTGCATGAAGAGTTGCAATATTTGAGTTGCTCCAAGTGATACTTGTATCATTAACAAAAATAAAAATGTTTCCATCGATTTTTAAATTAGTGATGTCATTTATAAAGATTAGAAAAATTAAAGGATCCAATACTGAACCCTGTTGTGTAATTATAGATAAAGAATAGATTACACTAAAATATACCCAAAAAATACACATTGTTTCAAATATTCAAAGGTTGCAATTTGGCATTATACATTATACAGTGTCTCACACATAGCCAACTGTGATAAAGTTTCAACTTTATCACCGTTCAACAGATAATAAACAAGATTTAAGAAATTATTGGTTTGTTTGTAGAGATCTTGTTCCGTAATATTTGAATATCACGACAGTGAGTTGTCGTCACACATTCAATTTTCAATAGCAGGAAATTAAAAATACTAAATATTTATTGGTTTGACTTTTTATTAATTTTTCTCTATTTAAATGATACAAGTATTTTTCCTAATTACAGGTGTGCCTCTCACCCACGATTTGGCTCTAGAGTTGTTAAATTATAATAACTAGTCCAAAATAGAAGATTTAGATGGAGAAAATGATGATGCTTTTGAGGATCAAATATTTAAAAATAACACCGATGACAAGGATATTGAAGAACCTGTATTGGATGAAGAACTTGTTCCTTCAACGAGCTCTTCTTCGGCAAGGAGGCAATGGAAAGATATGACATTTCAGCAAAAAATGTTTGTTTTATTTTAGTTATTATGTAATAGCATATCAAAAAATTATAAAAACAATTGTTATTTGGTCCTAATAGTGTTTTACGTTTAATAAAAGTGAATTTTTTCACACACTTACGATCCTGCATTCATAGAACATAAGCCGAGAGCACACGAACGTGACATGTCATTTGTGAGAGATTCAAACTATGAATTTTTTTTCTGCATTTTTTACACCTTTTTAAATACCGTATATCGTATTTATTCAAAGGGAAACTTCATTTTCACTCAAAAAAAGTTCAGGCCTGAAATGGCTATGTATGTAGATTTGCCCATTAACGTCTTTATTTTTATTTTTCGTTTATATTTATATTTGACTTGTAAAAGTGCTTTTGTATTATTATTTCCAATAAAGTATCTATCCATCTATCTATGCATTGTGTTCATGATCATGATATTCTAAGCAATCTGCAATAAAGCCACATTTCAAAGGCTTCTAGGCGTCTCATAGTATATAAATTTGATATAAAAAATTACAGAAAGATGTAATAATCTGTATAAATCAGTATGAAGATTTTTAGGATCAAGCGGGTACGTACCTACCTATGTCAATTAAATGTGAAGTAAGTTGTTTGGCGTAATTATAAATTTTTTTAAATCAGATTTGCTTATCGTCTACTGTTATAGGTATATTAAAATGCTTAGCTGTAGGTACTTCCCCTTCTTATATGTACCTACCTATATTTGTTATAAATTTTCGTTGTACCTACTTTATTTATAGTTAAATAGTTATTATATCATGTTATTTACTATATATTTAAAATTTTTATTACAATTTTTCAAAAGCGCTAAAAGAAAGGTTTGTCTAATAATTCTTTTAGGGGCAATATTAGATATATTAACTTGCATAAAACGGCAAGCCCTGTTAAAAAGCTTTTCCATTATAATATAAACAGATAATCATAAATATACCAAACATATAAAAAAAATAAACATATCTAAGCAGGCACTATCTACACTCTTCTCAGAAATAAACAAAAACAAAGCTTTGTACAACATTTCTAGTGAGTTGTTGTCACTTTCAGACCTCTCTATTAGGTATGTGAATTTTCCCCGTTCTGAATTGGGGTTAAATAAATATTTTCTTATTCTTCTCCTTCTTGTAGGATACTACAGGAGTGTAGTGGAGCAGGAACGCACCGGAACGCCGTTCCGGTACTGCTTTTTTGGGTTCCTCAAACCTCGCGGAAAATTGACCACTGCTTACAAGTAATATCACAAAGTCATAGCGTTCGGGTACTGCTTAATTTGCGACTTCACCCCTAGGATTCCTGGTTGTTCTATCATCCCAGCTTTTGTGATGTAGATCTCCAGCTGTCATACCACCTCTATGAGTTAAATAAACAGGACTTAGTCTAAGGCAACCAAGTGACGCCAATAACGTCGATGAAACGTCAGTTTTTGGTTGAATATATACAGGTGTTTGAACATTACGTCATATAGACGTCTTTTGTAGGTGACTTAAAATACGTAAGATTAATGACGTTAAAATACGTTTAAAAAAACGTTTTCATTTCAGATAGCCTAAGTCTGCTGTCACAAAATTGGGAGGAGCTTATTGACTTTGACTCCAAACGATTTCGTTTATATTAAATGGTCATAAGAAATTTTTCATTTATTGTTTACCTGCTTTGTTTGGTAAAATAAAAATGATGCTCATGTACTACTGTATACAGGTATTCCCAACAATGAGTTGTTTTTGCTATCGAGTTTTTGCTATATGTGGTTTCCTTGTGACTTTATTTATGCTTCTAGAATATCTGAAAGCCGTAGGTATCATTTTATTTGATACCAAAATAAACAAATTGGAATATGCCGTATGTGCTAAATTTCAATAGTTGCTTAATTAAAATGCGGTATCTAAAAAGTACTCAACTAAAAAGCGGTATGTGCTAGCGAGTATCATGTACTTGCCGAGTTTTAATTGAGCACAGCGCATTTACCGCGTTTTTATCGAGACTCGCGTCGCGAGATCGTATTTTCAACATTTATGACGTGTAGCTATTTTGCGTATATAATAAACAATTATAAGCTATTTATTTTTCTTTTTTGGTAACTATTCTTCCTTGTAAAAAATCCTATTTGTAAATAAAATGCAGATACGGCACTATTTCTGATCCAGTAATATGTCCGCTGCTCAATTAAAACGCGGTATATGACTTTTTATTTACAGCTTTGATAAAAACATGATTTTTTTAAGAATATATTTTTATTTATTTCAGCTATCATTAGAACATGTTTTGCTTTAAAAAGTTGTCAAAATGTATAGAGTTCTGAGAAAAAACTTTGAGAGCCGATTTCTCGGTTTTAAGTTGGCTGCACATACCGCGTTTTTTTTGAGGAGGGCAGTAATGTACTGCGTTAAATTAAGATATTATGCTGGATAATTTGTTAATAAATTATTTATTAGTTTATATATTGTTTCAGTTTTGATAGTGTAAGTATATATAAAAAGTGAAATATTGCATTGCGGGTATTGTAATTCTATTCATTTCAGAGAGTCTTAAAATTGATTTACTTTTAGCCTAAGGGCTAAATTTAAAACAGTTAAATGGAAAAATTGCAATACCAACAATACGAATAATTAGTGTGCCAGTTTAAAACTATAAAATGAAAAATAAATCTAAAAAACGACCTAAAAACTAGGTTTTTGATACCAGGTAGGTATTTAAAACATGATAAAAATGACGTCAATTATAGTGGGACAAATTTACGTGACATTCGACGCCGAAAAAACGTGATAAACTGACGTGGTTTGGTGATAATTATGACGTATTTTCAACGTTTTGTTAACGTTATTTGGTTGCCTGAGGTATTGGATCTTACAAAAGATTGTATCTTTTCCTTAAAGTGCCCTCTTCTCAATTAAGGTTGACTACTACAATTGCAAAATCTTCTGTCTTCACTATTCTTATTAGCTGTTCAAAATTTAGCCTTGTTCATTGTCGGTTGTCGGATGTTTCTTGCATTCTTGCTACGATAGTCTTTTCCTTCCTAGTCCTTTCTTTCTCTTGATTTTTTTTTATTAGATATTTGTTGAGCATATTAATACTTATTATTTCTCAGTATGTGGCCTAGGAACAAACGGAGTGTTGCCTTTCATTATTGTATTCAAACATTAATCTGAGAAAAGATTACCCATACAGCACAGGTCATCTTTAAGATATCTTATTTACAACCAAATATGGTCTTATGCCCGGTTGCACCAACAGATCTTAAGCTTAAGTCGAGAATATCATAAGAATTAATATAATGTAATTATAATATATTACAATAAGAATACCATAATAAATAATAGATATAATTGATAATAAGGTAAGAATTTAAAATTATGGTGCAACATAAGTGATACTCAAGGAGGCCCTATTTATAAGTAGAGCTTAGCAAATCTGGAACTTAAGATCTGTTGGTGCAACCAGGCATTAATGTCTTAGGTCTCAATTAAGACTTTTAAAAGATATCTTTAAAACGCCAAATTTAAGATATCTTTAAAACGCCAAATTTAAGATATCTTTTAAACATCATATTTAAGACATTTTTTCTTAATTACGAATTTAAAAGTTAGGTCAGGTTAGTAAAACATTTAAGACAAGAGCTGGTAGCAAAAAGACAAACTCCAAACAAAAGCTTTTTCACATCAGTGACTTTAGTGGTATTTCCAATATGGTTTTATTTGAGGGATATTTAGAAGACTACACATTTTAATAATGCAGTTAGTTTAGATTTAGATTGTTATATTATTAAAGTAAAAAAGTTAACTTTGTTATCAAGAGTAAATGCATGTCTCCTAATTCAACAGCTTACCTTAACAATATGCTCTTAAAAATATATTTTTTAGGTAGGTATCGGAGCTTGTTAAAGTAGGAGGATCAAGAGCCTATGATTTTGTATAAAGAGTTGGAAAATTAATTATTAGCAATGAGCAAGCTCTAAGTACAGTTGGCTGGTACAAAAAGGCAAACAAAAGTTTTGTGATACCAGAATTGCAAATCTGATAATTGGTAAAGCTTATTCTACATGTACATGTAAAATTTTAATAGCAATAAACGTATTTTTAGAACCTAATTATTTTTATTAAAAGTTCGTTTAAAATATTTCATAAAAAATTAAAAAGAAAGCTATCCTAAACACATTAATAATATACAAAAAAGACATCTTTAAGATGTAAGGATTTGTAACATCCGTACATCTTTAAGACGTCATAAAGATATCTTTCCGGAAATACCAGACATCTTTAAGACGTCTAAAATATCTTTAGTGAGTTATCTTTTAGATTTCTTTAAGATGTCTTTGTGTTATCTGGGTACTCAGGTATTGTAAGGCCTTACAGGTATGTGTTATATAGGTAATAAGGTAATTATACAGTCGAACCCGCTTATTAGAATACCGGTTATAGGAATATCCCGGTTTAAGGAACATAAATTTGAGGTACCGGAACGGATTTACTAGACACAAATGATCGGTTATTAGAATATCCCGGTTATAGGAATACTTTTGCTTGGTACAAAGGCTATTCCAATAAGCGGGTTCGACTGTATTATTATACACCGCATCCCTCGGTAGACCGCAAGCGTTAGCAGAATCGCAACGGTAGACCGCACACTTTAGTGGCACCAATGAACACCAAATTTTATTTTCTTTGCCTATATTTTAATGCTGCTAGTTAAAATATGGGTTATCCTGTAACCTGTTCTCCCAACAAAAGGTCTCATTCGGATATAATTAAATTTTAAAATACGGGTCAGTATGTCCCTTTTTTACAATAAAATCAATACTCTCAATGATTTTATTTAAAATACTCACAGCATGCGCCATCTATCGTTTAGATGTGAAACACATACGGCAAAGGGGAAGCTGTGAGAGATATCTTTGAAGAACGACAGTATAGCTAGCACATTTGAGGCAAGAGGGCGCGCAGAAATTATATGTCGGAACAAAAGGGCTCTCTGGTGTATTTTTAATAAACTAAATTTCCTTAGGACGCACAAAAGGTCGCCCTTTTATAGAAACCTGTAAGGCACTTTGAGAAAAGCAGAATTACCGTAACGTATTCAAGAAAACTATCCCTTATTTTAGGGCCATTGTGTAAATCATAGACCCCACTCCTTACAAGTCAATTTGTAGGTGGCACCATAAATCATATTTTGAAATTTGATTAACAAAAAAATGTTGACTTTTCTTCTATTAACATTTTTATGCTTTGCTTTTTTATCTAGTATTTAGAAAAATTTATGAAACAATAATAAGTCCTGGGTACAAAAGGAATTCATATTATTTGTTTAGCACATTATAATATTATTTTCTTTTTTAATTTATTCTCCTTTATTACCTAACTCATATTTTTAATATTATTGTTCACGGTCTTAAATCTTTAAATCTTTGAATATTAAGTTTTTGAAGCCAAACAAATTTAAAATAATGATAAAAATAAAGAATTATTATTGTGTGTTTATGAGAACTTTAAAAATGAGACACCTCTATATTTACAACAGACAACCACTAGATGGCACTAGTCAGCCAGTATTTGACTAAATTTTTAAAATTTCTTATTTTAAAAAGATAAAATAATTTAAGTTTCTATGAACATTAACATTTAACATGTCAATTTATGTAATCTGCGCTTTCTTTATTCGGCTTCTCTATTTTTTGTTATTTGGCAGACACATGAGTCTTCGTCTGTAGGCTGGATGACTGATTACCGATTATAGGATATACATAATATATCATTAAAGTGTGCATAAAATAAAAGTTAAGTACCTATATTATGTTTACAGGGCCGCCGCTACCATGTGTGCAAAGTGTGCATCGCACACAGGCGGCCAAACATAGGGGCGGCCAAAGGCAGGCCACTGACGATAATACTTCTTTTAAACGAAAATAAATTCAAATACCGGGTGTCCACTTATATTTTCCCCCATTTTAACTGCCTATAACTTCTAAACGGCTCAAGATAGAAATATGCGGTTTTCGCTTAAATGTTTTATTTTAGCAAAAGTTTTGTCTGAATGGATTAAATTTTTTATATCGCTTTCAAATACGAAAAAAAATGGCGGATTTTTGGAAAAAAACGTGGTTGCCTTTTTTTAATGGAACACCCAGTATATTTTTTTGTAAATTGAAAGAAAGGTCATTCACCTATCCAGTGATACAAAGTTTTTCAAAATCGGTTGTCAAATCACTGAGTAATTAATTTTTAAAATGAGAGGTGCAACGTGGATGTCACATACCTAAATAACGTGACTAAACAAATTGATATTATGTTATGTGATTTCCACATTGCATCTCTCATTTTAAAAATTAATTACTGCCATTTGACAACCGATTTTAAAAATTTTTATATCGCTGGATAGGTAAATGACCATTTTTTCAAGTTACAAACAAGTATACTGGGTGTTTTAATAAAAAAAAGTCAACAACGTTTTTCTTTTTCAAAAATCCGCCATTTTTTATTTAAAAGCGTTATAAAAAATGGTCATTTACCTAAAAATTTGAAAAAACGTTCATTTACCTATCCAGTGATATAAAAATTTTTAAAATCGGTTGTCAAATGACTGAGCAATTAATTTTTAAAATGAGAGATGCAATGTGGAAATCACATAAATTGATATTATGTTATGTGATATCCATGCTGCACCTCTCATTTTAAAAATTAATTACTCAATGATTTGACAACCGATTTTGAAAAACTTTATATCGCTAGATAGGTGAAGGACCTT
Source organism: Diabrotica virgifera virgifera (assembly GCF_917563875.1). NCBI lineage: Eukaryota > Metazoa > Arthropoda > Insecta > Coleoptera > Chrysomelidae > Diabrotica > Diabrotica virgifera. The sequence goes on along the minus strand of NC_065447.1, from coordinate 85,714,572 downwards.
TCTTTCCATTTACAAAAAAATATACTGGGTGTTCCATTAAAAAAAATCAACAAAGTTTTTTTCAAAAATCCGCCATTTTTGTTTTCGTATTTGAAAACTATATAAAAAGTTCAATCCATTCAGACAAAACTTTTACTAAAATAAAACATTTCAGCGAAAACCGCATATTTCTATCTTGAGGCGTTTAGAAGTTATAGGCAGTTAAAATGGGTGAAAATATAAGTGGACACCCGGTAGTTAAATAGTAATGATTCAGATAATTTTCATTCTAACCTCTAATATTCCAAACAATAATTATTATTATTACCTGATAATACTAAAATCCGTTTCATTTATCATTTATAGTTCTTTTTTTACCAGTCTAAATATTTTTATATTATATTAGATCGTAGTCCAGATATAACGCACGTGGAACAAATAACAATTATTGTAGTATGGTGTGTTTCAACTTTCAGTTCGGATATTTGAATATTTCTTGGGCTCTTCTCCAGTAACTGATGTAACTGGACAAGTAATTTATTATTGTAAATGGGACATAAGCCATAATTTAACTTAAAAAATATTTTTTTAAGTTAAATTGTGGCTTATTTCCCATTTAGAATAATAAATTACATAAATGTCACAAAGAAATAGCTTCAGAACAATATAACTGGACAAGCTCTCTTTAAGTTTACAGAGAATTTGAAGAATTAAATATAAATATGAATAATTTGCGTGGACAAGGTAACGATAATGGAGCCAATATGCGCGGTAGACACAGTGGATTGTAGAAAAATCTCGAACATTCAAATTCATGTGTTCTGTTGTGGTGTGACAAGATATTTTAAGTAAAATAAACGTGATTAGAAAAATCCTTCAACGACCCAAAATTTGACATAAAATCTTGACTTGATGCAATTGATAATTTAAAAAAATATTTCACACATAAACGTTCTGACTGTCATTTCAAAATTTTGTAATCGAATCCAAAGAATATCTACAAATCCTGATATTACAGAAGATTTCCCTACGAACGAGTTAGAAAAAGAGAAGTGCATTTTGAGTATGAATGAACTGAAGAACCTATATTATCTCTGGAATTCTCATTTGAAATAAATGTTTATTTTAAGATTTTGAATACTGCCATAACAACAATTGACGAACGGTTATAATTATTACTTTAACAGCACACAGACTTTTTAGTGTAATATGTGACATAACCAAATTTAAAAACGATGATGAACTTAAAAACCAATTGTGCTTTGCAACGTTATCTATCGAACATGAAGTGTGTGCGACATTGGATATTAAAGACAAAGACATTGTCAAAATGTTTCCTGAAACGAAAGCCAGAAAAATTCGTTTTCAGTTTTTTTTTTGTGTTTATGTTATATTATTCACGGTTTATTTCAATTAAATGGAAGATTAAATTAGGATACACATATAATGAACGTTGGATCATGGATATTAATCTAACTGTTCGTATTTATCTATTTACAAATTATTATTGTTATGCATCTTCTGCACATTTCTTTAAATACTAGTATGTACATGTACATATTTCTAAAGTGTTGGAAGGGGGCGGCAAATATTAAGTTGCACACGGGCGGCCACCCAAGTAGCAATTTGTCGACGCGACAACGTTGTCTACCGCGTGGCAACGTTTTCTTACAACGTTGTTATTGCCTAGAAGACGACCCTATTCTGCACTGATTTGGTGGACGATTTTTGAGTTGTCTTGACGTCCCAAGTAGCAATTTGTCGGCGCGACAACGTTGTCTACTGCGTGGCAACGTTTTCTTACAACGTTGTTATTGCCTAAAAGACGACCCTATTCTGCACTGATTTGGTGGACCATTTTTGAGTTGTCTTGACGTTGCCTAGGCAACCTCCTGTTTAAGCAACATCGTTTCGTAACCGTTGCATAAGACAACTGAAGCGACTATAAAAAGCACCTGCGCGTGCAATGGTTGCTCAAGGAGTCAGACTAGTTATGTTTTTCTACCTATATTTTTAACACCTGTATGGTGAATGCGAAAACCAAAAAGTAAACTGTTTTGACATCGTATTGGGTATTTAAATTTATATGATATAAACACATAAAGGACTTATTACCTGATGTGAAATTTATAAACGCATCTCAGATTACCGTCAAATGCATATTTCACCTTTAAAAAACACACGCGCTGCTTTTTTTATGACATTTTTTACAAAAAATATGCAAATTTAAAAAATCAAATTTTAATATAAAAGTCAAAATTTATGTTAAAGATGTTCTGTATAAATTTAATGTATTGATGGTGCTTTTAAAGTTATCAGGAAATACCTGCATTTTTTATATTCTATGTTTTCATTTTCTTTACATCCCAAAAATCTCAAGTAAAACCAAAATGGCGCATTAAACAATATTACCAATATTACTAAAAAAATACCTAATTACCAACCTTAGACGGATAAGACAACTTAGAAGTCCAATCGCCAACTAAACCCGGCCGCGCCGACTGTCAAAACCATTTTAGAACGCACCCTCTTATTGGGTGACAGAGGTCATGTGACCAGTGTCAAAAGTGTATCATTCTCATTAACAGCGTTGCCACATTTAGTAGATTTCTACTTTTTTGGTAGATTTTTGATATTTTTTAAAAAATTCTAGTAGGCAATATTTTTTAGTAAATTTTTGGTATATTTAAACAGAATTTGATCCATTTTTTTCGAATCATGAAGAAACTATAATAAGTCTTTTTGAAAAATTTAAACGCGGAATGAAAGACTGCATTATTTAGAAAAACCAAAACGTTTCTTTTGAACGAGATATTTGGAATTAAAAGTCACACTAATTTCTTTCTTTTTTTTCACCCCTGTAACTTATTAAAATAAACATTATAGAAGTTTTTAGGGACTTTCGGTCCTGGGTAGTAATGTAATCTTTTTTTCTGCGTGTAAATTTTTCAAAAATACTTATTAGTTTTCTCAGGATTCGCAAAAAATGAAAACATTTAAAATACATTGAACATTTTAACAGGCGACATTTTGCGCCTATCCCCTTAAGTTAGCTGTTGTTTTTATTATAAAAAATCCCAAATAAATCCCAAAAATCCTTAAGTATATTTTAGTTTTTGATTTAGTAGATTTTAGCTAAAAAATGATAATTACCAGTTGGTGGTTTGGAATAATTAGGTTTCCAATTTTGTGGAATTGCTCTTGGGACATTTAGGACGGATGTGCATATCACTGTATTACTGTATATTTACATGGCCTAAAAAGAATCTACTGATTTTGTGAAAACAAAACTACTGAAAAAGTTAAAACTGACCTGGCAACCCTGTCTACTAAAGCAGATACAAAGATGGTTATCAAATCTCAAATCTACTGATAAAACAATGGAATGGAAACCAGCTATTAAAAAAACAAATAAACAAGTTGTTAAATAAATCGAAAAGTTCCATCAAAATAAAATATATAATAATTAGTTTAGCATTATAACATTTTTAAGTCGTTGCGATTGTTGAAAAAACTGAAGTGTGATATGTAGTTGTCAAAATGGTAATAAATTAGTTGCCCGTATAATACAGGTTGTAACATCGTAATGTCAGTCGGGGTAGGGGACGTTGGCCGAAACAACTGAAAATGCTCTCGGGCAACGTTGTAGACAGTGAATTTGTTTGTACTGACAACCAATGCGTCGAAAAATTGCTACTTGGGGTTGCCTAGGCAACCTCCTGTTTAAGCAGCATCGTTTCGTAAGCGTTGCATAAGACAACTGAAGCGACTATAAAAAGCACCTGCGCGTGCAATGGTTGCTCAAGGAGTCAGACTAGTTATGTTTTTTTACCTATATTTTTAACACCTGTATGGTGAATGCGAATACCAAAAAGTAAACTGTTTTGACATCGTATTGGGTATTTAAATTTATATGATATAAATACATAAAGGACTTATTACCTGATGTGAAATTTATAAACGCATCTCAGATTACCGTCAAATATGGATATTTCACCTTTAAAAAACACACGCGCTCCACCTTTTTCCACGGTGGAAAAAATTCTTTTTCCACCTACCTTTACCGAAAGTATACTTTTTCGGAACTGATTGTAGGGAGCAAAATTGTACTTTTCCTCCCTAGGGAGGAAAAGTAAAAGTGACGTCATGGTATTTCATTCATGAAATGTAACTTATTGACGCCCTGTACAATATCTATTTTCTATTACGTAAGTTTCTATACATTTTAACGTTTATTTATAAAACACTCTGTATTTTGCAGAATGGTAAGAAACAGTACATTGTTATTTTGATATAACAATGTTTACATTATTAATTTGACTTATATTTGACAGTTGACAGTTATATTGTACGTAAAGTTCATTCTCGGGAGGAAAAGTAGCACTTTCCTCCCTTGTTATACAAATAGCTATTTCTCCTCTGGAAGTTGCCGCAAACGTGTCACACCTCTAGAACAACACCTAGGGTCGTGACGTGACAGACAACTACAGAGTCGGCCAGGGCGTAAATTAGTTTAGCATTATAACATTTTTAAGTCGTTGCGATTTTGTTGAAAAAACTGAACTGTGATATGTAGTTGTCACAATGGTAATAAATTAGTTGCCCGTATAACTAAAACTAAAGGTATTACTTAACGTTGTAACATCGTAATGTCAGTCGGGGTAGGGGAAGTTGGCCGAAACAACTGAAAATACTCTTGGGCAAGGTTGTATACAGTGCATTTGTTTGTACTGACAACCAATGCATCGAAAAATTGCTACTTGGGCAACACCTTCTCGGCGGCCCTGTATGTTTATTAGGGGATTAATAATTTCTTTCTTAATAACATCTGTAGGTACCTATATATCTATATACATGGTATTTATTTTGCCTGCCACAAAACCTGTAAGGGAGCGTTCAAGTATTACGTAACGCAATTTTTAAAGGTTTTTGACCCCCCCCCCCACCTGCGTTACGTAATACTTGAACGGTCCCTAACGTGAACCCATACAAGTTAAATAAAGTTTCTTCTTCTTGTAGGTTGTAGGTAGTGCCTATCCGTTTCAGATATTAACGACCATCATATCATCATGGCAATCTGTAGGTTGCACACTACTACTCTGGAAGGATTTGTGGTTTTTGTGCTGAATGACGTACCTACGTAGATTTTTCAGCCAGGAAATCTGGAATGTTGGACCACGCATTCCTTCTACTTTTCCCTGTAACATTAGACCGAAGCATAGGCGTAACCAGGGGGGAGTTTGGGGGTTATAGCCCCCCCCATTTGGATGTACTTTGAGCTCTATACGTTTAACACCATTACTATTCCATCCCCCAGAGACCAGAGACCATCAAGTAGTTGTAACAGCCCCCTTAGGATTATCCTGGTTACACCTCTGGACCGAAGTATTCGATTTTGGCTGTTTTTATTATGGTTAACAGCTCTATTTCTTTTTGCATTCTCAACAAAACACCCCATTAGTAACGTGATCGGTATAATAAAGATATCTTCAGGGTTCTAATATCAAGGTAACTTGACAAAAAATCGTTTAAATAAATTAGATAGTTTATTATTACAACTTATTTATTCAAATAATGCATATTTATAATGTGCGCAAAAAGTACATAGGGGAGAGTTGGATAAAACGGGATAGTCGGATAAAACGGGATACCTAGCCTAGAGACCCAACTAGTGGTGCTATCAATCGGACAACGACGGAAACTTGTTATCAGTCGTTATTTTAACATTCTCTGTTCGTTTTACCTCGATGCCACTATTTGATGAAAACTTGTTGTGTTTAGAATTGCTTGACTCTATTTTTTTGATACTTTGTACTATTAAGTGTGTTGTTTTCTATATTATACTGCCTACATAAAATATATAAAAATATAATACCGGTGACTATTACATTTAATTAAGCAGTCTTTAACGAATATTCTCATGTGTATTCTACCTAATTTTACTTTCACATTTAGGCAGCAGCCGCTTTTGTTTTGAAAAATGTCTGAATTGGACAAAACGGGACACTTATAAGTTGGATAAAACGGGATACAGTTTCTTATGTCCCGTTTTATCTACCTATTTATTTGTTGGCCTATTAATTTTTTAAATAGAGATATGAAGCGTTTTATCATACCGCAGAGAAAAACAACATATTTTTATGTGATATTTGTTCTGATATACGTACCTAGTCCTAAATAAAAGGTCTTATTTCCCATTTGGCCATAAAACATAAAAACGCCTATTTTTAAGTTTCTGACTACTGAAGATATTATTCCTTCAAGAGTAAATTTTACTATACAGTTTAATGTCTACTTAATTTAGACATAAAATAAGTTTTAGATAATTTTATACAAAAAATTAAATATTATAAACCTATCCCGTTTTATCCAACCGGTTTTATCCAACCGTGGTTGGATAAAACAGGATGTGTAGAACTATAATAAATATTTTTTTACCATTTTCCAGTTATTAAAAATATCTAAAGATATGTGTTTTGTATGCTGAAATAAATGGTATACCTATAAAAAATAATATTATGATAATTTCTTTAACATATTTTCCGTAGTAAATGTAAACAATAATGGTATCCCGTTTTGTCCAACTCTCCCCTACAAATTAAAAATGAAACTTCGAAATCCATAAACAAGAACACGAGATACAGTTAGCAGCTCCTTCCCCTTTCCCGTCGCTGTCGCGAATTTCAAGGCCAGCCGATTTTAATGACCATATTTTGAAGCTTTGTGGACGATCCCGTTGAAAGAAAATGAATCAGTCATTATGAAAAGGGGTCATCTCTACTTTTTTGATATTTCAACTTTTTGTCGAATTTGTATTTAATACACATAGATTCGTCTATTCCATATGAAAACGGGTCAACTTTCAATATTTTTACAGTAATCACAGCATAGCCCGCAAACCAGTTCAGTTTGAAAAGGGGTCATCTCCTAGATATATATCTACCCATTCTACAACATGATCTGTTCATTTTGAAAACGGGTCATCACTTTTTTTAAAAATTGAGGTTTCTAGGTCTTAAGAAGTTTCTATCCTCATTTTTAAATAAGTTGTGGACATTTATAAAAACCCTAAATTTATGACTTACTTTGGAATTTTTTCGGCAACAAATAAGGATAGATATATTCCAAGAACGCCGTATTGAAGTTTTTATATATGATTTATAATGTTTTTTACTCTCAAATTTGTTTAAAATGGTTCACTTTTTGTTGATAGACGAAAAAGGCGAAAATTTACCCTTTTTTAACTTTATTTGTTAATAACTATGTAGGTACCTATATAAAAAAATTGGCTGCAGGAAACATATAGGTTTTTATTATAGGGGTCCACACTTCTCAAAAATTTGTTTTCGGCGTGGAAGGGGGGGGGGGTCACGAGAAAAACCTTATTTCTCTGGACTACACATATTTTGGTTTATAATAAGAATGATGACGATGTGCAAAGATAGAGTGGATATTATATGAGGATAGAGAGTAAAATCCGGATAAATAAAGCATGCGTAAGGCCAGTAGTAAAATACGCAACGTAAACAAGAGTGGAAACATGGCTTACAAAAATTTTAATGAAAACTACAGAAATTAAAGTGTTAGACTACAACTCAAACAGGATACATTATGAATCTTCCTCAGAGATATAATAAGGAATGAGAATACATTAAGAGATTTAACTGGAGTCCAGGATAGAGCTGCATTCCCGGGAAATTCCCGGGACAAATTTCCCGGGAAATCAGTAAAAAATGGAAATACCAACGTGACTAGCGCCATCTGGCAGTTGAAAGGTAAAGTTTTCAATCCTAATAGCAACATTAATAATATTGAAAAATATTAAAAATATTACTAAAAGATTTTTAAATTGAAAACTTATTGGTCCATTTCCCTGGTGACACCTTCAAGGCTTCTACAATATGCAAGCCAAATGGATGCTGCAGTGAAGACAAAAGGGAAGGAATTCTACACTATGCAATTCACAACCCCGTCTGCAGCTTGGTTAAGTTCCAACGGAAAATGGACCTAGTTACTCTATAGCAGGGGTCACCAATTAGCGGACCGCGGTCAGCATCCGGACCGTAGGCTAGATTTGTGCGGACCGACATTCAATTCAGAATAAAAGGTGTAGCAATCTTGAAAATGTTTGGCCATGAAATTGTGTATTATGTTTGACTCAACTTATGTGTGCGAAGCCGCTTTACAAAGAATGAACTTTATTAAAAATCGGTACAGATCTCAGCTAACAGATGAATATCTCAACTTCCTATTCAGAATCAGTTGCACTGAACTCACTTGAAACAGTGGCCAAAAAATAGTTTTCCTTTCCATATATGTTGTGAGGCCGCTCCTGAATGAAAAATTTTCTGATTCGGTTTCTTCTTTAAAAATGTCCCCTTTAAACAAATCAGAATAGTAAGTAAAGTAATTTTTTTTTAGACAAATTCAAAATTATCTTTTTGGACCGAAAAATTTATTTCTAGTATTTTTAAGTACTTTTAAACAAAAAAGGTCTCTTGTCATTTTTCTCAAAAGTTTTCGAATTCTAAGCGATTTAAAATCTGAAAAATGCGAAAATACGAATTTCTGGAGGCTTGAAAACTCATGTAAATTATTAGATTTCAGGTTGCCACGTACTTAAATTGAAGTTTATACATTTAATTTCAAGATTCTTATGCGCAGTCGGGGCTTAATTCAATATAGACCGTTGTTTTTTAATTGTTAATTTTATTATGTCTCCATTCGAGTTGTGCAAATACTTAACATTTATTAAAATTTTATATTTATTATTAACATAGATTTTTTAATCATTATTTATTTATTAATTTAATTATTTTCAATGTGCCAATTAAATAAGCCAATAAAAACAACGGTCTAAATTGAAATAAGCCCCGATTACTCTTCAGAATCTTGAAATTAAATGTTTAAACTTCATTTGAAGCACTTGACAACCGCAAAAATAATAATTTACACATGAGTGTTCAAGCTTTAAAAATGCTAATTTTCTCGTTTTTCCGATTTTAAATCGGTTAAAACTATCAAGTTTTGATAAAAATGAGATCTTTTTGTTTAGGATGACCCAAAAATGCTAAAAACATATTTTCGTGTGCAAAAAAGATGATGTTTTGGTTTTGTTACAAAAAATTGTTAAAAAATTTTTGCCCAAAAATTTTGCAAGGCACCGTTCTGATTTGTTTATAGGGGATAATTTTTAACAAGAATCCGCAAATAAATCGAATTAGAACAACCAGGCACAGGTAGCGTTGAATCCGGACCGCGGAAGTGCCATAGGTTTTCGAAACGGACCCTCACGAAATATAATTGGTGCCCACTGCTCTATAGGAGTAATATTAATATGAAATAAATAAAAATGTATACCATTTTTATTCAGTTGCAATGCGAAGGCAAAACAATCCTATTTTTCACTTAATATACGGAGCGCAGTCCAGCACACTGAATCGGCGATTTTCGACTCTTGTTGGAGTCATCCTCGGAGAGACGTAAGCCTGCTGCTCCAAACTCGAAGTGACCAACCTAGAAAGCTTATCCCCACATTGCAACTGACGTGTATGGATTAGGTTACTAGCGTAATCTGGCAGTTGAAAGTAGGGATGGCGGTTTTTGACAAAACACCGGTTTTCGGTTATACCGGTTTTTTTTGCTTACGGTTTAACCTGGCGGTTATAACCGGCCGAAAAAAACCGGTTTTTGGAAAAACCGGTTATCGGTTTTTTTAATCCAGTAGGTTACAAAGTTACATTTGCAATTCACTTTAGTTTGCGATACTCCATTCGACTCGATATCAATATGATCAAAATTAGTACTATCGAAAGAACATCAATATCAATATAAATAAAACACAATTTTTAATAAAACCATTTTATTCTATTAATTAATATATTTATTTATTATCTAAAATACCCACCAATTTTCCTCTCCTCCCAAACTTAAAAAATTCCCCAACCATTTCAACTTATAAAAAATTTCCCACACTCTTTGAAATGGGATTTAAAAAAAAATAATATCAACATAAATATTTTACTTAAAACTAAATTGGATAATGCAATTTATCTTTTATTTTTACTACCATCAAAAAAAAATTATCATGTATTACTTTTAACACGTTTGTATATATTTGTAGAATAGGTACATTTTAACTCATTTAATACTTCCTGTATGCGTGTATCGTTTTGAAAACGTAGCGAAATTCTTGGAGATTCGTATTCGTAATCAGTAATACGATATGCATAGTCAGAGCATTATTTTTGGTAATCAGAAAAAGTCATTCAACCACTTTCAATGTCAAGAGTTAAGAGTTTAGTGTGAAAAATAGATGATGTTTACATCTAATTCAAACAGACACTTCTTATGTAAATATTATGATTAGAGATACCTTTTCAAGGAAATATTATAATAAAAATAACTGCTTCTGGCTGATGTGAGATTGCACTTTCAGTTTGCTTCAGTTTTTATAAAATAAAATAAAATTTGAATTATGGTTTTGTTGGGAATAATTACTTGAGAATAATAATTATGATTGGGATAAAAAATAATACCTAACCTAATCCTAATCACCGTAAAAATCTAATAACCGGTTTTTACTTTAAAAAGAAAAAACCGGTTATAACCGGGACAAAAAAATAACCGGTAAAACCGGTTATTGCGAAGTAAAAAACCGGTTTTAGGTTTAAACCGGTAGGTTTTTCCCATTCCTAGTTGAAAGGTAAAGTTTTCAATCCTAATAGCAACATTAATAATATTGAAAAATATTAAAAATATTACTAAAAGATTTTTTAAATTGAAAACTTATTGGTCCATTTCCCTGGTGACCACCTCCAAGCCTTCTACACTTTTTATGTTTATTTATTTCTTATTAGTATTACTCCTATAGAGTAACTAGGTCCATTTTCCGTTGGGACTTTACCAAGCTGCAGACGGGGGTTGTGGATTGCATAGTGTAGAATTCCTTCCCTTTTGTCTTTACTGCAGCATCCATTTGGCTTGCATATTGTAGAAGCCTTGGAGGTGTCACCAGGGAAATGGACCAATAAGTTTTTAATTTAAAAATCTTTTAGTACTATTTTTAATATTTTTCAATATTATTAATGTTGCTATTAGGATTGAAAACTTTACCTTTTAATTAGAATTATGTTTATGAAGAATTAGTACATAGGAAATTTAATACGTTATTATATTGGAGCAAATCAGCTGACCGGACGTTTAAAAAAATGACCTGCACTAAAAAGCATCAAATTTACATCAATAGAAAATGCGTTTTCAACTTCAGCAAAAAAAGAGACAGCCTGAAAGATCAAACACTCAACAATTTATGTTTTTTTTAAACATATTTCAATAATAAAAACAAAGAAAATTCAGATTAAAAACAAATTTATAAGTTTTCTACTTTTAAAATTTCCTTTAAAATTTTGAATTTTCTTTTAAATTGTTGAATTTTTCTGAATATTTTTAATATGTAATCAAATTTAAACGTTTGTGTACTAATTGCATTGAAAAATGAAAACAAAAACAATTTTTTCTTTTTATTTTTAAATTTCCCGATTCCCGGGAATTACCGGGAAATCCAAATTACCGACTCCCGATTCCCGGGAAATCAAAAGGGGCCGGAAAAATCAAGCTCTAGTCCAGGACGTGGTGAGGTGGGCAAGTTCACGATACCGTAAATGGAGAGATCATGTCGACAGAAAGAACCCAAAAAAATCGCGAAATGAGTAGGAAAAATAGATAAACCTAATACAAACAGAGCACTAGGAAGTTTTCTTGAAAAGGTGATATATGACAAGTGGACATCAGCATTACAAGAGCTGGGATGTTAGAATAAACAGGACCATGTTCTTCAACAAAAATAAGAAGGAGAAAAAGATTAAAAATTCTAAAGATTATTATTAGAAAAAAGATTGTACCATTAGTTAAAAATTTTTTATTATAGATATTGAATAGTTGTACAAACAATATTCAGTAATCTTGATAGCTCAGAGAAATAAGATTTTTCTCGTGACACATCCCCCTCCAGGCCGAAACCAAGTTTTTTGAGTAGTATGAACTAGAGATGCATCAAGTCAAACTAGTTTGATTTTATTTAACAAACTTGGCTTGACTTGAAAACCAAACTTTTTATGTAAAAAAGTTTGACTTGACTTGATTTCAATCTCTTTAGGTTTGACTTGAAATCAAACTTCTTCAAACAGATTGAAGTTTGAATATCATATTGCGCAACGTGTTCATTTCCAATTCTAATTGAGAGCGTGACTTTTGTTTTGACTTATTTGGATAGGTCTGAATCTGCTACTCCGCAAATTAGTTTACAGTTCATATTACTGAGAAGTATATTAAGTTTGGCTTGTTTATTACGTTCGTTTTGAAGTGTGAGCTTTGTGAAATAATATCTGATCCTCATTATTTTTCGGCTCATAATAAGTACCAGATCAAATTGAGTCTGATTTTGAAGGTATTCTTAGTGCAAAAATTAAGAGAAAAAAAAATAAAGGTTATTAATATGGATGTTCATACTTGAGTTGTACAAGTTTGACTTGAACGTTTGAACTTGACTTGAGTTTGACTTAATTTCAACTCAAACTCAAGTTAATCCTTCTGACAAATAATTAAAGTCAAGTCAAAGTGGTCAATCGTACAGGTTTGAAAACTCAAACTGTTTGTCAAACTAGTTAGAGAGAGTTTGAAAAATAATTTATTTAGCAGATATACTTTTTTGTCGAGATTGGCATGTTAGTTGTCAATTAAGATAAAAAAATTAATAATACAATGAGTGCCACATAAAAGTATCTAGATACAGGAAGCGATTATAATCAAAATGGTGTAAATTTTTTGAAAATGATTCCTGTATGCTTAGAATTGCTTGCTGGCAAGTTTCGTTTTATCGATATACCTTTTTTATATTTGAGTGTTACTAGATTAAAACAAAGAAATCGTTGGATAGTTTTTTTATCATACCAAGTGTAATTTAATCTACTTTGGAAGCATTCAATTATGTATTACGTAACGCAAGTTAGGTTCAGGGGGGTCCATGTAAAACGGCGCGTTATACGGGGGGGGGGGGGGGGGGGTTCGAACAGCGCATTACGTAACATTGTTCTTTAACTTAAATAAAGAACACTACGGAATCAAAATCTCCCAACTTTTCAACTGTCGTTTATATTTTACATAGAACCCCTAGATTGTATTATATTGCCCAATCACGCTCCGCTCATGTTACAATAGGACAATAGTATTCAAGTGAAAAAATCTTAAAAATTGTATTAACCAGATCAGGCACAGTAACAGGTGTTTGCAATAAATAGCTGGACCTTTCTTCACAACAGAAAATGAGAAGATACAGAATGAGATAAAGAGGTTGTAAGAGCTTCAAAAATTGCGTTTCGTAATACTTGAACGGCCCCTTTGACAAAAATTTTATGGAAGAACAACAAAATATTATATTTTTGATAGAATAGGTTTAATTAATTTTTTGCGACTTTTCAATGTCGTCTTAAAGAATTAGTTTACTGTTTGTCATTTTATAAATCTGTTCTTTATTTTTACATAATACAAGTATGCACTTTTCAATTTTCATTGTTTTGAAATCACATGCCGTAATATCAAATAAATCAGTATATTTATTTTTCTTAATTAATTCTGCTTCGACTACAGATTTTTTTGTGACAACTTTGTTGATGTTTGTTATTACTATGTAAATTTTCATTAAATATTTTACTAACAATTAGTTGGCTGTCGTAATACAGGGTAAATTCCACGTCACGTTGTCCATCTGTCTTTTGACACCTTTCAGAAACATCACTCATTTCGCATTCAGTTGCCATTAAGTCATTGAAATGTGATCAACTCAATTTGGATCCCATGTGTTGGGAAACCTGTATACTTTACCTTAGGGCATTATCCTGTTTGCCATGTGACCATCACAGGCCTTTTTATTGAAGTATGCACTTTTAAGGCATCTATATTTTATGTAAAGGGTTTTCACCCAGATATTTTTCTTTTGTGGCTCAGCTAGCATCCAGTTTGTGAGTATAACCAACTTGCTCTAACCTTTGTCAAAATTTAAATAATAACTTTATATTCATTAAATCGGTTATACTTATTTTTAGATCGAACACTGATGATGATTTTTTATAAAAATCGAAAAGGTTTTGTTGTGATGTAGCCCTTTTAAGGGATTTTTAATATAAAAAAAAATTTTTTATACCTTTTACAAAGGATTTCTTTCCAATTTTGTGATTGATGGTATACAGTTAACTACAGGAAAACTTTTTCTTTTCCTTGTGGATTTTTAATAACCTTTATGTTTCCTACAGCCGATTTTGATGATATACATAGTTATAAACAAATGAAGATCAAAAAACCGTAAATTTTCGTTTTTTCGTCTATTACTAAAAAGTGAAGCATTCTAAACAAATTTGAAAATAAGAAACTCATAAATCGTATAAGAAACTTCAATATGGCGTTCGCTGAATATGTCTATCCGTATTTTTTCTTTAGAAAATTGCAAAGAAAGTCATAAATTTTGATATTGTGTAAATGTTCATAACTTATGTAATAATTAGGTTAAAACTTAAAACCTTCTTATTACACGAAATGCTGAGACTTCTGGTGCTTAAATTGCTTAAATTATATTTTAATTTCAAAGCAATTGCTCAAATAGTTTAAAAGTTATTTAATTTGTTTATCCCAACATTTGTTTATTTCATTTTTTTTACAACACTATATTTTTGCAACACTATAAGTCAGAAAATTATGAGGTTACAGTAACACTTCGGACAGTTTAGGAAAGAAGAACATTTATGCTATTAACTTAATTAAAAAAAATGACGAAAAGTAATTTTAAACAGTGTAAAATTATTTTGCAAAAATATGTCGATTTTTTGCTGACTTGTAAACAATTAAAATAACTAGAAAAGTAACGTAGAAAAAGTATTTTTTCATATTTAGAAAGACTGAATTTTTATGCACATTTACAAAGAAAACAATAATTGTCCTATGACAATTAAGAACGAAGTTAGACCCCTTTTTTAATTCACATGTTCTTGCAAAATAATTATGTGATATTTAGAATTATTTTTGTATTTTTTTTAAATTAAATTAATAGTGTAAATCTTCTTCTTTCATAAACTATCCAAAGTATTACTGTAACTTCATCATTTTCTTACGTATAGTGTTGAAAAAAAATTAATTTGGGATAAACAAATTAAATAACTTTTAAACTATTTAACCGATTGCTTTGAAATTTAGGGTATGATTTAAGCACCAGAAGTCTCAGTATTACGTGTAATAATAAGGTTCTAAATTAATTTTTACATAAGTTATGAATATTTATAAAAACTCAAAATTTATTATTTATTTTGCAATTTTCTAAGCGATTAATAAGGATAGACATATTCAGCGAAAGCCATATTAAAGTTTTTTTATACGATTTATGAGTTTATTACTCTTAAATTTGTTTAAATTGCTTAACTTTTTGGTAATAGATGAAAAAGGCGAAAATTTACCGTTTTTGATCTTCATTTGTTTATAACTATGTGTATCATCATAATCGGCCGTAGGAAACATATAGGTTATTATTAAGATGTCCATACTACTCAAAAAATTTTGGTTCGGCGTCGAGGGGTAGTGTCACCAACAGAATATTTTTTTTCTTTATTTCTCTGAACTATGACTTATTTCATGTAGTTCGTGTATTAGCTGTATTTAAGGCTTTGTATGTTTTAGATAAAGCTTTAATATATTTCATAGATTTCAACAGAATAAGCTTATATAAATACCTAACCAAAAATCAATAAAATTTGATTTGTTGATTCCTTTTTAAAGTGGCGCAGTCAGTGAGAGCAAAAAAAAAAACGATGCATCAAACTTTCAACATTACATTCTGCTAACAACGCTTAATTCAGCCAACCGGATGATTTGGATGCCGTAAATATATTTCTGAATTCACAGTTCAGTTCATAGTAAGTGATCTTGTATCATATACATGATATGAGATAAACCGATGGTATGGAATTAAGAGAAGACATCAATTAAACCAAAAGCATGCTAAGAACAACCGAGATGAAGTCACTAAGAGCAATAGCAGGGAAGACAAAAAGGGACTGAATACAAAACAACATAATCAGGTATCAATGTGGCGTGCAAGATGGGTATGACATAGTATGATTGGGTAGGCAAAGCCGAAAAAAATGGTTCAGTCATGTAAAAAGAATGGATGAGCACAGACTACCAAGAAT
Organism: Diabrotica virgifera virgifera; assembly: GCF_917563875.1. Lineage (NCBI taxonomy): Eukaryota > Metazoa > Arthropoda > Insecta > Coleoptera > Chrysomelidae > Diabrotica > Diabrotica virgifera. Next base: position 85,698,361 of record NC_065447.1, on the reverse strand, counting down.
TGCGCTAAAAGGAAAACCAGCTGGCAAGCGTCCACCGGAGAGACCACCAAAAATATGGAGAGATAGCTGGCAGTCTACCTCTCAAGAAATACTTCAACGTTAAAATTAACAGATCGACAGATCTACAACAAGTGTAAGAAGACGGAGAAGAAGAACTTCATATACACTTGCACATCTATCTTGCACACTCACACCGCACTCACAACAGCGTTTGATAGAGTCCAACTTAAAGACGGAATCAAAACTATGAAGGCGAATAACGTTATAAAACACATTAAAAAAATCAGGGAACTTACTAGTCAAAATAAAACAAGAACAAAAACAGAACATGGACTAACCGAAGGAATAAAAATGTACCTGCAGAAATCAGGCAGGGCGATAGCAACAGCTTGAATCCCTTTAACATGATCGTGGACAAAATAATAGAAGACGTAAATGAAACCAACTTTGGCTTCTTCTTCTTAAAGTGTCCTGTACTCAATGGAAGTTGTCTACTATACATAATTGTAATCCCTTCTCTGTAAAATGTTTCTGCACAGCAATGTGTGCACTGAGTACTGACAGATTCACTATCAGTACTCTAAAGCATAAAACAGGTCTAGCCAGTTCATAATATCATCCTAAAATTTATGCTTCATTGTATGCAAAACAGAAATATACACATTATACTTCCTTTGGGTACCTTCACACATAGGTATTTTAGATAATGAAAAGTACCCAGCTAGCAAGATAACGTTACATTAACGCTAAATTTAGGTTTTTTTGTATTGTTATGTAACATCTATCAAAAAATGACGTAACTGATACGAAATTTTAATACGTATATTATACGTATGAATTTATTCGGTTCTGAAACGTGGCTCTTTGGTAGGTTTTAATGCGTATGAATTTATTCGTCTCTAACACATGTCTTTTTGGTAGGTATAGAGTCTATAGTCTAGGTTCGAAATAAATACGCGATGGCGCTGCAATCTCAAACGAGATCTTATACGTGTCTATACTATAGACACGTATAAGATCTCGTTTGAGATCGCGTATTTATTTTGAACCTTTCGTTAATACCTAACCTTACATTTCCGTGATTAAAATCGTGTTTGTTTTTATGGAGTATGGAGTTACGTCAAAAAAATCGAATTATTATTGTTGTGTGCCTCAATGTGATTCTTGGATAAAGCGTACCTAATAGTTTTTATCGCTTCATTCTTTCCCTAAATAGGATAAACAAAATAGAATTCTATTGAATAACAGTTTAGTTGAAAAACCAAATGTATGGAAATATCTTCTAAAAATGGGGAAGCAGCCTAGCGTCCTTTTATGAAAGTTTGCAGTTTACGAATGAAGATTACATACTTCAAGGGTATGTTTATGTATTGTAATAATATAAAGTATGTAGCTATTAATAATTTTGTCTCTTTCTCTCACATAAAAGTCAAATATATAATAAATGTTTATTTCAAATATTTAATAAATGTGTCAGCATCATGTACGTGGTTTTATTTACACAATAATTTTAAGTCCTATTTATAAATAATATTTATACCGAAAATTCTCCTAAAAAGTGACGTTTTTATGACGTTAAAAAGTTACGTAGAAATAACGTAAAATTTTATACGTATATTTTAGGTAAAATCTGATGTAACTTTTGTCGTAACTTCTCCCAAAATGTTGACGTTTGTTTGACGTTATATATACGAACACTGTTAGCTGGGTAGATGCCTTAGCACTTAAAGCAACTGCTGACAAAAGCATTGATACATATTATCAAAACAATTCCAGTCGCAGATATATATTTGAATATCAAACAATATTGTATAGGTACAAGTTTGCCAGCGTTGTTGGGATACGAATAGCTCAAAGCTTTAAAAGATCAAACCAAACCTAACATAAATTTCCTGTTCCAGTTCCGATAATACCGAGAAAAGATAAGTGAATAAGAGTGGTAATAAATCGACTAAGAATTGGGCATACAGCATTAACCCACAAGCACCTAACAACCAAAGAGCTACAGCTACCACCACAATGCTCATACTGTAGATGATAACAGTTCACCACATACTTACAGAATGTCCACTTTACTCGTATAAACGCAGCATCAACAACCTTTTGTGAAGAACCAAGTCAAACCTAAAAGATACCTTAAATTATAATTTATCCAATACAATTAACTATATTAAGAATATAAATTTATTTTATAAAATGTAATAATTCTATTGTAATCGTTCGACATCCGTAAAATAACCTTTCATGGTTGATGCGGCTTTATGTATTTAATGTATTAGTTGTAATTTCGATAAAGCTTTAAAATAATTCATAGATTTCAACAGAACAAGCTTATACAAATAATCAAAAATCAATAAAATTTGATTTGTTGATTCCTTTTTAAAATGGCGCAGTCAGTGAGAGCATAAAAAAACGATGCATCAAATTTTCAACATTACATTTTGCTAACAACGCTTAGTTCAGCCAACCGGATGATTTGGATGCCGTAAATATATTTCTGAATTCACAGTTCATTTCACAATAAGTGATCTCGTATCATATGCAGTTGCCCATCTATCAAATTACATTATTGGCAATATTTCTTGAAAATATCGGTCGTTAATATGAGGGTGCGCATGCAGATGTTCGGAAAATTGTATCATTTCAGTTATTGAATGATTCATACGAGATATTTTGTTTGTAATTTTGGCATTATGTACTTAAATCTTAATATGTACCTACGGCATATTGTTATGTTATATGATTCTATCTATTGGTGACAAAATTAGTGATTAGAAATCACCAAACCACGGATTTTCAAATATAACATTTTGCAATTCCGCTTTAACTACTCTACACGTTTAAAATGCTATTAAAGATGAGAAATTTTACCTTGGATTTCTGGTTTCACAGTTTCAACCGGAAGTCTTAATTTAATGTCGCTGAAATAGTAAAAGCACTATATTATTCGACATTCCTTAGCAAGATAAGAACAAATATACTTATAGGCCTGGATTGCGCGTACCAAAAAAAAGCAAGCTGAAAATTTGTTAATACATTTACGGTGTCTAGTCGGACAGACTTTGATGTATGGGAACACTGGAACAGGGGAAATCTTTATTGTGGTACCTATCATCTTGACAAGTTTATGATTGTGAACAGTAGCAGGTTGTTTTTAAGTTTATTCAATAGCAAACTTTATATAATATATAAAAAAACGTTTGTCCGACAAATACGTTGGGCATTCTAATTAGTCCGCCACGTAGAACATGTCAAATGATTTTTGCATGAGAGTTTAATGAAGGGGTAACAAATCAATTGGAAGTTCTGTCCGACAATAGTTATTTATGAAACAGTTCGTGCAGTATGGTTTTTGCGAACGCACGCGATGTTTAGAGCACGAGCGACAACGGAGCGAGTGTCAAAACTTTTGTCGTAATTTATTGCTCATGATGCCATCACCATGACAACGCGAAAGTTAAGGATATTTGATTTTATGAAAGTGTGTCAAAAACAGTGCGAAAAAGTAAGTCTCATTTAAAATACATTGTTACTTCACGCACACTTTAAACATTTCATAGACTGGGAGATATTATACAGAAGTTCATCCACGATTTTTCAAGTCCTGCCTTTTGCAATACTGGAAGGGTAGACGATGTACTTACAATCTGTGGAAACATCCACAAATTTCCTGTGACATTTTCCTGTAAAAATTAGATTTTCCCAAAAAATAAAAATAGGGTTTTGCGATGAATTTCTAAGTCCTGGCATATCCGTAGATAGACAGGATACTATCGATTTTATGAAGAAAATTTTTTGGGCAGGAGGGTTGCAAACGGGGTAACAGAGTATATGTGTATACAAACATGTAAGGAAAATAATGAAATTTTCATGATTTTCTAGGTCCTGCCAACTAAATAAACTAAACATCTTTATTTCAAAATGCTCAGAAAAATATTGGCATGACGTCTCCTAATGTTTAAGTATACTTGTCCTTGGAAAATTCTGCCGAAAATTTTCACCCTGATTCCGTGATTTTCTTAGTCCTGCCTTTAAAAAGTTATAATACGTAAATACAATCAATACCTTTTCGGTACTCGGCAGGAAGGTTAAACGGTTCTTGTAAGACGGCAGGAGTCCTAGATTTGTAAGAAAATTCGTGAAAAAGTCAATGATTTTCTAAGTAATGCCATTTTGGATATGTTTCAAGATTCTTAATATGTCTATTTACAAAGAGGCATGATGGTTTTATGGCTATTTTGTATACAGGGTGGGGCATTAGTGTGACAAAGTCCAATTACTTGTTTGTCGAGTTACAAATTACAGATAGGACTGTGATTTAACAGTATTTTCTAATATACAGGGCTACCCGTTTTGGCAGGGTGACACAAATTTATATTTTTTTAAACAGAATACCCTGTATATTTTTACATTTTTGGATTCTACTCGATGTTCTCTTTAATAAAATATAGTGTTTTGAAATATTATACGAGGTAGTTTAAAATATAATTACGTTTTTTTGTTAATTTTGTAGGAACATTCACACCCTATACATATTGTTAGTGATTTGATATCCAAATTTCTATTAATTTATGTTTAAACGATTTTTAATATAGTCTACTATTTGTCAGTGATTAATAGTATACTAAAATGTTTAATTTTAGTGTACGGGCTTGGTTGAAACTCGGAATGAGTATTTTCTGAGTTTTCTTAAATGGGACACCCTGTATTTTAGTATTATAATAAAATTAAATTTTATGGTACTTTTTTATTTGTTAAGCATTTTCTATACCATATTTATATACCAATTTCGGCAGTAAATTGATACAGACAGATTACTCAGGTGGTTTTTGGGGTTTCTGAACAAGAATGTCACATTAGAACAGATCTTTACCTAGTGCTCGGGGTGACTGATATACACGCCATATTCTTAAATTTCGAAGCTTTCAGACACTAAAGTGATGCAAGTAGATTTTTCGAGGAGTTTTGTGGTTGCTGAACATGAATACGCCATCAGAATCGACCTTCAAAAACCCTCTAAATTCGAGATCAGTCACCCTGGGCACCATGTGATCCGAGGGTCGGTTGTAATGTCATATTCGTGTTTGGCCATCCCAAAAACCCTCGAATAATCTGTTTGCTTTAATTTATTGCCGATATCCCACGAAACTCCAGATGACGTGCCTTAGCAGCAACTCTGGGCACTAGGTTATTCGGTGGTTGGTTGTGCTTGCGTATTCGTAAATCCATAAACCTCCCAAATAACAAAATTTTGCCCTTAATACACTGATTTTGACAGGTTTATGCACTTTTGGATACATGTTATGCACTAAAATGCAATTTCCACCCATTTTTATATTGTACACCTTTTCCTGATGTTATCCTGAACACAATGCAAAGAGTTGCAAGTAGATAGGTGCTGTATTTAAAAATCGATTTATTCTGGTGTTGTTAGTGTTAGGACATTTTGCTATCAAATATAGGAAACAATATCAGGACAATATCTACAATCCTACAATATCAGGAAAACCAGTTGAATGCGGCAACTTAGCGCCTGTTACTCGTAAATGCGTGTGTATTTTGTGTTCGAACAAGTAAGAAGGCGGAATAAAATTGCTATGCAACAAAAATATATTGATAACAATAAACAACGTTTCATGAATATAAAACGGGCAAAACAAATCTTAAAGTCCGCCTACCAATGAAACGAGTGTGATTCATGCTCATAAACATTTTTATTTTCGGAGAGTCGCATAAATGGCCGGACGTCTATTTGTTTAGCAGTGTTTTATTTCCATGAAACGTGATTTACGTTTCATGTTTCTTTGATGTGCCAATAAGTTATGAGATAAAAAATATCCGTTGATCTACCCAAGACGGATGCCTATGACCAGTTCTAGAAGTTCACAATTGATAAAATCGATTCATCTCTGGAAGAGAAATAAACGTAGCAGTTTTCGTTTTCCTCAATAGAATTTTTCTAAATTCTTTTAAACTCAGAAAACAAAAAAACGAAAAATTTTTCAAATCGATTTTTCTAGAGAACTGCGTATTCTTCTGAGTTAAAGCAAAAGTACCTTTTAGTACAAAACTATCCCAGAATTTAATAATCCAGTGTCAGAAATGCTTAAAAGTTAGACAGAAAAGTTATTCGATAAAATATCCGTTTCCGTAACCAAAACGGACCCCTATGACCGGTACTAAAAATTGACAATTGATAATTGACATTTGACAATTGACCTCTGGAAGAACAATAAGTGTACCAGTTTTCGTTTTTCCAAATAAAAGCGTTCTGTAGCTATTTTAAAGAAACTAATTACAAGACTTCGATATGCTTCTTCTAAACAAAGCATATCGAAGTAGAGGTCGTCCGCCAACCAGATGGTCTGATGACATCAAACGGATCGACAGAAACTTGATGCAGACAGCACAGGACAGAAATGCATGCAGAAGACTGAGGGAGACCTATATCCAACAGTGGATAGATCCTGGTTGAATTATGACGATGATGAATTACAGAACGCCATCTTTAAAGAGCTCTAGCTTTCCACGGAAGCATTTTTGAACTAGGTGAATTGAGTTAAATTTTCTTAAAATTATCTGAGGAATCTCCGGTTTTCGTTTGTTATGAGAGTTTCTGGACACCCTGTATAATATAATGGGTAGGGAAAAACAAGCAAAGGAAAGAAAAGCATGGGCAGCTATAGTCAAACAAGCAAAACACACATAACGCCGAAAAGACCTCCTCAAAAAAAAAAAAAAAAAAAAAAGAAAGTAATATTTTAGATAAATATCGTTTAGAACTTTTGAGGAGTTGTGCGTGTGGCTGGCCTCCACACCATGTAAAACTTTAGAGCCTAGAAACCCCAACGGGCGACCATGGCCCTCCATGGGCTGTCAGCGGTCACCGATGATGAGGTAAATTCCCTACTATAACCAATAAATTGTAATAGTATATTAAGTATGGAGAACGGTAAGGGTTTTATACCGATCGAAGACAATTGTTTGAGATCGGTTACCCTTAACGTTCGACATGCTTATAACGTTTTTTGCACGATTGATACCATTATAAATTATAAAATTAAACATTTTCGTCATATTGACTAGTTTCATTCATTTTATCAAGATAGATACTTTGGTTGTTAGCTAGTAACTAGGGTGCATAACAACAATGGAGAATTGAGTTTTTATTTAGTTGTCAATAATTTTAAGTACAATTTTGATTATTATAAATTAAAATATGAGCGAAAGTGAATTTGAAGAAATTTAACGGGCTTGGGAAGAAGGGTGTTCCGCAATTATTCTAATACTAGTAATACTACTAATGTATGCGATTCTGCAGGAGTTTCTGTTAGAAGTGAAACCACAGCCCAAACAAGTGGGATTTCATTAAATAATTTAACAAATTGTACCATAAGTTTCAATATTAATAAATAATTCGTTAGTTTTCTTTATTCTTTCAAAAAATAAATTAAAATTAGGAGATTTTTTAACTCGACGGTAAGTGAATTACTTACCGTGAAAAAAATTGTTTATTTACTTTTATTGCGTTTACTTAGATAAAAATATGATCTAATCACTTAAAATAAAGATGTTACAGTTTGCTATTAGATTTGAAAAGTGTGTAAAACTTCCGAGACATTATTCAGGAAAATAATATTTAATAGTATTCGATTGTTTTAATGACATACAAATTAATTTTTTGTATGATTCATCTTTGCGGTTATCCTGCCAAGTTTTAAACGGTTTTTTTGCACGATTGATCATTTTTGACTGTTGACCGTGACAGATTTTATGTCAGTAGGTGACATTTACTAGCAACTCGACGGTAAGTAATCCAACTCGACGGTAAGTACTCCAACTCGACGGTAAATAATTCACTTACCGTCGAGTTAAAAAATCTCTTAATTTTAATTTATTTTTTGAAAGAATAAAGAAAACTAACGAACTATTTATTAATATTGAAACTTATGGTACAATTTGTTAAATTATTTAATGAAATCCCACTTGTTTGGGTTGTGGTTTCACTTCTAACAAAAACTCCTGCAGAATCGCATACATTAGTAGTATTACTAGTATTAGAATAATTGCGAAACACCCTTCTTCCCAAGCCCGTTCAATTTCTTCAAATTCACTTTCGCTCATATTTTAATTTATAATAATCAAAATTGTACTTAAAATTATTGACAACTAAATAAAACCTCAATTCTCCATTGTTGTTATGCACCCTAGTTACTACCTAACAACCAAAGTATCTATCTTGATAAAATGAATGAAACTAGTCAATATGAGGAAAATGTTTAATTTTATAATTTATAATGGTGTCAATTGTGCAAAAAACGTTATAAGCATGTCGAACGTTAAGGGTAACCGATCTCAGACAATAATTGGAGTCGTCGCTCCGCTCCTTCTCCAAACAATTGTCTTCGATCGGTATAAAACCCTTACCGTTCTCCATACTTAATATACTATAGATTAGTGTTTTTTAAGCATACTCGACATGGCATGACTCAGAAAATTGTGGTGATATGAATATGTTTGTATAACACCCTGAAATAATTTTACAGACACACAATTTAATTTTTTTATAAGAAATAACTGTACAACCATCCTGCCTCTTTGAAAATAGATTTATATTAACCTTCTTGAGATATGTGCGAAATGGCATGACTTAGAAAATCGTGTAATTTTCCACGAATTTTCTTACACATTTTTTAACTATATATAGTAAAAAAGGTGTAACTAAACATCCTGCCATTTTGAATAAGGTCTACTGAAATTATTTATTTTATAACGAAATTTATTTTATGACTTAGAAAATCACGGAACCAGAGTGAAAATTTTATACAGAATATTCCAAGAAACAAGTGCAGTTAAACATTAGGTGACGTCATTCCAACTTTTTTTTTGGTCATTTTGAAATAAATATGATTAATTTATTAAGTTGGCAGGACTTAGAAAATTATGAAAATTTCATTATTTTCATTATATATTTGTATATCTGTATACTCCCGTAGTCCTTTTGCAACCGTCCTGCCCAAAAAATTTTCTTCATAAAATAGATAGTATCCTGTTATTCTATGGATATGGCAGGACTTAGAAATTCATCGCAACTCTCATTTTTTTTTTCATGGAAAATCTAATTTTCACAGGAAAATGTCACAGGAAACCAGTGGATTTTTCCACAAATTGTAAGTACCTTCTCTAACCTTCCAGTATTGCAAAGGGCAGGACTTAGAAAATCGTGGTTGAACTTCTGTTAATATCTCCCGGTTTATCACGCACTGCTATCTATAATGACAGTTTTCACAAAACTAAAAACGTATACATAATATGACACAGAGTAGATAAAATACATTTGAAGTGTTCATAGTCTGACGTTTGAAACCTGTAACCTGTTCCACAATTAATACTTACCCTGTTCCAATGTTCCCGTACATCAAAGTGTGTTCGACTAGACACCGTTAAGCTATTAACAAATTTTCAGCTTGCTATTAGTTAATTTTTTTTGGTAGGCGGGATCCAGGCCTAACATTCTTCCTATTTTTATATTACTTCCGGCTAAAAAATGTGACCATAAATACCACATTATAGTTACAGAAATAGTACATGTAATATTATATTAATCGAGGTGTATTGAAAAGTCGACCTCGAATATATAGTTCCGGTTTGGTGCCATTTCCGGTTAAAAAGTGGTGACAGGAAGTTTATCAAAAAGTACTCAAAATTAGTAAGATTGTATATCAATCGACGCAAAGTTACATGAAGAGTTCAAACGTTGAGTGAAAACTAGGACATACGAAGTCCAATTGTTTTTTAATGGATAACGTCCTTTATATACGCAATCATTTGGTTCCTTCACCAACACTTCCGTAGCAAAATCAATCAAATTGCGTATTTTAAGCTTATTTTAAGCCTATATGCATGCATAGAAAGCATGCATAGCTATGCATACATAGAGAGCAACAGGCTTATTTTAAGTCTATTGATTTGTACCGTGATTTAAGTAAACCTTTATTTTAATTTTTTTAATAGTTAAGTAACCTTTTATCGGGGACTTGATATGAATGATGGACTGAAATTATAGTGCCCGAAACCTGTCGTCCAGGTTATAATAAAACCAACTTATATTTTATTTATATTGACGATTTATATCATTTCAGTAAATTGTATTTGTTATTTGTTATTGTTCTTATTTATGATTCCTGTAAGCTTTGTCTATAAAATTGCTAATTCTTCATGAAAATAAAGCATATTTCTATTCTATTTTATTCAACTGTAAGTAACTAAATATATATTTATTTTTAAACTAATCATTGTACACCGACACTGTATCACAGCTTTAAAATATTAAAAATTGTAAATTTGACTGGAAGAACCGACTCTGTCTCTCGCATTTAAAATACGTTCAAGAAAATACATTTTATAATGTCTCTTTTTTACCTTTTCCATTAAAAATTGAAGAGACTGTGCTGCATCTGAAGGACCTTCATCCTCGTTGTGAAAAGGTGAATAAGGCTTTCAAAAAATCCACCGAAGCAGATATTCAGCCAGCAGGTATACCTCACACGTATTTACATTCCGCTTTCCGCTGACTGATTTTTGAAAAAAGATTGTTAAGATGACAATCGGCAGAAATAAGTGCCATACGCTCGAAAACCATTTAGTTTGGACAAGACGTTATTTTTTGTCGATTCCCGAATAATTTGTTGTTGCACGTGCCTCTAATGGCCAACACGCAGATGGAAGTTTCTTTTGAAACTTGGTGTTTTTGTTGTTATAAACAAAACCAGTAAAAGTAGGAAGAAATAAACGTATAAAGGTTATCAATGTCAATTTAGTAAATCTGTAACAAAACTGTCAAACTTGTTAAATAATAATACATCCATAACTTGATATACAACTGGATACTAGGAAAAATAAATAAATTAGTAGGTATTACTTGTAAGTACCTATTTTTCTACAAATTTTTGACGACTAGAACGTGAAACACAGTTAGTGGGATCCAGATTACTAACTCCAAAAGTATGGCAGCTACATAGCAAAGAAATCCAAGCATCGTAGGTATAGGTACGTAAATACGTTAAAATATGAAGCTAAACACTACCACATCGATCAAAAGACAGGGATTGAGGACACTTTTTGGACCTCCTTGATATCAAATAAAATCAGATTATATCGGAAATAACTTCAAAAGTAATAGTGGCATTGTTGATCGTGTAGAATAGAAGCGACCAAGTCATCACCAACAGAAATAAACAGTGTCTAATAAAGTCAATGAATAAAATGGCCAAAAACTTCAAGAATGGTAGAACTGCAGGACAGTAGGCCTGCAAATATAGTACGGATTGCTAGGATAATAACCAACATCCGACAGAAGAAACTGGAAGAATAAGAATTAGTTGACAAATCTATAAAAATACATCCCCTGATATTGTAAAGAGGAGACCATTTATTATCCCTTACTGTAGAGGAGCTGTAAGAATTTCAATTCAGGATTGACATGGTTCTAACTGTTACTGTAAACTTAGCTACATTGTTTCTCATTAATGCTGTTTTCTTTACCGCAACAAAAAATATCTTCTTCACTAATGCTACTAAATGGGTACCAACCATCGTATAGTTAGGGCGAAAATAAATATTAACACGAAAGAAGAGGGAAAAAAGATCTTTAAAGAAAACAACGCGGGTAACGGTATCAAAGTAAGAACATATGGGAAGAATTCGGAAAGGTCGAATCAGATCTTCCACATAATCAGGACCAAATTTACGACGTTGGCAAAAACATAAATCAAAGAAAACAATAACTAAAGAAGACAAAATAAACAAAAAAACTAAGCGACTAATGAAGAAAAGAAGACAAATACTAGCGGAAAAGAAACACTAGGCTCAATAATACGTAGAACTAAATAAAACAAATAGCAAAGAACTAAAATGCGATATATAAAAATCAAACGAGAACTTAAAAAAGCAAGTTATAGAAAATAGTAGAGGCTAAAAATATTTAAGACCAATACTGGCTATTTAAAAAATTATCAAAATATAGACCAGGGTATTTCATCATCATCATCATCATCATCATACAACCTCTTCTGTCCACTGCTGGACATAGGTCTCTCCCATTCTTCGCTACTCTTCACGGTTCTGTGCTTCTTGTTGCCATTTCTTGGATATTCGGTTAATGTCGTCCATCCAGCGTGTTGGTGGTCGTCCTCTGCTGCGTTTGTCTTCTCTTGGGCGCCAGTCAATTAGTTTTCTTGTGTCTTTCAGTCGCGCAATGTGACCTGCCCAATTACATTTCAGCTTGGCTATACGTTCAACGACATCAGTGATACCTGTTCTTTTCCTTAAGTCTTGGTTTCTTATTTTGTCTTTTTTTGTCACGCCGAGAATAGATCTTTCCATGCGCCTTTGTGCCACTCGCATTTTTAGTGCTGTTGTCTTTGTGAGCGTGAGAGTTTCTGCTCCGTATGTCATAATAGGAAGAACGCATTGGTCAAATGTCTTCCGTTTCATAGCTGTCGGGATGTTGCTCTTAAAGATGTCTCTTAGTGAACCATACGCCGCCAAAGCAAGTGTTATTCGTCGTTGAAATTCGCAAGTGTGATTGTCCTTGCCTATTCTGATTTTATGACCGAGATATATGTACTTTTCTGTCAATTCTACCACTTGATTTTGGATGGTTAGGTGTTCGCTGGGAACTAAATTTGTCATAAATTTGGTTTTACTGATGTTCATTTTTAGACCTATTGTTGAAGATACGTTTTCTAATTCTAGTAGCATTTCTTGTGCTTCACCCAGATCTTCGGTAATAAGTACTACATCATCGGCAAACCGCAGATGATTGAGCATTTCTCCATCTATTTTTATTCCTCTATTTTCCCACTTTAACCTTTTAAAGGCGTACTCGAGGACTGCTATAAATAATTTAGGTGAGAGAGTGTCGCCCTGTCTCACACCTCGCTTGATATGAATTTCTCTGGTAGTATCATGTAGTTTTACACGCATTGTGGCGTTTTGGTATAATGTTTGCACTAACTTTGTAAACCGGTAATCTATTCTACTATTGTTCAGAGCAGTTATAATGCTGTCTAATTCCACAGTGTCGAAGGCTTTGTGAAAGTCTAAGAAGATAAGTACCAGTGGTCTGTTATATTCTATCGACTTTTCTATCAAGGTTTTTACTGTTTGTAGGTGATCGTTTGTTCCGAATTTTGAGCGGAATCCAGCTTGTTCTCGGGATTGGTACAAATCTAACTTTTTTTCTAGTCTTGTCGTAATTATTCAGGTAAACATTTTATAGATGCGGTTCAATAAGCTGATTGGTCTATAGTTTTCCAGGTGCACCTTGTCTCCTATCTTGTGTAGTAAAATTGTTACTGCATTGTTCCATGTTTCCGGTATGCAACAATCTGTTAGACAAAGGTTAAACAAAATTTTTATTTGGTAGAGAAGGGCACGTCCACCCATCTTCATAACTTCTATTACGACTCCATCTTCTCCTGGCGCTTTGTTGTTTTTCATCTTTTTCATTGCGTCCTGGATTTCACTTAGTGTGATCTGTGGCATGAGCTCTGAACCCTGGTTGATAACTTTGCGTGATGCAGCGGCTTCTAAATTCTTTTGGTCTTCTCTTTGGCTTGTATATAGTTCTTGATAGAAGTCTTCAACTATGTGTAGTAGTTCTTCTCTATTTGATGTGGGGACTCCTTCTTTGTTCTTTAGTTTGTGTATTTCGCATTTTCCATTGTTTAGCCGTCTTCTCAGCACTTTCAGACTTTTATTCTCTTCTATAGTTCGCTGGACTTTTTCATTCATAAATTTCCTTAAATCGTTCCTTATAACTTTTAATACTTCTTTGTTTATTTTTCGCAGTTCTTCTTCGTCAGTGCTTTCGTTTCCTTTGATTTTTCTTCTAGTTTCCATTAGTTGCTTTGTTTCAATGGTTGCATGCATTCATTTTGTTGTAGGATTTTATTTATATTGCCTTGGTATTCATTTAAATTCGCTGGGTCAATCCATATTGGGTTGGCTTTCTTCCTAATCATTTTGGATCTTTCTGTTATTAAGTCTAATTTTAGTTTGGCTCTTACTATTCTATAATCGCTGCCTGTGGTAAAGCTTTTAAGGACTGTGACATCGTTGAATATATATTTTTTGTCACTGATTATGTAGTCTATCTCGTTTCTGGTCTTACCATCTGGGCTTTTCCACGTCCATCTTGTGTGGTCTTTTTTAGAGAAGAAACTATTCATCTGGTATAGATTTTGTTGTAATAGAAATTCTAGTAGTGTTTGGCCACGCTCGTTTCTGCCTTTGGATCCAAATTTACATAGTGCTCTTTCCTGTTCATCCTGCTTTAGACCGATTTTTGCGTTAAAGTCGCCGCATATAATCGTGTAATGTGTTGGTGTTTCTTTCAGTGCCGTTGAGATGTCATCGTAGAAGTCTTCAATCTCCTCATCCGGATGGTCCGTTGTTGGTGCGTATACCTGAATAATCTTTATTTTATACCCTCGGTTTAGCTTTACGATTAAATAGGTTACTCTTGTGGATATACTTCTTGTAATCACTATGTCATCTGCAAGTCTTTTGTGTATAAAGAATCCGACTCCCCCGATTGATTCGGTTTCACTACATATACTATAAAATATATGGCCTGATTTTAGTGTTGTCAGGTTTTCTCCATGTCGTCTTACTTCACTGACTCCAAAGGTATCCCATTTTACTTTTGACATCTCGATTTCCATTTCAGTGACTTTTTATTCAGATAATAATTTTCTGGCATTGTAGGTACAGATAAAGAGTGTTAGAGGTTTTTTCGTCTTTCGCGTCGTCAGTTTTATGCCCCCCCCCATAATCCTTGGGACAGACTGATAAATCAGTGTGAGAGTTTCGATTTCTCGCTATACTCACCTGGGGTACATCCGCTTTTGTTTTAAAATCTGACATTTTGTTGGGAGGTATTTGCCTTGAAATACCACGCTGGCAAGGAGGGTTGGTGAGTTTTTAATTCAGCCGTTCATTGTGAGTACCGACGCTGTTTGAAGCCGCCCGTTCCGGGTCAGACGCTTCTAGGTTTGTGATCTTATACTACCCCTAAAATCAAGGGTTGCCAGCTCCGCCATCTTCGCCATCTTCGCCATACCGGAAGTATTCTTCGTCGCCTTGGATGCCGTTCTGGACTTCATCCGTGACCCTGGACAAGGGACCCTTAGCAGGTACTAGCTTCCCGGGTCAAGAAGCTCCTGGAATCTGCGGGGGGCAGGGATTGATTAACTTTTCCTGATAGGACTATCCAGTAGAGTCCAAAGGATTCCAAAGGAGTTCCTACCCGCTATCAGGGTATTTAGCACAAAATAAATCAATTCTTAAATACAGCACCTGGAGACTTCCAACTTTTTGCATTCTGTTTAGGATGGAATCAGAAAAAAATTATATCACGTATATTTTATAAAGTGCATCGTTTGCCCGTTATTTCAGCTTGAATACTTCGATTTGAGTACTCGTCGAAAAAAATTTACATTCAATTACCCATAACTCACTTTGAATTAACATCAGTTTAGTTCTTTAAGTGAGGAGTGTATTCAGTTTTTTATTATCTTCAATTCTGGTAATAATAACTTTTTTGTAAAAGCTTATAGTTTTTGAGTTATACTTGAAAAACAGCTTTAAAGCATGCATTTTCTTACGAAAATATAAAATTTTAGATCCTCAACTCAAAAAGCATTGATTTATGTTAATAACTTTATGTAACAAATTTTGCTTATACTTTGTCCTTATATCGATTTATGGTATTACTTTTGATAAAATAATTTTCACCTCCGAGAATGGGTGGCTTCCACCCCCAAGGTAAAAGTGCAAGTTTGCATCATGCTACCTTTATTGCTTGGGTATCCTCTAACTCCGCACCAATTTTCATGAAAATCGATGGAGGTTCAACGAAATCCGAGGTGAAAACCTTCAGTGACTCCACTAAATGTTTAATCATTATAATAACTGTTTTATTAACAAAGGAAAAAGTGAATCTGCAAAGTTTTTTAAATCTGAAAAATTACCTTTAAAATTATTGGGTTTTGAAAGCTATTCGCAAATAGGTAATATGAAAGCTGATACTTGGAAAAGCTCAGTCGAATGTCTATTTTGGAATTGTCTTTCACTTTGTTATAACTCCGGTTCTAACAATCTTATCAAATTTTACTATACGTCCTTTTTTTTTTCATTTTTTCAAGAGAAACAATTTTAATTTTGGTAAAATTAAATGCTCCTAATAGTTTAGAAGATCCAATCGTTTAAACAACTAAATTGAATGGGTTATTGTCAGGATAACATTCCTGGCAACCATGTTTTTAGAAAATAAAAAAACTATTTTGCGTCGATGCTGCTAGTTTTACTAAAAACATTTCTATTGAACATTTGTGTACATTGACAAGGTACATTTATTACAAAAGTAGGTATGTACTAACAGTCCATGCCTATTAGGTAAGTATGTAGTTATTGATATTTGAAAACACAAAAATCTTATCCTGTTTCCACTCAAAATCGAAATCGTGAGTAAAATAAAATAAAAAGGGGCATTTATGAAGAACTAATTTTTATTTCAGAAACAAATGCCATTTATTTTTTTTTATATTATTTTTAGGCCCGGTTGTATAAACGCTAATCCAGAAGTTGATTATAATTAAGTTGTTTTAACAACCATCAAATAACAAAATCCGTTGTTCGTACGTCAATCAGTTGATTGTAATCAATTATGTTAATCATAATTATGCTATATAACCTAATTTATTGATTAATGAATTATTAATTAAGATAAAAGCAGGTTTTGTTTATATTTGATTTAGAGTTGGACTACCATCTCCATATAGCTATTTCAGCATCCTCATGCATCCTGAGTGAAGCTACGCAGTCACAACTCTGAAAGAAACATAAACAATCTGCCTATTTAAGGGAAACCATCGCGATGCAATGATTCCACCTTTTAAGACGCAATTTAGCGACATCTCTCGTATTACGAGGAAAACAACGAAAAGCCCTAGATACAAAGTTTACTACTTTTTAAACAATTAGAATAATTGAAATAAAAATATAATAAACAATATTTTAAATCTAAGACTTTTCGTTAATAAACTGCTTTCTGATTGCATCTTGTATCTCCAGCTTTTACAATATATAAGCACAGAGACGACGAAAATAGGAGAAAGCCAATAGAGGACACTTAGGCCACGCATTCACCTTCTCTTATTCTAGGAAAAGGACCGAAAGACAGTTTCCAAATACTCAAAACTGAGTAAAAATGAAAAAGATAAAGGCAGGTTTTGTTTATATTTGATTCAGAGTTGGACTACCATCTCCATATACCTATTTCAGCATCCTCATGTATCCTCAGTGAAGCTATGCAGTCACAACTCTGAAAGAAACATAAACAATTATTAACTAACATAACAATTATTAACATAATTGATTAATAAATCTCATAATTGTAATTAGTGTTGCCCAAACGCAAGACCAAGACGAGACTTAGACAGTCTTGGTCTTGGTCTTGCAACAGTATACCTGGTCTTGGTCTTGGTCTTGGTATTGCGCTCCAGGTCTTGGTCTTGGTCTTGCAGCAAGAGTCTTGCAAGTCTCGCAGTTGCCCATTAGCCTATTACATATCTTAGAACAACGTAACAGAGTAGGTAAACTTGAATTATTTATTCGTTAACAATATCGCTGTAATAATATTGTTGCTAGAACATAAATGGTCGTTGTACCTATAGGTACCGGATACCATACCGGTACCAATGAGTTACCAATCAAACTGTGTTTTTTTTCTCAAAGTTCGCATCATCCTGTGGGATATTCTAGCCTTTATAAAATACTGAAATTAAAACCCTACTATAGTCTGATATTTTCTTAACATTCTGTTTGTTTATTCATTGGCTTATGTTGGATAACAACCTGTATTGATGAAAAACATGGCTAGCTAAAAAAGTACCTCAACTTTTTATTATCCAACATAAGCGAATGAATCAAAAAACAAAATGTTAAGAAAATGTGAGGCTATAGTTGGGTTTTAATTTTAATATTTTATAAGCTAGAATATTCCATATGGTGATGCAAACTTTGAGAAAAAAAACATAGTTTGATTGGTACACCCCGTATACAATGACAATTTACCTGCCTAGCAACAGTATTATTACAGCGATATTGTTAAAAAATAAGGCTATAACATATGTATTAAAAAAAGCACTTCAATCGGACAACAGGTTTAGGAAATTCAAGACATCAAAAATGGCCCGTTTTTAAGGTGGTGTGTTAATTTCTTGGAGTAGTGTATATCACCAAACACAAAGAGTAACAAAAGAACAGTCGATTGATAAAACAAATGACCAATTTAATTTAACTACAGAAAAAACTGCTATAAATGTGCTTTTGTCTTGCATACATTTCACTGTAAATATTTCTTTGTTCAATGCCTCGGTAGACAGTATATCGTTACTAAATATTTCGTTATTTTGTTTACACGGTATATATAGCCGGCATTATCTGCATTAATATGTCTCGTTATTAATACTTTTAAGTATTAGCCGCATTCTTTCAGCAAATTTTGTCTAACTGAATGAGGTCATTGCACAATCAACAGATAAAATATAAGTCTTACTATTCTATATACCGATAAGATTTGTGGTGTTTAAATTCCTAGAAAACTAATAAGGAAAAAAATTAATTACTTATTAGGTATATTTTTTATCAGCTATTGTCGGCATCGCAAGGTCGGAACGCAACAATATTATTAATTTATAAACAAAGGCCGGATTTATTCTTAAAACCTGGAAAATTAATTTCAGAGCGAAGAAGTCGTCTGCTGGGAAAGATTGTAAAAATATTTTATGTTTGCATTATAATAATGATCTCTGTGTTCGTGTCAAATGTGTCAAGTGTTATTTTAATAGATATTTTGATTCGCTATGTATATTTGTGGTATTGTTCGTAACACGCATAAGCCCAATTTTCCAAATTTTTGTTAAACATTTTTTTGCCTCTCATAGAGTATCTAAGAATATACCCGAAATAATATACTCTCTAAAACGACCCTCAGTTCTAACTGCAAGACGCAAGAGTCTAGCAGGCTTAGTCTTGTTATTGCTCAAATCTTGCACGGTAAGTCTTGTTCTTGGTCTTGCCCAAATTAGGCGGTCTTGGTCTTGCAAAAACGCAAGAACAAGACCAAGACTGCAAGACCAAGACCGATTTTGGTCAACACTAATTGTAATCAATTATGTTTTCAGCATCCCAAACTAAGGTGGCATTGACAGTTGGTGACAGTAATTAGATATTTGATAATGATCAGTTAATTAAATTTTTGATTAGCGTTCGAACAACCGGCCATTCGTCTTCTGGGTCACTGTTCACTGTTCTCTCTATTTGTTGTTGGATTTGTGAGTGTATCATCATAGGCCCTAAAGTCTTCTGGTATATTAATGTATTATTTTGGAAACATCTTCTAATTTCTTGGTGTTGATAGGAAGTTTGCCATTGTATGTTTACTCGACGAAAGTGCAAAAGAAACTAAAATTAGCTGTTCCATAGTCATATTATTAAGCGACACGTTTTTACATTGCGTGGGTAAACGATAACATTCCAGTAATATTATCCTTTTTCCGCTCAACAACAATGTTTTTACATCAAGGCGGCCGGCGATTTTATCGTTTTTTCGCTCAGCAGATAGAAAATATAAATATTCATACAATGGCTATCTCACTTTAATTTGCCATATTTTTGGAATGTTATCCTTTTTCCAATCACCCATTCAATTGTTATTAACAAATTATCTGTCGTTATGCTTATGGTGTTAAAGCTGCTATTGCTACGTCATGTGTTGTTGTTTTGATATTTATACGAGCTGTATTGATGTGTTTAGGCTCTATAATTTCTAGGTCGAAGCGAATAAAATTATTTTTTACTATTTCTTCCGCTTCTCCAATAGTTTTGTTTCTGCGGCAAAGAGACTGATATATTTGATATTCGTTCAGTTTTATGAATGTTTTTTTTATGAAGTGTATCTCTGATATTAAACATAAAACATAATATATCGTTTTTGGTTGTTTAAGGTAAACAGTATCTCCTGTTGATGTTGCAAGAGGCCATGTGCTTTCCAATGTAATATTTTTAACTGTTCCGCCATTTTATCTTCTATTAGTTTCTATGCTATTTAGTCATTGTAGGATTTTTTATTGACCTTCTTCTGTGACTTTTAGTCCCGACTATATCATATCTTTTAGCTTCTTACATATTCGGAAATTTGTCAATTGAAAAATGAAGTACGTATTTGGTGTTTAGAGAGTTTCAATTTGGTCTACCTAGTAGTTTTTATAAACGCGATTTTTTGTAAACATTTAACATTTGTAGACCGTGTTTTACTAAAAAATGTCCCCTATTTAAAGGAATATATCTCTATTTTATATTTAAATTAAACTATGCTAAATATCGGCATTTGGGTCGTAAAACCTCATTTAGTTATTTAGTGACGTCTCGACATAGTTCCGGGTCGGTCGAAATTCACGCAATTCAAGCGAATCGCAACATTAACCACGCAACACAAACAGTATTATGTACGTACAGACATCCAGCAATAACGCACAAACACACGCTGGTGCAATATTATAATTGATCATGTTGTAGAAACCGGCATCGTATATCTCATATTTCAATTGCACTAGGTAGAAGGGCATTTTGTCATCAATCACTTACGGATGAGATGGCCTTCCAGTACATTTACCATTCGCCAGCAGTTTCCTCGCATATTCTCATCATATTGGGCACTTGCCCATATTGTCCAGGCCCATTCCTGGCCGGTGGAGGGTCGGCATTATGATCTGCGTTGATCCAGATCTGATTTTAAGCGGAGCGGAGATTGTT
This sequence comes from Diabrotica virgifera virgifera, assembly GCF_917563875.1. Lineage (NCBI taxonomy): Eukaryota > Metazoa > Arthropoda > Insecta > Coleoptera > Chrysomelidae > Diabrotica > Diabrotica virgifera. The sequence continues at coordinate 85,677,478 of NC_065447.1, read as the reverse complement.
CGAAGTAGCAGGTGCAGAGATAAAACTACTAACTTCTGGAAATTTAAATGTTTTTCGGGTTGACTTAGCAGCAATATTTTTTTAATATACAAAATACATTATTTTATTCAGTATGAAAATTTTTTTAGTCCTTGTCGTAATGACAAAAATTACAATTATTATACCTATTTTAACAAAATAGTACATAGTAGTAAATAGTTGAAATAAATAAAAAGGGCAAAGAAATATGTATGAGGATTTGGTTCTTTTTTCTTATTATTTTAATATTCTTTTTATTTATTTTCCGTTATTCTACTTATAGTCCAGGAGCCAGGGGGTTGATTACTCACTTTTATGTCACCTTGGTATCTTAAGGTGATACAGTAGCGATCAACAGGTAGCCAAAACGCGTTCCAAGATTGCGGCTATAATTTGGAATATTTTTTCGAGATATTTGGCACACGTATTCGTAATATAATAAAGAATGGCGGTACAGAGCCCAATTTGAAAAATATATTAATATGTGGAAATTACTCTGTAATTAAATACAATATTAAAAAAACGAGCCTGTACCGCCATTAAGAAGAACAAAAAAATACACTTTTTTCAAATAAACTTTTTTATCCGATGCCTAGATTTTGTGTCATTTTGGAACTACTAATGAAATAAAAGATTTTAGTAGTTCCTAAAAAAAAATATGCGTATTTATAAAAATTAAACATTTAAAATTTCACTAAAAAGTTACGAAATAATTTCTTTATAATTATATACTGTTTTCACCCAATTTAAAAAAAAATGTGAAAACTTTGAATGTGAATGTCCGTCTCTCCGTCTGTCTGTCTGTCTGTCTGTGAACACAACTCCTCCGTCATTATACCAGTTAGAATGACAAATGAGGTGTCAAATGGAAGTTTATAATCCAAGAATGGTACTAACGGTGAGAAATTTGACCTAGGCTGTCTGTCCGTCTGTCCGTCCGACCGCGAATATAACTCCTCCGTCATTATACCAGGTAAAATGACAAATGAGATGTCAAATGAAAGGATGTCATAGTCCAAGGATTGTACTAAAGGTGATAAATTTGACCTAGGCTGTCTGTCTGTCCGTCCAACCGTGGATATAACTCCTCCGTCATATATTAGGTAGAATGACAAATGAGGTGTCGAATGAAAGCTTAAATTCCAAGGATGGTACTAAATGTGAGAAATTTGACTTAGGACTTCCGGATTTAAAAATGCGACCAGATAGAAGTACTGTTTTAAAGTCACCGGAATAGTACAAGTGATATATTATTCGACGCGCCTTTGCAATACAAGAACAAATATATACTTCCGGTTTCATGATTGCCTATCTGTCCGCAAATACAACTTCTCCGTTATTAATACAGGTAGAATGACAAATGAGGTGTCGAATGAAAGCTTATAACCAAAGGATGGTATTAAAGACATCGGACTTTCGGTTTTAAAGTTGCAACCGTAAGTACTGTTTTAACGTCACCAAAATAGTATAAGCGATATATCATTCGACGTGCCTTAGCAAGATGAGACCAACTGTAAAATTTTCGTTTATATACCATTTGCGGTTAAAAAGTTCTAACCATAAGTATCATTATAGTCGCAGAAATAATACATGTAACATATCAATCGAAGAGTATTGAAAAGTTGAGTTTGAATCTTTAGTTCCGGTTTTGAAGTCATTTCTGTTTAAACAATGATGACCCAAAATTTAGTAAAAATTACTCAAAATTATTAAAATCGAGTTCAAATATCGACTTCCAGTTTTACTTTCGATTACTTTGGGTGAAAACCTAGGCCTTTTGAAGTCCAATTACGTATTTATAAGATATTTATTTATAACAAAATTAAGCAATGGTTAGGTAAAGAAAAGTGTCAATACTCACAATCTTATCCTTTTATTGATGTTAAAAAATTAGCTACCAGTTTAGGGACTTAAAATTTATGTCCCATTATCAAGCCAAAATAAGAGGTCAAATTGTTTGTTGTTGAAACAAAATCAAAAGATATCAGTTACAAGTAGGCTTGCAGCTAAGGTGCTTAGTGTCATGCTTTCAAAGTCATCATCTCCTCGCGATAGGACCACGTTCACTCAGATGTTAGGTAGGGACTTTAGTTAGTTGTGTGTGTATTTAAAAATTGAAAAAAATTGTAGCCAAGATAATTTTCATCATTTAACAAAATTAAGTTTTAAAACATAAACTTTGAAAATCTGGCCAATGGAAGTTATAGAGCGACTGAAACATTTAAGCTTTGGTAAAACTTTATAATATGTTAATTTTTGACTAAGATATGGAACTTTTAATAACGCGCTCTGAATAGCTCAGAGAAATAAGGGAAAAAAATATCCTGTTGGTGACACATCACCCTCTAGGCCGAAACCAAATTTTTTGAGTAGTATGGACATTTATAATAATAATAACCTATATGTTTCCTGTAGCTGATTTTGATGATATACATGGTTATAAATAGACGAAGATCAAAAAACGGTAAATTTTCGCTTTTTTCGACTATTACCAAAAAGTTAAGCATTTTAAACAAATCTGAGAGTAAAAAACTCATAAAACATATAAAAAACTTCACTATGGCGTTCGCTGAATATGTCTATCCTTATTAGAAGCTTAGAAAACATAAAATAAATAATAAATTTTGAGCTTTTTAAAAATATCCATAATTTATGTAAAGATTAACTTAGAACCTTCTTATTACACGGAATTCTGAGACTTCTGGTGCTTAAATCATACCCGAAATTTCAAAGCAATTGGTCAAATAGATTAGAAGTTCTTTAATTTGTTTATCCCAAATTAATTTTTTTTTTTTGCAATACTATAAGTCAGAAAATAAAGTCGTAATACAGGGAGAACAATCACAGGTAATCACAGGGAGATGCGCTGGCGTGTCTCCTCCTCAACATACCTCTGGAAAAGGCGGTCAGAAATGCCCGAATAGACAACAGAGGAAATATTTTTAATAAATCATCCCAAATTTTGGCATATGCCGATGATGTGGACCTAGTTGCCCGCACAACACGCAAACTAGAAGAAATGTATAACACCTTCTCTAACGCCTCGAAAAATATGGGCCTGAAAGTAAACGAGGAGAAAACTAAGATGATGTCATTAACACCCAGCAATAGAGCCAGAAACATCGGTCACCATTTCTCTGTTGATAACTCTACATTTGAAGTGGTGGACAAATTCACATACTTAGGCTCCCTGATCACCAAGGAGAACGTCACGCCGGAAGAAATCAAGCGAAGGATAATCCTAGCGAAGAAATGCTATTCTGGACAGAGTAGACATATGAGAAGCAGAAACTGAAGTCAAAAAACAAAAATAACCATATACAAAACCCTTATACAACCAGTGTTGACATATGGATCGGAGACATGGACCATCTCCAAGACAGATGAAAACCTTCTGCTTATATTTGAACGAAGGATCCTGAGAGGCATATTCGATGGCATCTTGGAAAATGGTATTTGGAGGAGGAGGTACAACTACGAGGTATACCACAGGTATATACATATTGTTATGATCTGCTTCTTATTAATTTTATATTAATTATTATTTATTTGATTAATTATTTAATTGTCGCAAATCATACATAAAAATTGAATAAAAAATCTCAGGGTGCCTTTTTTATACTATTAAAAAAAAATCCAAATTATCTCACGTTATACTTATCTTCTCTCGTGGGTTCAGTATCTCTGAGTTGATCCTAATCGGGATAAAATAGGTAAAAGAAATAAAGCAAAATATTAACATAAAAATACAGAATTGTCCTCTATTTATCAAAATCAATACTCTGAAATCTATCAAATAGAAAAACCTGTGGACACAGATGTCCGAATGAAATTTTTACTCTTAAATTTTTACACTTAAATTTATTATAGTTAAAAAAAAACAATTTATCGGTTTGTTCCCGATGACTTTGGTAAAACAAACTAAACAAAAAAAATTTATGTATTCGCAAGATTACCTATATTTACTATTTACTTTTTGAAATATTGGAATTTTAATTCATATGCTTTCTACTCAAAAATTTAGTTTCCGAACATAAATATCTCTTTCACATAAATTGACTGACCTTTTGCTTCACTCACTCTGATGTCTTCTCGTGACCCAAAATAGCTCTCCCTCGTTGACTATGTTAAAGGCTACTCATCAAAGCCCTCTCCTTTGTCCAGCTTCAAAACTATCAGCATACCAGCACCAATTCTCCAACAAGCCGGGCCTTCTTTTGACACGTACTCGATTCAAACAACACTCCAAAAATTCTCTGCTCTCCTTCTCACAATAATACAGAACCAAACAGGTATTTCGTCTCAATTTGATCTGTCTCTCGTTCCACTTTTCAACACTATTCTCCACTATCAAGCAGCCACTGGTATCTGCTAACTATCTATCCACTAAACACGTCGAACCGCTCCTCCTCGATGCCAAAAACATAATGACTGTTCTTTCAAACTGTCTCAATCATCCAATCCATTTTCCCCTTCATATTGCCAGGAATAAAAGACATCGGCTTTTCCATTCGACAAACAAACAGTCACCCTCAAAATTATTCCGATCATCCTAATTACTTTCTGAGAACTATACAATATTTACTCGTGTTGAAACAAAGATACTAAAATTCCAAACTTTCTCCATAAAACCCCTTTTCTAGAAATTGATAATTACCTCTAAACTAAACAATCTTTTTCCATTTTAAATCTAAATACATCGTTATTTTCACTTTAATTATTCACAAAAGTCTTTAATGGTTTATCGGAAAGCTCATTAAAAGAGAAATCCACTTACATCCAAAGTACATTCTAAGAAATATTTACAACTCCATATACAGGGTGTATCAAATTTATGTGCCCGCGTTATTTAAAAAAAAATTTAATTTAATTTTTAGTTTGCTTTTGATTGATAAAATGCAAACACAATAACATCCCCGCCTTGTTTTGAGATAAAATCAGTATTAGTAAGTGCAACAAAAAAAAATTGATTTTCTCTCGACAACAACACTTTTCTCTTGTTATCATTTTATCCTAACCTAATTCTCTTATCCTACCTTAAATTTTATGCATTTGTCTTTATTCGTGGTATTTGTACACATCATGGATATTGTAAACTCCTCGTATCTTTTCTGAATCCACATGCCTCAGGACATAACTGTTTATTCCATTTTCATTGTGCACGATGTATGGACCCTCGAAAATAGGCATTAGTTTTGTGCAAACGTCCCCAGTGAGATTTGATACTCGTAATGCCCTTACCAGCACCTTTTCTCCCTTCTGAAAAGTCACTGGGCGTCGTCTCCTATTATGATTTTGTCTTTGGAGATATTTTTCATTACTGCGCTGCAGCCTCCTCTGCACAATTTCCAAAACTCGTTGGTATTCCCTCTGCTCAGGTTCTTCCCATGGCCGTAATGGCATAACACCCTTCATGATATATTCAGGAGTCTCTTTTGTCACCGTACTTGGAATCGTGTTTAAGTAGTTTTCCATTTCTGCCACTTTCCTGTCCCATCGTCTATGTTGTCCATTTGCAGCAATGCGAAGGAATTTCGTAGTCTCCTGTATAAAACGCTCTGAAGGATTACTTTGAGGATGTCGGATACTGACGAAATTTGTCCCTATTCCCCTGTCTTGAAGCTGTCCCTTGAAATGCTCACTCCGGAAATACGTCGCATTGTCTAAAAGAATTCTTCTTGGTGTTCCTACGGTGGCTATAAAATTGTCAATCTTTCTCATTATTTCTTCCCCCTTTGTTGTACGGCAACTGTATAACTTTACGTATTTTGAAAAAATATCAACCATCACCAAAATATGCTTGTTCCTTTGCGTGGTAATTATCAGATCACTTAACATATCTATTGCCACAATATCCAATTTTTGACAGGATACAATATTTTTAGCAATATTTTCATTTCTGAAATTTCTGCTTTTATATTTTTGACATATTTCGCATTTTTGGGTCACTTCTTTGGCAATCCGGTAATCCTTTCGGCAGATATAGTTTTCTCGAAAAACTAGCCAAACCTTCCTGCTACCGATATGCCCATTGTCATTGTGTAATTTTTGTATGATCCTCTCTGCCAATGTCTGTGTTACCAAATATAGTTCCTTTCCATCGATTCTTTTGAAGAATATGTCATTTTCTCTCTTCGCTCTTCTTTTTTCCTTTTCCTCCAGTTCTTCTTGATTTATTCTTATTTCGTTTAACGAAAACAAACCTTCCTCTTGTGTCAAGATATTTAGTCCCACCTGAAAAACAATTCCTTCCTTTTTTCCAGTGTCTTCATCACGTGTGAGGGCGTCGGCTATAATGTTGTCTTTTCCTTTTATGTATCGAAACTCAAAATCATACTCCTGCAGCAACAAAATTCCTCGATGTATACGATTGTTAACCAGTCGCTTTTTCATGATATGCACTAAAGCTGCGTGATCTGTTTCAATTGTAAATTTTGCTTCCAATAGATAAAACCTTAACTTATTTACACAAAAAAAGTACGCTAGCAAACTCTAATTCAGTCACACTGTATTTTCTTTCGTGTGTTTTTGTCACCCGGGAAATAAAACAAATTGGCACTTCTTGATTGTTCTGTATCTGCGACAAAACTCCCGCGAATTTTTTGATGGACGCATCAGTTCGTAATATGAAAGGTAAATTGTACATGGGATGATATATTTTAGTTCCTTTCGAGAATTCTTCTTTTAATATTTGGAAAGCTTTCTCTTGTTCTTGTTTCCAATTCCATTTAACACTTTTTTCAGTAATTTTATCAATGGAATCTCCTTCTGGCTCAAATCAGGAATTAGTTTTTTGAAATAGTTGATCGTACCAAGAAAACCTCTCAATGTTTTTAAATTCGTTGGCCTTGGGTATTCATCTATGAGTTTTATCCGGTCCTCGGCTAAACTAACTGTTTTTGTTTCCAATTTAAAACCCAAATATGTCACTTCTTTTTGAAAAAATTGACATTTTTCAATATTCAATTTTAATCAGGCCTTGTCCAGCTCTTCTAATATAATTTTTATGTGTTTTAAATGACTCGATTTATCTGGTGAAAAAATTAGTAAGTCATCAATGTAGTGTACTATAAAATCTTCATACCTGTTTAATATTGTATGCAGAGCTCTTACCAGTGCGGCACAAGCACTTTGTAACCCAAAAGGCACTACTTTAAATCGGTACACAATACCATCGATCGAAAAAGCGGTGTAGTTTCTACATTTTTCTGCTAAAGGTATCAACCAAAAACTATGTTTTAAGTCAAATTTAGAAAAAATATGTGATCCTGTAATTCTCCCAAAAATAGCCTCGATATTGAGAGGTGATTCATATTGAGATACCGTGTGTTGATTTATATTCCGGGCATCCAAACATAGCCTCAATTCTCCACTACTTTTTTTAACAATCACGATTGGGTTGATATACGGACGGTCACATCTCTCTATGATTTGATTTTCTAACATTTTATTGATTTCTCCTTTCACCTCCTGTCGGTACTTATATGGGATGGGGTAAGTTTTCGATCGAAAATTTCCTAAGTCTTTCACCTCAAATGAATGTTCATACTTTTTGGCTACTCTGTTTTCTTCATTTATTAAATTTTCATACTCCCTCAATATTTCACGCAGTTCCTTCTCCTTTTCTTCTCCACATATCAATTTTATTTCTTTCTCCTCCGATTCTTTACACATGTTTATTATGTATTCTGCCTCCTCCATTTTGCATACTTCTTCTTCAAATACCACAGTTTCCATGGTATCTTTTTCGCCCTCTTTTTCTAATCTGATCTCTTTTTCTTCTGGGCTCATCTCTTTTTTCGAGGAATCCCAATCTTCATTTTCTTGTGTCAATCTTTCTTCTTCTTTTTCTTCTGCTGGGCTCATCTCTTCTTTTGAGGAATCCCAAGCTTCATTTTTATTTGTCAATTTTTTTCTTCTTTTTCTTCTTCTGGGCTCATCTCTTTTTTCGAGGAATCCCGATCTTCATTGTTTTTATTTATCTTCTCCTGCTTTCTTTTCTTCTTTTTCTGTCCTTGCTTAATTGACAAATTCATTTCCACCGTTTGTTTTTTGTCTGCATTATCCCTTTTCCGTTTCTCATGTTCCTTGTCCATTTCCAGAATGTTAGGTTCTTCTTCTTTTCCATCTGTGATTTTCATCGTGTTATTTTTGAAATCTATCACCACATGTTTTTCTGACAATTCATCCACTCCTACGATCATATCATGCATCATGTTTGGCATTATAACACATTGTAGTGCATAAAATTTCTTCCCCAATCGAACCCTTATTCGTATTCCTTCATTTATTGTTGCCAAAGTCCGTTTATTTGCGCCCACTAAATTTACCCTGGGAATTTTGTAAATCAAATTCGTCAAATCAACCTCTTCTATTACTTTTCTGTTAATCAAAGTAATTTCTGAACCAGTATCAATCATAATTTTAATCGGTTTCTCATTTATAAAACCATCTACCAATTTTAAATTAGATCCACTTCCTTTATCATTATTTCCTGCTAATTTAATAAATTCCTTCGGGTGACAAAAAATTCCTGTTTGCTCTTTTGTTTTTAGTGAGCGCTTTCGTGAAAAGACGCTTGCTGTTCTTCTTCGCTTCTTCTTCCGTCGCTTTGTCTCTCATCCTCATATTCATATATTTGCGTGTTGTTTACCGCTCTTCTGTTTTCTCTTTGTCTGTCGGACCCGTATCGGTTTCCACGATTTTCCTGTTCATTCCTTCTATTATCATTTCTGTCCTCTTGATTTGTGCGGGTGTTATTTCTATTCTGGTTTTCTCGATATCTGTCTTCGTTCCATTGCCGTTTTCTTTGTTCATAGTTTCCTCTTCCGTTGTCTTTATTTTCGTTTTCTCTTCTTGTATAATCTCTCCTAAAGTTCTGTCTTCTATCTCTATAGTCTCGATTTTCGCGTTGTCTATAATTATCTTGCGATCTTCTTATTTCTCTTTCTCTCATTTTTGCTTCTCGTATTTGTAAGAATTGGCACAAACTGTCGATATCTTTGTAGTTTTGTAAAGTTATGTGATCTTCTAAGGTATCTTCAAAATGTCTGGCTATTAGTTCTACTAGCTGTTCGGACGAATAATTGTACTGTAGATGTTTTGCATTGTTGTATAATTGTAATGCATATGTTCTCTCTGAAATACCCATTCTATCATGGTACCTCCCATTTTGCAATTCCTTTTTTATTTCTAGCTGTTGTATTTTTCCCCAGAAATAACTCAAGAACTTTTGTTCGAATTTATGCCAATTGTCCAATTCTTCTTCTTTGCTATCGAACCATAAATTTGCCTCATCTTTAAGATGGTTCCTTATCGTTTCTTTGGCTGTCTCGAAATTACCGATGTGTCGTATTTTCTTTTTTAAATTGTTTATGAAAACTACTGGGTGAAATTTTTGACATCCCCGCCAAATCTTATTTTTACATCCTCTGTACTATGGATAATCGTTTCTCTTCTTTCTCCGAAATTCTGTTGCGTCCTGTTTTCGGTGACTTGTTTTTCTATTTCTGTGATTCTTTTTTCCACTTCTTCTCTGTCTATTTGAATATCATTTTCAAATTTTGCTTCCATTTCTTCTATCTTCTTGTCTTGTTCCGCCATTTCTTTCCTGACATTTTCTAAACAAACTTTTACTTCATTTTCATATTTGTCTAGACGCTTTCCCATTTTTATATTATTCTCTTCTATTGCTTGTTTCAGTTTTTGTTGTGTTTCATCCATTTTTTGATCCATTTTTTGCTGTGATTCATCCATTTTTTGATCCACTTTATCCATTTTCTTTGATGTTTCTTCCTGATTTTTATCCATTGTCCTTTTTGCTTCATCCATTTTTTGTGACTGGAGTTGCATCATTTGTAATAATTTATCTATTCCTGACAATTCTTGATTTTCTGATGCCATGATTGTTGTTTCGAAAATGTCTTCTTGTTCTATATGTTCTTCTTGTTCCAAATGTTCTTCTTGTTTTTTGTTTTCTTTGCTTTTGCTTCTGGTTGTTATCGACATGTATTTAAAATTTATCCCCGCCTAATATGAAATTCGAAAATACCTTGTATGCTGTCGAGACGAAAATTTTTCTCTCCCCAAATATAACCAATTTATCCCACAAATTTTTAAATATTTCAAAATTCAAATCAATCAAAAATAAAATAAATATGTACAAACTGTACCTAGATAAAAAAATTAAGTCAAACAAATATTTCAAAAATTTTAAATATATCCACTCTTTCCGACGGGCAAATAAATTTTCCTCCACCTGTTTTTTTCTTTTCCTATCCTTTCAAATTCACAACCAGAGATACTTTCACGCCACACGTTGGCTAGCCATTGTTGTTATGATCTGCTTCTTATTAATTTTATATTAATTATTATTTATTTGATTAATTATTTAATTGTCGCAAATCATACATAAAAATTGAATAAAAAATCTCAGGGTGCCTTTTTTATACTATTAAAAAAAAATCCAAATTATCTCACGTTATACTTATCTTCTCTCGTGGGTTCAGTATCCCTGAGTTGATCCTAATCGGGATAAAATAGGTAAAAGAAATAAAGCAAAATATTAACATAAAAATACAGAATTGTCCTCTATTTATCAAAATCAATACTCTGAAATCTATCGAATCTAAAAACCTGTGGACACAGATGTCCGAATGAAATTTTTACCACTTAAATTTATTATAGTTAAAAAAAACAATTTATCGGTTTGTTCCCGATGACTTTGGTAAAACAAACTAAACAAAAAAAATTTATGTATTCGCAAGATTACCTATATTTACTATTTACTTTTTGAAATATTGGAATTTTAATTCATATGCTTTCTACTCAAAAATTTAGTTTCCGAACATAAATATCTCTTTCACATAAATTGACTGACCTTTTGCTTCACTCACTCTGATGTCTTCTCGTGACCCAAAATAGCTCTCCCTCGTTGACTATGTTAAAGGCTACTCATCAAAGCCCTCTCCTTTGTCCAGCTTCAAAACTATCAGCATACCAGCACCAATTCTTCAACAAGCCGGGCCTTCTTTTGACACGTACTCGATTCAAACAACACTCCAAAAATTCTCTGCTCTCCTTCTCACAATAATACAGAACCAAAGAGGTATTTCGTCTCAATTTGATCTGTCTCTCGTTCCACTTTTCAACACTATTCTCCACTATCAAGCAGCCACTGGTATCTGCTAACTATCTATCCACTAAACACGTCGAACCGCTCCTCCTCGATGCCAAAAACATAATGACTTCTCTTTCAAACTGTCTCAATCATCCAATCCATTTTTCCCCTTCCATATTGCCAGGAATAAAAGACATCGGCTTCTCCATTCGACAAACAAACAGTCACCCTCAAAATTATTCCGATCATCCTAATTACTTTCTGAGAACTATACAATATTTACTCGTGTTGAAACAAAGATACTAAAATTCCAAACTTTCTCCATAAAACCCCTTTTCTAGAAATTGATAATTACCTCTAAACTAAACAATCTTTTTCCATTTTAAATCTAAATACATCGTTATTTTCACTTTAATTATTCACAAAAGTCTTTAATGGTTCATCGAAAAGCTCATTAAAAGAGAAATCCACTTACATCCAAACTATATTCTAAGAAATATTTACAACTCAATATACAGGGTGTATCAAATTTATGTGCCCGCGTTATTTAAAAAAAAATTTAATTTAATTTTTATTTTGCTTTTGATTGATAAAATGCAAACACAATAATATATTTGGTGGTAAAGACGTAGTATCTGTTATAAGAATATTGCAAATTTTCTAAGCAACAAATAAGGATAGACATATTCAGCGAACACCATATTGAAGTTTTTTATATGGTTTATGAATTTCTTATTCTCAAATTTGTTTAGAATGCTTCACTTTTTAGTAATAGATGAAAAAAACGAAAATTTGCCGTTTTTTGATCTTTATTTGTTTATAACTATGTATATCATCAAAATCGGCTGCAGGAAACATATAGGTTATTAATATAGATGTCCATACTACTCAAAAAATTTGGTTTCGGCCTGGAGAGGAATGTGCCACGAGAAAAATCTTATTTATCTGGACTAGAGGTGCACGGGCAGCTCTCAGCGAATGTAGGCACGCGTAAACCGCGCTCGGAAATTTTCAATATATCGGCAAAACAATAATATACCTAGAAACATTTCATCATCATCACTGCCTCTGCAACACATGGTGGGTCTTGGCCTTGGCCAGCTTCCATTCCTTCCTATCCTTCGCCTTATTTTTCCAATTTCGCACTCCTAACACTCGCAAGTCGTCTTCCACCTGGTCTTTAAATCGTGCTCTGGACCTGCGTCTTCTCCTCACTCCATCCGGTCTCTGGCTATAAATATGTTTCGACTGCTCCGCCTCATTCATTCTCTCTAAGTGGCCTAGTCACTGCAACCAATTTATTTTGATATATCTACCAATACTAGGCTCACTATAAAGGCAGTAAAGCTCAAAATTATAGCGTCTACGCCATAATCCGTTTTCCTGCACGCCTTTATAGATATGTCAGGATTTTACGTTCAAAAGAGCCTAACCGTTCTTCATCACTTTTTGTTATTATCCACGTTTCTGAGGAGTAAGTTCTGTATATGTTCTGTATATCAATATTTTTGTTCTTTTTGTGACTATGTTTAATGCTAAAAGTTTCTTTGATCTATAATATGCTCTATTTTCTAGATCTACACATCTGTTAATTTCTGCAGTAACTGTATTACTTTGGTTGATTTGTAAACCTAGATATACGAACTCTCTTACTCCTACTAAAGTATAATATGTTCCAACGATTAGATCTTCAGGTTGGGCTCATTGATTACTACTCGTATTTGTGACCTTAATAAAATATACTTAGTATTATTAGTGTTAACGTGTAGCACCATTCTTTTTGCTGCCGTTTCCAATGCCGTGAACGATTGAAACAAGTCTGCGCCTTTCTTTTTCATCATCATCATCACTGGCTCGACAACCCTTTCTAAGTCTTGGCCTGTTCCATGATTCTTCTCCATTCTTATCTGTTTCGTGCTTTCTTTCTCCAGTTTTTTATTTTTAAGGTTATTATATCATTTTCTATTTGTTCTAAATATCTCAGCTTCGGTCTTCCTCTTGTTGTTTTTCCTACTGGCATATGTTTGAATATTTTGTTTGGTATTTTGTCTTTTCATTCTTTCTACATGTCCCATCCAACGCAGCCGTCCTATTTTAATGAAGATATCCGGATCCTGGTATATTTTGTGTAGTTCAAAATTGTACCTTCTTCGCCAAATTCCGTTTTCTTTTGTGCCCTTATATATGTGTCGCAAGATTTTTCTTTCAAAGGTGGCTAGCAATGTTTCCTCTCTTTTAGTGAGTGTCCAGGTTTCTGAGCCGTATGTGAGAACCGGTCTTATTAGGGTTTTGTATATTTGGCATTTTGTTTTTCTTGCGACGTTATCTGATCTTAGTTGCCGAATTAAGCCATGATAACTTTTTTTACGCCTTTCTTTTTGCTATTATATAAATATCCAGGACCAGATGGAGTACAATCTAAATTTCTTAAACTTATTGATGATGAATCTTTGAGAATACTATGTAAAAGTTCAATAATATCTATTACACAGGCAATATCCCAAAAGATTGGCTAGTTTCAGAATGTATTACCTTACCAAAGAAACAAGGAGCAAAAAAATGCGGAAAATATAGGCTAATAAGTCTAATGAACCCTACATTAAAACTTTTTTAAAAAATTATACATCGTAGAATATACAAGCTGTGCGAAGAGAGAATACAAGGCACATAGTCTGAATTCATGAAAGCCGTAGGTACACAAGATGCACATGTTTAGTCTACAGGTATTACTTCAAAGATGCAGAGATATGACTTGCGATATTTACACCTGCTTTGTGGACTACCAAAAAGCATTTGATACAATTCAACACCGAAAAATGATAAATGTTCTAACAAAAGCCAAAATGGATGGTAAAGACCTGCGTATAATATAAAATTTATACTGGAATCAATCAGCCACAATAAGAACAAATCTTGGAGATGAACCAAGAGAAGCGATCCAGATGCTACGAGGCGTTAGACAAGGATGTATATTTCACCTAAATTATTTAACCTATATTTAGAGGAAATATTTAGTAAAGCCTTGGAAAATTACGAACATGGAATACTCCTAAATGCAGATGACACCGTTATTTTTGCAGACAGTTTGAACCGTTTACAGCAACTAATAAACAAAGTAAATGAAGTAAGTGAAAGATTTGGACTACAAATATATATATTGAAAAATAAATTTATGATCATCAGCAGAAATAAAATTAGAGACGGCCAACTGCTTATCAAGAATACACCAGTAGACCGAGTAAAACAGTATACCTATCTTGGAACAATGATAAACGAACAATGGGATCACTCACAAGAAAAAAAATGTAGAACAGAGAAGGCTAGGCGAACATTCAATAACATGGCCAAACTCTTTAAAAGCCACAATCTTAATCTGGAGATAAAAGTAAGGCTCCTACGATGTTACATCTTCTCAATATTATACTACGGAGTTGAATCCTGGACACTCACTGAAACGATGGAGAAAAAATTTGAAGCATTCGAGATGTGGCTATACAGGCGAATCCTAAAGGTGACAAAAGAAATCCTGGCGAAAGAAAGAGATGTATCCTGGCGAAAGAACACGATGTTATATCTTCTCAATATTATACTACGGAGATGAACCCTGGACACTCACTGAAGCGATGGAGAAAAAACTTGAAGCCATCGAAATGTGGCTATATAGGCGAATCCTAAAGGTGGCGAAAAAAATCCTAGCGAAAGAAAGAGAGGTGATGTATAGCATTAAGAGGAGAAAGTTAGAATATCTCGGACACATAATGAGAAACGGCACTAAATACAGATTACTGAAGGTAATTCTTCAAGGCAAAGTATTTGGAAAGCGCGGAATTGGGAGGAGAAACATATCATGGTTAAAGAACTTGAGGAAATGTTTATCCACAACAACTAATCTGTTTAAAGTATCAGTTAATAAAATAATTATAGCCAGAATGATCGCCAATATTCCAAACGAATAGGCACCAGAAGAAGAAGATGATATAAATGTCGTCTTAATACGCTAGTATTTTTACACTCCCATTGATAATGGTTCCTCTTGTTGTTATTCGAGATTCTCTAACAGCTTTCTCTAGGGCAATGTTGAGTAGAAGGCACGATAGGCTATCTCCCTGTCGAAGCCCTGTTTGTGTCTGGAAAATTCTGGATATTCCATTCTGCACTCTAACCTTACACTCGACTGTTGAGAGGGTTGCTTTAACCAAACTCACTAGGATATTAAACATTTATTTAGATATTAGAAACATTTACCAAGTTTAAAATTGTTCATACTGAGTTGTTCTATAACTTTCATTAGCAAAATTTTCAAAGTTTATAGCCTAATTTTGTTTAAATTTTTAATTTCTCATAAACAAATGAATTCGCAACTTTTTAGTGAAGTTTTTAATTTTTAATTGTTAGAACTGTTTTACTAATAAAGATAAAGTTAAGATAAAGACAAAACACAAAAATTGCATAATAAAGCTGCTTTGTTCCCCTTTGAAATGCATTTGATTTTTGTCGACAGGACACTCTGATCAAAAGATATGGAACTTTTACCGTCGAGTTGATACAAATTTTACTTATAATATTGATTTCGCGCGCGTATCTCAAAATCGCCGGTCGCCTCAAGCGTTGTTTCTGAGAGAATGGTTCATTCTATACAATAAATGTTAATGACCATGTTCAAATTTATCTTAGCTACATTTCTTGTTTTGAATCATTATTTTCTACGACTAGGTTAGGGAAAGCCCGGGGGTAGGAGTGACAAACTATTTTGCATCTTTCTGAGGTCTCAAAATTGACCTTCTCAGCAAAATTCAGCTTCTGCGTATGATTTTTAGAGGACAAATCTCTGACGATTGACTGTAAGTTCTCAACACCACAGTTTGTAGCCATTTTCTGAAGAGATGTTTCCAAAACAATATATTTGATCGCCAACCGTCACTAAAGTCATTCACTATTGTACTCATTTGCCATCATTTGCGGCAGTAAAGTAACACTTTATTGTACTGAAAGAAGAATTTTACTTTACCTGACGCGATTATTAATCAAATTAACCGAAATTGAATGTAAAGTGGTCGATGGCAGTAATAGATTATGTCTTTGAATGAAATTAATATTTATTTACTTTATTTATTAAAAATATTGTACAAAACTTGCGATATTATCAATTAAATTTATGTCAAAAAGTGAAATTCTGTATTATTTTGTAATTATATTCATATAAAAAATATTATCCTTAGAAAAAATATTTTTTCCACCTACCTCTACCGAAAGTATACTTTTCCGGACCTGATTGTAGGGAGCAAAGTTGTACTTTTCCTCCCTAGGGAGGAAAAGTAAAATAGACGTCATGATATTTCATTCATGAAATATAACTTTTTGACGCCCTGTACAATATCTATTTTCTATAACGTAAGTATCTATACATTTTAACGTTTATTTATAAAACACCCTGTATTTTGCAGAACGGTAAAAAACAGTAAATTGTTATTTTGATTTAACAATGTTTACATTAATAACTTGACTTATATTGGACAGTTGACAGTTATATTGTACCTACTTGTTAGTTTTACTTCTAATAAATTTTGTTCGTTGTTACATAAATAAATTAAGTAAAAATGAAAAAATTACTTGTTATTTAAGGAAGGTAGAAAAACCATATGTATAACATGGGAGTAAAGTGCCTTTTTCTCCCTTAAATAATTACTGCCCTCCGCTACGCATTGGGCAGTAAACTTCATTCTCAGGAGGAAAAGTAGTAGTTTCCTCTCTTGTTATACAAATAGCTATGTCGGTTCGCTAAACTCAGACGCAAATGGCTAAAGATTTTAGTACGTAACTTTTTTGTTTTTTGCCAATTTTGACAAAATTTGCAAAATTACTAAATATTTAGTAATGATTAACTATTTAGTAATTATTTTTTTGGCAATTTTATCAAATTGTCAAAATTACTAGCTTAAATCACTAGCCAGTTGAGTCTGAGTTTAGCGAACGGAATACATATTCGAATACTATACATATTCGAAAACCTGGTATTTTTCTTTACCGATTTAGTAATTATTCAATATTGCTAACTATCGATTAAAAATTGAAAGCGGCCATCTTCAAAAAGTTATCTATCATCACTGTCATGAAATTATTATTACGTCTAAAATTTAAAAAGTTCTTCAATTGTAAATTGCAATTAAGTGTTAAAATAAATATCAAATTATGTTGGCGATAAAATTGTGTATGCACCACGTCAGTTAAGACTCTTTATCGAACTCGTCTGTTATTTGCCTGGCTCGCTACGCTTGCTCTTCTCGTAATATCAGACTCGTTCGATAAAGAGTCACTTCACTGACTTGGTACATAAATAACTATTATTGGCTCCTATTATTTCATCTCCGCGAAGAAGTCAGAGATTTCAAGTACTCGCCACTAAAAATTTTGGATCGTTATTATAGGCCTGGATCTTGCATACCAAAAAAAGGTTATTAATAGCAAGCTAAAAATTTGTTAATAGCTTAACGGTGTCTAGTCGGACAGACTTTGATGTATGGGAACACTGGAACAGGGAAAGTTTTAATTGTGGAACGTGATTTTAATTAAAGCTAAAAATTTAAATTAAAGCTTTAATTAAAAGATTTTCATTTACGATCAAGAAGCTAAAAAGCAGAAAATCACCTGGAAGGTATGGTATACCCAATGAACTTTTAAAATATGGAGGCCCTGATCTTGCAAGTAAACTGTCGCAACTCTTTAAAAAAATCTTAAACGAAACAGAAATACCACAGGAATGGCATAAGAGCATCACAATCCCCATATTTAAAAAAGGACAAAAAACTTGCTCACAAAACTACAGAGGAATAACCCTCTTAAATACAACGATGAAACTTTTCACGGGTATTTTAAAGGACAAACCGGAAAGACAAATCACTATTGCTGAAGAACAACAAGGTTTTACAAAGGATCGATCTATAACAGACGCAGTATTTAATAAAACAAATAAAAGAAGAAGCTATAGTGTTCGGCATGCCAGCGTATATTTGCGTCATTGATCTGACGAAGGCGTTTGACAGAGTGTGCCTGGGAGACATTCTAAATATACTAATAGAAAATAAAACACCCACCAGCATAACAAAGATAGTCCATAACCTAAATAACAACAACGTAACCAAAGTTAGAGCAGAAGACCAGTTCACTGAAAATATTCCAACACCGGGAGGAATTAGACAAGGAGACAGTTTAAGCCCCTTCTTGTTTAACCTACTCATAGGCAAAATTATAAACAAAATAACATCTCCTAATCTCGGATATAGAATAGGCAACAAAAGAATTGGTATGGTGTGTTACGCAGATGATGCTGCAATTATTGCTGAATCAGAAGATGATCTTCAGAGACAGCTCTTTCAGTTCTTTCAAGTAAGCCGCCAACTAAATATGAACATTTCTACCAACAAAACTAAATGTATGACAATAGCAAAAGATCCGCTCAGATGTAAGTTAGTGGTTGAGAACAACCCCATAGAACAGGTGATGCAATTCAGATATCTGGGCATAGATATATCAAGCACACACGACCCAGTAAAAGACCTGAGGAGTCAGATCAACAAAGCATCTGCATTGTCAGGATGTCTGCGGGAGATAGTCTGGTCAAATCCGTATCTTCTTCTTCTTCTTCGTCTAGCCATTCACGTCCACATCTGAACATAAGCCTCTTCAAGTCTTCCTTTCCATTGTTTTTTGTTGTACGCTACTTGTAGCCAAATTTTTCAGCGCAAAATAATGTGGTACAACCATATAAGACGAATTGATGAGAATAGACTCCCAAAAATTGCCCTAGAAAACAACCCGCTCGGAAGACCAGCTAAAAGATGTAGGGATAGTTGGCAATCTACCTCCCAGGAAATTAACCAGAGGCAGCTTCAGAATTAAACAGATCGAAAGATCTCCAAGAAGTAATAGAAAAAGATTTTAATTGTTTTGATAAAATGATTTTAATTTGGAGGGCCTCTTTAAAAAAAGGCCCTCCAAATGGGGGTTATGGCGTTCAGGATTAAACAACCGAACACATGTAAAAACCAAAGGAAATATGAAGAAAAATGGCAAAATGAAAAGTCGCGGAAAATATCCCCGGGTGGTAACCCACACCTCTCTAAGAGGGAGCCTCAACGGATACGGGGGGGGCAATTTTGCTATAGATCTTCAGAGTCCAGTTGAAAACGTCAACAAGGCAAAACAAAAGAAGAAACAGAGAAGAATCAAGATGGGAACATGGAATATTCAAGGATGGAACACAAAATACAGGGAACTCTTAATAGAAATCAGAAAGATGAATGTTGACATATTAACTATAAGTGAAACTCAGAAAAAGGGAAATGGCATAGAGGAAATCGGAGATATAATACACATATGGAGTGGAGTTGATAAAGATAAAAGAGCGAAAGCAGGAGTAGGAATTCTTATTTAAAAAAAATATAAAAGGAACATCAAATCGTGGGAGCCCATAAATGAAAGAATTATAAAAGTCCATATGCCCTTATTCGGTAGAGATATAGTGGTATTAGGAGTATATGGTCCAACAGATGACAGTAACATCAAGGAAAAGGAAAACTTCATGGATACGCTACAAGGTGAAATCATAAAGGTCAAAAAAAGGGAAGAAATAATCATCGCAGGAGATCTGAATGGCAGAGTTGGGAAAAAAGAAAATGACCAAACAATTGGAAGATTTGGAGAAGACGTTGTAAACGACAATGGAGAAAGACTTACAGAACTGTGTGAGATGAACGGCCTCAGAATCACCAACGGCTTTTTTGAACATAAAAACATTCACAAGTACACATGGACTCAAGAAACAAGAAACCTTAAGTCGATAATAGATTACGTCATACTGAAGAAAGAAACCACAATGCGAATAAGAGACGTAAGAGTACAAAGAGGAGCAGAATGCGGCAGCGACCATAGACTACTGATAGCAAGATTAGAACTACCATGGGTACACCAAAGTGCACAGAGTAACCAAGAACCACCTAAAGAATTACCAACAGAAAAAAGACTGAAGATACCCTTACTTCAGGACGACTCCATAAGAAACTTGTACCAAAGAAGATTAGATCAGAAGCTAGTGGAATTTCGTTTTGAGGAGAATATCAACAGTACATACGAACACATAAGAGAAAGCATAATACAAGCAGGCCTGGAAGCGCTAGGAGAAATAGAAAATACAAGAGATAAAAATTACAAATGGGAATTCCACGAAGACACCTTAGAGAAAATAAAAGAAAAAAAAGAACTATACCATAAATACCTAAGCACAAAAGATCCACAAGACCTCCGTAAATATAGAGATAAGAATAGAGAGGTTAGGGCTATTACAACGAAAGGAAAAAATGATCAATGGGAAAGGTCACGTAGAAGTATAGAACAGAATTTTGGAGGAACAAGAAGTTCAGAAGCCTGGAAAATTGTGAAATCATTACGAACTAACAGGAAAGAGAAAACTTTTATACAATACATACCAGACGACGAGTGGGAGAACCACTATAAAAATCTACTGATAGAGCAAAGACCAGAATTCAGCATCGATGGAGACGAACAAAAAATAATGACCACAGAGGAAGAAAAAATAGTCATAACAGACAAAGAGATGAAACAAGCAATAAATTCCATGAAGAACAATAAAGCTGGAGGACCAGGAGGAATTGTGGCGGAACTAATCAAATACGGAACAGAGAAATTAAGAAGAATGATATGCCGAATCATGGAAAGAGCAATAAATAGAGAGGACATCCCTAAACAATGGCAGGAAGCTTATATAACATCGATATACAAAAAAGGTAACAGAAAAGATTGCGAAAATTACAGGGGGATAAGCGTCATCGCTACAATGGGAAGACTGTATGGCAGGATCCTCAGGAACAAAATAGAGAAAAATATAGAAGGTAAAATCGGAGAAGAACAAGCAGGTTTCACAGCAGGGAAATCATGTCTAGATCATATCCATACAATACAACAGACAATAGAGGAAAAAAAAAGCTAAGAACAAAGATGTACACATGGCGTTTATAGACCTTAGGAAGGCATACGACACCGTGCCAAGGAAAGAACTGTACAAAGCAATGACTAAAATAGGGATACCACCTAACCTAACACAAGCAATCAAAAACATGTACAGTGGAAATGAAGTAAATATAAAAATCGGAAACAAGGTAGTTGCTAACTTCAAAACAACAAAAGGATTACTACAGGGATGCCCAACGTCACCGACTCTATTTAAAATCTTTTTAGAACTTGGAAGACAAAGTGTAGGGGTATGAGAATACCGATAAGGGACGATTATCTCTACACATTGTGTTTCGCAGACGGTCAAGTGGTGATGGCTCAAGATGAAGAGGATATCAGTTACATGGTAAGAAAACTAAAAGAGGAATACAAAAAGATGGGCCTGGAAATAAATGTGAAGAAAACGGAATACTTAGTAATATCGGAAGAAGACGTAAAAAACTTAGAAGTAGAAGAACAAGTTGAAATAAAAGGAACGAAGAATTTTAAATATTTGGGCTTTATAATGTCAAAAAACGGAACAACAGAAGCAGAAATAAAAAGTAGATTGGGACAAACAAGATCTTGCATCAGACAACTTCATAATGTAATCTGGAATAAGAACATCAAGGGAAAAACAAAAACAATGATATACCAAACAATAGTAAGAAGCATCATGACATATGCCGCAGAAATTTGGGTCATAAACAAAAAAACCCAAAAAAGCATTCTGGCAACCTAAATCGAATACTGGAGAAGATGCTGTGGTCTCACCAGAAGAGACAGAATAACAAATGAGGAGATAAGGAGAAGAATGCAAGTGGAAAAAGATGCCCTGCAATATATAGACGAGAGAAGACTGAAATGGTAGGGCCACGTACGCAGAGCAGAAAACACTTGGATAAACAAGGTTGCAGAATGGAGCCCAAGAGGAACGAGAAGAAGAGGACGACCGAAAAGATCTTGGAAAAATAAAGTCGGCGAAGCCATGTCTAAGAAAGGATTGGAAGACGGATACTGGGAAGATAAAAAAAAATGGAAGTCCTGGCTGACGGAAGGGAAACGGCATTAGCTGTAGACAACCCTTTATATATATATATATATATATATATATATATATATATATTAATTGTGAAACGTGTCATCCTGACAAGTTTATGATTGTGAACAGTAGCAGGTTGTTTTTAATTTTATTCAATAGCAAACTTTATATATATGAAAATATTTGTCCGACAAATATGTTGCGCATTTTAATAAGTCCGACGCGTAGGACATGTCAAATGATAGGAATTATGTTGGTGGTAAATATAAGTTTGATTTTTGCACGAGAATTTAATAAAGGGGTAACAAATCAATTGTCCAAGTTCTGTCCGACAAAATACATGGGACGTTTTGTAGTCTGACGTCCGAAACATGTAACCTGTTCCACGATTAAAATTTTCCCTGTTCCAGTGTTCCCGGCCATCAAAGTTTGTCCGATTAGTTAGACACCGTTAAGCTATTAACAAATTTTCAGCTTGCTTTTAATAAACTTTTTTGATACGCGGGATCTAGGCCTATTACCTTGTAGCGTTAAATGTAAATGTCGATGTTCGTTTATAATTAAAATACATCCAGAATCTGAGTTTTGATACTTTTTGAGGCCGAACGGGGAGTAATGGGTCCGCTCGTGTCGTGGGCGGGAGTTGTACTGTAGCTTTTTGCTTTTTCGTCTGACATGGACTTTAGGAGTGCACGACGTGGAATTAACCTGGCAACGGACGCGAAGAGTGAGAGCCAGAACGAGAGAAAGAAAGGCAAGACTGAGAAAACGAAGCAGATGGACGGACTGGCAACGTACAATGCAAAACTCCCTCGGTTGGCCGTTCAAATTCGCTCATGGGTAAATGCGAGAGAGATCTTTGAAAAGCGTGATGCTTTCTTGTAAAATACCCGTCCGCGCCGATATTATCTGCCTTTCGAATATATTATACAACAGTTATATAACATTTTGGTGAATGAGTTTTGCTTCGTGGAAAGAACTCGCTTGAAAATATTGGGCTTTTCCTCTTCACGCAGATAAAAATATTCTTTACACTGATTTTTTCAGGGCGGTTTTTTAGTCTACAATTTATCCTACTACCAGTTGAAAATAGTTTAAATCTTCAGCATAAGATGCTTTTAACATTAGTTATCAAGACCTGTATAAAAAACATGTTTTCAGAGGAAAATGTAAGATAGGTCACCAAAGATATGAACATAAGCAGCTGAATAGTAAATAGGTATTATTATTTTGGAAGTAAAAAAATAGAAGTCCGATGCAATAATTGGCGAAGGTGCTGGTCACACGAAATAATTTTTCTACATCTACAGCTATACAGTGATGATCTTCTTCTTCTTAAAGTACCCTCTCCTATCGGAGGTTGGATATCATAATGGCTATGGTCACTTTGTTTGCTGCTGCTCTGAACAGTTGTAATGAACTACAGTTGAACCATTCTCTAAGGTTCCTCAGCCAGGAGATGCGTCTTCTTCCTATGGATATTCCAGTTTTCTAGTTTTTATACCCTTCATAATTTCTAACTACTTATTTAAACCTGGTAGCACTTCAACATTGGTAATCCTTTGAACCCACTGAATTTTCAATATTCTTCTGTAACACCACATTTCGAACGCTTCTATTCTTCTTATGTGTTGTCTCTTCAATGTCCAAGCTTCCATTCCGTATAGCAATTAGAAAATATGTAGCATCTTAGAGCCCTCAATCTGAGAGGCAACTGAAGGTCTTTGTTTGTAAGCAGTGTCTTCATTTTTATAAATGCTTGCCTTGCAGTTTCAATTCGGACTTTAATTTCTTTGCTTTGGTCATTTTTGTCATCGACCCAGGTTCCCAGATATTTGTATGTCTTTACTTTTTCTATTTGGGTTTCCTCTATCATTAACCTCTCATTTTCATGTTCTGTTTTTGAGACGATCATAAATTTAGTTTTTTTCTTGTTTATTTTTAGTCCGTATCGAATGCAATAATCTTTAATTCTATTTAGCAATTCTTGTAGCGATTCCAGGGTGTCTGCCATTATAACGGTGTCATCAGCGAATTTTATGTTATTTACTATTCTTCCATTTATAGAGATTCCATCACTTTTAGCTCCGCTATCGCTTCCTGAAATATGGCTTCACTGTATAGGTTAAACAGTAGCGGCGACAGAACACAACCCTGTCTTACCCCTCTTTTTATATCAATATTCTCGGATTCTTGTTGTTCTATCTTTATATTGGCCTTTTGATTCCAATACATATTTATGATAATTCGTAAATCTCGTCTGTCTATATCTCTGTTTTTCAATAATTCTATTAGTTTTTCATGTCGGACCCTGTCGAACGCTTTTTCTAAGTCGATGAAACAGGAATAAATATCCAGGTTCATATCTAAGAATCTTTGAGAGAGGACATTAAACACAAACAATGCCTCTATTGTTCCAAGTCCTTTGCGGAACCCAAAATGGGTATCATCCATATCATACATATTCTTGCTTTCTGTATAATCTTCCATGAATCACCTTTAGAAGTACTTTGAGGGTATGGCTTATTAATGATATTGTCCTATAGTCCGAGCAATCTTTGGCATATATTGTTTTTGATATTGTTAAAAAGGTGGACACCAACCATTCCTGAGGGATTTTTCCGGTTTTATATACTTCATTAAACAGATCCAGTAATACAGGTAGAGTTTCATCGTCTAGAGATTTCAGTAATTCCGCAGGTATTTCGTCTGGACCTACAGTTTTTCCGTTTTTTGCGTTTCGTATTGCTTGTTCGATTTCCTCCATTATGATCTCTGGTCCCGTTTCGCTGTCGATTTCTTCCGGTTCTTATCTATTATCCTCAAACAGATCTGTTATGTATGTCTTCCACTTTTTTAATTTCTCCGTGACTTCTATAATAATTTTTCCATTTATGTCTTTACGAAGGCCATCTTTCTTTTTTCGCTGTGTATTTGTGATTTCTTTTATTTTCTTGGGCATGTTAAAGCTATCATACTTTTTAAAATATTCTTCTATTTCACTACATTGATTTGCCAGCCAGTGATGATCTAATAACCGGCAAAATAACGCAAAAGATGGAAAAAACATATTACATTGTGAAGTAAAAAGAGATGAAATTAGTAGAGGTGGAAATTATCGATATAAACGTATAAATTAACATGACATTGCATAGTTTCCCGCCTTTAGACGTATCGGAAGAGTATGGCAACTGTCACTGTGACAGGAGAATTTTATAAAATACTCCTGTCACAGATTTCTAAGGATGTGAAACTACGTAATGTAATGTTGATTTATACGGATAATCTACTGGGCACTGTTACGCCATTTTGTAATGAGGACCTTGTCACTGAATCTGGTTAATGACGACGAATTTTATAACAGTTTTGATCTGCTCTTCTTAGGTAGTGTTGGGTCATTTTGTAATGCCAATCTAGTCACTGAGTCTGCTTAATGATGACGGTTTTTAAAATAGTTTTGATCTGCTCTTCTTGGTTTTTATTTGCTAATTATCTTAACTATTTCTTCTTATTCTTCTCAGAGCTCTACAACCCGGGGTTGGTCTGGGCTGAATCCACAACTCGATTCCATCTTGAACGGTCGTCCATTATAATTGGGTGAGTAAGTAGCTACATTGTTTTTAAATCTGACCATATGTTATCTGGCCATCGCATTAGTGGACGTCCTAAGGGCGACTTCTTTCTATAAGGGCTTCCTCCTCCCAGGTTAAATTGGCAAGGCGGTTATTAGTGAGTCTATGGACATGGCGAGCCCGTCTTAGACGTTGGGATTTAACCTCTTAGACTACGTTGCTAGCCCTAGGCTAGCATAGTTGACCTAGGCATTTGTTTTCATTGGACATTGGTTAGTATTTGGGTCATAATAGCATGTGAATTTCAAATGTGAGTTATAGTATGAGATCCGAATATAGGTCGATCTGTACCCATCTGCTTGCCAGATGAAACATTGTGTTTATTAAATTTTATACATAGATAAATATTTCTAGCATGGGTTGCCTTTCAAAATCGTGTCATAGCTACACTTAAGGGGGGCCGTAGGGATTGAAATCAATATTTCAAACACATTTTTTTAAAGGATGGTAGAATTATTTTATTTTTAAATTAATAGGCATATTTAGTACCACCCATAGATTATTTAAGAAAAAATTCAAGGAAAAACATTAAAAAATAAGCCAACGGTGGCAAATTTTTGAGGTGACACCTCAAAGTATAATGAATTTTGCGGTGGACATCAGAACTCATCATTGGATCATAGTAAACAAAAAATTCAAAAAGATTTTATTAACTTATGAGTTTTTTCAGGTAAACCTGTTCAGTTTTTTTAGTTTTATCGACTTTTGACTTTTTGTTATCACTCGGAAGTCAAAACAACGAATTTTTTTGCAAAAAATGGTGAAAATCAACATATTTACTATTGTTAAACATAACATAAGCATAAAAAAATATCTCGACAGCGTTACCTCAAGGAATATCTAAAGAAAATATATAGGTACAAAACTCCAAGTGGGTCGGTTAAGTAGTTTTTGAGTTACAATGTATACAGCCTTTGAAAAAAAGCGTTTAAAGTATTGTCAACTTTTATTTTTAATTTTTTTTAGCCTGTCAAATCGTAAAATAATCGTAATTTACAAAAAAAAAAAATGAGAACAGCTGTTGACCGTTGTTCACTACGTTCAAGCGTGCTGCCGCGAACCTGATTCCAAGCGAGTCAAAAGTAGGGATATTCAACACTATCTCCCTACCTTCGACTCGCTTTGCAGCAAGTTAGCACCAGCGTTCTTGAGCGTAGTGAGAAACGGTCAACCGCTGTTTTCATTTTCTTTTGTAAATTGCTCTGCAATTTAAAAACATGTTCCGGTGTGCATCACTCTACGATTTGACAGACAAAAAAGAAATTGAAAATAAAAGTTGGCAAAATTTAAACGCGTTTTTCACAAAACTGCTTTTTTCAAAGGCTGTAGACATTGTAACTCAAAAACTACTTGACCGACCCACCTCGAATTTTGTACATTTCTTCAGACATTCCTTGAGGTATAACGCTGTCGAGATATTTTTTGTTGTATGCTTATTTCTTGTTTAACAATAATAAATACGTTGGCTTTCACCCTTTTTTTCAAAAAAATTCGTTGTTTTGATTTTTGACTGATATCAAAAAGTCAAAAGTCGATAAAACTATTTAAACTGTACAGCGTTACCTGGAAAACTCATAAGTTAATAAAATCTTTTTAACTTTTTGTTTACTATGATACAATGATGAGTTCTGATGTCCACCGCAAAATTCATTATATTTTGAGGTGTCACCTCAAAAATTTGCCACCGTTGGCTTATTTTTCAATATTTTTCCTTGATTTTTTTCTTGAATAATCTATGAATTGTAGTGAAAATGCCTATTTAATTTAAAAATAAAATAATTCTACCATAATTTCAAAAAAATGTGCTTGGCCCCCCTTTATCACAGCTATGACACGAATTTGATAGGCAACCCATGCTGAAAATATTTTTGTCTTTGTATGAAATTTAATAAAAACAATCCGGCAAGCAGATGGGTACAGATCGACCTATATTCGGATCTTAGACTATTATTATTTAATATTTTGTGAGTTAATTTTTTCAGAGCAAGTGAGTTTTCTATCCATTACTTTTAATAATTTATGGCACGTTAATATGGATTTATAGACAAATTTAAATTTTGTTGTAAATAATTACTGCATTTTTAGGTGACATTTTAAACTAAGGAACATTTAAACTAATGTCCCACACTATATCAAGACGATACTAACATTTTATTTTTTTTTCTTATTTTTTTTTGTAAAAAAATCAATTATTTTTCTGTATTTCGGACTTATATCAGTCACCTACATAATGAAGTTTCCCTAATGATCTCTCTCGCATATGGACTTTCACTAATCATTAAGAAAACAAAATGTATGACGATCTCTAAGAAGAAACAGCAATTTGGATGAATTAGTGTGAACGGCCATCAAATAGAAAGTAAAAACATAGACCTTGGTCCTTGGTACGAACGTCAATGAAAATTGGGACCATTCCCTAGAAATAAAATGTGGGATAAAGAAAGCAAGATCTACATTTAAAAAATGGCTAAGCTACTCAAATGTCACGATTTAGCAATATCCACAAAAATCAGGTTACTACGATGTTATATTTAGGTTGTACGGAGTTGAATAAGATCACGCCGGAGGTAAATAAATAATTAGAATTTACTAATAATAAATATGAAAGGCTTAAAGCTAATAAATTTGTTGTTCGCCGATGACATAGTCTTATAGACAGTCCGATAAGTACTTAGTCTACAAAAGAAAAAGGAAAGTTTTGAAAAAGTGGCTATTTGTTTTTTCTACATAGCCTCCTTTAAGCTCGATACACTTGACCCAGCGATTCTCCAACTTCTTTAACCCTTCTGAAAAATACCTTTTCTCGAGGTCTGCAAAATAGGCTCCCGTGGTGGCGGTGACCTCCTCATTCGACTTAAATTTCTACCCAGCGAGTGTATTTTTCAAGTTTAGAAACAAATATTAGTCGCACGGGGCCAAATCTGGAGAATACGGCGGATAGGGCAACAGTTCGTAGCCCAATTCGACAAATTTGGCCATGGAGACAGCTCAGGTGTGAGCCGGTGCGTTGTAATGGTGGAAGAGCACTTTTTTCTTTGCCAAATGGGGTCGTTTTTTCTTCAATTCGGCGTCAAATCGCCCCCATAATTCGGCATAATAGGGCCCTCTGGTCGTTTTGTCCATCTTTAAGTAGTAGATATAGATTACACCTTGTGAATCCCAGAAAATGCTAGCCATCACCTTTCCGGCCGATTGGACAGTCTTCGCCTTCTTCGGAGCAGGTTCGTCGGATGCTGTCCACACTTTCGGCAGTTCCTTGGTTTCTGGTGTATGCCAGTGAATCCATGTTTCATCGACGGTTATGAAACGATGTAAAAACTCCTTTGGATCACACTTAAATAGCGTCAAATACTGCTCTGAAGTGGTCTCATGGTTGCGCTTATTGTCTGAAGTGAGCAAACGCGGCACCCCTCGCGCCGACAGCTTTCTCATGCCCAAAATTTCATACAGGATATTACCTAAGCAGTCTTTTGAGATGTCTACTGTGTCAGCTATTTCGCGCACCTTCAGTCGGCGGTCTGCCAATACAAGATCGTGGATTTTTGTCACGTTATTCTCCGTGGTAGCCATTTTCGGGGCACATACGCGTGGCTTATCAAAAACCGACGTTCGTCCACGTCGAAACTCACTAAACCAATTTTTGTTAGTTGCCATCGAAGTAGAAGAGTCACCGTACACAGCATTTCGCTGCGTGATTTCCCTTCCAAAAACAAGAATCGAATCACCGACCGATATTGCTCTTG
Source organism: Diabrotica virgifera virgifera (assembly GCF_917563875.1). Lineage (NCBI taxonomy): Eukaryota > Metazoa > Arthropoda > Insecta > Coleoptera > Chrysomelidae > Diabrotica > Diabrotica virgifera. The sequence goes on along the minus strand of NC_065447.1, from coordinate 85,647,919 downwards.
TACCATTTTATTAAAATCCGCGGCAATTCGATTTTCACACGCAATCACAACAATACTATAATTTCGATTTGGCTTAAATTTTGACATTAGCCGTCTACGAGAACGCATTAAATGGCAGTACACTTCATTTGCGATAGTGGCGCCTTCGTGCGGAGAGGCTAAGTACTTATCGGACTGCCCTAGTAATACTACTACCACTATATGTCGATTTATACTGTTCTCCGCTGTTTTCCGACTTCCAATCGCCACGTCGTACATTTATTTCAAAGGTCCTCTTCTACGTTTCTTTCTCTCAGTCCTTTATTTATTCCTTCGCTCCAACTTTTTCTCGGTACTCTTCCTTTCCTCTTTTCTTCTGGTTGCCATTTTAGTATTTCCTTTAGTACTCGTTGTTTATCTGAACCAGATAAGTTGATTTGTTGATAAGTCATCCGTGATTGCTCGTTTGATTCCCATTATTTCTTTAATGCGTTCGTTGGTAATCCTTTCTCTTCTGGAAAATGGAAAAATCCATTTCCGTTGCTCTGTTGTAGCGTTGCCGGTGCTCTTTCTTTCATTCAGTCTTAATAGCAGACTGTATTTAAAATGCCTAAAAATGTTAGAAAGGCTACATGGATCATGAACAAGCAGGCCCAAAGAAAAATTTTTTAAAAACACGGCTAACGACAAACTTAATTCTTAGCAAAAGTTTCGGGATGTGATTAATAACGCGTGAGAACTTGCCTGGACGTTTTCGTCATATTGCTTGAAGTAGTTTTTTGAAAATTTCATCATACAGGTTTGCAACCCTCCAGGTTGTGTAGCTCTGTCAGAATGGTAGATATGGAGATATTTTACTCTTCCACTCTTAAATTTACGATAACATTTCTTGATTTGTAGTTTGATCTGCAAAATATTCGTTTTCATATATTGATTTCAGTCGCGTATGAATTTGCTATAGCAGCAAACCTTCAGCGCACAAAAATTAAATGACCGCACGCTGATTATATTTGGACAGATATTTAAAAACAAACAAAATTTTTAAGTCACTATTCTTCAAATCTCTTGAAGTTCCTGAGAAATCAATAGAATACAACAAGCCATCATATTGATGCTTCGAGGACCGTAAGAAGGTATTTAACAGAGTCAAATTAAAGGATGTTATCCATTTATTGTACTCAAAAAAGCTACCTCTAGGAATAATTAAACGTTCGAAAATGTCTACCAGAACAACACAATAAAAGTAAAAGTAGAAGATGAACTAACTGACCCAATTGAAGTTGGCAATGGAAAAAAGCAAGGAGATTCCTTGAGTCTACCATTATTCAACCTGATCATCGATAAAATAATAAAAACTATAAGATCTGAAAAAGATACAAAATGGGAGAAAAACAACTTAAAATATTCTGATAAGCAGACCACGCAATACCAATCTCTCAAAGTGAAGATGATTACAAAGGTATGCTGCACCTGCACCAATTTAATATAACCGCCAGAAAATTTAACATGTCTGTTAATTCCCCAAAATGCATGGTTATAACAGCAAATCTACTAAGATATAAATTAGAGCTGGAGGGTCAGATAATAGAACAAGTCGAGGAGTTTAAATATCTATTAGAATTCACACTATCTATCTGCTAAAAGCTCGAAACTGAAGTGGAAGATGAAGAGAATATAGCACAAAAAGAGCTGCAGGTTTCCTGAATGAAAGAATATGGAGAAATAAACATCTCGGAAAAGAAATAAAAGGCAGAATTTACAAAACAGTCATGAGACCGATAATAAAATACTCAGCAGAAATGCGATCTAACCCAGAGCGGACAAAAAGATTGCTAGAAATAGAAGAGATGAAAACCCTTCGAAAAAATCGATGGTAACACACGAGGGAACAGAGCTAGAAGTACAGATAGACGACGAAGATGCAATGTGGAGAACGTTACTAACTAGGAAGAAGCAGAAGAGTAGAATTAAATGACCACATAATCCAAATGACAACAAACAAGGTAGTAGCAAGGGCGGCGAGAGACGGTTCCCCAATATAGGAAGACGATCAGTGGGAAAACCACGAAAACGATGGAACGACAACTCACGGATTGAAGGCACATTGCAAAAACAGAGAGAGTGATATCTATACAAAAAGAATATGTGTGTACTTTGTACGTACGTAAGAAGTTATACTTCTATTATATAATTTCAACGAAGTAAATATACTTAACAGGTCATTTGTATTTTATTTAAATATTAAACTAACTAACTATTTAAATATTTAGACGACAGGGCCTCTCAGGTCGTCATCAAGGTAAATCCCTGTCAAACAAAGAAGAATAACTCTATAGCATTGAAAATTGGAACATGGAACGTAAGAAGTTTATACCAATCAGGCAAACTCGATAACGCTGTGTCGGAAATGTGCAGAATGAAGATTAACATACTGGGCCTTAGCGATATACAATGGCCTGGATCAGGAAAATGTAACACCAGAAATGGAACACTGTATTATTCCGGAAACAACGACCCCAATCACAAACAGGGAGTTGGAATTATAGTTGATAACAATTCTCGGAAAGCCGTTTGTAACTTTGTTCCTTACTCTGATCGAGTATTAATGCTGTCTCTTAACTCTCATTTAAATCGTAAAATAAATATAATCCAAGTATATGCACCCACTGCAGACAAGGATGAAGACACCATAGAGGCCTTCCACGAACAAACTGGCAATGTCTTAAAGCTAACTAAAAGACATGACATAAATATTATAATGGGCGATTTGAACGCTAAAGTCGGTCAAGGAGAAGTGGAGAATTGTGTGGGGCGATATGGACTCGGGAAAAGAAATGAACGTGGCGATAGGCTTGTTGATTTCTGTATCAATGAGGAGCTCATAATTTCAAATACCTTGTTCAAACTTCCTAAACGTAGACTATATACATGGAAGTCACCAGCTGACAATAACAACAAAATAGTCAGAAATCAAATAGATTATATTATCGTCAACAGAAGATATAGAAATTCTATAATATCATCTAAAACTTATCCAGGAGCGGACATATCCTCCGATCACAACCCGGTTGTTTTGTCTATGAGAGTGAAACTAAAGAAGGTAAAGGGCCCTAGCTCCAATAAAATCATGGATACAAGGCGGCTCAAACAAGACAAGACCTATGCGGAAACGAAATTTAAAATAAACGAGAACTTAAGGAAAGTCAAAGAAGACAGTGCGGAAACTCTGACTGTTGACCAAAAATGGGGAAAAATTCAACATGCCTTAGTATCAGTTGGAAAAGAAACACTCAAACCACTTGGAGAAAAAACAAAATCTTGGATGACAGTAGAAATTCTTGAACTTATGGAAGAACGAAGAAAACGTAAAACAAAAGACCCGAATAAATACAAAGAAATTCAGAGAAACATCAGAAATAAAATTCGAGAGGCAAAAGAGAAGTGGCTCTCCGACAGATGCAAAGAAATAGAAGACCTGGATAAAAAGTATGACAGCTTTAATTTACACAAAAAAATCAAAGAAATGACAGGTTCTAGAAAAAGCACAAGAACGAATACCCTTAAAAATGATAAAGGAGATATTATTACTGACGTGAAGGAGAGATTGTGTCAATGGACCAATTACATCCAACAACTCTTTAATGATGAAAGAGGAGAACTGTCATTAGAAATCACAGAGGATACCGGACCACCAATATTAAGAGACGAAATCATCTATGCCATTAAAAACACGAAAGAGGGTAAAGCTACTGGACCAGATGATGTGCCCATCGAATTATTAAAACTTATTGATGACGATTGTATTGATGTAATGGTTGAACTCTTTAATCTAATATATCAGACTGCCACAATCCCCAAACAATGGCTGCAATCGACCTTTGTAGCAATTCCCAAAAAGTCAAGTGCAATAACCTGCTCGGATCACAGAACAATATCTTTAATGAGTCACACACTTAAAACATTTTTGAAAATAATACACAGTAGAATTGTTAAAACTCTCGAATATGAAATCAGTGACACACAATTTGGCTTTAGAAATGGTATGAGCACACGAGATGCTTTGTTCGGCTTGAATGTGCTGGCCCAGAGATGCATGGACATGAATCAGGATATGTGCTTATGTTTTGTAGACTTTGAAAAGGCATTTGATAAAAATCAAAAATGAATAACCATTTTCAATTTCGTTGCAAAACGAAAATACAGCCGAACCATATTCCAGTCCAACCAGAGAGTGCTGCAAGCACCTCTACCGGTTTCGAAACTTATTAGTCTCTCATCAGGAGGCACATATGCTGCTCTCCCTGATCCAACCAAAACAAACCCCAGCGTGCAGTCCCGAATTGCAACGAACGAAATGGCATAGATGCCCTAGCGGCAACTGCTAGCAAAAGACTAAGTTTTCACTCTAATGGCGTATAACATATCCCACCAGAATGAAAACAATGGGAACCTTCTCTGGTTACACCTCCGAGGCTTCTACAATTTGCAAGCCATACGGATGCTGAGACTAAGGAAGATGAGGGAATTCTACAATTTACAATTCACGTCACATCTGCTCAGCGCGGTAAAGTTCCAACGAGACTGGTTCCCTTCTTACTCCACACAGAATAAATGTAAATTAAAAATGAATAACCATTTTCAATTTCGTTGCAAAACGAAAATACAGCCGAACCATATTCCAGTCCAATCAGAGAGTGCTGCAAGCACCTCTACCGGTTTCGAAACTTATTAGTCTCTCATCAGGAGGCACATATGCTGCTCTCCCTGATCCAACCAAAACAAACCCCAGCGTGCAGTCCCGAATAGGCATTTGATAAAGTTCAACATAAAAAGCTTGTAGATATATTAAAAAGCAAAAATATTGACAGTCGTGACATGAAAATTATATCTAATATATATTGGAATCAAACTGCCAAGATAAGAGTTGACAACCAGGACACCCAAGATATCAAAATACAGAGAGGAGTCCGTCAGGGTTGCGTGCTGTCTCCACTACTTTTCAATGTCTACAGTGAAGCGGTAAATTCAATAGAAGGTATATCTATCAAAGGAGAAGTTTTGAACAACTTACGTTTTGCAGACGATACAGTAATAATAACAGATAACAACAATGATTTACAGAACGTAATGCAACGCCTTAATGAACGCTGTCATTAGTACGGACTGAAGATGAATTTAAAGAAAACTAAATGCATGATCATAACTAAATCAGCAAACGTAAACATCCAATTAACTATTGAAGATACTGTGATTGAGAGTGTGGATAACTACAAATACTTAGGAACATGGATAACATCAAATGTAGACCAAACCAAAGAAATTAAGACACGTATTGAAATAGCATGTGCATCATTCATTAAACTTAAAAAGTTTCTTTGTTGTCGGGATATAAGGTTAGAACTACGCCTAAGGATGCTTCGATGTTACGTGTTCTCTACCCTTCTTTATGGCTTGGAAGCGTTGACGTTGAAACAAGTCCATTTGAATAAGTTGGCCGCCTTTGAATTTTGGTGTTACAGAAGAATCCTACGAATATCATGGATTCAAAGAATGTCGAACGTGGAAGTAACTAGAAGGATAGGAAATCAACCAGAAATAATACTAACTATCAAAAGACGAAAACTTGAGTACTTGGGACATGTGATGAGAGGGCAAAAATACTCATTATTACAACTTATTATGCAAGGCAAAATCCGAGGAAAGCGAAATGTGGGAAGACGAAGAACATCCTGGCTTAAGAACTTACGGGAATGGTTCGAATGCAGTAGTGCAGAGATATTTAGAGCGGCAGTCAACAGGGTCCGCATTGCCATGATGATTTCCAACCTTCGATAGAAGATGGAACTTAAAGAAGAAGAATTAAACTAACTTTCTTATCTACCACTTACAAAAAAAATTTATTAAAACCTCCAAAAATAAAAAAAAAAAAAATATGAATCGCCAGGATTGGAACCGGGGACCTTCCGATCTCTGATCCAACGCTTTACCAACTAGCCTACCGAGCCTCTTGTAAGTGACACGTAAGTTTCGGATATAATTACACAACACGGCGACAAATAGATCAAGTGGAAAATGTTTTACCTACATAATATTTTATTATCTTACTACAGAGGAAAACAAATCCATAGACACAAAAATTATAATAAATAATACATTTACTAAAAAAACTTATATATTCTTTTAATGACTTATTTGCTCTGATACAGATACATACATACCTATCTTGAAAGATTAGTAACGAACTACGTACTGTCTGTGTGCGCATGCGCGCAGTATTATGAAATTTCACTCTCAATTGCGCCTAAAGAAGTATAACTTCAAAAAGAAGACAAAGAACAAAAAAAAAGAAGAATTCTTAAAATAATAGTCACACAAAAATGATAAGAACTGATCAGTGTGACGTTTACAAATATAACTAATATTGCAGAATGTTAGTTGAGTGATTACTATCAAAAGTTAACCTGACTAAATATGGGTTTCAATTAAACAAGCATATATGAAAAAAGCTTTATTATAAATTATAACAAATTACCGACTTTGGAACTTACACATCTAAAGATCTATATAAAAAACAACGTTTCTTAATTTCCTTCTTGACTATATAACATTAGAGCAAAGTTGAAAAGAAACATATCACCGTTTGTAACATTCGTGAAGTAACAAAAAGTTCTCATTGTACTTATTGAAATGCAATCCAGCATGTAATTTAACACATGCAGGGTAAAACTGCGTAACCACCCTCTTTAGATTTTTGCGCCCCCTGTGAGCATAGAAATTTACGCTCAGAAGGTTTTCTATGGTAACTGGTTTAATTCTACCCATGGTTTAGGCAATATTCTGGGCGATATCGATGACAGATGGGGAAATTCACTGGAATTTAATTGAGCTGGGTATTAAGGCCTTAATCAAATTGTGGATAGTTTGATTGTTCGTATGTAAATCCGCAAATCTTCTTTTTTGTTATTTAATTTAAACATGTCTAGCGGTTTTTACTCGCATTCAAGATATCTCTTTATGTAAATAGTTACTCTTACAAGGGAATTACAATAACTCCAGTAACAGCAGAAATATATGATAATTTTATTGAATACTATTACTCTATGATAGGTTATGTCGTAACCAATAGAGATAGATACCCATCAAAAATAATCGACGTAAGATACATCAACTGAGTAGAGTGTAGGTAGTGACCACAGCCTAGTACAGTGGAACCCCGTTAACTCGGATTAATCGGGACCGCGGCCGATCCGGGTTATCGAAAATTCGGGTTAGCCGGAGAAAATGGTAAAGATTATTAAAATATGGTATGCTTACAGATAAACTCCGTTATAATTGGCACACAGACACTTGTAAACCACGTTCGCGTTCCACACATACAAAGCGTCGTCGAGAGTCTCATTTTTAGCTTTCTTAGCTTTGCAACGATTGTCCACACTGTCTTTTGTTATCACTTTGAAACAAAAACAACATTTTAAGTTTTATTGCCATTACGTAGACAAAAAATTACTCAAACACAAAATCTGAATATATTTACGCGGAACGAACAATGCGACTTTACTACACACACACAATACCGTCTCGCAACGAGAACGAACTTTGTTATTTAATAAGAGTGAAGACTAAGTCCATTGTTTGAAAAATAATTTTTTAATAGTCTTTTCTAAACAATGCTAGACAGTTTCAAGTAAATAAAGCATACTACAGATGCCTGTTGGTTTCGATAACACGAGAATGAGCGTTGTCTGCCATGCCAGTCATTTTTACTAAGGTATATTATGTATCAAATTATACAAATACGCATTATCTCTCATTGTATAATGTGTTTGACATTGAAAATTGAAACGAATGAACTACATAGGAATTCGCTAAAGCGACAAATTTTTACGAAGAAAGTTTATTATGATAAATAAAATTAGCCTGAAAAATATAAGATATTATAGTATTCGAACAATATGTTTATAAGGAAAGATAAAAGAAAATATTTTAAGATGTTGAAAAGAAATTGGAAAATCCAGCATAAAGGACATACATTTTTATTGTTGTAATATTTGTCTGATAAAAATCGGTCCGGGTTAGCCGGATTTCCGGGTTATCGGGGGCCGACTTATCGGGGTTCCACTGTATTATGAAAAATAAGAATCATCATGAAATTCACGCACAAGGGATAGGCACCAATACAAACAAAAATCAGAGTCGGAGGACTAAATACGGAGACCACAGAATATTTATACAGAAAAATAAAAAAATATGAAAAAACATTTTTTTAAGAAACGCTTTTCTTTAGTTACGAGAGACTAAAATTAAACATATTATAAAAAAATCAATTAAAAAGCAAAAAATTAAAAAAAAAATGAAAAATCTAACACATTCGTCAAAGAAAAGCGTGGCGCGTCTTCATCGAATAAACGGTTTTCACACCACGCTTTTTCTTTAATGAATGTGTTAGACTTTTCATTTTTTTTTATTTTTTGCTTTTTAATTGATTTTTTTATAATATTAATTTTAGTCCCTAGTAAATAAAGAAAAGCGTTTCTTAAAAATATTTTTTTCATATTTTATTATTTTTAACTTTTTAGCCTTACACTTTTCAAACATTAAAATGTATCGTCATGTTTATTAAAATATGTATAAAACATATGATGTACAAACATGAAAAGTAGTAGGAATCGGCAAAAAATTTGAAACTTTATTGTTTATTTATGAAGCATAACGTAAACAATTAACGTAAAAAGTGAAATTATGTATAGTTCATATCATTAGCTACAATCTGTAAAAGTTTCAAGTTTCTTCATTGTAAAAAACAAAAGAATTTTCCGTTAAAATCGTTTTTTATTTAAACAATTAATAAACAAAAAAAAATATTGACTATTCGTGTATTGTTCCGGAGAATGCATATGTTTGCAAATTTTTAGTCATTTTCATTGAAGAAAAGGCAGTCAAATTACCTAAAGAAAAGCGTTTAATTAATTAATACGACAAAACGAATTCTAATGTTAATTGTAGCACAAAACATCTTTACCGGTGGTTTTTCTAAGACTACGATAAAAAACACAAATTTTTTTAATTCGAGTTTTGGTTGAAGTTTTGTTTCGTATCGTATTGTTTGACACAAATAAACGCCGAGTTATATATCAACAAATATATGAGCGTTCAAAATTTGAAGCTGTATTGTTTATTTATGAAGCATAACGTAAACAATTAACGTAAAAAGCGAAATTATGTATAGTTCATATCATTAGCTACAATCCGTAAAAGTTTCAAGTTTCTACATTGTAGAAAACAAGAGAATTTAATCATTTTCCATTAAAATCGTTTTTTTTTATTTAAACAATTAATAAACAAAAAAAATTATTGACTATTCGTGTCTTGTTCCCGAGAATGCATATGTCTGCAAATTTTCATTCGTTTGCAGTGAAGAAAAGTCAGTCAAATTAACGTCTAAAAATTGAATACAAACTATTGAAGTAAAGAAAAGCGTTTAATAATATCAGAGAAGATTGCTGATAATGGAATATTAGAAAACGGTAACATCGTGGAAAGCAAAACTCAAAGGTAACATAATTAACGCCGCAACAGAATAACTTGGAGAGAGGAAAGTAATGCATACTAACGTGTAAAAAGAGAAAACAGAAAAAGGTTTAGATAGGAAGTGACGATAAAATGTGAAGAACAGAAGAAAGCCTTTTTGAAAAACAGAACAAAACAAACACAACAGGTTTACTATAAACTAATATGAAACAAAACGACTACTTTAGTCAGACAGATAAAAGGGATCATTGGGAGAGCTTCTCGAAACAGATGGAACACGACTTCTACAGAACACAAAAGGAAATATAAATAGCGAACACAAACAAAAACAAGAGATGAACGAACTAATAAATACGAAACACATTTTCAGATTAAAACATCGGTAGACTACTTTCGATCTCTATTTGCAAAAGGTGACGATAATAAACCACCAACACGTGAAGTGACGGCAGATGAAAAAATAGACATTGAATGAGCAGAGGTAAAGGAAGCATTAAGGAAATTAAAAAATATAAAATCACCAGGAGAGGGCAATATATCGAACAACTTCTAAAGTACGGAGGACAAGATCTGACTCAACAATTATTAAAACGAATCCAAAAAATAATAGAACAAAACAGAATACCGCAAGAATGGGCTAGTATCCTAATACATCTCTTCAAAAAGGGGGAAAATCGGACCTGGAGAATTACAGAGGAATTAGTTTATTAAACACAACATTAAAATTAATAACCAAATTGGTAAAAATAAACTAAATAACATTATAACATCAGCAGAAAAAAAAACAAGGTTTTAGGCCGGGTGTCATGCACCGAAGCTATATTTATAATGAGGCAGGTTCAAGAGAAGTTATTAGAGTACTACAAATCGGCATATTTATGTTTCTTAGACCTTAAGAACACATTTGACAGTGTCAAATTAAAGAACTTTATCCATTTATTATACGCAAGAAAGGTACCTCTAGGAATAATTAAAATGATCGAAAATATCTAACAGAATAACACATTAAAAGAAGAACTAACTGACCTCACAGAAGTTGCCAATGGGATAAGACAGGGGATTCTCTGAGTCCTCTATTGTTCAACCGGAGCATGGATGAAATGATAAAATAACTAAGAACTAAAAAAGGATATCAAATGGGAGAAAAACAACTTACAATAATCTTCTATGAAGACGGTGTAATACTAATCTATCAAAGTGAAGGTGATTTACAACGTATGCTGCACCTATTTAATATATCCTCTAGAAATTTTAACACGTTAATTTCCCCAAAAAAGACCAAATGCGGGTTAAAACTGCAAATCTACTAAGATGTAAATTAGAGCTGGATGGTGAGAAAATAGAACTCATGAGTTTAAATATCTAGGCACCACACTATCTAGCTATGGAAAGCTCAAGAAAGAAGTGGAAGATCAAGTGAATAAAGTAAACAGAGCTGCAGATTGCCTGAATGAACCAATAAGGAGAAATAAAAATATTGAAAAAGAAATGAAAGGCAGAATATTGACAAAGTAGGCATCAGACCAATAATGACATACGCGACAGAAACACGACCTGGTGCAAGGAGGACATACTATTATTTTTATGAGATAGCTTCACTGTATTAATTAAACAAATCTATTTAGCTGTACCCAACTGCACAATTTTCACAAACGTCATGTTAATAAACTGTTTTTCGCATGTCTTCCTCCAAAACATAAATAATTTTATCTACTCTATGTCATATTATGTATAAGTTTTTAGTTTGTGAAAACTGTCATTATAGATAGCAGTGCGTGAAGGGTTTAAAGTGTGCATGAAGTAACAATGTATTTTAAATGGGATTTACTACTACTTCGTCTTTCAATGCCAGATGGCGCTAGCCACCTCCTATCATCACTTCAGTTGCAATGGGTGGGAAAACCTCTCGATGCGAATCAGTTAAAATATGGAGAACAGTCCTTACGTTCTTTCCGATGAAGGCTCCAATAAGAGCCGAAAATCGCGATTCAAGGGACTGGACTGCACTCCGTATTCTAATTGAAAATTAAGATTGTTTTGCCTTCGCATTGCAACTGAATAAAAATGGTATACATTTTTATTTTATAGTCGTATTACTCCGTAGAGTAACTAGGTGCATTTTTCCGTTGGAACTTTACCAGCTGCAGACGGGGGATGTGAATTGCATAGTGTAGAATTCCTTCCCTCTCGTCTTCACTGCAGCATCCATTTGACTTGCAAATTGTAGAAGTCTTGGAGGTGTCACCAGGAAAGTGTAGCAATAAGTTTTCAATTTAAAAATCTTTTAGTAATATTTTTAATATTTTCAATATTAATAATTTACTATTAGGATTGAAAACTACTTCGTCTCTCGGGATTTACTTTTTCGCACACTTTCAATGGGGTTTTTTTACACACTTTCATATAACCAAATATCCTTAACTTTCGCGTTGTCATGGTGATGACAATATGAGCAATGACTTACAACAAATTTTTGGCAGTTTTGTGGTTTGAAAGTAGTAGAATTTTTAAATGTCAAAGTTCTAAAAATTACAGTTTTTTTAATTAAAAGAGTTACAGTTTTTTTATTTGTTTATCGTAGATAAAATATTGTATGAAACTGTGCGTTAAGTACTTTTTGCGAACTTACGCGATGTATAGCACTCGCTCCGTTGTCGCTCGTGTTCTAAAAATCGCGTGCGTTCGCAAAAAGCATACTTCATGAACTGTTTCATAAATAACTATTATCTACTCTATGTCATATTATGTATAAATTTTTAGTTGATGACAGTGAAAACTGTCATTATAGATAGCAGTGCGTGAAGGATTTAAAGTGTGCGTGAAGTAACAATGTATTTTAAATGGTATTTACTTTTTCGCACTGTTTGTAACTTTCGCGTTGTCATGGTGATGACAATATGAGCAATGAATTACAACAAAAGTTTTGACTGTGGTTTGAAAGTAGTTAGAATTTTTAAATGTCAAAGTTCTAAAAATTGTAGAATAGAAATGAATTCCAGTGACGAAGGGTTACAGCTTTTTTATTTGTTTATCGTAGATAAAATATTGTTTGAAACTGTGCGTGAAGTACTTTTTGCGAAATTCCGCGATTTATAGCACTCGCTCCGTTGTCGCTCGTGCTCTAAAATGGCGTGCGTTCGCAAAAAGCATACTTCACTAACTGTTTCATAAATAACTATTTTAAGAAGTTACTATATTTTAAACTTTTTAGAACATTTTAGAGTTAGAGTATGTCATATTTCCATTTTAACGAAAAAATATAGCACAATACATTAAAAGCGAGCGACCTAGTTTCGATCATAGAAAATGAAAAAATGGGTGTTTTTATAGGCAGTAGCGAAGTCATAATATGAATTTTAAAGGCCATCCATAAATCAAACTAACAAATTAACTTCAAAAGGCTATAAGTTACTTCCAATTTTTCTTTTTTTTTTTCTTCTACGGCACTACAGTTCAAATTGAGTCTTGTCTTCCTTTATTTTTTGCCTCCACTTTTGTTTGTCTATGGTTGGCTCTTCTTCATACAAGGACTCCTAAAATTGCTTGTGCGTCGTTGCTTACTGTGTCTTCCTAGCCCTTTCTTAGCTTTCCAACCGGTCTCGTTCCCTGCATTCTAGCGTTCAATGCTCTTTTTGGTAGCCTATCCTATCCCGTTCTTATCAAATGTCCGGCCCATTGCAATCTTTGTATTCTAATGAAGTCAGGGTGTTTCCTTATAAAGTTGATAAGGCTCGTTGTTGTAAAGAATTCTGAAGATTCCGTTTTCCCTCGCAGTTCACAGGTCCTAGTATTCTCCTCAGTACTTTCCTTTCGAGTGCGTCGAGTTTGTTTTTGGATCTTTCTTTCAGGACCCATGCTTCACATGAATTAAGGTTTTATAGATCCTCATCTTTGTATTTCGGTGGACACGTTTAGACCGAAATATATGAGAGAGAGCAAAATAAGCTCTGTTTGCCTGCGATATTCTCTTCCGTATTTATCCATCTTCTGATCCATCGGCATATATTTCTATTCCCAGTTATATAAACTTTTCAACCGTTTCAATGTCATCTTTATGTGTAATGTTTTATGGGACTATATTCCTTCTTGTCTGTATCATTATATTTGTTTTTTTTTCTATGTTACTTTCTAGATCTAGACCTTTTCGTTTGCGTTTTTAACTCTGCGTATGTTTCCAGTGTTCCTGTTGATGTTCTACTCATAATATTAATACAATCGGCATAAGCGGCCAGTTGAATAGTTCTGTTGGTCAGTAGGTTTCCTCGTCCAGTTTGCATTTGCCTAACCGCATACTCCAGTGCCAGGTTAAACAATGTTGGGACCAGCCCATCTCCCTACTTCAGTCCCTGCGAGATTTTGAAAAAGTCTGTCCGGTGGTTTTATATTAATACACATGCCTGAGTTTCATCCATTGTGGCTTTAATGAGTCTAATTAGCTTGTGTTGAAATGCTGATTCAGCCAATATATTTATAGTATAGTCTATTCCTTCTGACTGACTCGTATGCCTGTTTGAAGTCTACAAACACGTTGTGAACATCCATGTCGTGTTCCCATGATTTTCTCAAGACCTGCTTGACTGTAAATTTGATCCGTTGTCGATCTTTCCCGTCTGAAGCCGGTCTGATACTCTCCTATAATATTTTGTGCTAGTGGTTGGAGCCGCTGGTTTATAATATGAGTGAGGACTTTATATGCTGTACATAGTAGAGAAATTCCACGGCAGTTTTTGCACTGGAGTTTATCTCCTTTTTTATAGATCGGGCATACTATACTTGTCTTCCAATCATCGGCGTCGGGTATTTTCTCTTCTTGCCATATGTCTTTGATGAGTGCGTGGATAAGACTTGGTAGGTGATCGCCACCTACCTTGTACAGTTCTGCTGGAATTTTGTCAACTCCTGAGGTTTTATTTTTTTTCTGGGCGTTAATAGCTTCGAGAACTTCCTCTATGGTTGGAGCTTCTACTTCTTATCTACTTCATTCTCTTCTACGTGGTTCGTACCCATTTCATATTCCATGCCTACTTGTGTTCCAAGTAAAGTCTACAAATAATGCTTCCAGGTTTCTGTGACTTCCTGTTATTCACTGATTACTTGCCCACTTTCATCTTTGCATAGAGTTGTTTGAGGTTTATATCCACTTTTATCTTTTTTATGTATTTTATGTATTCGTAAGCCCCTCTAATTTCGCTATTTTTGAAATTTTCTTTCATTTATTCTTTGTCGATTTTCATAAGCTCTCTTTATATTTCTAATGTTCCACTTTCCACTAGAAGGACGGTATCGTCAGCATATCTTATGTTATTAAGTGGCTCACCGTTTATTATTAGGCTCTCACTGACTTACGCCAACGCTATTTATGAGATGGCTTCACTGTATTAATATAATTAAACAAATCTAGTTAGCTGTACCCAACTACAAAATTTTCACAAACGTCATGTTAATAAACTGTTTTTCGCATGTCTTCCTGCAAAAAATAAATAATTTTTTAAGAAGGTACTATATTTTAAACTTTTTAGAACATTTTCGAGTATGCCATATTTCCATTTTAACGAAAAAATATGGCACAATACATTAAAAGTGAGCGACCTAGTTTCGATCACGGAAAAAAAAAAAAGGGGTGTTTTTATAGGCAGTAGCGAAGTCATAATATGAATTTTAAAGGCCATCCGTAAATCAAACTAACAAATTAACTTCAAAAGGCTATAAGTTACTTCAAATTCAGACGTATATAAATGTTTGCCATTAGCATAGGCAGCGCTAGCATGGATAATAAATCAAATACAAGAGAAATAACTTGTTATATCCATTGTATAATGATGTTGTTTTCATCCCCCTTTTCATTGGTATATGTAAAGTTTCTGTCGACGAGTTCTATTTATTATACGAGGGGAACTTTGACTGAAGACACATGCGAAAATATCGATGTGGTGAGAATTGGATTCTCGCTTTACAGAAATTACAATTTTATTTTATTGATCCATAATATACCTACAAAGTTTTACTGAGAACAGAGCAAAAATAAGTTATTTTTTTATAAGGAGAACTAAAATAAATCAAATAAAATAAATCTTAACTTATTCAAATAACTCATTGCATCAATGTGCAGTTCAATTTAATTACATATTAATTATTAAACTAAACTATAATGACACTGATTTTAAAATGATAATAAGAGAAATATAAAAGTTTCTTAAAATCAATAATATGAAACATCAATAATTTAGTCAAGACGGACAAGATAACCAACGAGACCGTACTGCGAAGAATGGGCAAAGAAATAGAGGTGATTTATACGATTAAAAGAAGAAAGTTAGAATATCTCGGACACATAATGAGAAACGGCACTAAATACAGATTATTGAAGGTAATCCTTCAAGGCAAAGTATTTGGAAAGCGCGAAATTGGGAGAAGAAACATATCATGGTTAAAGAACTTGAGGAAATGGTTCTCCACAACAACAACTAATCTGTTTAAAGGTATCAGTTAATAAAATAATTATAGCCAGAATGATCGCCAATATTCGAAACAAATAGGCACCAAAAGAAGAAGAAGAAGTCATGGACCTTGAACGAGGATATGTTCCAGGGATTGGAAGCATTTGAGACGTGGCTATATCGGAAAATTCTCGAAATCCATTGGACTAACCGGGTCACAAATGAGGAGGTTCTTAGAAGAATGGGGAAGAACCGAGAAGTACTAACCATCATCAAATCTCGAAAGTTGGAATACTTTGGACACGTTATGTGAACTGAATCCAGATATGTCCTCCTACAAGCCATCCTGGATGGAAAAATATTTGGAAAACGAGGTCTAGGAAGAAGAAGAATATCCTGGTTAAAGAGCCTCAGAGCCTGATTCAACACAACATATGTGCAGCTGACCCGAGTTGTTGCAGATAATATAAAGATTGCCATGATGATCACCAACATTAGTCACGGATAGGTATATCAAGAAGAAGCATCTTATTGGTTTTTGTTAAAAAAAACCGGTGAATATAGACGCAGTTGCCTAGATGTCGAATTTAAAAACAGACGATCTCGTTTATATTGCTAACTTGTTTGTATCTGACAGAGATGTAACTCTAAATGTGCCTCGAGTTTTATTTCGCGAGTCCCGGTGAATTCGTAACTATTTAATGCCCCATCCTAATTACAGGCCAACTGGCAACTCTGGCGCGCAGATAATTTTTCGATAACCCACTAACTACAGGTGAATTTGTAACTTTCATTTTTTTAAATATAAAGGAAAAGATTCCTCTCATTGGCTGTATACCATAATAAAAAACTTACTAAGGAAGTAAAACTTCACTTGTAGGTAGATAGTATATAAATTTATTAAATTTTTTTTCTAAAAAGATCTAAGTTGGATTAAAGTGGGTATCTCTAGTACAAAAACACAAACGGTTTCGGACTAATCAGTCCATCATCAGGTTGAAACTTCAGATCCAAAGTAGTTGGAACTAGCTACATAGTTAGGTCGAATAACCTTAGCATTACAAAAATTAAGCCATTTCGGCTACAACAATGTCGACAATAGGTCGATGTTAAAAGAATATAATGAGAATATAATGGATTCTTCATCTTGGTTTCAAACTGACGAAGCCAAGTCAGTTTGAAGCCAAGATGAAGACTCCATTATGGTCTCATTATATTCTTTTAACATCGACCTATTGTCGACATTGTTGTAGCCGAAACCGCTTAATTTTTGTAATGCTAAGGTCATTCGACCTAACTATGTAGCTAGTTCCAACTACTTTGGATCTGAAGTTTCAACCTGATGATGGACTGATTAGTCCGAAAACGTTTGTGTTTTTTGTACTAGTGGACCCACTTTACCCACTTTGATATATATTTTTGTACCCACTTTAATCCAACTTGGATCTTTTTAAAAAAAAATTTAATAAATGTATAAATATACCATCTACCTACAAGTGAAGTTTTACTTCCTTAGTAAGTTTTTTCATTTTTTAAGTAATCTTGATCATCTAATACCGTTATTCCAGGTATGTACCTGTATATATTACCCTCTTTGAAGGTGGTGTAAAAGGTATTCATCATTTATGTATTGTCTCTTGGAAGAGTTACTAGAGAAAATCGAAATAAATTTTGTGAAAATTGCTGAAATTCTTGTAACAGATTTCGTAATGAGTGAACGTGGGTGTAAGTTATGGTGGTAAATAATTTTAAATTTCACTTAACACGTTGACGTATAGAACGTCTATAGATGTCTAATTTCCATTGATATAATGTGACACAACGTCTACAGACGTTGCGTTTTCCCCTATTCTACTTTGCAAAATACATATAGTCACAACACTTGCTTATACATTTGACGCACTGTCCGTCAAAATTAAAGAAAGTGCTAAAAAGTGGAAAACATATGGTACTGTTCTGCATCTGGTTGCAAGGCAACCTGTTATACCGACGCGACGGTAAGTTTTGTTTTATATTTTGAGTAGTAACAAACACTTATGTTGATTATCAACAACTTGATGTCAAAAATGCACATTTTGGCTATCTTTTTGTCTACCAGTAAGAAAAAAAGAATTTAAAACAAAATTTAAGATAACCGCATTCTAGTGCATGTAAAACAATTTAAACAAGGTTTTATAAATCTTGCTATATTTAATGGTTGCTTCTAAAACTATAAATTAAGCCAGTTAAACATTAATACCTTATGTAAAATTAAAACTTCTCTCTAGATATTACATGAAGCAGCCTACAGAAATGAGTAAAAATACACGGTTTTTATGACACTTAGTCTAACTACTATATTATGTAACAATTGTTTTAATTTCTGTATGGATAGAATAACAAAATTTATGTAAATCTGACTAATTTTTTCTCAATTTATTTATTTATTGACAATTTAAATGAAAAATAGCCGATTTTAAAAATTTTCGTCTATAAGTTACAACATCTTACCAAAAAAACTGAACAAAGAACCTATTAGTTTATTGAAATGGCTTTAAAATGAGTTGAAGTAAAATAGAATTGGAGCTTTGTTTATCAATAAACATTAATGAAAGGTATACATTTGCGATAGGCCCCGTGTTGGCTTAATCCGTTACTGTTCAAATTTATTTCTTATGTTTTAACCTAACTACCTGAGGTATTAGATTTAATCAATGGTTTCGAATTCACCTGTAGAAGGTTTTGAGTTGGCAGGTTCAGGTAGTAGAAAAGTTACCAATTGGCCGGTGTACATTTTAATTTGAAAATGTTTTTCATTAAAAGTTGCGAGTTGGCGCGTGTCCTATTTCGCTTATATGTCAAAATCCGTAAATAAAACTATACAACAAAAGGATAACTAGGTTTATAACTATCATCAAGATCACAATTAACGACATAGCCATAAAATTTGAAATTGTCATTTAAAATCAGTTTTTATATTATCATAACATCCCAAAATCGCCCAGTAGACGGTCGTTATTATTTCTTTTATGATAAAGGCAGATAGACATAACCTCATGCTCATTATTTTCATTCAACAATAAAAGCGCCGTTGCGAGACATAATACAATAGGAAAGGCTTATTGCCCTATAACAAACTCTAACCCAGTGTACACTTGTTACTGTAACGCGTGTAAAAATTCCCTAGGGTACTTATCAAGTGTCTGGATTTGTTGCGGTCTGAATAATCGGGTGAATTGTAAAACATTTGAATAATGACGCGACGGTACTGGATATTTATTACTTGAAACAGTTTCTCTTTCTGTCTTTTTTCTTTCTTTCATTACTACTTACTGCAGTGTGAAGGTGTAGATTTTTAAGCTAATTTCTTGTTCAGATTATTCTAAAGCCTTATTTATTTTGTTTTCTTCCTTTTGTGCTTGTCATGTTAGATTTATTTTTACATTGTTACGTTGTCTAATATGTCTATTTTATCTTTTGAGTAAGTTACAAGTATACTTTTGCTTTGTTATTTTCTTTTGTTACTACATAACTATACAAACTAAATATTGATAAAATTCTTCTACTTCTTATACGTATCTTTGCACTGATTACAGATGTCAGATTTATCTACTTTATTTATCTAGGTGTAAAAATATTTAAAAATCCACAAGGAAAAAATTCTCCTGCAGTTGGCTGTATACCATGTAACACAAAAACAGCAAATCCTGTATAAAAGGTATATTTAAAATCCCTAAAAAGGGCTACATCACAAATACATAACTAGTTTTCGACTGGTTTACCAGTCATCATCAGTGCTTACGTAAAGTTGATACATCCTAACCACCAAAATATAGTTTTACAAAAATATGAGGGTCAGAGCCCTAGTAACATGGCCCGTTAAGGAAACATCAGTTTAAAATGCCAAATAAAGCATGGATGTTTTAAATATTCTCAAAATGCCCCAGGTAACATCTGAGCTGTAGTGTGACTTGATTACATGGTGGAAGACAGGCAGCAAGTAGACGGCAGCAAAGACGGACTTGCTGCCTGTCTTCCACCATGTAATCAAGTCACACTACAGCTCAGATGTTACCTGGGGCATTTTGAGAATATTTAAAACATCCATGCTTTATTTGGCATTTTAAACCTTTTTTTTTTTCTTAACGGATCATGTTTATAGGGCTCTGACCCTCATATTTTTGTAAAACTATATTTTGGTGGTTAGGATGTATCTACTTTACGTAAGCACTGATGATGACTGGTAAACCAGTCGAAAACTAGTTATGTATTTGTGATGTATCCCTTTTTAGGGAATTGTAAATATACCTTTTATACAGGATTTGCTGTTTTTTTTTTAATATTTAATTCCTAATTGAGTGCTAAAAAGTACCACTACTATAAGATAGAGAGGGATCCCATTGTTGAAAAAAATTTCATTGATAAATTTATAAAATTCTTCTTCCGAAGTTAAAAAACTTGGATAATGGTTGAAAAAATATCTAACAAACGGCAAATTAGAACTCCACGAAAAACACATTAAAACGTTTAACCGTGGAACAAGTTATAAGTGCAAGCACCCAACCATCTGGGTGAATTCGAGGCAGTCCCGGATTATCCAGGATTATCCCGAATCTTGAGGCCTCTAGGCAACCCAAGCTATGAGGCCCCTTAAGAAAACCTAGGTTTTCTCAATTTTTAATAATTTTCATGTTTAGAAATGTCCGTTCGCCTGTTGTGAAATAACCCAAAATGACTGTGATGCAGGAATAAATTGTTTTCCCTGCAAGTCTTGAAGCTGGGCTATAAAATATTTGAACTGCTCTAATTCTTCTTCAAGTTCAGATTCAATATCATCAGGATAGTTTTCATGTAGTTTTGAAGCACACTCCTTTATTTGAGTATTACTCAATTTTGGAAAAACACACAAAAGACCAAATACTAAGTTCACTGACCCGTATACGGTCAACCGACGACTCAGCTCAGTAATTAGCTTATCGAACATTGGTACATACGTTTTAACCTTTAACTTTCGTTCACCCTGTAAAAAAACTTATTTGGAATTGGCATCATCGAAATATAGTTTTCTTGCTCGTTTATTCGCGTCGGAATATTCATAGAGTAGGCACTGTAGATCGCAGGTCTTCTGCTCGTAGTAAGCAAAATTATCTCTTTGGAATTTTAAGAACTTCAAAAGTGAATTTAGAAGTTGAACTGCAGTTTGAAGTTCAATCTCTTCTCTCTGTAATGATTTACTGACAGCGTTGATGCGTTCTAAAATTGTTGCCCAATACTCATTCATTACGAATGTTTCTTTTTTGACATTTCTTTCAACAAACTCTTTTTCAGCCCTATGAATTGTTTCAGCTTTCTGATTAGCATCTTTAGCAAGAGTATGAAGAGCAGATTTGAAAGCCTTGTAACCTTTATACAAAGGTCTTGTTGCATGTGCTCTTGCAGTCCATATTGTGCTACAAGTTCTTTTAAGGACTAGATCGTGGCGAATGAGATTGCTATGCTTAGTGGAGTTTAATTTAAGCATTTGATCATAATGTTACGCGATTGACTCTACTATTTTATTGTTTATGTTTTTAGGCACTAAGTTTAATTTAATTGACTTTATTTATTTTTAATAACTTACACTTAAAGAAATAAAGAACACTGAATTTATATCCTTTAATAACACTAATTTACAAACTTAACATTAAAATACTACATTATTTCTATTCGTTACAAAATAACCACGGCTTTATTAAAGATTACACTAAAACAACAATTTATCTAAATGTCTAATATGTACCATTTACATTTACATTTATTTCGCGTCCGAACATCGAAAAAATGTTACTCGACCGACGACTACAAATTTATAACTAACTCTAATTTCAAAAAAATGTCTCTTTATATAGTTATAAAAATTAATCTACTGATTTCCAGAAAAAATCGAAAGATGTGTATTATTTACAAAGCAACAAAAGAAAGGTGTATTAGGTGACCTTCTAGATATGCCGATACGTTCGTAAACAGCTGTCTCGCCGACGAACAGGGTTTCAGACACTTCGGCGCCAGAAAGTTCTGGCGTTGACAGGGCCGGCCTGGGACCGTGACATTGCCCCCTCCTCAAAAGATGGTTCCTCCTGGAACCTTGTCGGGACTGGAACTGGATGCTGGTATCTGCAACTGGACCCTCTTTTACAACTCCTAGTTGTATAAAAGTGACAGGGGACGGTCTTCTCTCCGCACCGGTAACTATGCGGATTGCAACAGACTAACACCTGGACCTCGGTGTCTTGGAAAATTTCTTCTACCATATTTCGGATAACTCTCCAGTCTAATTGGCTGCATTCTAACTTTGGCATGGCTAACTTTTGCACGTCGGACTCCAACACGTGCTCTCTCAATTGAATTAATGCATCCCATACATCTTGGTAGGTAGGTTGGTCATGGACAGTGTCTTTTGTTACCAGATAGAATAGGTAACGTGATGCATCTTGGAGTTTCAATGCTTTGCCAGGAGCTGGCAGTTGGCATTGAAGTTCTGCAACTCGACCAAACTTCCTTCGGAAGGCGGATGCCAACCCTCGTGCGTCTTTGATACTGGCCGGGATAGTATGGGCCAGCGAATAGTCATCGGGAAGTGCGAGAAGATCTCGCTTTTCTTCAGTGGTAACACCATGTCTTGCTTTACCGGTACCTCCGTAGGCACCCATGAACTCTTCAAAGGTAAGGTCAGGTATTTCTCGAACTTGGTTGACTTCCACTTCTTCATCTACGTCGTGGTCTCCCTCGTACGGCGCCAACCGGTTATGGTGGACTATCATCGGCTTTCCCCTAGGAATCTTGCTTATTCGGTAGATAACGTCATTGATTTTCTTGACAATGAGGTACGGACCTTCCCAGAACTGCTGCAACTTGGGAGAGCAGCCTGTTCGCTTCTTTGGATTATAAAGCCAGACTTTGTCGTTCTCCTTGAAACATCCCTTTTCAGCTTGGGTATCGTATCGTTTCTTCATTCGGTCGCTAGCGATCTGAAGATTAGAACGGACCAACTCATGTATATCGTCCATTCTTCTTCGTAATTCATTCACGTAATCCTCACCAGCAACATCTTCTCCAGGTCGACATCCAAACTCTAGATCACAGGGTAGACGCATCCCACGTCCAAATAGGACTTTTGCTGGTGTTTGGCCAGTTGATTCATTAACAGCAGATCTATAGGCCATTGCGAAGAACGGAAGGTACTGGTCCCAGTCTCGTTGATGATTGGACACCATCTTTGTCAAATACTTGCCGACTGTCCTATTCATACGCTCCACCATTCCATCCGATTGCGGGTGATAGGCCGTGGTTCTTGTCTTCTTCATGCCTAGTTTATCACAGATTCCTTGAAATAGATCGCTCTCAAAGTTCCTTCCTTGGTCACTATGGATCTCCAGAGGTACTCCAAATCGGCTGATGCAGTCTTTGATTAACACATCTGCAATAGTGGCGGCCTTCTGGTCTGGAATTGCGTAGATCTCCACCCACTTCGTGAAGTAATCCATTATCACCAACATGTATTTGCATCCATTGTCACTTTCTGGAAATGGCCCGGCAATATCCAAAGCTATTCTTTCAAACGGACTTCCAACATTGTACTGTCTCATAGGAGCCTTTCTTTTCCGGTAGGGCCCGTTACTTGTAGCACAGGTAGTACATTTCTTACACCAGTCCTTCACATCGTCGGAACTATTCATCCAATAAAATCGTTCCCGAATTCTCTGAAGGGTCTTCTTTACACCAAAATGCCCTCCTGATGGACTGTCGTGTAACTGACGAAGTACTTCGGCTACTCTGCTCTTTGGAATCACCAACTGTGTTCTCCTCACCGAACCATCATCATTTTCTATTACTCGTTTAAGCAAGCTGTCTTCCAAGATAAATGAGTCCCACTGGGCCCAATACGTCTTAACTACTGAGCCTAGGCTTGATATTTCTTGCCAAGATGGTCGACGATTTTCTTCTTTCCATTGTCGAATCTTCTGTAAAACTGGATCTTTTTCTTGTTCTTCCTTGATCTTGGTAGGCGTCCACTCGTCATTGACCACTGTTGTTCTTAGTACTGCTGCTTCCTTTGACTCTGTTTTGTTGCAATGGGAACATTCTGCTGGACACGGTCTTCTAGATAGAGAATCAGCGTTCCTGTGGCTAACTCCGGCCCGATGCTCGATCTTGAAATCATATTCTTGAAGTCGTTCAATCCATCTGGCTATCTGACCCTCTGGATTCTTAAACTGCATTAACCATTTAAGGGCGGCATGGTCGGTTCGGATTAGAAACTTCCTTCCGTAGAGGTATTGATAGAAGTGTTCCACTGATTTTACTACTGCTAGAAGTTCTCTTCTCGTGACGCAATAATTTCGTTCAGGTTTTGAAAGCACTTTACTAAAATATCCAAGGACTCGTTCCTGTCCTCCTTGGATCTGCGACAGCACTCCTCCAATTCCCACATTGCTTGCATCCGTATCTAAGATGAACTCTCCTTCTGGCAGTGGATACCCTAATATTGGCGCTGTAATTAAATGCCTCTTCAAAGTTTCAAAGGCCGTTTGGCAGTCTCCATCCCAGCAATAACCCCTTGCTTCCTCTGTAAGTCGCGTTAATGGCTTAGCGATATCTGCAAACTTCTTAATGAATCTCCGGTAGTAAGTACATAGTCCCAGGAAACTTCTCACTTGATGTTTATCAGTTGGTTCCGGCCATTCCTTAATGGAATCGATTTTTCCTTTGTCCACGGCCACTCCTTCTTTGCTGACTATATGGCCTAGATAATTGACTTTACTTTGAAATAGCTGGCATTTCTTGGGGTTTAACATTAACTGGGCAGCTTTAAGTCGATTAAAAACGTCTTCTAAATTCTTCAGGTGGTCTTCAAACGTCTCCCCCAAAACGATTATGTCGTCTAAATACACCAGGCACGTCTTCCAAGATAACCCTCTCAACACATTTTCCATAAGCCTCTCAAATGTCGCAGGTGCGTTACAGAGTCCAAACGGCATAACGTTGAATTCCCATAATCCAGATCCTGTCGTAAAGGCCGTCTTCTCTTTGTCCACTGGATCCATCTCTACCTGCCAATATCCAGACTTCAAGTCCAACGTAGAAAACAATTTACTTCCAGCCAATGTGTCCAACGTGTCGTCGATCCGAGGCAGATGATAACTATCTTTCTTGGTAACATTGTTCAACAAACGGTAGTCCACACAGAACCTCGTAGTTCCATCTTTCTTCTTGACCAGGACCACCGGAGAGACCCATGGGCTCGTAGAAGTTTCTATCACCCCGTCTTTCTTCATTTCTTGAACAATCCTTTCAGCTTCCTCTCTCTTCGCCTGTGGTAATCGTCGAGCTGTTTGACGAATTGGCCTAGCGGTACCAGTGTCAATTTTATGTTTGACAACTGTCGTTCTTCCTGTCTTTCCTCCTTTCGGTACTGTAACGTATGATTATTCTGTTTGAATGGGGTAGCTTAATAAATGACTAAAGTTTTACAGAAATAGGCTAGCTGGAAATTGAAGAGACTAAACAGTAGGGCTCAGGGAAGGATCAGGCCGTATTTGCACGCCCTAGTAAGACGGTACCTACTGAAATACTTGAATGATAAAGAAAATAAATTAATATAAGGAGTAATGACAAGAAGAGAACTATTGACCAAGAAGATATTCAGAAGTAGTGTTGAGCGCCAGGGAAGAATTGAATAAATTCTTCTCCACGTGACCTATATTGCTGTACCTAACTAATACTATTAATAGATACTATTAAAATGATAGGATAATAAAACATATAAGTATGTACAACCACATTTAATAAAAAAAAATACCTATAAACCCTATATACAATTTTATACACTAGCTAAATATCCGACGTACTATGGTAGTACACTCCTGTCGATAATGCAGGTTTTACAGTATGAAAAAACTAATATATGTAATGAATTTATTCTACTAAGGAAGTGATTTGATCTAAATATGCATGTACAAACTAATTATTACTGTAGAATACAAGATTGGCTGACAATCCCGTATCTGATCGGAAGTGACAACCTGACAATATCTGGTGAATGGAATAAATATTATTGAGTAGGAAATAAACCCTTCGATAGTGTGCACAGTATCGTCCCAGATAGTTTACAATCCTGAGATTATTTTAAATACCTGATACAATCATGAAAATGAAATATAAAATTCGTTGACAAAAAAAAAATTATTGAATATTATAAAGATAATAGGGTTTAAGAAGGTGAATTTATATTATTATTAAGGTTATGTATTTGAGTTATTGAAAAAAAATTGAAAATTGAAAACTATTATTTAAAAGGATTGAAAATTCAAATTTTATTATAAAAACCTGGCGTTTCTACAAAAGTAGGCCTGTGGCTTCTCCAAAATCCTGGTGAGGTTGATGATGAGAGAGCCAGGTACGTATCCTCCGATCTTCCCAATCCTCGGGAGGTAAGGAACAACAACACAGAGTATTGACGAGGAGGTACTTGCTAGTGTCGATAGAACTTAGTGTCTATTCCAGAAACGAGAAAAAAAAACATCCAAAACTCTTCCAATCCAAACCCAAAATAATACCAAAATGATTGTTTATTCCATAAATAAATGAAGCATCCAAATGTGACTTAAATTTTGTTATAGTCTCCCTCCAGTGGCTAAAAGAACAGAAAACCTTCTATTAGCTGGTTTTCCTTAAGTATCTAAGAAACAGGGCCTCTATAAAAAGGTGTTTCACCTTATCAGAACTTGACAGAGAAAAAACTACTCAAAAAGTGAGGTTTGATGTATATGTTTTCATTGACCTTGATTCTTCTTGACTGGAAAAAGCCTTTTTAAACGAATATAAGGAAGTATTTGGACAAAAAAAAATGTGGATCTTGTAATCAAAGATTACTATATGGAGTTAAATACATGATAGAATGAAAATTATCATTGATTTTCAATTTATTTGAGAGTGAAAATGTAGTTCTAAGAATATTTTTTCCTGTGAGTGTATATTAGAAGTATTGAAAAAGTGATAATTAAAGAATAGCAATGCTTTTCATATGATCTAAATATGGTATTAAAAATAATTTAGATGGTTATTTTTTCTTAGCATGAAAAAGAAATGGCAAACCATAGTTAAGTGATATTTTTTTTCATACATACCCATTGTTTTCTTCAAAAAATATTGGAACCAAAAACTCTTCACAACCCCAAACAAAAAAATAAAAACTTCCTCCAACGTAAATTAATCTTCTTATAACTTATTTCAACCAAAAGGTAAATTCTTACAATGGCCACCGGAGGACTTCTTGATCGGACAAGAACGAAAATTCAAGTGAAGTGCCAGCCGCTATGGCCGATATGACATACACCCCTGCCGGATATCGTCATTGCCAACTGCTAGACTCTAATCTACCAGATATTACCAACTTTATCGTCTATCAACTGCAACCTCTAATACGAGTGCTTGTAAAGTTGGTTGCATACCTAGTTCCCATCGGAATAACATTTTAGTAACGATAGTAGTAACTCATCGTTACATTCCCCCATTACTTGTAAGAAAAAAAAATTGATCCTATGATCAATCTTTTTTTTTTTATTATGCATATACATATATATATACTCATATAGATACTCCATACAAGTATCCACAGAGAAAAAATCACACGCTGTGGGATCCAACACAGGCGTGACCAAACCAAATTTCTAAAATATAATACGAACCTACGAATACTTCACTACTCTAAACTAACCTACCGTAGGACATCGTCCAAACTCTGATATATATCCTAAAGACCAAGTTGTGTTCAAGTTGATTCAGTAGATTTCTATAAAACCCCAAATTATAGTCAACAAGAACACCATAACAACAATATTCGAATAGAAAACTCAATATAACCTATACGACGACTAACTTACACTTACAGCTGACTCGATCGATCATACCTAACCGCAAATTATGAGTCATGTAAATGGAGTTGTCTTAATGCCCGATATATCTCATATGGTACCAACATACATACTTAAGGTTTATTATAACCCTTTACTAAATTCCATAATTTAGAAAAATTCTATTCTCAAAAAAGTCAAGTGGGACGAGTAGTACAAAATTGTTCTATCGATGGACAACAGATTTAAATAGAGCATATCCAAAGTGAACAATCAGTAGAAATCTCGTAGCCAGTTCCAAAAAGCTAAAACATAGACCATAGTATAAACCAAAATAAATATAAGAGTTATGTATGGACAAGAAAAGAAATTATTGTAGCAAGCCTTTTATCCTAAATTGATCCGACTGTGGACAATAGATTTATATGGAAGCATATCCAAGGTGGAACAATCAGGCAGATTTAATTAGCAACGCTACAACCTAACACTCAATGTGCTAATAATGATTACATATTGGGTAATATGACCCTCACTCAACTGATCATCAGATTTGTATCAGATGCAACGGGAGGTCTACCTAATTAAATGGTAGACATAACAGAAGTTAGCTTACTCTGGGATTCTCTAACTATAGCTATAGCTACAACAAATTTATGGGAATAGCCAGAAAAAGCTAACCAATATTTCGGAATCATCTCTCATGAAATACTTCAAGAAGTCACATATTATTAACTCTTATAAATAAATCCAATTAAGTAAATACTAGAGAACAAGTAAATCAATTTCTAAAGAAACTGCAGATTAAGGAAATGTTCCCTAGTCACGCACAGACAACAGGACGTTGATCCTGACTCTAATTCACATACAAACAAAAATAATGAGTTTTCAGGAAAGCTGATGCTCGAACACAATAATCCCTTGGTGTAGGCAAAAGCTACCATATTTCCATAGGACTGATATCCAAGAAGTTACCATTATTATCAGAACAATAAATTGATAAAACTAAAGGAGAGTAAGTATACAATAGACAGACAAGTTTAAGACTAAGTCTCTATAGAATGATCATAAACTGAACATGGAATAAGAATGCCTAGTGCATGATTAAAATGATGATTAAACATTCTATCATAAAAATTCAGCATCTGAACTAATTAAGGTATGACCCAGGACTAGGCAACTGTGAGCCAGGAAATCCGTCTCCTATCATGTGCACAGTTGATAAGTAATACAAGTTTCGAACCCACGTATTTGCATAGCCAAGCTAGGCAAACCATTTTCCTAAGAAATATTCAATACGGTACATAACGAAATGGCTTCATAGTCTTTATCATAAATTTTTATCTCAATTAACTTAATTAAATTTTGACCAATGAAGTATAACTTTGGAATCACACTGTATACTCAAATTGCCTTTACCAAAACAAATATCATGATGACTTCTTTAGACCACAATAAGCTAATGTACCAAGGAATCATACTAAGCATTGGAATAACTTTCCAGTAGAAACTACAAAATTAAACACAACACCAGATAAACATAATCTAAACCTATTTTGTAGATACACTAATCTACAAGTGATGACATATATAAGCATAATTACATACAAGGTGTTACAGTTCCATACCAGTTCAATAATAAGCCAAATTAAGCTAAATCTCAATAATAACTAATGACATCTAACATACATAGAATATGGAAAGCTAGAAAAATTACTATAATAGATAAAACATAGAGTACCTATCTGGTGACTAAAATCAAAATCCAATCGTTAACCTATTCATTGAACAATCGAGTATTTCTAAAATTTAGAAAGAGGAATTAACTTGATCAATATTGTTAAGTTAATCTTCTTCTTCTGACGACGAAGATGCTAAGTCGTTGACAGTATTATCTGGTAGTAAGTCCTTTATATGAAATCGACCAAGTTTCCTGTTGGACGAACTATCTTTTAGTTCATATATTAAAGGAGAGATTACTTTACTGACAACACATGGGACATATTTCTGACAAAATTTGGCAGAAATAGCATCACCTTTGCTTGACTTAACAAAATTACGTTTTAATACCCGATCACCAACAAAGAATCGCAAATCTCTTTTCCTCAAATTGTATTGACTCTGTGACTTAAGGTAAGAAGATTTTAACTTCTTCCTGATGTCTGCAAATATTGGGGGTAAAGTCTGAAGATCATCTAAACGATGGAGTTTCTCAGAGATCTGAGGGAGATTTGTGGAATTGTCCGAAATTAAACCAAAATAATCACCAGACAAAGCAATATTTCTACCAAAATTCAAATAAGCTGGAGAACATTGAGTAACTTCATGGACCGAAGTTCTTATGGCTTGAGCTATTGAGTGAATATACTGGTCCCAAGCTCTGTGATCTGGATAAGTGTATGATCTAAGGGCTGTTACAATACTGCGGTTCACTCGCTCACTATGATTAGCTTGCGGATGGTATGCAGCATTATAAAAGATCTTCTGAACTTTGTATTTAGTTAGAAGGTTTTTAAAAGCCTTAGACACAAATTGAGGACCATTGTCACAAGAAACAATTTGTGGAACACCAAACAACAAAAAGACTTGCTCCTCCAAATATTTCACAATAGCAGGGACAGTGGCATTACGAAGAGGAAAAACTAGTGGAAATTTAGTAAAGTAGTCCACAACCACCAAACAATAGGTATAGCCATTGTAACTACGAGGATATGGTCCAATCAGATCCATGGATATCATCTGCCATGGGAAGTCAATGTTCCTAAAAGTACCCATTAATCCAGCTTGTGGCATAGTACTTGGCTTGCAAGTAGCACAAACTCTACATCTAGAAATATATTTCTTGATATAGTTGCGCATGCCAGGCCAATAATATAATTCTGCTATCCTACTAAATGTTTTATAAGAACCAAAATGACCAGATGTCACATTATCATGAAATGTACGAAGAATTTCATCCCGGTTTGCTGTTGGGACAACAATCTTCCAATCAGACATATTAGACAAAGCTTCCACTGAACTAACGACATGCTTATAAAGAATATTATTCTCTACTTTAAAATCAGGGTACTGATCAGGTGCTTGAGTAACCTTTTCTAACATTTTTTGATACCATGTATCCGGAACTAAAGTGGATAAGTCAAGAAGATTGACATCAAACGTTCGAGACAAAGCATCGGCTACTACAACACCATTTGCCTTACGATGGACGATATTATAATCAAAGGCTGACAACTTACAAATCCATCGAGACAAACGTTGGGATGGGTTACGCATAGAATGCATCCAGAGTAAAGAACTATGATCAGTAATAAGGGTACACTTACGACCTTCCAAATAGTAACGGAAAGCCTCCAAGCCGTGAATAATAGCAAGGAGTTCACGCTCGGTAGTGGAATAATTTTTCTGGGCCTTATTGAGCTTCTTACTAGTATATGCTATGGGGTGTTCAGAACCATCTTTCATCTGAAAGAGTACACCACCTGAGGCGGTATTTGAACAATCAGTCATGAGGTAGAAATGTTCACTGAAATCAGGTGAAGTCATGACCGGAGCACTCGTAAGGGCTTCTTTAATACGATGAAAAGCATCGTCGGCTTCAGGAGTCCAGGTGATAGTCTGGCCCTTTTTCCTATTCTTAAGGAGGTCAGTAAGAGGTGATAATAAAGTAGAATAAGAAGGCACAAATCGACGATAGTATCCACACATGCCCAAGATCCTACGTAGTTGTGTAGTAGTTTTAGGAATGGGGAAGTCCTTAATAGCGGTTACTTTATCAGGGTCTGTTCTCAAACCTTGATGATCAACAACATATCCTAGAAATTTCAAATTAGGACGACAAAAATTACATTTCTCTAAATTAACAGTGAGATTAGCCTCTTTAAGGCGTGAAAATAATTTCTCCAATATTTCAATATGTGAAGAAAAATCAGGAGTAACAACTATGATGTCGTCTAAATAATAGAATACGAATGGTTCGAGTTGGGGACCAATAACCAAGTCCATTAAACGACACATTGTTTGCGGAGCTGAAACTAGACCGAAAGGCATTGTGACAAATTGAAATAACCCTTTACCACTGACAGCGAAAGCAGTATACTTCTTACTCTCTTCGCTTAACGGAATTTGTAAGAAAGCTTTGGATAAATCGATCGAAGAGATATATTTGGCATTCTGAAGTTTGCTCAGAATTATATCTATCCGAGGGATGGGATAAGCATCTCGATTAGTAGTGATACTATTAAGTTTGCGACCATCAAAGCATACTCGGAATGATCCATCCTTCTTCTTTGTCATCCATAACGGCGAACAAAATGACGACGTCGACTTTTCGATAATGTTTAAAGAGAGCATCGAATCAATTTCTTTACTTAAATCTGCTTGCCATGCCTGAGGTATGGGATATTGATATTGTCTGAAAGGAGTTGAAGTGTTCACTTCGATCGTATGAGATATTAAATGTGTACGGCCTAATCTATCTTTGGAAGAGATAGAAGAAAATTTAGAGATAATATTCTCTAACTGGTTTTGTTCTAAGCTAGACAAACTAGAAAACTCACGAATGGCACTTACAGTTGCGACATTAAAGGAAGATATAGACAACGAAAAATCTGAGCAATTTAGTGTACTATTAAATGCATTCAAGAAATCCATGCCAAGAATTATAGAATTTTTAACTGAAGGTATAACATAAAATGTAACCATTTTCCGAATATTGGCAACTACGATTTCTGTGTCAAATTTACCTGTAATTGACTGGATAGCACCATCCGCAGTAGAGACTTGTAAAGAAGAAATAGGCATAACATTAATATCAGTATTTTCTAATAATTTCAGGGAATACGAACCGATTAGAGAAATGTTCGAGCCACTATCTAATAGAGCTAAACAAGATTGTCCTAAAATTTCAATTTCAAGATAAGGTCGGTTATCATTATGTTTCCTAACTAATAACGAATTTATATCAAAATCCAAAATCTCTGATTTATTTTCAAAATTATCTGGTATTAACATAGACATATTATTATTATTTACAAACGTACAACCTGGTATAGAATTTGGAACTGTCTCCTCGTCTTGATTATGCTTATTACTAAAATTCCAGTTTAAGACTGGAGGGGATAATCTACGATCAAGCGAACCGCACGAGTCAACTGAAGTGTTACTAACAATTACTTTTTCCCTGATTTCGGTTTGCGTGCTGGTCTCCGGTTGGAAGTGTTTCTTCCTTCCTGAGAGGTGTTCGAGCTGCTGGCGGGTATTGGACCTGAAGCTTCGTCTACAGCTGCGGTCATGTTCCCTGATGGGGCTGCTGTTTGAGGAACGCTCAGGGTACGAGCCTCTGCATGCTCGTTTCCCGAACACTTAAAACAGTTACGTTTAAGCGTATTTTCTCTACCACAACCGTGGCAGAAAATCCGTGTTTGGGGTCTGGTACAATCCCGAAATGCGTGACCAACAACCTGACAATTCCAGCAAGACAAAGAATAAGTAGTCACAGACACATTCGGTGTATGGGGTCTAGATTGCCAAGAACGATTTCTCGAGGAGTAAGAGTTAAATCCAGCACCAGAATTAGGTGTTGTAGGAGGATGAAAAGACCAGGATAGAGTTTCCTCTAACCGTTTACACTTATCTGTCAGGTCTTCGATAGTGTCTATATCAACAAGTGCCAATTAGGCATGGTAAAAAGGTAGCAAACATTTTAAAATTATCTTAATTTTTGCATTATCTGTTAAAGGAGTATCTAAACGACTACACATACCCAACATAGTGTTAATAAACATAGTCACTGATTCTCCAGGTTTCTGCTTGCGGTTCTTGATCTCGTCTAAGAGATCAGTTTGGAAAGAATAAGGCAGAAAATCGGATTTTAGTTTCTGAGCCAAACCAGTCCAAGTGGTAAAGCTACCACGGTTGTTCATAAACCACGTAAAAGCATGGCCTGTAAATAATTCGGCAGAGGCCGAAAAAAGATCTTCCTCACTCACACCTCTCGAAACACGAAGACATTCTACCCTATCTAAAAATGAAATTACTTGGTCATAATGACCTTCACCAGAAAACGAAACTCCCCACTTATGTACCTGCACAGGCTTGGGATGTAACAAGGAATTAGAGGCTTGAACTGAAGAAACAGGAGTGGACGTGGCTAGAGGATTTACTCGAGAATCGAGTTCACCTTCTAGACTGAGAATCCTAATGGACATAGAGCGTTTGTAAAGTTGTTGCTCCTCATCTGAGCAACATAATAAGTGGACACGACCAGAGATATGAGCAAGACGTGAAATGTATCTAGAATACATGCTATCATGGACAGTCCCTCTAAAATTATTTATCTTTTGCGTAAGATCCTCTAGTGTCTCATTTATTCCCTGTTGTTGTTCCAGGAAAGGAATAGCTGCAGCTGAAATCTGACGGAAACTCCTATTTCCTTGCTCCTGTTTAAGAGCACCACGCAATAGACTGCGTTTTCTATCACATTTAGCAGCTTCTTCCACCTCTATTTCCCTTATCCTCAGCTCATAATCTAACTCCCTAACTAACAAATGTTCTGGCTGAAAGGTACACATGGTAGTAGGAAAAATTTAGTAACAATAAACCCAACCCAACAACGACAAACCGAACCCACCCCAACAACTAACGACCCAATTAACCGACAATCTACTAAGCGAGCTGCTCAACCAACGAGCTGCTAAACTAACGACCTAACAAACCGACAAACCAAATATAACCGAGATATATATTTGGGGTAGATATTTAAAATAATTTAAGTAAATGTTTAAACGAAAATGTATATAAAAAAATGAAAACTTTATAAATTATATATAGGTATGGTAAGCAAAAATTTAGCTAACTGTAGTATATTGTGGCTGAACCTAAATCAAAAGTAGTAATGTACCTAGATATCAAAAAAAATAAATCATTCAAAATTTTTCAAAATAAATATCCAGGTATCACCAAACCGACCAGACCGAAATGTCAACCAACACACCTGTTCAAATATTATCCTACTCACGATTTACAATTATTATTTTAAATAAATTAAAATAGTACCAATACAGCAATATAAGTGCACTAGTGTATTTTCCAAATAACGTACAAAAGGAATCAAAATTGTATCTCTATATAATTACAAAATATACAACAATAGACCAGAAAGATACTTACTAGAAAAATTTACAATAAGCAACAAAATAAAGAAAGGTACTGTCTTACTGAAAGTCGGGCTCCACGTTGGCGAGCGCCAATTGTAACGTATGATTATTCTGTTTGAATGGGGTAGCTTAATAAATGACTAAAGTTTTACAGAAATAGGCTAGCTGGAAATTGAAGAGACTAAACAGTAGGGCTCAGGGAAGGATCAGGCCGTATTTGCACGCCCTAGTAAGACGGTACCTACTGAAATACTTGAATGATAAAGAAAATAAATTAATATAAGGAGTAATGACAAGAAGAGAACTATTGACCAAGAAGATATTCAGAAGTAGTGTTGAGCGCCAGGGAAGAATTGAATAAATTCTTCTCCACGTGACCTATATTGCTGTACCTAACTAATACTATTAATAGATACTATTAAAATGATAGGATAATAAAACATATAAGTATGTACAACCACATTTAATAAAAAAAAAATACCTATAAACCCTATATACAATTTTATACACTAGCTAAATATCCGACGTACTATGGTAGTACACTCCTGTCGATAATGCAGGTTTTACAGTATGAAAAAACTAATATATGTAATGAATTTATTCTACTAAGGAAGTGATTTGATCTAAATATGCATGTACAAACTAATTATTACTGTAGAATACAAGATTGGCTGACAATCCCGTATCTGATCGGAAGTGACAACCTGACAATATCTGGTGAATGGAATAAATATTATTGAGTAGGAAATAAACCCTTCGATAGTGTGCACAGTATCGTCCCAGATAGTTTACAATCCTGAGATTATTTTAAATACCTGATACAATCATGAAAATGAAATATAAAATTCGTTGACAAAAAAAAAATTATTGAATATTATAAAGATAATAGGGTTTAAGAAGGTGAATTTATATTATTATTAAGGTTATGTATTTGAGTTATTGAAAAAAAATTGAAAATTGAAAACTATTATTTAAAAGGATTGAAAATTCAAATTTTATTATAAAAACCTGGCGTTTCTACAAAAGTAGGCCTGTGGCTTCTCCAAAATCCTGGTGAGGTTGATGATGAGAGAGCCAGGTACGTATCCTCCGATCTTCCCAATCCTCGGGAGGTAAGGAACAACAACACAGAGTATTGACGAGGAGGTACTTGCTAGTGTCGATAGAACTTAGTGTCTATTCCAGAAACGAGAAAAAAAAACATCCAAAACTCTTCCAATCCAAACCCAAAATAATACCAAAATGATTGTTTATTCCATAAATAAATGAAGCATCCAAATGTGACTTAAATTTTGTTATAGTCTCCCTCCAGTGGCTAAAAGAACAGAAAACCTTCTATTAGCTGGTTTTCCTTAAGTATCTAAGAAACAGGGCCTCTATAAAAAGGTGTTTCACCTTATCAGAACTTGACAGAGAAAAAACTACGGAAAAAGTGAGGTTTGATGTATATGTTTTCATTGACCTTGATTCTTCTTGACTGGAAAAAGCCTTTTTAAACGAATATAAGGAAGTATTTGGACAAAAAAAAATGTGGATCTTGTAATCAAAGATTACTATATGGAGTTAAATACATGATAGAATGAAAATTATCATTGATTTTCAATTTATTTGAGAGTGAAAATGTAGTTCTAAGAATATTTTTTCCTGTGAGTGTATATTAGAAGTATTGAAAAAGTGATAATTAAAGAATAGCAATGCTTTTCATATGATCTAAATATGGTATTAAAAATAATTTAGATGGTTATTTTTTCTTAGCATGAAAAAGAAATGGCAAACCATAGTTAAGTGATATTTTTTTTTCATACATACCCATTGTTTTCTTCAAAAAATATTGGAACCAAAAACTCTTCACAACCCCAAACAAAAAAATAAAAACTTCCTCCAACGTAAATTAATCTTCTTATAACTTATTTCAACCAAAAGGTAAATTCTTACAATGGCCACCGGAGGACTTCTTGATCGGACAAGAACGAAAATTCAAGTGAAGTGCCAGCCGCTATGGCCGATATGACATACACCCCTGCCGGATATCGTCATTGCCAACTGCTAGACTCTAATCTACCAGATATTACCAACTTTATCGTCTATCAACTGCAACCTCTAATACGAGTGCTTGTAAAGTTGGTTGCATACCTAGTTCCCATCGGAATAACATTTTAGTAACGATAGTAGTAACTCATCGTTACAGTACGAATATGTCACGATATTGCCTAAGAAATTCCCTTAATTTTCTTTTTTTCATTTGATTTAGAGACTGGCCTGCAACTGCAACCATTTGGTCGAACTTGTCGTTGGAATTATCTGATGTTGTCGTCTGGCGGATTATGGACGTCACGGGTACACAAGTTCCTACTTTTGTCTCCTTCTTGATGGTCACTGGGTAGTCATTGACATTAATCAATCTCACGGGAATTTCTTTAGCAGAAGTTACCAATTCCTTTCCAATTATGATTCCTCGGCCAACCTCCTCATCGTGGTTCCATGGCTCCATCATAACAGGCGTTCCTTCTTCTACAGTTCCCTGTAGCCGCGCTACGATGATCGTTTCACTCCTCGCAGGCACAACTGTATCTTCTTTAATGGCTGCTAGCACAGTTCTGTCATCATGTGGATGAAGAAATACCTCCTCGTTGCCAACTTTGATTACCCTATTCTTAAAATCCAATTGAAATCCATGCAAATTCATTACGTCCATTCCTAATATAACATCTTCTTCGATGTCTGCAACTATGACAGTATGGACGAACTTTTCTGCTCCAATCCCTAATTGTATCTGGATTTCTCCATGGGTGTTGGCGTTTTCACCTGTGGCAGTCCGCAGTCGCAACCTGGTTGGTAAGAGTTTCTTACGGCTGTTTATAACTGACGGTCGTATAATGGTCCTGGTCGCTCCGGTATCCACCAACAATGTATAATTTTTACCATTTATTTCTCCATCTACATATACATTATCTTCACGACATTTCAAAGAAGCTATTAGTATTAGATGGTCTTTAGAGGAGTTCTGAGTCGAGGCTGCCCCCCTAGGGTCTGTGCGTTCTCTTATTTCCTGCTGGTGAGTTTCTTGATTTGCGTTCTTCCTTAAACTCCGTGCGTACCCCTTTTCACCACAATTGCAGCAATTCATGGTCTTCGTTTTCTTCGATGTAAAGCCTTTCACCATATTTACCAGCTGGTCAAGTTTGTCTTCATCCTCTTCCTCTTTCACGGTCCTAACTTTACTGTACCCGCCAGAGGCCTGGGTAGCTGATTCGTATTCGAGGGCGGCAGACAAGACATCGACCAGCGTCTTGTGACGAGCTAACCGCAGTGTTCTTTGCATTTCATGATCACGGAGGCCATCAATGAATGTTTGAACAGCCAACTTTTCCATCATGTCTTCGGGAGCTGTTGGATATGCATACCGTACTAACCTGGCAATATCGACCTCGTATTCTTGAAGAGCTTCATCTTTCTTTTGTCGTCGATTTTTAAGCCGCGCCTGATGGACATACTCCAAATGTTCCTGCCCATAGCGCATGTTTAGTCTCTTCATAAGTTGTTCATAATCATTAGTTTCCTCTACTGCTATGGTCTCAAGTACATCTAAAGCCTCTCCTCGAAGAGCAATAACCAGGTTTACAGCTTTGTCTTTTTCAGACCATCCGTTCGCTCTTGCACCTGCTTCGAACTGTTTCACATAACTGTTCCAGGAAGACTTTCCGTCGAAATTTGGCACCTTAACACGAGCATGACCTACACTCCCTTCAACTATCGACCGTGGCTCCAATTTGTATTTGGTTTCATCATTTTTAATGTCTGTTAAGATGGGTTCCATACCTTTGTCTACTTTTTCCGTTTCCTCCATTTTCTTTTCTATTTCCTTGATCTTTTCTTCAAAGGTAGATTTTATGGACGATATCTTGTCGTCAAAATCCGAAGTGACTTTAGAGATCTCGTTAGTCATTTTGCTGTCAAGGGATGAAATATCACCCGAAACTTTCTTCTCTAATGATGCAATGTCTGTCGAAACCTTCAAAACATCCGAGGAAACTTGGGAAATTTCACTAGAAACCTTTTTCTCTAACGATGTAATGTCTGTCGAAACTTTAGAAACATCGGAGGAAACTTGGGAGATTTCACTAGAAACTTTGCTCTCTAACGATGTAATGTCTATCGAAACTTTGTTCTCTAGCGATGTAATGTCTGTCGATACTTTCGAAATCGACGAGATCACAGCAGCATGCTTGTCTTCAAACAAATAGGTTTCTGGATCTTTACCCTCTTCTTGAAGAGCGTTCTTTAGACGTTCGACTAGATCAGCCT
Source organism: Diabrotica virgifera virgifera (assembly GCF_917563875.1). Lineage (NCBI taxonomy): Eukaryota > Metazoa > Arthropoda > Insecta > Coleoptera > Chrysomelidae > Diabrotica > Diabrotica virgifera. The sequence continues at coordinate 85,608,646 of NC_065447.1, read as the reverse complement.
TTTTCCCAGTAGTGTCCATGTCTCTCTCTTCTAACTGGTTGCGGAGCTCCTTAACGATCAATTCAGTGATTTTCTTATGTTGTGAAGACATTGTCACACACTTTATTTATTACGATTTATATTTTATTTATTTTTAAAAGTTCCACACTCTATTTAAACCGAAAATTTACGTTAAATTTATGTATTTCAAGTATCCCACTTCTGCACCATTTTGTTACGCGATTGACTCTACTATTTTATTGTTTATGTTTTTAGGCACTAAGTTTAATTTAATTGACTTTATTTATTTTTAATAACTTACACTTAAAGAAATAAAGAACACTGAATTTATATCCTTTAATAACACTAATTTACAAACTTAACATTAAAATACTACATTATTTCTATTCGTTACAAAATAACCACGGCTTTATTAAAGATTACACTAAAACAACAATTTATCTAAATGTCTAATATGTACCATTTACATTTACATTTATTTCGCGTCCGAACATCGAAAAAATGTTACTCGACCGACGACTACAAATTTATAACTAACTCTAATTTCAAAAAAATGTCTCTTTATATAGTTATAAAAATTAATCTACTGATTTCCAGAAAAAATCGAAAGATGTGTATTATTTACAAAGCAACAAAAGAAAGGTGTATTAGGTGACCTTCTAGATATGCCGATACGTTCGTAAACAGCTGTCTCGCCGACGAACAGGGTTTCAGACACTTCGGCGCCAGAAAGTTCTGGCGTTGACAGGGCCGGCCTGGGACCGTGACAATAACTTCCCAACGGTGGGTAGAGACTGAAAAAAAGTTGTATACGGACTAAACAAACCCAAAATACGATATTCCATTTGAGGGAGAATATGTCACCCAATCTCTTTTAATTTTTGTTCCACTAATTGTTTTTCGAAAAGCCATAGATTGTGTAAAGATCTATTTCTTTAAAAATTTCTTTTTGATGCTTAAACTCTTCCACCAAGGTTTTTACATTCTGAAGACCTTTCCTTATCCAAAATTTCCTTACTTCTTCAGTAATTGTATTCCGTAATCCCATGTCGTTTTCCGAATTTAGGATCCAATTTATCTTTAACTTCAATTTCTAACTTAGTTTCGGTTTCTGGGTTTAACTTCTTGAACAGGAATAGAACTGTCGTTACATGTTTCTTCATCTTCTTCAATTACGGAAGCTATATTTTCCTCAGTTATTTCTATTTCAACATATGTATTTTCATTGGTTGCAGCTTAACTAGCTATGGATTTTCGTGTGTTTAACTGATAGTAGGGGAACGAAGTATGCTAAATGTGTAGTCACTCGAGCGCTTTGGGGACCTATTGGGCGTCCTAAAACCAAAAAAATTTAAGTAAAGTTTTCCATTTTAGTGGGGACTTTCCATTTTTAATTTAATTTTCCATTTCCAACAATCGTTTTTCCCGATTATAGCGCCATCTATCCATAATTTGAAAAAACGTTTCAAATAAAAGTTGCTAATTTTTACGTAAAGGATCCAAATCTGAAATAAAAATTTGGGGCTCCTATTTAAGATTTTAAAGTAACCCCCCACCCCACCTCCGTGGGGGTCGTGTTTGATACCATTCGATAGATTTTTCAAAAATATTAATTAAGTGTATTTTGCAGTTTTTCGATCTACTCTTTATTTTGCGAAATATCGCGGGATTTGTATTTAAAATTTTAAATTTACCCCCCAGCCCTCTCCATGTGGGATCATGTTTGGTATCATTCGATAGATTTTTGAAAAATATTAAACATGTATTTTTTAGTTTTCTGATCTAGCGTTCATTTCGCGAATTATTCGCTTTTTTTTTTGTGAAACTTTTTAACTCACCCATTTCCTTACGCCCCGCTCAAATCGTCAGATTTTTTAAATATACACTGTTTTGCATATCTTTAGCTTACCTTACCTTAATCGGATATTTTCGAGTATTTTTAGGGATAGATTTTTTTTTTGGGCCTCCCTTAACGTACTCCCCTGTGTTAAGAGCCAATATATGGCAGAGGTACATCTGCAGAGCTCCAGGTTTCTCCCCATATGATAATCTGACGCGCTCGAGTAACTGCAGAAATCCCCGCTTGGGCTTGCCTACCATGAGTTTAAATAAGTTTTAGATCTTGCTTAAGGGTCTTTTCGTTCTCTTGCTTTTTCTTAAGTTTTTCTGCAGCACTCTCGAATCTTTTTTTTTATTCCCATCTGTAGTACTATTTCTTCTACCAAAGGACCATTCATTGGCGATTTATTCTCACAACATAGACTTTCCATGTGAACAAAAGTATGCATTGTAATGTAGTTTTATACGTCCTCCATCACTTTTATGGTATTGCGCGATATTTGAACTCTGTAACATAATATGATTTATCGTTTTTATTTAATTCTAATTATTTTTTTTTTAGTTTTGAGCCCCGCGAGGCTCCCTTTTGAGCCTAGGCACCTAGGCAACTACCTACTTTGCCTAATGGTTAATCCAGCACTGATTCGAGGCGGCAGACAGAATTATATGATTCCTTCTCTCTTGGGCACCCCATTCATGGCCACAATGGATATGCGTATTTATCTACTCAAGTATAGTTTGGTTTGGTTGGCTTACACCGTTCTTTTAATATTTGGTATCCAAATTTAAGCCATGTGGCTCTCACTCTTTGTATGGGAAAAATTTTCGAATCCCACGCAGCGATGTTATCAAAATTATTGAGTTCTGGTGAATTGTTTCCGTACATCTAGGACTCGCTGACAATACCGCTTTTGGTATTGTCTCATAAATGTGTTCACAAAAATATTATTGTTCTCATTATCCAGATTCTTCAAAATGGAATAGGGAGATCTAAATATAACGTTCAATTACAAAGTAATTACAAGCAGAAGTTTGATGAAAAAAATATTGCCACCATCATCAAGGAAAACCGTCTAAGGTAGGCAGGCCATGTTAAGTTGAGTTCAGTATGAGTACCTTTTCCTCGACCTCAGAGGTCTGTTGTGGTTCATCCCCAGGGTAAAATTATCCCTTCAACAAAGTCTATTATGGCCTTTAGTAATACTTCTACAAGGTCATAAAGCTCCGATTGGCAATGCTCAAATATATTGAGCCTGATCCTGTCCACACCTGGGCAATTGTACAGAATATGTTCCGCCGTCTCCTCATCAGCCTAAAAGAATGTGCAATTCGCACTATCTGTCAGTCTGAATTTGTTTATGTGCCCCTTGACGCGACAGTTTTGTTTTCACCCAATTTTGAAAAAATGTGAAAACTTTGAATTATCCACGTCCGTCTGTCCGTCTGTCTGTCCGTCTGTAATCACAACTACTCCATCAATATACCAGCTAGAATGACAAATGAGGTGTCAAATGAAAGCTTATAATCCAAGGATGGTACTAAAGGTGAGATATTTGACCGAGGCTGTCTGTCCGTCGGTGCTTCCGACCGTGAATATAACTCCTCCGTCATTATACCAGGTAGAAATACAAATAAGGTGTCAAATGAAAGCTCATAACCAAGGATGGTACTAAAGGTGAGATATTTGACCTAGGCTGTCTGTCCGTCGGTCCGTCCGACCGCAAATATAACGCCTCCGTCATTATACCAGGTAGAATGACAAACGAGGTGTCAAATGAAAGCTTATAATCCAAGGATGGTACTAAAGGTGAGATATTTGAGCTAAGCTGTTGTTCGTCGGTCCGCCCGACCGCGAATATAACTCCTCCGTCCTTATACCAGGTAAAATGACAAATGAGGTGTCAAATGAAAGCTTATAATCCAAGGATGTTACTAAAGGTGACAAATTTGACCTAGGCTGTCTGTCCGTCTGTCCGTCCGACCGCAAATATACCTCCTCCGTCATTATACCAGGTAGAATGACAAATGAGGTGTCAAATGAAAGCTTATAATCCAAGGATGGTACTACAGGTGAGAAATTTTAACTACTTAATTTTTAATTTTAATTTTAGCAAAAATTACTCAAAATTAGTAAATTCGTATATCAATCCACGCAAAGTTACACGAAGAATTCAAATAACGTCTTTCAGTTCTACTTTCGATTACTTTGGGTGAAAACCTAGAACTTACGAAGTCCAATTACTTGTTTTGTTAGGAGAGCTACCACAATTCGCAGATCATTTCTATTCATATCTAGTAGATCGTAAGATCTTTTCTCCTAAGGGTCATGTATAAAAGACTTCGAATGTTTAAGACCCATTTGTTTGTATCAGTGTTTATGTTTCATCTATTCCACCCAGTCCGACATCTTTCTCTTGGATATGCTTCTGGCTATGCCAAAGATAGGTTCTGGGCACATGAATGTTTCTTTTGTCCTCCCTCAGAAAATAGGACCGATTATTCGTTTCCTTAAACACCAGTATGTTCAGGTACTTAAAGTAAGCTTACATTGTTGCTTTTTTCGATATAAATTAGGTTCTGAAGAAGTTCCAAACTTACATCGAGTAATCCGATTCGATTCCAGTGCCTTTAATGCCGCCTGGCTATCAGATACACTTTCATAGATCCGTCTCTGCACTTTATTAGTTCCTTCAGACACATCTCTATAGAATAAATTTTCGCTTGGAAGATGGCAGAGTGATTAGTGATTACCTATGCTTCCACTAAAACTTAGCCTTGGTTTCCTTCGGCATACTCCAGCTTCAACTCCTTCATCAGTTTTAGAGTCGTCAGTATACCATCATTGATTATCTTATTCATTTTATTCGACTTCCTCTCGTCCCTTCCCGAAAAAAGGATTGTGGAAAACAGCTTTTAGAAATTATATTTCTAAAAGGTATTTCTGCATTGCATCTGGTACTATTTTCAACTCTGGGCGAGTTTTAATTATCTCTTCAGGTTTGATCCTGATATCCTTTGCGCAGGTAGGATCCCCAGACTAGATACCAGAATCAATCATAAAAATAATTTTAACAGCGCAGTCGGTGTGAATAAGACGACCGGGCAGATAGTCCAGGGTAATAAGGATTTTCTCGGGACACTCAAAGATCCAGGTAGCTGACTACTTTTTTAGTTATTGTAGACCTATAGGAACAAAACCTACCTGTTTCCTGCCTAGAATTCGCGTCCGTTTTTTAATTATTAACAATTTTTTCGATTTTTTGCACCCCATTCAAAAACTAAATAGTTGACATAAAATTACAAAATTCAGTTTTTTAGAACATTGAAAAACTTCAAAATGCCGATTTTTGAAAGTTAAAAAGTTAATTTGTTGCTACGCAAACCGAAAAATAATTGAAAATCGTTATTTGTTAATAATTTTTACTAAAACTACCTTAAAACTTTAGTGTTTCACCCAAAGTTGGATATTGAGGTACCTACTTAACAAACCCCTTAAAATTTGAGACTGATCCATTAATTAGTTTATGAGTTATTCTATTTGTTTATCCCAGAGACCTTTATTTGAAACAATCTTTTTATATATTCGAAAAGATAGTATGTTAACACGAATTTTGAAATAAAAAAAATTAGTCTGGGCTCATTTGGGACAAAGTTAGCCATATGTTTTTTTTAATTCACAGCTAATTTGTTTATAATAATTAAGGAATCTCATTAATGCCATTTTAAAGAAGGGGATTTGTATTTTCTTTGCACAAACATTATACCTTCACAGCACCCTTTACGATTTTTCAAAAATGTAGTGCAAACGATTACTAGGGGGAACCTACAAATCCAGCGAGTTGAAATACCGAAAAAGCAATTTCAAACGAATATAATTTGCTGATTTCTGATTTCTACGATTTTGATCTTTCTTTTTTTAATTGGTATGTAATTTTTACATACATTACAAATATGCAATTTGTTTATAAATTTATTAATTAATAAACAGTCTAATTTGTTTAAACAATTCTTGAAAAAATATTTTTTTTTACAAAAATCTATTTTTTTAATCACAATATCATTAATGATCACATAAAAAGTTAAAGTACACTTTAATAAATAAATGATTTTTATTAGATAATTATTTATTAAAGATAATTTATTTATTAAAGTATACCTTAATTTTTCTATGATTAATAGGGATAGTATGATTAAAATCATGGATTTTTGAGAAAAAATTATTTTTTCAAAAATTGTTTAAACAAATTAGACTGTTTATTAATTAATAACAGCAGATCTAATAAGGTGTAAATTAGAGCTGGATGGTCAAATAATAGAACAAGTCATGGAGTTTAAATATCTAGGCATAACACTATGCAGCTACGGAAAGCTCGAAAAAGAAGTGGAAGATCTGGTAATTAAAGCAAACAGAGCCGCAGGTTGCCTGAATGAAACAATACGGAGAAATAAAAACATCGGAAAAGAAGTGAAAGGCAGAATTTACAAAACAGCCATCAGACCAATAATGACATACGCGGCAGAAACACGACCTGATACAGAAAGGACAAAAAGAATGCTAGAAACAGCAGAGAGGAAAACATTGCGAAAAATCGATGGTAAGACGCTGTGGGATAGAGCTAGAAGTGCAGATATACGAAGGAGATGCAAGGTAGACAACATTAATAACTGGGTGAAAAGCAGAAGAGTAGAATGGAACGACCACATAAGCCGAATGAGAGCAATTAGAGTAGTAAGAACGGCGAGAGACGGTTCCCCAATAGGAAGACGATCAGTGGGAAGACCACGAAAAATATGGAATGACAACTTACTGGTGGCACATTGAAAAACAGACAGAGGAATGTCTATATAAAAAGAAGAAGAAGAAGAAGAAGAAGATTAATTAATAAATGTCTAGACAAATTACATATTTGTAATGTACAGAAAAATTACATAAAAATTAAAAAAAGAACGATCAAAATATATTCAGTAGATCCCGAGATATAGAAAATGATAGTAGTTTTAAGTTGCTTTTTTTAGTTTTTGAACTCGTGTATTTGTCGGTTCCCATTCAGTCGGCACCCTTTACTTACCACGACTAGTCACCAGTTAAGCTACATTTTTAAAAATTTGTGTAAAATACCAGCTTTTATAATATGTAAAATGACTTTTGCTACAGACAATATTTTTAAAGTTATTCTAAATATTTTTAAACTACAAAATTTCACAAATTTGGCATAAGGATTTTTGACTATATTAGATAATCTTTTCATCGCTTTTTAGTGCATTTTGATAGTATGTATCAGTTTTCTACTTTCATTTGGCATACTCAGAATTACCCTATCTTCATTATTTTCTGACTTATGTTATTGCAAAATAAAGGTCTCTGGGATAAACAATTAGAATAACTCTTAAACTAATTAATGGATCGGTCTCAAATTTTGAGGGTTTGTTAAGTACCCCAATGCCCAACTTTGGGTGAAACACTAAAGTTCTAAGATATTTTTAGTAAAAGTTATTAACAAATAACGATTTTCACTTATTTTGCAGTTTGCGTAGCAACAAATTAACTTTTTAACTTTCAAAAATCGGCATTTTAAAGGTTTTTTAATGTTCTAAAAAATTAAATTTTTTAATTTTATTTCAACTATTTAGTTTTTGAATGGGGTGCAAAAAATCGAAAAAATCGCAATTTTTGTACTAAATCATCATCATCATCATCCAACCAATTCACGTCCACTGCTGGACATAGGTCTCCCCCAATTGTTTCCACACTTCACGGTTTTGTGCTGATTTTTGCCAGTTTTTACTAATCCGCCTGATAACATCTGTCCATCGTGTAGGCGGCCTTCCTCTACTTCGTTTATCTTCTCTTGGTCTCCACTCCATCAGCTTTCGTGCCCATCTTGAATCTTTCAGCCTGGCGACGTGTCCTGCCCAGTTCCATTTGAGCCTGGTGATACGTTCTACAACATCTGCGATACCGGTTGTTTGTCTGAGATCTTCATTTCTTATTTTATCCCGTAGAGTTACGCCCAGCATGGATCTTTCCATGCGCCTTTGAGCAACCCGCATTTTCGACGCTGTTGCCTTGGTTAGAGTCAGTGTCTCTGCTCCATATGTCATTACCGGTAGCACACATTGGTCAAACACTTGTCTTTTTAAACCGATCGGTATACTGCTCCTAAATATGTCTCTCAGAGCTCCGTAGGCTGCCCAAGCAAGAGTTAATCTTCTTTTTATTTCGCATGTTTGGTTATCTCTGCCAATTCTAATTTCATGACCCAAGTAAATGTACTTTTCCACTAGTTCTACTTCTTGTTCGCGTATAATCAGCTGCCCGCTAGGAATCAGATTAGTCATAAATTTAGTTTTAGAAAAGTTCATTTTCAGGCCTATTTTCCAGCAGATAGCGTCTAACTCATTTAGCATTTTCTTTACTTCTCCTAGGTTATCAGTTATAAGGACTATGTCATCTGCAAAACGAAGATGATTTAACTTTTCTCCATCTATTTTGATCCCTTTATTGTCCCAGTTGAGCATCTTAAAGGCATATTCCAGAACAGTTATGAATAGTTTTGGCGAGAGTGTGTCGCCTTGTCTTACGCCGCGTTCTATGCTTATTTGTTTGGTTTTATCATGTAACTTAACACTCATTGTTGCCTCTTTATAAATATTATAGATGAGTGTACTGTAACGGTAGTCAATGCGGCATTCATTTAGAGCTGCTAAAATGCTATCCAGCTCTATCGTGTCAAAGGCTTTATGAAAATCCACGAATGCTAGGACAAGGGGTTTATTATATTCTATTGACTTCTCAATTAGTAACTTGACTGCTTGCAGATGGTCGTTTGTCCCAAAGTTTGATCGAAATTCAGCTTGTTCTTTTGGCTGGTAAAAATCTAGCTTCTTTTTTACTCTTGATGTCACTACTTTTGTAAAGAGTTTGTATAGGTGGTTTAGCAGGCTAATGGGTCTATAATGTTCTAAGTCTGTCTTATCTCCCTTCTTATGCAAAAGTATTGTTACTGCGTTTTTCCATTTTTCAGGTATCGACTTTTGATGAAGGCATAAGTTGAAGAGATTTTTTATTTTACCTATAAGAATGAGGCCTCCGTTTTTAATGGCCTCTATTACGACTCCATCTTCACCTGGTGCTTTTCCATTTTTCATTTTTCTCAGTGCTTGATGGATTTCGCTAGTGGTTATCTCTGGTAGTATTTCGGAGCCTTGGTTTATTATTTTCTTTGAAACCGCTTCCCTCAGATTATTTTGATTCAGCCTTTGGCTCCTATATAGTTCCAAATAAAATTCTTCTACGATATTTAGTAAATCTTCTCTGTTTGATGTTATTTCGCTGTTTTTATTTTTTAATTTATGTATTTCGCATTTTCCGTTGGTCAATTTCCTTCGTAAAACTTTCAAACTTTTTTTTCTTCTATGGTTTTCTGGATGCTTTGAGTTTTATACTTCCTTAGATCTTTTCTGATTTCCTTTGACACTTTCTTGTTGATGTCTCTTAACGCACTTTTTTCAGTATTTTCGCTTCCTCTCATTTTACTTCGCGTTTTGATTAGTTCTCTAGTTTCTGGGCTTATTTTTTCATCTCTCTTCTTTTTTGGGCAGTTTTTTCGTTGACTTTCTTCAATGGCTCTAATTATGTTTTCATTTAAGTTATTTATACTTTCATCTGAAGTTGTATTTCTTTCCAAAGCAGCGTTTATATGGTGTTGGTATTTATCAATATTTAATGGGGGAGTCCAGGCTTGCAAGGTTTTCTTTTTTATCAAACGATTTCGTTCTTTTTTGAGGTCTATTTTTATTGTGGCTCTTACCATTCGATGGTCACTTCCTGTAGTAAATTTATTTAGGACGCTCACGTCTGTGATAATCTGTTTTTTGTCGCTGATAATGTAATCTATTTCATTTCTTGTTTTACCATCAGGACTTTCCCACGTCCACCTTCTATGTAGTTTTTTAATGAAAAAACTGTTCATTTGGAACAAGTTATTCTGTAGCAAAAAGCCTAAGAGTGTTTCTCCCCGCTCATTTCTACCTAGAGTTCCAAAATTTCCTAGTGATGTCTCTGCTTCGTCTTCTTTAAGGCCTAATTTTGCATTAAAATCCCCACACAGGATTGTAAAGTGGGTGGGTGTGTCTTTTAGAGCTACAGATATATCATCATAAAAGTCTTCAACTTCTTCGTCTGGATGTTGTGTTGTTGGAGCGTATACCTGGATAATTTTCAGTTTGTACCTGTTGTTGAGCTTTAGGGTTACATAGGCAACTCTTGTAGACACACTTTTTATATCAACTACGTTTTTCTTATGTTTTTTATGGATGAAGAAACCGACCCCTCCAACTGATTCGGTTTCGGAGCCAATGCTATAGAAGAGGTGTCCTGATTTCAGCGTCTTTAAGTTTTCACCACGGTGTCGTATTTCGCAGACTCCTATTACGTCCCATTTAATTTCTTTGATTGCATCTTCCATTTCGAAGAATTTTTCTTCTGACAATAAAGTTCTGGCATTATAGGTGGCAACGTAGAATGAAAAGGGTTTTCGTATTTCTCGTTTCGTCAGTTTTTTGTCCCCCCCAGAATCCTTGGGACAGACTGATAAATCAGTGTGAGACTCTGGATTTATCCTACTCACCTGGGGTCTTTCCGTCTTTGTTTTAAAATCTGACATTTCGATTTATTTGAGGGGATGTTGGCAACATAAAACACCACGCTTGCCGAACGGGTTGGTGAGTCGCAGTATAGAAGCCAATCAAACTGCTGCAGTCTTGCCTCCTACTATCCAATATTAGGCCGGTCCTGGATAAATTTCCATACGCCCCAACATGGTACTGGAAATGCTGCTTACCATTTTCAGGAATATTTATCGACCTTCCGGTCTAGATCCGTAATGTTCTGCGTTAACAGGGGCACCTCGTGTAGTATGTGGCTCTTCACCACGCATTACGGTCTTCACTAGAGAGAGGCTAAGGCTCCACTTGGAAGAGCTATATTCGCTTCATCTAGCCCTGTGAGCTTGTGAGGACCAGTGTTCTGTCAAACCGATACAAAGGTACTACCTCTCCAAGCTCACTAACCCCCGTTAGTGGGTTAGACCCACTAGACCCCCGTCACTAAACAAGCTCACTTGTACTAAATGGTTAATAATTAATAAACGGACGCGAGCTCTAGGCAGGAAACAGGTAGGTTTTCATCCTATAAGTATACAATAACTAAAAAAATAGTCAGCTACCTGGATCGTTGAGTGTTCCGAACATGGTCTATTTCTAGCTTATTACCCTGGTCTAAGACCAATGCTAAGACCAATGCTAAGGTGGATCGACAGTGTAGCAAAAGAAGCTGCTACATGGAAAACCCAAGCAAGTCATAGAGCAGAGTGGCGCAGAAAACTTAAAAAGATCGAGACCTCTTATGGGTTGTAACATAATGATGATGGCGATAATCATGCAGATTTAAGCTATACAATTTTCACTCTTCACTGCCTGTTTTCTCACTTCGACACATTTTGTCTTTATGTATTTGAATTAGGGATGCTTCAAGTCCAAACTATTTTGATTTTACAAACTTGACTTGACCTGGAAACCAAATTTTTTTGTGAGAAAGTTTGACTTGATATTAGTATCTTGTGGTTTGACTTGAAATCAAACTTAGTCAAACAGTTTGAAGTTAGAATGGCATATTATTGCACAACGTGATTATTTCCAATTTTAATTGAGAGAGTACCGCTTTGTTTTGACTTATTTGGATATTGTTGAATCTGTACTCCTCTTCTTCTTCTTCTTCAGACGCAAATCCACTGATGGATGTTAGCGATCACATTTTCCATTAACTCTCTGTTTCTTGCAATGTGTATCAGAAATTGTATGTCTTTAATCCCTGTCCATTGCTTTATGTTTCGGACCCAGAACATGTTCTTGCGTCCTATTCCTCTCTTACCTTCAATTTTACCCTCGATTATAAGTTGAAGGAACTGGTATTTTTCATTTCGCAATGCGCACACAGATACGCCGTTTCCCGTTTCCCGATGGTTTCGAAAAGTTGGCGTTATTGGTTGATTCTCTTAAGGACATCTACATTTGTGACTTTGCCGTCCATGGTATCTTTAGGATACGGCGATATAGCCACATTTCGTAGGCTTCTAATCTGTTTTCTGCTATTTCGCAACCTGTACTCTTCCATTCCGAAAATTAGATAGAATTTATATCTAAAAATTTACGCTGGGCTTGATGCATTCACTATGTGCTTTGCGCCATAATATCTGATCTCGAAATGTCTGAACCTGAACCTTTTTGTTACAGCAGCTCAGAATACGTACCAGAACAAAGTAAGTCTAGTTTTGAAGTTATCTTTACTGCAAAAATTAGGAGAAAAAATCGAAGAATTGAGAGAATAAAATAAAATAAAAAATTAGGAGGAAGGCAGTACGGATATTCTTGTAAATTTTTGAATATCTATTACAGAATGGAATCTTGTTAAAGGAACATGTAACTATAAAAGGGAAGTATTCCACCCTTTCTATGGTGATAATTGAAATATATCTGTCGCTAGACAAACTAGAACAATGGGCGCGTGAATTATAATATAATAAAGCTAATAGAAACGATCTTGATGCAAAAATTATTATTGCTCTTCAGGCAGATTGAGATAAAATTGTCAATCATTACAGTAGGACTAACTGGATGTGTTGTATCGTTTTGATCCTGGAACCTCATCATAAAATTTACATGTTTTCTTTAACCAGATGGGAACAATCCTTAAAATATGAAGCTATCAAGAAATTTGAAGACATAATCTAAACTAAATATACAATCAGTGTGTCTGATGATGTTACCGATTTTAATCTAAACTTGTTTGAACTTTTCCAATTGTATCCAAAAACAAATAGAAACAAAAATGCACGAAGATACGAAATGGACAAATATGCAGCAGAAGCACGAGCTTACAATACCTAGGACGTACTAAAATGGTAGAAACTGCACGAAACTGCCTTTTCAATTTTATCAAAAATGATAAGAAACTTTCTTGCCACCCCAGCAACACCAGCATGCATATAACGCAAAACACAAAACCGATGAAATCAACAGTCGATCAAAATGCAAATAAACTTATTTTAAAGTAAAACTGTGGCTTATTTCCAATTAAAATTGTAGTAAATTGCGTTAAGATGCCTCAAGAAAATAGATTCAGAATAATAAGAAAAAAAAAAAAATGAAAAAAAAAACAAAATAGCTATTTGTATAACAAGGGAGGAAAGTGCTACTTTTCCTCCCGAGAATGAAGTTTACTTCCCGACGCGTAGCGGAGGGCAGTAATCATTCAAGGGAGGAAAAGGCACTTTACTCCTATGTTATACATATGGTTTTTCCACCTTCCTCAAATAACAAGTCATTTTTTCATTTTTACTTTATTTATTTATGTAACTAACCAACAAAATTTATTACAACTAAAACTGACAAGTAGGTACAATATAACTGTCAACTGTCAAATATAAGTCAAATTATTAATGTAGACATTGTTAAATCAAAATAACAATTTACTGTTTTTTAGCATTCTGCAAGATACAGGGTGTTTTATAAATAAACGTTAAAATGTATAGATACTTAATAGAAAATAGATATTGTACAGGGCGCCAATAAGTTATATTTCATGAATGAAATATCATGAAGTCACTTTTACTTTTCCTCCCTAGAAAGGAAAAATAGTTTTCCTGCCTAGGGAGGAAAAGTACAACTTTGCTCCCTACAATCAGGTCCGGAAAAGTATGTAGAGGTAGGTAGAAAAATCCCTTACTCCACAAATAATTTTTTTAACTTTAAAAATAAAAATGCTGATAACATTGAACATTTAAGAATTTATAAAGCTATGACATACATAGAGGATGAATAAAAATCATATACATAAAAAGAGTGATGACTTAATAAAATTAGTTTCTAAGATATTTACATTAGTATAAACTTCTTTGGACTATTATCGCACAGAGGAGGAAAGTTATTCTCTATACCTTAGTTCAGTTATTTGTATACAGCCTTTGAGGAGAGCAAAAACAGGAGTAAGAGAGAGACAGATTAAACGTTTATAAGGAAGGGTTTTCAGGAGATGAGTTTTGCGAGTTTGTTAAAAAGCCAAAAACGTATACACGCATCACCGGCATCAAAAGCTGGAGCTGAAATGAATTTCTGTTATGTGTGTATTTCCTTTTCCAATATTATACCAATGTTTTCCCGCTACGAAAGGCAACAAATACGTTTTTTCTTCGTTTTCTTTTATTCGCGGTCCATGTGATATTAGCGAGAAATCCAGTCGTTCATATTTTTTTGGATCTTGGGATAAAAGTAGGTATTTTTATTGCAAATGGTTTTATGTTTTCGATTGTAAATGATATTTTTTTCTTACCTTCCAATCGACTATTACAAACAACATTAGTTTATAATGGATTCTTTTAAATAATCCATAATCCATCCAAAGTGTCAAATAGCTAATACTGAATATTTTTGTATCCACTAAACACATTAGTAGTAAGCCAACCAAAGGCGGATTACGAGTTAAAAAAATCCGGTTTCAAAAGCAGATGAACTGAGATATTTGAAATTATTATATGCTATTTTGAATAATCATGTCAAACTCAGGCATAAAATGGTGCTTGGAAAATTTTTGCTCAAAATACCCCAAAACAAGGAAAAACCACCCAAGTACTTCGAAAAACTAAACATTGAGTCTCTAGAGAACCAAAACACAAAATGGTTGTATAAAAGACGTTTAGAACAAAGATTTGAGATAAACCCAGTAACAACAGGTGAAGGAGTAAATGAGACATGGGCAAAAATAGAATATAATATATTACAAGCCGCAAAGGAAAGCATAGGGGTCATAAAAATTAACCTGAATGCAACCAAAATATCAAAGCCCTGGTTCAATACTGAAATAAGAGATCTAGCGTATGAGAAGAGGAAAGCATACCTACAATACTGCACTAACAAAACACCAAACAATTACCAAAAATACAGAGACACAAGAAATGACATTAATTCTAAGATAAGAAATATAAAAAGGGAATATTGGACACCCTTTACCAAAGAAATGGAACACGATTTGTATGGGGCGCAAAGAAAAGTTTGGAAAATATTAAAAAATAGGAAAAAACCCATTAACGAATATAGAAGTTTAAATAGAATAGAAGCAGAACAATGGACCGCCTATATAGAAGAACTATATAAGGAAGATACTATAGTACCTGAAGAAGAGAAAGAAACAGGAAATGAAGACGAATCCAACTTAGACACAGAACTAGAAATCACAAAAGAAGAAATAAGGAATAACATACGTAAATTAAAAAACAGAAAAGCACCAGAACCCGATGGGATACCAAATGAACTCCTGAAATACGGAGGAGAAACCTTAATCGAAAACATAGCGATCCTCTTTCAAGAAATAATATGTAGCCAGCGTGTACCAGACCAGTGGAGGACGAGTATAACAATACCTATACACAAGAGAGGAAACAGCAAAGACCCTAGCAACTACCGTACCATCACCTTGCTGAACACAACTCTTAAACTCTTAACAAAAATACTTGCCAATAAAATAAATGAAGAATACACAATTAGTGAGGAACAACAAAGTTTTCGGAAAAATAGGTCCACAATAGACGCCATATTCATAGCCAGACAAATTGCTGAGAAAGCACTGGAATATAATAAACCTTTATTTATGTGCTTTATAGATCTGACTAAGGCCTTCGATTGTGTAAGATTGGAAGATGTGCTAAGATTGCTAAAGGAGAAAAATCAGCCCAACAAGATGAAAAGGTTAATTAAAGACATTAATACGAAGAAAAAAACCAGAATAAAAGTCGAGAATGAACTAAGATCGGAAGTAGAAATCAACTCGGGAATCATACAAGGGGATAGCTTGAGCCCATTGCTTTTTAATTTAGTCATGGACATAATCATAGAAAACATTAAAGGTACTGGAAATGGATATAAGATGGCGGAAAAACAAATAAAAATGCTCTGTTATGCTGACGACGCAATCTTAATCTCCGATAACGAGGATAACCTACAGCGAATGGCACAAACTTTCAATACAGTGGCGAAGAACTACAACATGAAAATATCAACAGCCAAGACAAAATCTCTGGTAGTGTCAAGGGAACCCATAATATGCAAATTAGTAATTAACAACGAACTAATTAAACAAGTCTCGAGATTCCAATATCTGGGAATCGAAACATGTAGTTATGGAGATGTTAAAGAGAGCGTCCGAAAGCAAGCAAATAAAGCCAATTACGTGTCAGGATGTCTGAGGGATGTCATCTGGAGGAACAAAGATATGAGGCTGGAAGGGAAAGTACGCATATACAAATCATGTGTAAGACCGATCATGACGTACGCGATAGAAACAAGATGTGACACAGCAGAAACCAGAGGATACTGAGAACATCAGAAATGAGAACGCTGAGGTCAATAACTGGGAAAACACTGAGAGACAGAATACGGAACGACAGAATAAGAGATCTCTGTAACATACAAGATATAGTACGGTGGGGAAGACAGAGACGACGAAAGTGGAATCAGCATGTAACGAGAATGGACAGCGAGAGAATAACCCGTATAGCCAGGGATTCGAAGCCAACAGGCAAGCGATCAATAGGAAGGCCCTTTAAAAGGTGGCGAGATAGCTGGCAGTCAACATCACAGCTACGAATACAAGCGCAAAATCGGTAAGGAACAGGCCAAGAGGCCTATTATAAGAAGAAGAAACTCAGGCTTCATGTCTATAAATGTCACGATTACTTCTTTTCCAATTTATAGCTTGCTTGTAACATAAGAATAACAAAATAGCATCAAATTTATAACAATAATGCTACCATCTAGGTCATTGGGTGCCAATTGTTTATCAATAAAAGGACACCTCAATCATTTAACTATAAAAGGACACTTGAGACGACAATTATAATTGTTATTAAATAATAAAATTATTTTATTGTTAAGGTTTCGACTAGCTCTTTCTTAGATATAGGTACGTCGTATCTTAATGCAAACTGTACAAAGAAAAATTTAGCAGAGACAAATAAAATATACTAACGCCCGGTTCCACCAACATAATCTAGGTAAGTAAAATCTTACGTAAGCTTTGCTTAGTCAAAAAAATTTCTTAGTTGAAATTTGCGTTCCACCAATACAAGTTTTTACTTAACTTATGACAGGTTTCACCAAAGACAAATAGTATTTTATTCTATGATTAAAGTTACTCGACCCATAAACTGACATTTCATTTTACTAACGTCAAATAAGATTTATTTTATTTATTTATCAAATAAATATTTACTCTTCGATATTTGGATAAATTGGCAAGTTAATCTCGCTGTAAATATCTAAATTATCATAATTATATTGAAACAAAATAAAAATATAAACGTTTAATAAATTTTATTCGATGAATAACTATTCATTGATTTATTTGTTGTTGGTGAAACCGGACCTTAGCAAAAAAAAACTTAAATTAACAAAGGTACCAACTTTGCACAATTGTCAAAATTTCTTAGCCTTTTGACTGGTTGTTAATGAAAAAACACCAAAAAAGAAGAACATTTGTGTCATTTTTGATGCTGTCTTCAGACATTAATGTCATTTCAATATTATTTATTGTAAATTGTTATGGTTCTTGTCGTGTTTTTGTGTATTTTGCGAATTTATTTGCTAATTTAAAATTAATTTAGTTTGGAATTATTAAATTAATTAGTTAAACATAAATTTAGTTTAAAATAAATATATGGTTTAAAAATTTAGAGAGAATTTTAAAAATTAAGGTACGTAATAGTTTTGATTTGTCGGAGCGTGGAAATAGTATATTAGCCCAGTAAATTAACGGGACATACGGCGATACCGTGTAATTTTCAGGGGCAACTCCGAATTGCATGAAAATTTTAGGTTCTACTTACCCTCCTCTTCAAAGTTGAATTTGTACCATTGGTTGCTTTTTCTTGGGGGTGACAGTCACCCCTTCTCGGGGGTGAGAAAACGTGTGTTTAAAATAAGCCCGGAAATGGACAAAATGACTGATTATAAGCAACTTTTGTTTTATAGACTTTTCTATGTAGTCAATATTTTTGAGTTATTTGCGATTGAATATGTTTTTATTTTTCGACAAAAAAAACTACATTTCCAGACGGTTTTTCGCAAATAACTCAAAAAGTAAATATTTTATCGAAAAAAATATTTTTAGCAGAAATGTAGCTTAGAAAAAAACGAAAAGAATCGTAAAGTCTATAGATCCAGCAAAACTAAATTTGTAGCTCATGAAAAATACGTTTTTATTCGTCTAATTCCAAATAGAATATTTCATCGTAAAATAACTAAACAATGAAGCACTTTTGGGAAAAATCCCTCTGTACTTTTTTAAAGTGTTTAAAGAAGGCTTTATTTTGATTGTTAGTAAAAGATTCTAGCATTAAAAATAAGCGAGTTACGCTCAAAATAAAATTGGCCCCCTTTTATAGTAAAAAATATCATGAAAATCTTCAAGTGTTAAGCTCCCCAAACGAAATTAATCGTTACCGCTTTACAAACAATTTACTTTACTTATCTATTTTTAAATTATCTGTCAGTTTTACCGGTTTAAAGTGCTTATTTTTGAAAGGGTTGTAGTTAATAGGGCTTGAAGGAGTCACTAACACGAGTATATGCAAACTTTGAACAGTCATATTCTAAACAATTTTTGTCTTACAGTAAAAAAAATTAAACTATCATATTTGTAACAGCAAAACACTACATTTTTTACTCTTTAAAAAATTTTTAGAAAAATTTTTTTTTACTATAAAACTAAATTTTTTTAAAAATAAGCACTTCAAACCTGTCAAACTTAAAGACCATGTAAACAATATACATTCAGTTGAGTCCGCGAATCTTTACCCGTGCGTCATCATTTAAAGCATACGAAATAAGTCGATGATAAGTCGGAAATTGAAATTTACTAAACGCAATAGGAAGTGACAGTAAGTGACTTGCTGTTGCGTTTAGTAAATTTCAATTTCCGATTTATCGTCGACTTATTTCGTATGCTTTAAATGACGACGCACGAGTAAAGATTCGCGGACTCAACTGTACATTTAAAGTAAATGGTAAAGCGGTAACGATTAATTTTACATCGGGTGTTAAATAGAGGGAGATTTTCACGTTTTTTTTTACCAAAAAAAAAGGGTCAACTTTTCTTCAGCGTAACTCGTTTTATTTTTGATGCTAGAAATTTTTGTAAAGATAAAAATAAACATTTTTTTTTTCTGAAGGCAGTAAAATGTAATTTGAATGAAATAAATTACATAAATTCTTTTTTTCGGCCCAATTAATTTAATTAAAAAAATCCCTCTATAAATAATTATGTTAATGTTTATATTACTGAATATAGAATTGAATAACCTTTTAAGTGAACTAGTATACGACCCCTACTCTCATTTAAAAAAAATCATCGATTACGTCATCACGCCAAGATGGATGACGTCACTGGTATGATATAATATATGCCGAAAATCCTGTTTTGGGATTTCTTTCCAATATCGCATGTTCACGAAAAAATGAATTTATTCCAACCTTTACGTGCTCACTGCATATGTTTTTTGATGAAACCAAATCCCGTATATATTTTCTATCGTTGGCAAGTACATATTATTGTTACTAATAAGCTCCTTGACTGAGCAAAAATATAATTTATTTGAATGGTTTTAGAATAGAATAGAATAGAACAGAAATATGCTTTATTGCCACTGAAAATTTTTACAATTTTATGGACAAAGCTTACATACAGTCAAAAGAAAAACATAATATAAATAACAAATAAAAACTACAATTTACTAAAATTAGATAAATCGTCAATAATGTACAGTACAGTATAAAATATAAAAGCAAAGACAAAAACAGTTTATTGCAAAATTTATAT
Organism: Diabrotica virgifera virgifera; assembly: GCF_917563875.1. Taxonomy (NCBI): domain Eukaryota; kingdom Metazoa; phylum Arthropoda; class Insecta; order Coleoptera; family Chrysomelidae; genus Diabrotica; species Diabrotica virgifera. Next base: position 85,588,881 of record NC_065447.1, on the reverse strand, counting down.
AAGTTGCAAATTGAACATACAACAAATAAAATAAAATAGGTACAACCTAAGGAATTGACAAATTTATGCTACTGCGTATGAAACTCAATTTTCTTAGTTATTCATTGAGAAATTCTTCTATTGAATAATATGGTCTTTTGGATAAATAGGCTTTTGTCATTTTACGGAACTTAGGGAAAGATGTTGCAGATTTAAGTTGTAACGGAAGATGATTGTACAGTTTCTTTGCGGAATATAATATAGATTTCTTTACTAACTCAGTGGATGGAATCGGTAAATAAATATCAAAGATTGAATTTCTGGTGGAGTAAAGATGATTGGGCCTTGATGGAAAGACATGAAGGTGTTTACGAATTAAACAAACCGTTTCTAGAATATATAAAGATGGAAGTGTTAAAATTTCGTGATCTCTGAAGTAACTTCTGCAATGTGTAGATCTTCTGAGGCCAAACAGATATCTTATTGCTCCTTTTTGCAATCTAAAAATGACATCAAATTGAGCAGCTGTACTAGAACCCCAAAAAGGAAGACCATATCGAAGATGAGACTCGAACAACGAAAAATCTGTTATTTTAGAAGATGTTAAATTGAGTTCCCTTGAGACAGATCTTATTGCATAGCAAGCTGAGGAGAGTTTCTTACTTAACGAATCGATATGAAGGGACCACTTGAGGTTGCTGTCTAAAAAAATATTAAGAAATTTTACAGAATCAACGGTACTGATCTGGCTGTTATTAAGAGGCAAAAGTTGAAGAGCTCCTTTATAGGATAATGCTACTGTTTTATTTACGTTAAAAGAGAGTAAATTAGAGTCAGACCAGGTCTTTATCGTCAGTAGATCCGAAGTTATAGTTTCATGAAGAGATGTAATAGTTGAGTTGCTCCAAGTGATACTGGTATCATCAGCAAAAAGAAAAAATAATGGCTGCTTTTAGGCACTCTGGAAATTTACCTTTTTCGAAGGAATCATTAATTTAATGAGAGGAGGATTTCCAACACATTTTCTGTGAGATTAGAGAAAATTTTTATAGATAGCCCATCAGTACTACAGGATGATTTGCTTTTGATACTATTGATTGTTTGGATCAGTTCAGAGTTATCGACTGGTCGTAAAAATAATGAATTCGAGACCTTTCTTGAATTAGGAATATAGGAAATGGGATCTTGTTGCGGCAAAATTGTTGATGTTATATTTTTACTCACATTAACGAAGTAGTCGTTTAGACTTTCAGGATTTGGAAGGGAAAATGATTGAGCTGTGTGAGTTTTATTTCGAAGATCATTTATTATAGACCGAGTTTCTTTTGCAACACTTTTAGAGCTTCCAAGACGATTTTGATAATAGGCTTTTTTAGCTGACCTGACAAGTTTTAGATATGTTGTCCTGTACTTCAAGATATATTCAGTGACAGCAACATTGGTAGTAAATTTCTTGATGTATAGTATTGAACGCATATTCTTAGCTGATTTGCGAGTACCTTTCGTATCTTAAGGTTTCCGATGTTTTGGCTTAATAGGAATTAAAGGAAATGCCTTATTGAAGATGTGAAGAAGCTTATCTAGAAAAACACTGAAATTATAGTCCACGTCCATAGAAGGAAATTGCCACTCAGAAGATAAGCATAAATTTTGGAATTTACGAAAATTCTGGGCGGAAAAAATCCTACCTAAACGTCGGGTTTTTGAGGAGGGTTTGCTGAAGATGTTAAACTTCGTATACACTGCTTCATGATCAGACAGTCCCGCATTAAGACTAACTGTAGAGCAGACATCAAGGGGTGAGAAACCTGAGACAATATGATCGATTATGGTAGATGTAGTTTTTGTAATCCTTGTAGGAGAATTAACGTGCATTGAGAGACCATACGATTCAAATATGTTTGCCAGGGACACTTGGGTAGCACTAGCAGCAGCATAAATAATGTTAAAATCACCGCATAGAATTTTTTTGCTTTTTTGAGGCAGGTCATCTAACAAATTTAGCAGGTTCTGAAAAAATAGTTCCACGGTAGAATCAGGTGATCTATAAATGCAAATAATGTAAAGATTAAGATTTTTATTATAAACTAAGGAAAACTCAAAGAAGGATTCACTTAACAAAAAGTCATATTTTGTTACCAGAGAAAAATCATTATTTCTAGAGAGAATCAGGGTGCCTCCATGAGCCGAACTTGGACGATCATACCTGGCAATTGTGGTATATTTTTCTACAAAAAAAGGCTCGTTAACTTCAAGCTAGTGCTCTGTAACCGCAACTATCGGAGGAAATCCTAATTCCTCCAGAAACAAAAATAATTCATCAGTTTTATTTCTTATACAACGAACATTAATCAGAACCATGCCAAAGTTGTCATCACTAAAATAATTTGAGGTTTCTAGTCCCACAGAACACGTCGTGTTGTTTAAAAAATTCGCTTTGGAGATCCAGTGGAATAATAACTTCGGTGATATTCCCTTGACTTTTGTAGGTGTATAATTCTTTCCGAAGTGATATAGGACCTATAAGCGGCAAGATCAGCTTCCACTTCAGCTGAACCAATTCCATGGGCATGGTTAAATTCTAGAAGAACTTTTCGTAGTTCTTCAGTCTTAGTAGGTATTCCTTCGGAAGCCAAAAAGAGTTTCACGCTGGTGTTGGTATATCGTCGTAAAATACAGAAGCAGGCTGATCGTGAAGAAAAGCAAGATGTAGTTTAATTGCCTTTAAGATGTCCGGTTCCCTTAATCTTGCAAGAAGATATCGACTGTTCGAGTTATTAGTTAGTCTAACTCTTGATGGTGTTAAAGGGTCCAAATTTATGGATGGTTCCAAAGTATCTTTCTTAACAAAATTGATATGGGAACGGAAAAGCTCTTGAGATTTGCAAATTGTGACGGCCTGCTTGTCTGTAAATATATTGGTGTCTTCAACTTCATTTTTGTTGTTGCTTAAGATCTGCATCTTCTTAAGATAATCTCTAAGATATCGGCTATGATTTGTTGAAAGCTCTAATAGTTATTTTAGCATATTTTATAAACAGAAGTGTTGGTCTATTATACTCTAATGATTTCTCAGCAATTTGCTTTATGACCAATTTTATATCGGTACACGATCTTCCAGTACCAAGACCCTGTTCTTCATCTGCTAATTTATTTTCGGATTCATTAGCTTTTTTAAAGTTTAGTTGTAAGTTTTAGTAGTATATAAGTTTATATCTTTTTAGTCAACAGGCTATTTTTTTATTTTCTTTTTTTGAATAGTGGTATTAGTTCTCTAGTTCTCCATTCTTTCAGTATTTTATTGTATTAAATAATTATGTTAAGTGTTGTCGTTAATTGCTGTGTAATTGCTGCTTCACAATATTTTAGTAATTCTTTGGGTACCTATTCCATCTTTACCTGCAGCTTTTCTGTTCTTCAGCTTTTCAAGTGATTTTAGAACTTCTGTGTATTTCCATTAACTTCTTGATTTGTGGTAATTTCTGGTAGTTCCGTTTCTAGTGTCATTTGTTGTTCCTCTGGTTCTCTTAGTTCTTCTTTGGTTCTATTAGTACTTCTTGAGAAAGTATAATAAAAGAGCAGGGAGAGGAATTTATATAAAAAGGTTTTACGATCAAGTGTCTGAGAAAAGTGTCTTCCTTAAGACAAGAAGAAGAAGAAAATAAATGCTTGCAAATGCTTTGTAATATCATCTCAGTTTAGGAAAATTATACATTGATAGTAAATAAATCTCATTAATGATAGAATTTGTAGGAAAATAATATATCATATTTTCAACGACAACTTTTCGTTTATAAAGCAAAAGTCTGTGTGTTATTGCGTTGCCGCCCCTGCAATACTTAGAGTAGATGTATCGATGGATTCTTATGTAGTTTTGTCTTCTGGATCCAAATCTGAAAAAGGCATTTCGATATCTCTAACCGTCTTCGAGAAAATCGACCTCAAAATCTAAAATGTGACGTCACAATCCGGTTATTTCCTACCACGCACTAAACGTTAGCTGAAATCTTTGATTATGAAGTAGGCTACTTTTTTAATCTGAATTTGTTAAGCAAAGCAAATGTTATTATTTACATTTAAGTTTGACACTTTGTGAATGTCAAACTAAATTTTAAATTATTTAGCTATTAATAAAATATAAATGACATTTTATAGTGAATTTAATTATTATATAAAATAATATGTGTAATAATAGTATATTGTGCAACAAGTGCAGAATGGTACTAATTTCTCACGAGTTTGAAAAGTTGCGGTACGAGCGCAAGCGAGTGCCGCAATTCAAACGAGTGAGAAATTACCTTTCTGCACGTGTTTCACACTATACTTTTTCTACAAGCACAGTTTTTCCTAAAAATAAAAATCACAATTTCCAAACGACGATTAATTATAATAGGTACCTATGTGCTAAATTTTAAACTGTATTTAATTAATACCTACTAATCAATTTGAATTCCTTATACCTAAACAAATTGCACAGAAATCAGTTAAAAAATTAATGCACTGCCTTAATTTGTTTAAATTTAAACAATTATTACACATTATTGACATTATATTTATGCAGTCACGGATTTACACAAAACCTACTTCATTCGACGTCTCTTGCACAGGTTGCTAAATCCTTATAGGTTATTTGATAATTATAAAATGTTTAATAAGAATAAAGTTGTAAAATAAAACAGTTGTAACATCCATAATTTAAATAATTGATGGATTCGACCGTTACTTGATGAAAGTTCATTTTATCTCACAATGAAACACTGAAAAACGAGACAACTCGAGACAAACAGCTCCCCACTCCTCAACCTCTTCAGTTAAAGACTTAAAAAGGCAAACCCATTGTAAAATATATCACTTGAGAAAGGCACTTTGCCGAAACAGCTGTAGTAATAACATAGTTGTAATAAATTTTGTGGAAGTATAAAAAACAAACGTTTTTCAGTGTTTTATTGTGAGATCCATAATTTAGTTTCTATGCTATAGTTAAATATAATAATTGTCTTATAGGTTATATATTTGTCTAAAGTTTAACCACGGATGTAAACAGAATATACCGTTACTCAGAATGCGGTAGTCCACGGATGTAAACAGAATATAACGTTACTCAGAATGAGGTAGTCAGCTGTGCAGAAAAGAACTTTTTCTACAACCACTATTCAAAGTGCACTTTTCTGCACGGTTTTATGTTAGCAAACTTGATATTTTCTCACAGTATAAGATATTTGACATTAGTGTGCAGAAAAGTGACGTTTCTGTGCCGCAAAGTGACGTTTCTGTGCCGCAAAGTTCTTTTCTGCACAGTTGACTACCTCATTCTGAGTAACGTTATATTCTGTTTACATCCGTGGACTACCGCATTCTGAGTAACGTTATATTCTGTTTACATCCGTGGTTAAACTTTAGACAAATATATAACCTATAAGACAATTATTATATTTAACTATAGCATAGAAACTAAATTATGGATGTTACAACTGTTTTATTTTACAATTTTATTCTTATTAAACATTTTATAATTATCAAATAACCAATAAGGATTTAGCAACTTGTGCAAGAGACGTCGAATGAAGTAGGTTTTGTGTAAATCCGTGACTGCATAAGTATAATGTCAATAATGTGTAATAATTGTTTAAATTTAAACAAATTAAGGCAGTGCATTAATTTTTTAACTGATTTCTGTGCAATTTATTTAGGTATAAGGAATTTAAATTGATTAGTAGGTATTAATTAAATACAGTTTAAAATTTATCACATAGGTACCTATTATAATTAATCGTCGTTTGGAAATTGTGATTTTTATTTTTAGGAAAAACTGTGCTTGTAGAAAAAGTATAGTGTGAAACACGTGCAGAAAGGTAATTTCTCACTCGTTTGAATTGCGGCACTCGCTTGCGCTCGTACCGCAACTTTTCAAACTCGTGAGAAATTAGTACCTTTCTGCACTTGTTGCACAATATACTATTGCGGCACAGAAACGTCACTTTGCGGCACAGAACGTCACTTTTCTGCACACTAATGTCAAATATCTTATACTGTGAGAAAATATCAAGTTTGCTAACATAAAACCGTGCAGAAAAGTGCACTTTGAATAGTGGTTGTAGAAAAATGTATGAAAATACAATTTGAGTGTATTTTGAAAGCAATAATACATATTATACTATTTTAATAATGAATCAGTAGAAACGATTATATGTATTTAAATTTGGTAAAATTATAACTCCACTTGACCAGCGCACGACCACACAACTCGGAACACAAGTACGCAAATACGGTTGCGTGAAACGTGGAAAGCCGTGGAATTTACGAGACTCGCTCGGTCTGTAGATCCACGTAAAGTTCATCAGTAAAAAGTATCTTTATCATGTATGTACCTATGTATTATTTATTTTACAATATTGGAAAATTGTTATTTAAAATGTGGTTTGGAATAAAAAAGTATGTTCTGATATATGAAATTACATCCTTCTAATGGAAAAAAATATTTGACGAATTTTCTCAAATTATGTATACCAACATCATTTTCATTTATAACTCTTGTATTTTTAATTTGATGCAGAAAAGTTATTCTTCATAAAAATCTCTTCTTGGTCTAACATTTATGATGCAACCATCATGAATCAAATTTTATTAATTTTATACGAGGTATGTAAAAAAATATGAATTTCGAGTAAAGTATCTTTATAGTTCACAACATTTAAATTAGAATAATATACTTGCACATTAAAACATAATTTTTAATTCTAAACAGCTTTTCGTAATTAATAAATTTATAAATATTATAATTTATATTAATTTATTTATAAATTTATATTAATAAATTTCGTAATTAATAAATTAAATAGCAATTTTCTATATTATGAATTTAAATACGTATATAAATAAAGTTTTCGTTATGATAATGCTCGCATTTTCAGCTTGTTTATTTCTTCTTTAATGATGAGGCTCTGAAGATTTCATTATAGATCGTGGTTTCTTATGGTGTGTTTGGAGTGCTCTCTAATAGTCGAGTTTTATTTCAAATACATTAATATCTAGTGTTGGTTATGTTATTATTATTTATTAAACTTGAGCTTTAAGTCTGTATTTTGTAACATACCGTACAACGTACTATTAATTTGTCGCGACTGAATTAATCAAGCAACCCATTAAAAAGTGGTTGTAATTTTACCTGTTATTTTCTATGGTATATAAAGCCTAGATACTGTCTGCTGGTGCTATGCAAACAAGAAAATACTAATTAATTAGTTTTAAAAAGATACATTCTTTATCGCGAAGACATAACGCAAAATATCGTTTAATAAAACCAAATAAAATGACACAAGTAATCGAATTAGGCGATTTCACGCAAGTCTGTTCTTCAAACATATTGGATTAATTCGGTGATTGGTGGACTGTCAAATGCCGAATGCGAACGTTACAAATGTACGGGTTTCTGGCTCCACCACTTCTCAAAAGAATATCAAGAATCGGGAAAGTATGTTGAATTTATGGCGAGTCGAACGGGAACACATAAATCAACGAAAATTGATAACTTTTCTACGATACTGAGATTCTAACGAAAAATGCAATGAAGCTAATGACTTTTTAAAACATATTTTACTTTTGAAGTTTACCAGATTTAATGCTTAATTTTAAATTTTTGTAAAATTAATTGTTGCAGATTTAGGATGCTAGACAACGTAAAGAAAAAATTGCGAGATCAAATAAATAAAAACTCCAAAATTTATTTTTTAGTACCTAGTTATCTTTAAGTTGTAAGGCTCTAAATTAAGTCGTTTACATTTACAGTCTATTTAGATTTTTGGCTATTTTTCGCTATTTTTTATTTGTTTATATCATTTTTTAAACGCTTTTCTTTACTTCAATCGTTTGCATCAAATCTTTAGACGTTAATTTGACTGACTTTTCTTCAATGCAAATGAATGAAAATTTGCAGACATACGCATTCGCGGGAACAATACACAAATAGTCAATAAAAAAAATTTTATGGTTATTAATTGTTTAAATAAAAATAACGACACATTGTACATTGTACACTGTATTTTTCTTGTACTGATATCTTGTTCAGTTTCTAAAGGGCCTGATGATGGCGTATAAACTGTAAAGGCCGAAACCGGTCGCCCGAAAACTGTTTAAATAAAAACCTTTAATAAGACTGTGAGCATTAGACTTTCTATACCTTAACATTTACACAATGTGCTCATATAAGCAACTTGTTCATCATTAAAAAACAAACGATTTTAATGGAAAATGCTTAAGTTCTCTTGTTTTTTACAATGTAGAAACCTAAAACTTTTACAGATTGTAGCTAATGATATGAACTATACATAATTTTACTTTTTACGTTAATTGTTTATGTTATGCTTCATAAATAAACAATAAAGTTTCAAATTTTGAACGCTCATATATTTGTTTATCTATAAATCGGCATTTATTCGTGTCAAATTTCAATACGATACGAAACAAAACTTCAACTAAAACTCAAATTCAAAAAATTCGTGTTTTTATCGTAGTCTTAGAAAAACCATGGTACAAACGTTTTGTGCTACAATTAACATTAGAATTCGTTTTGTCGTATTAATTAATTAAACGCTTTTCTTTAGTTCAATGGTTTGGGTAAAATTTTTATGATGACTAAAAATTTGCAGAGATATGCATTCGCGGAAACAATAAACGAATAGTCAATAAAAAATTTTTTATGTTTATTAATTGTTTAAATAAAAAACGATTTTAATGGAAAATGCTAAAATTCTCTTCTTTTTTACAATGTAGAAACTTGAAACTTTTACCTTTTGTAGCTAATGATATGAACTATACATAATTTCACTTTTTACGTTAATTGTTCACGCTATGCTTCATAGATAAACAATGAAGTTTCAAATTTTGAACGCTCATATTTGTTTATATAATAATCGGCGCTTATGGTAGGGGAGCCCAAGCGGGGATTTTTGCAGTTACTTGAGCGCGTCAGATTATTATATGGGTAGAAACCTGGTACCCTGCAGATGTACCTCTGCCATATATTGGCTCTTAACACAGGTAAGTTCGTTATGGGGGGCCGAAAAAAATCTATCCTTAAAAATACTCGAAATTTTCAGATTAAGATAAGGTAAGTTAAGTACATGCAAAAGAGTGTATATTTAAAAAATCTGACGATTTGAGCGGGGCGTAATCAATACACGAATAGTCAATAAAAATTTTTTTGTTTATGAATTATTTAAATAAAAAACGATTTTAACGGAAAATGCTTAAATTTTCTTGTTTTTTACAATGAAGAAACTTGAAACTTTTACAGATTATTAATTTCACTTTTTACGTTAATTGTTTACGTTATGCTTCATAAAAAAACAATAAAATCTCAAATTTTTTGCCGATTCCGACTACTTTTCATGTTTGTACATCATATGTTTTATAAATATTTTAATAAACATGACGATATATTTTAATGTTTGAAAAGTGTAAGACTAAAAAGTAAAAATTAAAATAATATGAAAAAAATATTTTTAAGAAACGCTGTTCTTTAGTTACGCGAGTGACTAAAATTAAACATATTATAAAAAAATCAACTAAAAAGCAAAAAATAAAAAAAATTGAAAAAATCTAACACATTCGTTAAAGAAAAGCGTGGTGCGAAAACCGTTTATTCGATGAAGACGCGCCACGCTTTTCTTTGACGAATGTGTTCGGTTTTTTCAATTTTTTTTTTATTTTTTGCTTTTTAGTTGATTTTTTTATAATATGTTTAATTTTAGTCAATCGGGTAACTAAAGAAAAGCGTTTCTTAAAAATATTTTTTTCATATTATTTTATTATATACAACTTTCGGGGAACCTGAGGTGTAACATTCACGCCTTAGATGGTTAGGGTTTGTAATCAGGCGAAAGGAAGATGAAACAGCCAAAAAAAAATTTGACCGAACAGGGTCACCTGTTCGGACCGATGGGTAACGAGCCAGAGGAAAGAGGAAGACCGAGACTTAGAGTACGATCTAAAATCTATTAGAAAAGTATTTAAGACAAGGATGAATGAAGGATTGCTCTGAAGATGGCTTAAGCTCATAACGTGCTGTGATGCCACTGATGATGATGATTATTATGACTTAATTCCTTATGACTTAATTCCAACAAAACAATGATAGCCTTGATGATCGCCAACATCCGGACAGGATAAGGCACTGAAGAAGAAGAAGAATTCCTTATCCTTCTACAGCCCGACCAGATTCAATTTGTATTTGAGATTTGGATGCGCACTAATATTGACATTCGGTTTTTCCACATTTTCTGAATTTTATTTTGGTACCGTGCAGGTATTTTACTTGGCGAGACGTTCTTCTTCTTTATGTGCCGTCTTCTACCGAAGGTTGGCGACCATCAAACAATAGGTTTCTCTGTTTTGTGCCGCATGTATTATGTTCGCAGCTTCTGGTATTTGAAACCATTCTCTCAAGTTTTTCAGCCAGGATTTTTCTTTCTGCCCAAACCTCTTCTACCTTCAATCTTGCCTTCCACGATAAGCTGTAGCAGACTGTACTTATCATTACGGAACACATGGCCCAGGTATGACGCTTTCCTCCTTTTAACAGTTGCAAACAATTCCACCTCTTTACCCATTAGTCTCAATACCTCTGTGTTGGCCACTCTGTCTGTCCAAGGTATTCTCAGTATGCGTCGATACAGCCACATTTCTAGAGCCGCTAACTTCTTTATAGTTGCTGCTGTTAACGTCCACCCTTCTACTCAGTAAAGTAGCGTAGAGAGTACGTAGCATGTCGTGGCGCGCCGTCGGAGGTTAACGCTTAGGTTGCGGTTGCTTAGGAGCTTTCTCATTTTTATGAATTTGGATCTTGCTATTTCAATTCGGATGCTAATCTCTACGTCTGGGTCCCACTTATCATTTACTGTATATCCCAGATATTTAAATCGGTGTACTCTTTCAATACGTTCGGCTTCAATATTCAGGTCGATATGTTGAATGTTCTTTTTACTGATCACCATAAATTTAGTTTTCTTTCTATTGATCTTCAGTCCAAATCGGTTGCCAGTTGTATTTACTCTATTTAGCATCATCTGTAAATCTTCGATGTTATCGGCCAGTATAACAGTATCATCTGCATATCGAAAATTACTTATTGGTACGCCATTAATCTTGATGCCCTCATTGTACTCTTCCAGTGCCTCTAGAAATATTTGTTCCGTGTACAGGTTGAAAAGCAGTGGCGAAAGAATACAGCCCTGTCTAATCCCTCTAGAAATGGTTATGTTTTCACTCACCATATGTCCATTCTTAATGTGGACTGTTTGATTCCAATATAGATTTTTTATAATCTGGATGCCCTTAGTGTCAAGTCCTGAAAGATGTAATAGTTCTATGAGTATGTCATGTTTGATAGTATCGAATGCTTTCTAATAGTTGATAAAACAGGCGTAAACATCTTTCTGTTGATCCAGGCATTTTTGAATCAAGACTTGTATTGCAAATAGGGGCTCTCGAGTTCCAAAACCGCATCTAACACCGAACTGTGTTTTACTTATGCTGTGTTCTAATTTTACTCGTATTCTGGAATGGATAATACGCAAGAATACTTTAAGGGTGTGACTCATTAAACTTATAAGGCGATATTCGCTACACGTCTTAGAATTGGATTTCTTGGGAAGGGGCACAAATGTAGATTTCAACCAGTCCGATGGAATTTGACCAGTATCGTATATCTTATTAAACAGTTTCAATACTATATTCATGTTGTTCTCGTTAAAAACTTTTAAAAATTCGACTGGTATTTCATCGCATCCTGTTGCTTTCCCATCTTTTGTTTGATCTATAGCTTTTATCGCCTCACTTTTCAATATTTTTGGTCCATTCAGATCAAGAGTGTTCATAGAAATATGACGATAATCCGTAAACAAATATTTTATGTAAATTGGCCAAGTCTGTAACTGTTAAAACTATCGTGTCTTCGTTCTAGCTCTTCTACCTCTTGACTTTTTCTTGTAACCATTTCTCTTTGGATTCTTTTATCTTTCTGCTGACAGTTCTATTCAGTTCTTTATATTGTTCGGGATTATTCTTATTTTACCTCCTTCTGTCCATGAGGTGTAATATTTCATCTGTCATCCATTCGTTCTTCTTCTTCCGCTCGTAGTCACCAATTACTTTTTTCGCACCGTTGCATATAGCGTCCCTTAAGTTGATTCAGTCTCTTTCAATATCATCAGTATTGGTTGTTAAAGCAAGATTACTGTTAATGCTATTTGTAAGGTTGACTTTTATCTCGGGATTTCTAAGTTGATCCATATCTAATCTTTTTTTATTCTGTTTATGGATTAAGGTTTTTAGTCTGACTCGTAATTGGGCTACAAGAGGATTATGATCAGAGTTTATATCAGCTCCAGGATAGGATATGTTTTGGCTGATATTATTGCGTTACGGAATCGTTTTGAAACGAGTAAGCGTTGGACTACCCCAGCTAATTGAAACAATATTCGAAAATATTACCTCAATCATCCCAGATAGCCATCGTTACACCCTTAGCTTAGCTCAGTCACTCAGGTGTATGTTCGTCTTGTCCTAACCTTAGATATGAACTATGAAAATTGGAATGGAAGTAAACAAAACAACAATTTTTAACTAATCATGTTTATTGTTCATAAAGATATAATAAATAAAATGACTTAGTAAATTGCATTAACAAATGTATTCAAATTCTTGCCAAAAACTAACAATTCTGGATTATACTTATGGCTTTTAGTATTCGGCTCGATGGTAACTTCTTAATGTCGAATGGTACTGCTGTTGTGGACTTCTCGTAGGCCTGGGCGGATCTTCGGCCCTAGGCCACTGCAGTTAAAGATGGTGGATGCTGGAGTCTGGATGTCATGGTCCCCATTGTGTTAGCCTTAGTTCCATCACCGGTGTGGATGGTTTGAAGCTCCCGAAGGGAGAAAAGTGATTTTATCCAAAAACCCAAGAGGAAGATTTGTTGAAATAGAAAAGATTTATTTTGGAAGCTGCTCTGCCTTTTAAAACATTACCCCTCCATTACTAATTGTCACTCTCATTGACATGACAGCGCAAAGTATGAGTAGATGGGCAACCATGTTCCGCATTGAAAGTCAGATACTTAGAGAGTATGAATGTATGGGGTGCGTTCAGTATGTTCAATCGACGATTTAAAATTTAGATGAAAAGGAATATATTAAATAGAAGATAATAAAGAGAGTAATAAAAGAGGGCGCCAACCGATTTTTAAAGGGGGAAATGGGTAAACCAAATAGAAGAAGATAATTATTAATGAAATATTAAAGGAAATAAGGTAGAATAATTATTTAAAAATAAAATATCAAAAATGTGACGTTTGTAACGTTACAGTTTGTTAATTGTTATGAAGTCTATCTGATTTCTAACGATGTACCCAGACTTTTCCTATGGTGGCCTCCAAGTGTACAATCTTCTTAATGGTAACTTAAACCAAGTATTAGCGATAATTAAGTTTTTCTCCTGGCAAAACTGTATTAGTCGATCACCTCGTTCATTTCTTGTTCCCAACCCATACTTGCCAACTACGTCACTGACTTCGCCTTTTCCTATTTTGGAGTTAAATTCTCCCATTAGGCGAGACGTTACCAAAATAAAATTCAGAAAATTTGGAAAAACAAAATCTGTGGATCTGGTCGGACTGTAGTTACTTCTACGTTTGACATTCTTTGAATCCATGATATTCGTAGGATTCCTCTGTAACACCAAAATTCAAAGGCGCTCAGCATATTTATATGTAATTATTTTAGAAAAGAAGGGAAAAATAATAAATAAAAAATTAATGAAATTAACATTCTTACTAAAAACAAATAAATTGATATAAAAAAAATTAAAGAAATAGATTGGATGTTACAGTATTTAATAGTGTATCCAATTGTTATATAAAAAGTTTAAAATGTTAAATACCTTTCTTGTACGGGTAGGTGGTAATTGGTGAATGTCATACTGCTAAATAACTAGAAATGTCCTAATAACACTCATGGCCTCATGGCCTAATAACAAGTAAAGTATAATTCTCCATCGGATGTTAAGTGCCCGACAAAAATAAAACCGTTGACTATTGAATTATTTTCGACGAATTCCATAAGGACACATAATCTCTCAACACACACTATCTCCTTCGCCAATCACAGAAACAACACATCAAAGATTTTCATTTTCAGCTATTACTCAGATAAACAAATATAGCCCAATAAAATAAAATAAAATAAAATCAAAATGTAATTCCGTACAGGTTGGAATAACTTTTTTATCAAAGTTTAGTTCCAGACAAAAGATATTTTCAAGAAAGTATATGATTCATACGAGGGGCTCATTGTTTAATTAATTAAAAAATAGGTAATTTTTGCACAAAATTTACCTTTTCAACTACTGCGATTTTCATGGTTTCATTAAGGTTTTTACAATATTTTTCTGCAAAGCTGGAGAAACAATCTTTTACATAAAACTTACTTAATTAAATGTGACCAATAATTTATTTAAATAATTGTAAATCAAAACTAAAAAACCAATTTCCAAAAAAATATTATTTTCATTTTAAATAAGCACTATAAAACATTTTGTCTTGCAGAAAAAGTTGCGCTATAGTACCAGTATAAACTGAAAAAAAATTGATTGATAAATATTAAGTAGTTTATGAGATATTTAATTTGTTTATAAAAAAATTACTATCTTGTCAATTGCAAAAACGCGGTTGTTGCAGATAGATTGTACAAGTTTTTAAGGTCTCATTTGTTTTGCTTTTATGTATATTTTTGACAAATGTATTGACAAATCAAAATTTCTATTAAACACCCCTCCAAAATGGTGTTTGAAAATTGGTGTAATTTGTTTAAAACTTTTTTTTAATAACATCGCCGGGATTAAAAATTTTAAAATTATTTTTCGATATTCGTGTCCCTGGTAGTTTTTAACACACTTACAATAGAAAAAAAATTGGTAGATCCATTTTTTTGCCGAGATAGCTTTTCCAAGTTTAAAAATTTATAATTGGTTTATTTATTAATATTAACATTTTGAAGTGTGTGAGTACATCTATCAACCCAACTACTCAACAATGTCATGTATACAGAGAGTTAAAATTTTAGAATATTTTAAAAAATAATGATTTCCATTAAATGAAACTTTTTGCATGGCCAGTGGTGCAGTAGTACTTTGCAATATCTTCGTTAATAATGTTTTTTTTAGTTTAGGGTTGCATATAAAAATAATAACATCTAAATGAGACTTTTTACAATAAATATTCGTCAATTTGTTATAAACAATTTTTTTTTCTCCAGATGTGATAAATAAAAATTGACACAAAAGATTTTTTATAAAAAAATTAACTGAATTAGCATTAAAAATTTGGTAGTACACTAAACATTGTGTATATCTTTGTTAAATTTTATTCACTTATATACATATATTTGTATAAAGGTTGTCCTCCATTTTTTTTTATATTTTCCTTTGTATTCACATTAACTTTGCGAGATTTTGCCAATGATTTGTACAAAGAAAAAAGTGTTTATGTTTCTTTAACAAAATTTTACAGTTTTGTTAAATGTTTAAAATAAAAAATTGTTTTTATACTGTTTTGTGGTTATCTTTGGTGCCAACTTGTATTTATCACAATATTAGAGAAACAATTTTTTTGAAAAAAATATTGTTTATAACAAATTAATGATTATTTATTGCAAAAATGGTCAATCAGATGTTATTATCTTTATATGCTACCCCAAATTAAAAAAAAATATTGCAATTGGCTCATTATTAACGGATATATTGCAAACTACTCCTCCGCCAATTTTCAGGCAAAAGTTTTAGTTTAATGTGCTATGAAAATCATTATTTTTCTAAATATTCTACAATGTTCTATTATATGTACCTATAAATGCCATTGTAGGATTATTAGATGTAGGATTAATAATATGTAGGATTAATAATAGATTAGGATTAATAGATGTAATCACCCACGTTTAAATGTGAATATTGATAAATAAACGTTTTAAACGTATAAAAGCTCGACAAAAAATGGTTCAAGAAAAACATTTTTCTTTTGTGAATATGTCAAAAATTACCTGGAAAACAAATACTGAAAAATAATTTCAAAAGTTTTAATCGCGGCAATGTTATTAAAAAAACAAATTTTAAACAAATTACACCAATTTTCAAACGCCATTTTGGAGGAGTATTTAACTGAAATCTCGATTTGTCAATATAGTCTAGGCGCCGAATAGAGGTCACCGTGTCATTTTCAATTCTGATGGACAAACTCAACGGTTTCTTATGGATTTTGGGCTACTGATTACGAATTTCGAGGGGGGATTTCGATCGGAGTGGTCAAAAAATTGTTATAAACAATTTAATTGTTAATAAATTGTTTATAAGGCTCTGGCTCATAAACTAAAAGAGATAAAAAATATGTTTCAAATAAAATTTGTTCCCTAATAAAAAACGAGGAAACAACCGTTTACTAAACTTAAATCCGACAATTAGAACTCAAGATATTGTAAAAAAAGTGCACAATGCAAATTGCAAATTGCAAAATAAGTACTTTTCGAAGCTTTACCGATCGTAACTCGGCTTATACGCATGCAAATGAGCCTTATAAGGTGTCCTTTTAAAGCTAATTAAGAGGCTTCCAAACAAAGTTTGTTAAATTATTTGATCTTCATTTGTTTTCAAGTTATACCCGTTTATTAAGTTATAATTTTCTTAAAAAAATTGTACATTAATTTGTTTATAAAGGTTTCAAGCAAACTTGAGCTATAAACATTTATACTTTAATTAACAATAATGATAAAACAACTCAAAAGGAACAATTTGAGCTTACGAAAATGTTCGTAAGTTTATTTTTGGCTAAGATGTCGATATTTTAATGGCGCGCTATGAGGCGCAAGATTGTCTCACAGTCAAGTAAGTATGTATTCTTCGACGCTTTATCGATCGTAACTCGGCTTCTACGCATGAAAATGAGCCAATATGTGATATTTATATAAAAATGGATCGAGTTCTTTTGCAGCATCATCATTGCATATAAAACGAGCATTTATGATGTGGCGGCATACACACAATTGACGGGCCTTGATGATGCTGCAAAAGAACTAGATCCACTTTATATGGATATAATATAGATAATTAGACTCTGAAGCCTCAAAAAGTATTAGTTTTACTGCCTACAAGAACAGACTTGTACCACCATGTAACTGTTAAAATTTCGCTAAGAACTTATGCAGATGTAAAAAAGATGATATTCCCTGTATATCTCTATGCAGATTTGCAGATGCATGAAAAAATGTTTGTAAAAATAGTATTAATAAATAATATCAACTTACTTTTTAGTTATACTTCTGAAATATTAGTTTTTAAAGTTTTTTTCTCATTTAGTGCAAAAAATAGAAGACAATGTAAATAGAATGAAAGGTGATCCGAGGTACAGTATGATGATTTAATTATAAGAATTATATGATAAAATTTTATTAGGATCTTCAAAAATGAAAAATGAAGATAACGTATCTATAGATAGAAATTATAATTTGCATCAAGAAGTTAGCGCGTAAACCTTTACGCGGGGAGCCGATCTTGCGCCTCATAGCGCGCGCCATTAAAATATCGACACCTTGGCCAAAAATAAACTTATGAACATTTTCATAACCTCAAATTGTTCCATTTGAGTTTTTCTATCATTATTGTTTATTAAAGTATAAATGTTTATAGCTCAAATTTGCTTGAAACCCTTATAAACAAATGAATGTACAATATTTTTAAGAAAATTGTAACTTCAAACGGGTATAACTTTAAAACAAATGAAGACCAAGTAATTTAACAAACTTTGTTTCGAAGCCTGTTAATTAAGCTTTAAAACGACACCTTCTAAGACTTATTTACATGCGTAGAAACCGAGGTACGATCTATAAAGCTTCGAAAAATACTTATTTTGCAATTTGCAATTTGCATTGTGCACTAATTTTACAGTATCTTGAGTTCTAATTGTTAGATTTTAGTTTAGTAAACGGTTTTTTCTTCGTTTTCTATTAAGGAACAAATTTTGTTTGAAACATTTTTTTTTATCTCTTTTAGTTTATGAGCCAGAGCCTTATAAACAATTTATAAACAATTAAATTGTTTATAACAATTTTTTGACCACTCGGATCGAAATCCCCCCTCGAAATTCGTAATCAGCAGCCAAAAATCCATAAGAAACCGTTGAGTTTGTCCATCAGAATTGAATATGACACGGTGACCCCTCTGGCGCCTAGACTAATACATTTATCGAAAATATGCATAAAAGCAAAAAAATGAGACCTTAAAAACTTGTATACTCTGTCGGCAACAACCGCGTTTTTGCAATTGAAAAAATGATAATTTTCTATAAACAAATTAAATATCTCATAAACTACTCAATATCGATCAACCAGTTTTTTTCAATATATACCGTTACCACAGCGCAACTTTTTCTGTAAAACAAAATGTTTTATAGTGCGTATTTATAATGCAAATAATATTTTTTTGGAAATTTCTTTTTTAATTTGTATTTACAATTATTTAAATAAATTATGGGTCAAAGGCTATAGCGGGATAAGATGGTCAAAATTGCACCAGGCTCGATTCAGTTTTGGGTTTAGCCATTCGAAAATATATAATTGAAAACTCACTCAGCCAAATTTTCAAGTCCCTAGGTGCACCGGGGGGTCCGCTATGGAAAAAAACGTGTTTTTTTGAAAACATTTTTTTCCAGACGCTGTATTGCTGCAAAAAATCTGAAAAAATTAATGGATGCGTATCTTAATAACACAAAGCTACCTGATTTTTTTCAGATTTTTATCTTCAAAATTGAGCACAGGAAAAATTTTTGAAATTTTCAAAAAATTTTTAGGTTATGTTGTAAATTTTTCGCCAACTTTAAAATATTGTTATTTTATGTATTTTTTTTCATTCTTTCGAATGGCATAGGCGTCATTATCATTTTCGACGTGGAAAATACCCGAAAATCTAAAAAACTGTTTTTTTTAACATTTTCTGAAGTTTTTGACTCATAAACTCAACAACATACAGCTAAATTAATCATCATTTACATTTTTATATGTATTGTTACATTTACAATCAAAATCAGCTATTAGAACTTATTTTTTTTCCTACAGCATGCTCAAAAACCCCGTTTCTCGGCGTTTTTACTAAATAGCCTCAGAAATCAGTAAAAAAAATAATTCTTTTAACGTTTAAAAAATTAAAATTTTGTTGTTCTCGATATAATGTAATACAATTAATACTTAAATAAATTATTTTTTTGTTTTGCACGATTGTTTGAATTTCATATATAATAATATGGTCCCATTAAGGGTACCCTGTCATAGGCTTATAAAAAAAATCAATCAATTAATTTTTTTAACGTTTTAACGTTTAAAAAATAAAACTTTTGTAGTATTCGATAGAAAATGTTGACCCTTTGTAAAAATGCTTGTTGCGGTTGTGATTTTCAAACCGCGCTAAGGTTAAAAAAAGCTCGGCACTTTGGTGCCGTACGCAAGGAAGCGCTTCTAGCCACGTTTTTGGAAAAAACTCAGGATAAACCAGTCCTCAAGTACCCACCGTCGAAGCCACTAACTACTTACTTAATAAAAATATTTTTAAAATAATAAAATAAGAACATCTACGGTTTCGTTTTGATTAAAAAATAACAGGATCCCCAAGAGCTAGGTGCTTTGGAAAAAAACTTGTTTTTTGAAAAAAATTATTTTTAGACGCTGTATTACTGCAAAAAATCTGAAAAAATTAATGAAGGCGTATCTTAACGATACAAGCAGCCTGATTTTTTTCAGATTTTTAGCTTCAAAATTGAGCACAGGAAATTTTTTTGAAATTTTCAAAAAAATTTTAGGTTATGTTGGAAATTTTTCGCCAACTTTAAAATCTTGTTATTTTGTGAATCTTTTTCCATTCTTTCGAATGGCCTAGGCATCATTATCATTTTCGACGTGGAAAATACCTAAAAATCGAAAAAACTGTTTTTTCTGAAGTTTTTAACTCATAACCTCAACAACATACAGCTAAATTAATCATAATTTACCTTTTTTATGTATTATTATCTTTGCCATCAAAATCAGCTAATGAAACTTTTTTTTTTACTAAATAGCCTCAAAAATCAGTAAAAAAATAATTTTTTCAACGTTTAAAAAATTAAAATTTTGTTATCGATAGAATATAATACAATTAATACTTAAATAAGTGATTTATTTGCACGATTATTTGAATTTCATATATAATAATATCGTCCCATTAAGGGTATCCTGCCATAGGCTTATAAAAAAATCAATAAATTAATGTTTTTAACGTTTAAAAAATAAAATGTTTGTGGTGTTCGATACAAAAAAACCTCCTCAAGTACTGCCGTCGAAGTCACTAACTACTTACGTAATAAAAATCGTGTTATTAAACGTTAATGAGGAATTATTATATAAATAAATTACTAAATTATTTGAATTATTTAATTGCTTAAATAGTGCAACCTAAAGAGTGCAGTGTTTAAAGGGATTAATAAATTAATTATTAAAAAGTTACTACGTACTCATGAAATTACAAAATTCAAATTCAAATTAATATACAGTATGATGCAAAGGAAAGGAATAAATTCGTTATTTGTTAAACCGTCGACTCTAAGGAAAAATCCCGAAGAGGTCGATTTTTTAATTGTGATTTTTTTCATATATATGATACTAGTAGTGACGTCATCCATCTGGGCGCGATGACGTAATCGATGAATTTTTTTAATGAGAATTACGGTTATTTGAAAAATCATAGTAGTAAAGAACTTTGGTTTGTATAATGGTATAAAATTTTATTAAAAAACTTTTAAAAAAGTCATCCAAGAACATCCTGCTTGTTTTTTTCTAGTCAAATCATCTTCAGTGACATTCTGTGCAGTAATTGAAACTAGCCCACTAGTTGATATATAGTCTTTAAAATTATATAATTTTATTAAAATAAAATTTTTATTAAAATTATACTTTTGGAATGACAAGTCAAGACGAGTGACAGACCGAATTCCGTCTTGACCTCGAACTCGTTGTGACAAGTACCCCTTCAGTTTTTCGAGCAGGGAAGCCATGCTGCTTTTGAGCTTTAGTAAAATCCATTAATATCGACATTGTGCCGCATTTCAAAAGTATAATTTTAATGTTGTTCTGAAGCTATTTCCTTTGGCATTTTTATGATTAACTATTTATATGGGAAGTTTTAATACATAATTATGTAATTTTGAAGACTACATAATAATATATCAACTAGCGGGCTATAGTTTCAGTAACTAAACAGAATGTCACTGAAGATGATCTGACTAGATCGAAAATGTTCTGATGTTTTTCTATAATCTATTTGGATGACTTTTTTAAAAGTTTTTTAATTGAATTTTATACCATTATACAAACCGAAGTTTTTTATTTCTGTGTAAGTTTTTTAACTATGGCACACAGCTAATCACTGGGACTTTACTATAATTTGGTTATGAGAAAGGTTATTCAATTCTCTATTCAGTAGTATAAACATTACCATTATTAGAAAGGACTAAGTTTTCAATCTAATAGCACATAAAATAACATCAAAAATATTACTCTTTACATCCCACCAGATTGAAAACAATGGAAACATTACCCTTATTATTTATACAGAGTGACCAAATTTTTTTTAAATAAATTAATTTACAAAAAAAAAATAATGTATGTAATTTATTTAATTCAAAATATATTTTACTTTCAGAAAACGGAAAAAAATGTTTATTCGAAAAACAAACATTGCTTTTCGCTTAAATAAAATGTTCAAACTTCTAAAGAGGCAGGTGGCTAGCAGGAGCTGGCTTGAACATTGAATTTAAGTGAAAAGCAATGTTTATATCTCAAACATTTTCTTCTGTTTTCTAACAGCAGTAAAATATATTTTGAAGTAAATACATTATTTAAATTCTTCTTTTTATGTCAATTAATTTAATTCAAATTTTTTTTGGTCACCCTGTATAAATAATTGTGTTAGTGTTTATATTAATGAATAAAGCACTGAATATCCTTTGAAATGAGTTGCCACACGACCCATATTCTCATTTAAAAAAAATCATCGATTACGTCATCACGCCCAGATAGATGACGTCACTCGTATCACACTCGACCCGTTTCGGTATTTTTCCAAAAGTCGCCAGTTTACGAAATAACGAATTTATTTATTTCTTTGCACCATGCAGTATATTAATTTGAATTTTGTAATTTCATGATTGTGTAGTAACTTTTTAATAATTAATTTATTAATCCCTTTAAACTTAATCAATTAAGTAATTCAAATAATTTAATAATTATTTATTTAAATAATAATTCCTCATTAACGTTTAATAAAAATATTTTTTTTATATATTTTTTTTTATTTTTTAATCAAAACGAAACCGTAGATTTTCTTATTTTATTATTTTAAAAATATTTTTATTACGTAAGTAGTTAGTGGCTTCGACGGCGGGTACTTGAGGACTGGTTTATCCTGAGTTTTTTCCAAAAACGTGGCTAGAATCGCTTCCTTGCGTACGGCACCAAAGTGCCGAGCTTTCTTAACTTTAGCGCCCTTTGAAAATCACAACCGCAACAAGCATTTTTATAAAGGGGCAACATTTTCTATCGAATACTACAAAAATTTTATTTTTTAAACGTTAAAACGTTAAAAAAATTAATTTATTGATTTTTTTTTATAAGCCTATGGCAGAGTACCCTTAATGGGACGATATTATTATATATGAAATTCAAACAATCGTGCAAAACAAAAAAATAATTTATTTAAGTAATAATTGTATTACATTCTATCGAGAACAACAAAATTTTAATTTTTTTAAACGTTAAAAGAATTATTTTTTTTACTGATTTCTGAGGCTATTTAGGAAAAACGCCGAAAACGGGGTTTTTGAGCATGCTGTAGGAAAAAAAAGTTCTAATAGCTGATTTTGATTGTAAATGTAACAATACATACAAAAATGTAAATGATGATTAATTTAGCTGTATGTTGTTGAGTTTATGAGTTAAAAACTTCAGAAAATGCCAAAAAAAACAGTTTTTTTCGATTTTTAGGTATTTTCCACGTCGAAAATGATAATGATGCCTATGCCATTCGAAAGAATGGAAAAAAATACATAAAATAACAATATTTTAAAGTTGGCGAAAAATTTACAACATAACCTAAAATTTTTTTGAAAATTTCAAAAATTTTTCCTGCGCTCAATTTTGAAGATAAAAATCTGAAAAAAATCAGGTGGCTTTGTGTTATTAAGATACGCATTCATGAATTTTTTCAGATTATTTGCAGCAATATAGCGTCTGGAAAAAAATGTTTTCAAAAAAACACGTTTTTTCCATAGCGGACCCCCCGGTGCACCTAGGGACTTGAAAATTTGCCTGAGTGAGTTTTCAATTATATATTTTCGAATGGCTAAACCCAAAACTGAATCGAGCCTGGTGCAATTTTGAACATCTTATCCCGCTATAGCCTTTAATTTAGTATGCCCTATATAAAAGATTGTTTCTTCGGCTTTGCAGAAAAAAATTGTAAAACCTCAATCAAAATATGAATTACCGCAGCAGTTAAAAAAGTAGATTTTCAGCAAAAATTACCCATCTTTAATTATTTAAACAATGATCCCCTCATACGAATAATATACTTTGTTGAAAATATCTTTTGTTTGGACTTAAACTTTGATAAAAAAATTATTCCAACCTGTACGGAATTACATTTTGATTTGCATGTATTTTAATTTTATTTGATCGGTCTAATACTAAGATTTACAAGTTCGAAGATGTCTGTGTTCTCCTAGCATTTGCAATATTCTTATAAACATAAGATTGGTTCTTATTTATATAATATAAATGGAGCTAAGTGTTCGCAAGTGTTCAATACTAATTAAGCACTTCCCTTCGAATGTATGAGGATAGGAATTACAAACCGCCGTTTCAATATAAGGCGCAATAAAACTCTTCGTCCGATTATACAAACGAATTTTAAAACGCAATTCTTCCACATAGGAAGCAATTGATCTATGTATACTAGGCAAGACAAAAGTTCTTCTATGGGTAAACAAAACTCTATGATATACAGGGTTGGATTGAAAGTTAATGCTTTCTGCATAAGACGAAATTTAATTGAAATATTTCTGAATCGTCACACACTTGATAATGACTCAAATATCGGGATAAAGATAGTTCCGATGATATATCTTACATGATCTGCGTGAAAATAATATGCTTTTCAAGCAAATGATTTTTTAAAATTGGTTGGAAATGTAGCCGATACAAGATTTTTTAGTCATTTATCCACCATATTTTTTGTCGTGAAGTCGTGGATACCTACCCTTTTTAGCACAAAGGATTTCACATAAATGATTCATAAAAAAATGAATAAAATAATAGAAACTGAAACTAAAGTAGTAAATTTTAGCATAAATGTAGGTATACGTAGATTATATTATTTTACATAAAATATGGTTGTTGTTATATCTTTTGTATGTTAAGTGTTTTGTATCAATTAGAAATACTTAACAATGATTATGTTCCCGCATGCCAATTAGAGTCGAGATAGGTAACAGTGAGTGCCTTTTCCAGATCGTCGGTTTCCAATGGGATTTGCCTCGCTTCTCTATCCACTACTCGTATGTATGTATGTTCTAAGTCTGAATTCACCTCATTCACTGGCTGCTCTCTTCTCTAATTCTCATTGCTCATTGCTGATTCCCGTTTTATCTTTGTGCAAAGCCGAACCAGATAACGTGCACCTGCCTCACCTCATCCATCGCGATTTGTGCTGCCTGTCGGATGGGTTTCAATTAACCATCTAGTCTTGTCACGCTGTACGATTTTCAATGGCTTGTTGCGAAGTAGACGTATGTACGGATTTGTATTTAATGCTATTGATAGGTGAACTGCATGTTGATTTGTTGATTTCTGAATAACTTTGATCCGGAAGTCCTCCACTTTTAGTACGGACGGCCGTATAATACTTTTAACTATGTTACTGTGTAATTCACTTAAAGATTTACACCTGAAAGAATATATTTCTGTTAATGTAGGATAGTGTAATACACGGTATACAATTTTTTAAAAGTAAAATTTCGATAGGTCAAAAAGTTTACCCGAAATAAACGGTATCTGTTAAAATTAGTGAAATTTTGAAACTTAAACAACGATAAGACTGTGATCGCAGCAAGTTTGCATTGATTTACTGACCCTTTTTAATCAGTATTTACAACATATACCCAGTGGCGTAGCTGACAGGACCGCAGGGTCCCAATCCCAAACAGGTAACTTTTTGTCGGTGGATCTTTTACTAGCTAAATATGATCCAGTTTTAGCTAAATTAATCGATAAAAACAATAACTTAAACAAATTACTTGAGCCACCAAATTTATTAATTTAATTAAAAAAATTTGTTTTTATTCAATAATTCTTGATACCTACCACTCAAAATATTTCAAAATACGATCAGCTTAGTTTTACTTTCCTGTATGTAAAAATATCTTGCGATGAAAATAATTTACCTTCCAAAGCAGAAGATGTTGAAAGTTTTTTGGGATTTATTTGCATATTAGACCAAAGTGCAGAAGGTCCTGTAAATGAAATTTTAAAATTTACACAATGAAAGCACCTTTCCGTACACAACTGCAGAGGAAAGGGTTATGATGGGACAAGCGTTATGACTGCATATTCAGGCGTACAACCTAACTGACATTGAAAAAATAGTTTCCTATCTTCATGTGCATCCCATAATCTGAACCTAGTGTTGAATGATGCCGTTGCTGGTGTACAGGAGTTGGTTTTTTAAGACATAATTAAGGGATTATATATTTTTTTAGTGCAAGTATTAAAAGGTGGAATGTACTACATATGTACTATTATCACTTTGGATTCACCGCGTTTGCCAACCTTAAAAATGTTATGTAAAACCCGGTGGTCATCCAGACATGATGCTGTTATGGCTTTGCGTCGAGCTTTCCGACAAGTAATGAAATCTTTAACTAAAATGTCATTGCTATCAAAAAACTATGAAAAATTAGAACCTATTGCATTATTAGAGCATATAAATAATTTTGAATTTGCCGTTAACATTACTGTTCAATCTAAAATACTTAACTTTATTCAACTAACATCAAAACTTCTGCAATCTGAAACGGCAGAGTTTACGGTTTTTCAACTTTGTAGCAAAAAAAGCTTTGAAGTTAATGTTTTCAATGTAAATTTAGATATAATATTGCAACAAGTTACTAATAGGTTTAGGTTTTCATGTCTATTCCCAAAAAATCTATTAACACGAACCAATGAAGACTTATTAAAGAAAGGTTAAATATTGTTTTTTTATGGCATAGACTTGGGTGTCAATTAGCCAGTCACAACTTTTTGTTTTCTATTCATACATACAGAAGGCAATGAGGTCCTTAGAGTTCCATAGCAAACTCTTCCACAGCTCTCTACGCAGTTCAAAATCCGCAGCTGGCCGCTATGGACTGTCCAAGTTGCTCACATATAAATAAAAAAATATTGTTATTTACACATATTTTAGTAAATGTTTATAATACGTGGGCCCACAAAAATTGCCGCGGGGCCCCCAATCTTCAGCTACTCCACTGCATATAGCGTAGAGAGCATTTGAATATATTAAGAGATGGTCAGAAGTTACTAAAATTTTTATTAACCTAATATGCGGAGGTAACCAGGTAAACACTATTTTGACACAGAAGAGACAGTGACTTACAATAAATAGAGACAATAAATTACAAAGTAACGGCAACCCCACGTGTTTTAAATGAGTATGCATCTCATTTTCGCGCCAGAAACAAAAAAAATTAATTTCTTACCAAGATGGTTGATTCATGGTTGATGGTTGGAGACGACCGAATTACAAAAGGGATGATTAAAGCTGGAGATCAAACTACTTTGGAGGCAGTTAAAATAATTATGAGCAAGTGCGACTTTGAAGGTGCTATTCCAACCCAGTGGCGGCTCGTGTAACTTTAGGAAGGTAGTGCCAGAATCCGGGCAGCTGCCTAAATTTTTAGTGACGGTTTCGCGATATTGTTAAAAAGGATATAAAATAGAAATTAAAAAAAAATAGGTGCAGATATTTTTATCTTATATTACTATTT
Organism: Diabrotica virgifera virgifera; assembly: GCF_917563875.1. Lineage (NCBI taxonomy): Eukaryota > Metazoa > Arthropoda > Insecta > Coleoptera > Chrysomelidae > Diabrotica > Diabrotica virgifera. Next base: position 85,561,742 of record NC_065447.1, on the reverse strand, counting down.
TTGGGATGCCAAGAAATTTACCAAAATTTATTAAAACAGTTCTGTAAATTAAGTAATTAACAATAAAAAACTCAACTTACCACCAGTATTTACTGCTGATGTACTTTTTTTTTCATCACTAGGTGGGGAATCTGCAAACAGACGTCGGAAGTAAACATTTCCAACAGTGCTGGGTTCCTGAGCTGAAACCTCATCAGTGTCACGTCGACCAGTTTGGCCCTAAATCGGACCTCCCTGCCCTCCGCAACTCCGATGTGGCCGGGACCAGCTAAACCCCACCCCTCTCATACTAGGGCATCAGGGTGGAATCGCCCGTTAGGGCATGGTTTCTCCCCTATGTCCTTCTTTTGCCCGATTCTCAGTCGCTCGTCATCACGCATCAGCTTCCGTCTCTCGCACTCATCCGACCACCACGTCCTTTAATCCTATGCTGTCAATCTTTCATTCTTTCTATCACTGCTGATGTACTTGAAGTTTGTTGTTACGATTTGGTCTCTAGAGCCTATTTAGAAAATTATAAAAATAACACTATTCTATTATTTACACACACGCTTAAAGTTATTTAATATCATTGTTAAAGTTTACGATATGTGAAGTCCATCCTTCTTTCTTTTTTGGTGGGAAAGTTTTCAATGACTTTATTATTAAAATTGTCAATGCCATGTACAAAATGTCTTTCTGCAGACAGCATACCTAAAGCACTTAGTCGTTCTTCCTTCATGGTATTTCTGAGGAATATCTTAATTCGTTTAAGCATTGAAAAACAACGTTCTGCTTCAGATGTTGACATGGGAATGGTTATTAATATACTTAAAAGTTTAACAGTTTCTTCAGATGTACATTTTAAACCTTCATCATTTATTAAAACTGATAACGGAATAGCCCCAGAGGTAGTACTTAATTCGTCTCGCTGATACAATACTTGTAATTAAGTTTTAAGCCGAGTTTTGTTTAACCCTTAAGTACTAACACCCTGTCTCTCAGACGGCATCGCTTGTCGAAAGTGGGATATTTCCCTTTCTAGAAAATTTTGAAGGTAGCCCATTTATGACTTTTCAAGTTGGGTTGTTCTTTAGTAGTATTGAATTCAGCAATTTGCTGCAGGTTGTTATTCGAAAGATATTTAGGCTCAAAGTGTGATTTCCGTCTAATAGACGGGGTGTTAGTGTTTGTGCCCAGTTCATCATTACACATAATGTGTCCCAGTTCGTAAAAAAAATTAAATAAGGGAATAAACACCCTGAGGAAACTCTTTTGAAATGGTTTGATGAGGTAGAAGACGACATACGTGAAGTGAAATAATTTTGTGATAAAAATGTTGCCACTGACTACCATTGCTACACTGTACTAACTATAGTACCTGTCAGTTTTTTTTTGTTTTAACATTATTTAAAAACTTTTTATTTTCATTTTTCTTACTCTTTGTTTAACTCGATTATAAATGTTTATTAAGATTCTTTAATTTGTTTAATTTTTATCACACTTTTTTTCAGGAGTAAAAAGGTACACAAACAATCCTTCCATTCTTGTTATAATGTTTTTTATTTTAATAAATACAGAAAAACTAGATTAGTTACTGTGTTTTTTAGATAACCAATACTTTCAATAAGTCATCGAGATATTTTTTTGCATTAACATATTTAATAAAAACAAAAATTACCACTAAAATATTAAACCCGTCTGTCAGGCGGTTAGTTAGTGTTTACGCCATTGATTTAAGATGTTAGTACTTAAGGGTTAAAAATAAAAATTGTGTGCATGTTTCTTTAAGGAATGATTCGGGGAACTTATCCTTATTAGCAGAAAACTTCTCTGACATAAATAAATGAGAAGCAACTAAATGTCCGGAGTAGGTAAACCTTGTTTTTTTTTTCGCAACAAAACTGCATCGCATATCTCGTCACCTCCAAACAAAACGCATACAAAACAGAACAGTTTATTAGTTTGTTCGCAACCACACAACCAGCTATTTTTATCATAAATAGTTTTATTAAACTTACGACAGCGAAGTGTTTGTCCATTTCCACTTTGTTTTTCAATTTTTAAATCGGGTAAAGGCCGACCGAGTTCTTTATTTTGAAGTTTTTTTTCTAACGAAAAACCACCAAAAGAGTTTTTTAATATACTAATTTGATTCATTGTCAATAAATAAATTAAACGTAGAAAATAATCAAAATATTATTTATATACCTACGACACTCACGGCCACGAGGCACTACTAATTACAAATTAAAAAATATAGTAGAGTATAAACACAAATATACAATACAGTAGTAGATAATAAACACAATAGCGTCAAGCGAACGCGTAAAGAAACTAGAAATAGATCTAAAACATTGTATCTTAAGATCTACTTTTCGAGATTTCGAGCCTGGCACGGAGAGACCAATTTAAACGTATATTAAAAGTGCAATACCGCTCTATCTCTGTCACTTACATAAGATGGTCATACAATCTTTCTCTTTTCTGGCGTGCCACTATACCTTTCGGCACCGGGATTTTCATGATCTTCATCCCTTATCCGGTTAGCTGTGGGTGGCCAGAGTCGGTGGTTAGATGTGCATTGCGCTACACAAAAATAATCACAAAAAAAATTAACAGGCATTAAGATGTTTTTAAGATAAAAAATATGTTTCTGCATAGTTAGCAAGGTAGAGCCATGGCTCTATGGCACTACCTCACGGGCCGCCACTGTTCCAACCTCTTGGTAAAATACGCAGGTACTTTTACAATTACCAATAGACTATCAAATAAGTTCGATAGTTACCAGCGTGTTGAACAAGTGGGATTTTACAAAGGTCATAGTACCATAGAACACCTACAGACAATACGGAAACTTATCGAAAAATGTAACGATTAAAATAATCCTCTTGATTTGACATTTTCGGATTAGAATAAGGCATTCGATTCCATAGAGCTCTGGGCCGTATTAGAAAGAAAGAATAATGCAAGAATTGATTCCAGATATAGAATAGTTCTAAAATATATACATATACTACAATACAACTATGCAAATAAACGTAGCATGAGGTCCAACAACAAGCGAAATAAGAACGGAAAGAGGATTTAGACAGACAGATACTATACCTCCAAAATTATTTACTCTGGCATTAGGAGATGTATTACAAAAGTTAAATTGGGAACAACGTAAAATTAAAATTGACGGCACATTTTTAAATCATTTAAGATTTGCTGCTGACATCTATCTATCTAATGAGCCCTAAACATCTATACTTGGATATAGGCCTCCTCTTCCTTCTTCCATATCTCTATATCTTGGGCAATTTGCATCAATTTTGACCCGGCGTGTTTCTTCAGGTCATCTGACCATCGCATTTGTGGCCTTCCCCTTTTTCGTTTGTGGGTCCACGGTCTCCAATGACGTAGTACTAATACACTCAAAAAAATTTAGTTCGTAATATTGATTAACAGTGATTATTGAACTGTATTTCGTTGTAACAATTTAATTTTTTGTTTCAACGAACTTTTAGACATTGATCAATGTATTTGGTTATTGTCACAATGATTGAATAATAATTGTAAAAATAACTAGAGTAAATTAATCAATAATACTTATTTAATTCAGACAATAAGTTAGTTTCATATATTTAACCTACGGATGACCAAGCGGGGGAAATTGTGACCCCAGCGTATATTTTTCTTTAATAAATTCAAAAGTATTTTCAATTTTTAACTCATTATTTTTTTATTTGACTTTAATATCATTCTAGATATCCTCATATTTTGAAATAAAAAAATTCCCTATATTTAACGAATAAAAGATATAACCTGAAGTTGATGTTTAGTAAAATACCGTTTATTATGTGCAATTCCAAGTAGTTTTACGCTAATGACGTCGACTTTGCAAAGTAACAAGACACTTACTCAACATACACACTACACATGACACTAATACTCATGTTGTGACTGGCTGAATGACATAAAGTGCATGCCATAAAAAAAAATTTAAAAAAAAACTTCATTTTTTTGTTAATTGTCATTTTTGACATTTTTGACCTGGGGTCATTTCCCCCCCGCCCTTGGTCATCCGTGTAACAAAAAAAGGTTGGTCATCGGAAGGTTAATAAATAATGGTAATTCTGACAACAAAGCACTTTCTTTGCTTCGTAGATGATAAGCAATTACCTTGGTTTATCGTGACAATGTACAGATTTCATTAAAACAATGTACACATATGTTGTTAATATAGAGTAATATTTGATTATTTCATAGATGTAAACTGATTGTTGTGACAACGAATGCATTAATCAATCTATTACTGCATTTAATAACGACAATCAATGCGTTCATGGTAACAATAAACGAAATTGTTGAAACAATAAATGTTTTGCTTGACCATTTGAAATGTAACGGCTTTTCCTTATCATTCTTTGTTAAACAATGATGTTACCTCTGCCGAAGTGCCGAATAATTTCATTTCGTTTCCAAGTGTAGTCCGTACTGGAAGGAAGTTTTCGTGTGTGTAATATCATATTAATTTTTTTCGAATCGTGAGATACGAATTAGTATTTTTGAAAAATTTAAACGCAGAATAGAATATTACAGTATTATCGAGGGTCTGAAGTTCCTCAGAACTTCCATAATGATTATTTTAATAAGTCACAGGGTTGAAAACAGAGAAAATTTAGTATGATTTTAATTCCAAATAAACCATTCAAAAGAAACTTTTTGTTTACTCTAACGGATTTTCGGCCCTCGTTATATATTAATAATGTAATCTTTTATACTGCGTTTAAATTTTTCAAAAATACTTAGTTTTCTCAGGATTCCAAAAAAAAAAATGAATGCGTTTAAAAATAATTCGATCGAAATTTGGTATCTGCGTTCCCCAAAAGGATTAAAGTGTTATACATTTTTGGAATCACTATTTCAAACGCTTTTAAATGAGCTGTCACATGATGTACTTTCCCATTTAAAAAACGTAAGTTGTGGCTGTTACCTAAAGAGGGATCGCGTAAAGTCCTAAACATTGATGTTATAATATACTTTGATTAATTTAAAAATCGACCTGTCCGAGCGTTTTGCTTAAGTGCTAAAAATAAATAAGATAAGGGGGCAACACTTTTTCCAGCGCACTGTGTAAATGAAATCATGTGAGAAATCGCACAGTGTAAAGTCCATTAGGTTTAGGACAAAAAAGGGGGATTTGTAAAATTATTATTAATCAATTAATATCATACATTGAGCTAATACATTCAGTAATTATCAATATAAAATACATTCATAGTAGGATTGAACGAAACTGATTGTAGGGATGAATAGAATTGCTTGTAAACATAACCGCATTTATTGTGGGAATGAACGGAATTAATTGTAAGAATAAACGGAAATAATTGTAGAAATAAACGAAATACGTTAGGAGAAATAACACTGTTATTGACACAACGAATAGTCTTCGTCGGTCAATTAACGACGTTGTTGTTTCAATGAATAGTGTTCGTTGGCTCAGTGAGCAGTGTTCGTAATATTAATAAATGGATGTTCATCCATTTAATAAACGTAATACATTTGATCAATTAACGAAAATAATGAATTGATGAACATCATTTTTGTTGTTCCAATAAAACCAACAATTGGACAAATTCTAAGTATTGCTTTTGTTGTCTGAATTAACATTTTTATTAATATTACGTACCTTTTTCGTTAAGTGTAAACAACAATTAAGAGGAACTCATCTAAATACTAATGGAGCTTAAACAAGAATTTGTGAAAATCAGTGTACAAATGAATTTAAATAAAACAAAAGTGATGACAAATCAAAATATTACAATCGACTTAGATGGAGGTGAGAATGAAAGCGAAATATCGAAGAGAGTGTATATACCTATTAGGTCATAAGATCAAACCAGGCAAACATAATCAAACGGCAGAGATAACTAGAAGAATCCAAATGACTTGGATAGCAGTAGGAAGAACTAATCTAAAGGAACGTTATTTCAACAGTGGTATTCTCCCATTTATTACTAAAAGAATGGAGACACAGAGTTATCACTCAATAGATTATACGAACCACACAGAGAGCCATCGAACTAGCTCTATTAGGAGTTTTTTTGGGAGAAAATATATGAAATAAGGTCGTGTGGAAAAGGACAAAGGTGAAAGATGTAATTGGAAGAATTGCGCAAATGAAATGGAACTGAATAGGATTCGTGGCATAATAAACAGCGAAAAGAGGACGACGAACATTGTACATTGGAGATCATACGATCACAGTTGTAGTCGAGGAAGACCACAAAGATGGTGGCTAGATGACCTCAAAACAAAAGTGGGGAGAACCTGGCACTTAATAGCACAAAACAGAAAAATGGAGAAATCATGGGGATACCTCTGGCACAGGAGTAGATGTAAACCGGCTGAAGAAGAAGAAAAAGTTTGTTACAGTAAGTGTACATCTTAATAATTATGTACCGGGTGTCCCAATAAGAATGGCTCTCGGCCATATCTCAGGAACCGTTTATAGTACAGCTATGAGAAAAAAACATTTTTATAACAAAAGCTGTCTCGGGAAAAGCCTGTAAATTATTTTCATAATTGTGGGTCCACCGCTAGAGGGCGTAATTAAATATCAAAAATTAAAAAATCTAAATTTTACAAAATTTTCCTAATGAAGGGGCACTGGAAATTCGATCATCGTATTCTTCATAAAATTCTGCGCATATCTGATTTCACAAGTTTAAGTCTACCTTTGCAACTAAAAGGTATAGGTGAGTGGGAACCTTGTTATGAAAAAATGGCTGTAAGTCTGGTTCTGCTAAATCAAATTTTGCAATATTGGTCTTGTTGAAAACAGATATTTTTCATAAATGTAAGAGTTATAATTTCGAACCAGCTTAATAAGTAATAGGCCAGCTATAGGAGGCGTTATTTAATTTTTTTCAGAAATCTAGTTTTCTTTGGAAAATATTAAATACAAGTATGCATTTTTAATCCTATATTATAAAATTAGATTAAATTAGCAGTATAATAGCGAAAACCGCATGTCGATATCTTTTTTCTATCTCGAGATATCTTCAGAACGTAGACTGAACAGCAGTCTTAATTTCTGCTCTCGAAATGCTTTGAATGGCGTTTCGTATTCTCTGGATCATGTTTTTTCGAGTAGTGTAGTAGTAGTGTAGTAAATGATTGCATCGCAAATGATGGGCAACAATTTGAACATTTAGGTCGTCACTTAATAATTAATTTTATTTCTTTGTTATATTTTATAGCGTTGTTTGTCTTATTGTTGTTTTAAACAATTATATTTATATACATTGACATCTGGAAAATGTTTCTTTGTTTTTTCCATAGCACACTACTTTTCCTTAACTTAGTTTACCGGTGACAGTAACAGTTATATTTAAAATTTACACGTTTCTGAAGATATCTCGAGATAGAAAAAAGGTATCGACATGCGGATTTCTAATTTAATATAATTTTATAATGCACGATTAAAAATGCATACTTGTATTTAATATTTTTCAAAGAATACTAGATTTCTAAAAAAAAATTAAATAACGCCTCCTAGCTGGCATATTACTTATTAGGCTGGTTCGAAATTATAACTCTTACATTTATGAAAAAGATCTGTTTTCAACAAGACGAAGATTGCAAAATTTAATTTAGCAGAACCGGACTTACAGCCATTTTTTCATAATAAGGTTCCCACTCACCCCTACCTTTTATTTGCAAAGGTAGACTTAAACTTGTGAAATCAAATATGCGCAGAATTTTATGAAGAATACGGTGATCAAATTTCCAGTGCCCCTTCATTAGGAAAATTTTGTAAAATTTAGATTTTTTAATTTTTGATATTCAATTACGCTCTCTAACGGTTGTTATAAAAAATTTTTTCTCAAAGCTGTACTATAAACGGTTCCTGAGATATGGCCGAGAGCCATTCTTATTGGGACACCCGGTACATAAACTTAAAGTTTACAACTACACAGTAAAAAGAAAACTCAAATACAAGCATATTTCCCGGTTTATGAAGATTTGGTAAAGACAGTTGAAAGAGAATTGGTAAAAACAGTTGAGACTTACACAAAGTAAAATAATTAAATGAAATTCATTTGGCAATAAAAAGCATACTAGAAAAGTAATAAATCGTTTTACAGACGTACATAACATCATCCAGCAATCATAATTTACGCATGAAGAAACATTCTTGTTATGAATAATAAAACTGAGATTTTATATTTCTGATGAAGTAATACCGGCAAATATTAAATAACGCCGTTTCAGTCGGTAGGCGTCTCTGAGTCTCTGGACTTATTCATTTTTATTGTATTTATTTACCATCTATTATTATTTTTAGGTTTATTCGCTACAGACATTCGCTTGCTGAATGACTGATTAAAACAGCCTTTGAAAACGATCCTTTAATATTTATTGCTCAATTTTTTATGATAGTGTTTAATATGTCTGCTATTACCGAATTGGCTATATTGGCATTAGTTTCAATATGTATAAACGCCCAGTTTTATAAGGGACGTATTTTCTGTTACTCAGTACTGAAAGAGAAAAAGAAATTATATAGGGTATGTTCGCTTACATGTACCGGGTGTCCCAATAAGAATGGCTCTCGGCCATATCTCAGGAACCGTTTATAGTACAGCTTTGAGAAAAAACTATTTATAACAAAAGTTGCCTCGGGAAAAGCCTGAAAATTATTTTCATAATTGAAGGTCCACCGCTAGAGGGCGTAATTAAATATCAAAAACTAAAAAATTAAAATTTTACAAAATTTAGCTAATGAAAGGCTCTGGAGATCCAATTATCGTATTCTACATAAAATTATGCGCATATTTTATTTCACAAGTTTAAGTCTACCTTTGCAAATAAGAGGTGGGGGTGAGTGGGAACCTTCTTATGAAAAAATGGCTGTAAATCCGGTTCCGCTAAATCGAATTGTGCATACTTGGTCTTGTTGAAAACAGCTCCTTTTCGTTAATGTGAGAGTCTTATTTTCGAAATAGCCTAATAAGTAACATGCCATCTAGTAGGCGTTATTTAATTATTTTCGGAAATCTAGTTTTCTTTTGAGAATATTAAATACAAGTATGTATTTTTAATGTCGTATTACAAAATAAGACCAAATTAGCAACATAATACTGAAAACCGCATGTCGATACCATTTTTCTGTCTCGAGATATCTTAAGAAACATGTAAATTTTAAACAACTGTTAATGTCACCGGTAAACGAAGTTAAGGAAAAGTAGTGTGTTATGGAAAAAACAAAGAAACATTTTCCAGATGTAAACGTATATAATCAATTAAGACAACATAAGACAAATAACAATATAAAATATAACAAAGAAATAAAAGCAACTACTTACTTAGTGACGACCAAAATGTTCAAATTGTTGCCCATCATTTTCGATGAGCATTTGCTCTTTCAAGAGTAGATTAAACAAGAGTCTCACTTTCTGCTTTCGCAATGCCACAGTATAAAGAGGAACCTCCATATACTGTGGCAATGCTTTGAGTGGCGTTTCGTATTCCCTAGATTCCAGATAATGTTTTCTCGAGTAGTGGGCCTAGCGGCAAAAACAAGGTCGTTAATCCTGTACTCCTCTACTCTTGAAAGGGTAAAAATGCTTGTTTACATTGAAAATGATGGGCAACAATTTGAACATTTAGGCAGTCACTAAGATTAAGTAAGTAGTTGCTTTTATTTCTTTGTTATATTTTATAGACTTGTTTGTCTTATTGTTGTTTTAATTAATTATATATCTGGAAAATGTTTATTTGTTTTTTCCATAGCACACTACTTTTCCTACCGGTAACCTCACAGTAACAGTTATGTTTAAAATTTACACATTTCTTAAGATATCTCGAGATAGAAAAAAGGTATCGACATGCGGTTTTCAGTATTATGTTGCTAATTTGGTCTAATTTTGTAATACAGGATTAAAAATGCCTACTTGTATTTAATATTTTCCAAAGAAAACTAGATTTCTGAAAATAATTAAATAACGCCTCCCAGCTTGCATATTACTTATTACGCTATTTCAAAAATAAGACACTTACATTGACGAAAAAGATCTGTTTTCAACAAGAACAAGTATGCAAAATTCGATTTAGCAGAACCGGACTTAAAGCCATTTTTTTTTCATAAGACGGTTCCCACTCACACCCACCACTTATTTGCAAAGGTAGAACTAAACTTGTGAAATCAAATATGCGCAGAATTTTATGAAGAATACGATGAATGGATTTCCAGTGCCCTTTCATTAGGTAAATTTTGTAAAATTTTGATTTTTTAATTTTTGATATTCAACTACCTCTAGCGGTGGACCTACAATTATGAAAATAATTTTCAGGCTTTTCCCGAGGCAACTTTTGTTATAAATATTTTTTCTCAAAGCTCTACTATAAACAGTTCCTGAGATATGGCCGAGAGCCATTCTTATTGGTACACCCGGTACATACAGAGACGATATTACCAAAAATAATTAGTCAGGGATCTGAAATTTTACCAGACATAACAATAAATGGAGTTCAATGGTCAGTGCAAAAATTGAAAAGTTACCCAAGGGAGTGGATACCCAAATTAATGGAAAGCAGTACAACATAACAGAACTAGAGAGCTGTACCAAGTTACTAGACGACGAACAAAACAGACTGCTTAACTGTTCGAACATTGTTAGATCCAAGACAGGTGAATAATTTACTACAACAGTTGGCCAAGTAAAGTTGAGAGATGTAAAGACCATTTTCATCTAATGCTAGGTACACCCAGGGATAACGCAGATGAAATTGTCGAAATCCCGCTGAATAGAGATTCTGGCGAGGTTCCTTAAAAAAAAAATATAATAATAAGTATCAAATATCTGAGAAAAAACAGGTCTCCAAGAATCGATAACATTGCTGCCGAAATACTAAAAACTGATCCGCATCTACCTGATGAACTTTCGCTCCCCATAATCCGAGAGGTGTGGGAAATAAACGCATTCCATCAGGCTGAAAAGTAGGTAATATTATTAAGCTTTCAAAAATGGGTAGCCTCACACTGTGCAAAAATTGGAAAGGAATAACCTTGCTTGAGTAAACAAAATTTTTACGACCATCCTACTGAAAACATTAACAAACTTAAATTTCGAGCTAATCAAGTAGGCTTTAGACCAGAATACTCCTGAATAGACCACATTAATACTCTGACAGTAATAATGGAACAATCGGTTGAACGGAACACACCCCTATACATGGTTTTTGCCGATTTCGAGCGTGCCTTTAAAAGCTTATCTCATGCCGCTATATAAAAATTTTAGAGCTAAGAAACGTCCCGTAAAAAATAATTTCCACTGTATAGTCACTGTACACTGAGGCGAAATGCAGCGTGACCCACAATGAGATCAACAATTCAATCATGAGATCATGAGATCAAATCAAAACTATTCTTATCATGTATCACTTTAATTGGGATTCTGTTGATGTTAATATCATTTACCAGAAAATTTTGCAAAATTGTTAAAATGTAATCAATGGCATAATACCAATTGTAACATGTCTGTTTCAATCTAAATTACCTTGGTTTGATTATGAGGTGTTTAAACAAATTAAACAGCGTGACAGAGCTTATAAAGGTTTTAAAAAATGTATTGACGTCATTGAAAAACAACATTAATGGCAAGTTTTTAAGAGACATAGGAATGAGGTAGTAATTAAAGCTAAAAAAAGAGCGATTCTATTTTAACAAAATATACAGGTATAGAAACAATCCAAAACAAATATGGAAAACTTAAAAAAAAATTAATCAATGATAATAGCCGAGAGATGCCCAACTCTGTAATCTTTGAAACTGCTACAGGCCCAAAACAGTTAACAAACAACGTAGAAATAGCTAGAGCAGTATTAATGAGTATTTTGTTGAAAGCATTGAAAGTATTGTTCAAGGTACTGAGAATTCTGAAACATGGTGTAATGTAAATAATAATCTATATTTAAATTTTGGTAAATTTAAAGAGCTTTCAATAGAGGATTTGAGAAAAATTGGATAACAAATTCTCACTACACGAAATGTTAAATTGCAGAATGGTAAAGGAAGTTTTTGAAACCATTGGGCACGTTATGTTAAATTTAATTAATACATCTCTTGCTACGGGTAAAATTCCTGTACGATTTTATCAACTTGCTCAAGTTTGGTATTATTTACATATATAGACGGTTTTATATGCTGTTGTTTACTTATTACGAGTATTTTGGTTTTCCGTATGTTCAGATCCAGACCCAGACCTGCCTCCCTACAACTCTCAACGACACTATCAAGTAGTGTTTGCAGATCTTCTTGACTAGAAGCTAGGAGTACTGTATCGTCCGCATATCGCAAATTATTGATGACTTCACCGTTCACAAGTATTCCTTCTTGTTTTTCAGAAAGTGCTTTTCTGAAAAATTTTTCTGAGTAAACGTTGAAAAGCAGGGGTTACAAGAGGCATCCCTGCCGTACTCCTCTTTTAATATTAAGAGCCTGTTATTTCACACCATCTACTAAAACTGATGTTGTTTGATTCCAATATAAATTTGCAATTATTCGAATATCTCTGTCGTCCAAGCCAATGTCTTTTAGAGCTTCGATCAATATAGAGTGCTTAACACGATCAAATGCCTTTTGGAAGTCAATAAAACAACAGTATATGTCTACACATATATCTCGACATCTTTGAGCAAGTACGTTCATTCCAAACAGTGCCTCTCTCGTTTCAAACCTTTTACGGAAACCAAACTGTGTGTCATCCAGGTATTCCTCGCATTTATTGTAGATACGACCATGTATTACCTTCAGAAAAATTTTCAATAAGTGGTTTAACAAACTGATGGTTCTATAATCAGCACAGGTTTTTGCTGTTGTCTTCTTAGGTAGAGCTATAAACAGTGAATTAGACCAACCATTATAAATGGTATCGAAAAACGAAGTTATAGCCTCTAAAACATTGCTATCATTTATAAGCTTGTATATTTCAGTTGAAATTTCATCAGGACCAGTCGCTCTGCCATCTTTGGATGATTGTATGGCTTTTTATAACCTCAGAGCGTGTTATTAGGGGTCCGTCGCAGTTAGTAATATCGGGAGGTGAACTACTCCTACCGTCTTCGAATAGGTTCGTGACGTAATTTTCCCATTCTTTAAGTTTGTCCTCTACTTCAAATATTACTTTACCATGTTTATCTTGGAGCAATGCAGTTTGTTTCTTATTGAAGATACCAGCCGCTTCTTTCACTTTTTTATACATGTTAAACGTAGCGTATGTGTTTTCAAGTTCTTCAATGTCATGACACTGTTTGGCTAGATGTTGATTCTTTGCTTCTCGTATTTTACGTCGAATTTCTTTTTGTATGCTGTTATAAAGTGTTTCTTTGTTTTCGCTAGTCGCCGTTGTTCCATCAAATCCAATATGTCATCTGTCATCCAAGCCATCATATTTTTGGTTTTCTTATTTATTGTCCAATTTTCACATCCATAAGTGAGGATATTTCTTGTTATAGTATTATATATTTTTCTTTTTTTATGCTGATGTTCTTATCCCACAGTATCGGGTTCAATTTTCGTATGCAGTCTCTTGTTTGTTCTAGTCTATTTTTTATATCTTCCTCAGTTGTTCATTTGTTTGATATTATAAAACTTGTCTAAATACTTGTACTTATCTGTTCCTCTGATTTGTTTACTTTCGTCTATTTCCATTTGTTTTATTTCTGTATTCTCCGTTGTTAGGTATTCAGTTTTCTTTAGGTTTATTTCCATCCCATTCTTTGTATATTCCTGTTCCAGTTTCCTCATCATAAAACTGAGGTCATCTTTGTCTTGTGCGATCACTATTTGGTCGTCAGCAAAACTTAGGGTATATAGGGTGAGGCAGATAAAGGGCCTGTTAGAAATATCTCGAGAACTAAAGGTAACTGAATTATGAAAATTGGAATAATGGGGTTTTGAAGACTGATCTATTTAATGAAAATATTTTCATCTATTTGGTACTTCCGGTTATACTGGAAATTGCCGATAACTTCGTTTTTTTAAATAGGACACCCTGTATATTTTGACATTTTTGGATTCTCCTCGATTTCTTCTTTCTTAAAATATAATGTTTTGTAACATTATACAGGGTAGGTTAAAAGATATTTACGTATTCTTATTAATTTCGTAGCAATATTCACACCCTGTAGGATTGTAGTAGTTTGACATAATAAACTCTATTTATATTCAAATGATTTTCAATATAGTCTACTATTGTTAGCAATTATTAGTATAGCTAAATTTTTAATTTTAGTATACAGGGTGTGTCTAAACTCGGAATGAGTATTTTCTGAGTTTTCTTAAATAGAACACGCTATATTTTAGTATTATAATGAAATGATATTTCATGGTACTTTTTTATTTCTTAAGCATTCCCTATACCTAACTGCTTTAATTTGTGCTTAATTGTTAATCGCACCAACAATCTTAACTTCGATGATATTTTGACAGTTCAACCATTATTGGCAATTTTAAGTATAGTATTTTTACTACAAAAACGTTATTACGTAGGTCAAAATTTTTGACGTAAGAGAACTGTCAAAACATTAGAATGTGACTTTTCATTATTGCTATGTTTATTATAAACACGGCAATAATGAAAAGTCACATTCTAATGTTTTGACAGTTCTCTTACGTCAAAAATTTTGACCTACGTAATAACGTTTTTGTAGTAAAAATACTATATCAGTCTAGATTAATATGTATTTATTTCCAAAAAATTATTTGTGATTGAATATTTTCACGGCCAACCTAATACATTTTCACATATTTTTTGTTGCAATTAATGTTTTGCTTGAATCACCAATAACTCACAAATTAAAGCAGTTAGATATAGGGAGTGCTTAAGTAATTAAAATATACCATAAAACAACATTTCATTACAATACTAAAATACAGGGTGTTCCATTTAAGAAAACTCAGAAAATACTCATTCCGTGTTTCGACCAACCCTGTATACTAAAACGAAAAATTTAGCTATACTAATAATTGTTAACAATAGAAGACTATATTAGAAATCATTTGAATATAAATAGAATTTATTATGTCAAACTACTACAAGCCTACAGGGTGTGAATATTGCTACGAAATTAATAAGAGAACGTAATTATCTTTTAACCTACCCTGTATAATATTACAAAACCTTATATTTAAAGAAAGAAGAAATCGAGGAGAATCCAAAAATGTAAAAATATACAGTGTGTTTTATTTAAAAAAAACGAAGTTACAATCAACTTCCGGTATAACCGGAAGTAGCAAAGAGACCAAAATATTTTCATTAAATAGTCCACACCTCAAAACCCCTGTATAACAATTTTCATGATTTTATTACCTTTAGTTCTCGAAATATTTCTAATAGGCCCTTTATCTGCCTCACCCTGTATAGATATTCGTTCCTTACTGGTATATCCATTTGTTCGCACTTTCTTTTCCATGGTTTCAGGGTCTTTTCCAGGAATTTTTTGAACAGGGTAGGGGATGTGGAGCAGCCCTGTAGTAGTCCCTTTGTCGTCTTAAATGGACTGCATATTCGATTGCCCATTTTGAGCTACTGTGTTATTCTTGTAGAGTGCTTTTACTGTAGGTATCGAGTTCTGTAGGTTCTAGATGCCGAGTCATACGCCTTCTTAAGATCTACAAAAGCCAGATGGGCGAATTTATTTTTGGCCATTCTTTTTTCTATTAATTGTTCGACCGTGTAAATCAAGCATGCTTAGAAGCAATGCATAGAATAAAATAGGACCCATAAATTGTTGTCAAGCTAATGACGATGACTAGATGATGCAAAAACAATGACTGAAACAGAGTTTTACATATAAAGGCAAGTTTAATGGTTCAAAGAGATGGAGGTATAGCCCTATAGAAACTATGAGCGTAACATTTGCTAATTATCTGTTGCGAAGTGTTCTTCTGCCTACTGTTCTTTATAACCAATATTTCATGTTCATGTTTTAGGTCATTTATCGGTTTTAAGGTTGTTGCAGGTTGTTGCAACGAGTGAAGAATTTGGTCTGTCACTAAACATAAGAAAACAAAATTCATGGTTATTTCAAAGAAAAATATTAGAAACATCAATCTACATACACGTAAATAATAAGCCGATAGGACGAGTTCAGAATTATAATTATTTTGGAACAAACATTAGTAAAACAGACGATTATACCAAAGAAATACGAATTAGAATAGAAAGGGCTAGAAGTGCATTCACTAATATGAAACAAATATTATGTAGTAGAGACCTCAGCTTAAATTTTAGAAAGCGAGTACCAAAATGTTAGGTATTTTCTGTTCTTTTGTATGGTGTGGAGACATGGACCCTTAATAAACAATGCCTCAATAGATTGGAAGCATTTGAGATGTGGTCGTATCGAAGAATGCTGAGAATTTCCTGGACCGACAGAATAACCAATGAGGAAGTACTAAGGAGAATACAAAACAGCAGGGAGATACTGGATTCCATCAAATTAAGAAAACTTCAATACTTGGGTCATACAACACGTGGTGACAGATATGAACTCCTAAAATTAATTAATTATGCAGGGAAAGATTCAATGAAGGCGCAGCATAGGTAGGAGAAAAATGTCCTGGCTGAGAAATCTCAGAGAATGGTTTGGATGCAGCTCAACTGAACTCTTTCGGGCTGTGGTGTCAAAAGTGAGAGTAGCAATGATGATTGCCAACCTTCGTCGCGGAGATGGCACGTAAAGAAGAAGAATCGGTTTTAAAGATTCTCTGACTAAAATTTTCTTGATCTTTGTATAGATCGTCTTCTATTAGGTGATTTATCTCTAGCTATTTTTATCATTCTATTCTGTGGGATTCTATTCATGTGTTAGTTCCACTCCGTTTTCCTTTTCTTGATTCACCTGTTTATTCCTTCGACTTTGCACATGGATCTTACATCTTCATTTAGTACTCTGTCTCTTAATGTTTCATTTGTTATTCTACGAAACATTTTGGTTTTTCTTGTTTTCGATAGGCTTTGTGTTACCACCGTATCAGTTCGAGTTTCAGCAGTGACATGACTAGTCTGACTATAGTTTTATAAATTTTGGTTTTAACTTCAGTTGATAGAAACTTATTTCTAAAAGCGGATTTTGGCAAACAGTCAGATATTCCTAAACATTCCAAAATATTTGCTTTAGTTATTTATTATCTCAAAGCTTCATGCATTTTTGAGTTAGTAATAATAATAGAGCATACAACAAACAAACAGACAAAGTCAGACATAGTAAGGTTGGAGAGACAGCGATTTTGATATGACCATTTGTAATATACTCGAGTAGTGTAGTAGTACTCTAAGAAAAGTAAGAAGATAAGATATTTCCAAGACGTAAAAACATGTCATAGCTGCGTCAATCCTGCAAAACTTGCTGCTCAACTGGCAAGACAATGTTCACAGAAATGCACGGCACCTTAAGCAGAGAAGAAAAATATAATTGTAGTTGGAGTACAGTGGAACCTCGGTAAGTCGGATTAATCGGGTCCGCGGACGATCCGGGTTATCGAAAATCCGGGTTAGTCGGAGAATATGGTAAAACCAAATAAAATACATGTAAGTAATATACAAATACACAATATAATTGCAAAAACTTGAAATATATATCCAAAGTACATCTAAATTACGTACAGTTATACAGGGTGAGGCAGATAAAGGACCTATTAGAAATATCTCGAGAACTAAAGGTAAGAGAATCATGAAAATTGGAATACAGAGGTTTTAAGGTATGAACTATTTAATGAAAATATTTTGGTCTCTTTGCTACTTCCGGTTATACCGGAAGTTGATTGTAACTTCGTTTTTTTAAATGGGCCACCCTGTATATTTTTACATTTTTGGATTCTCTTTGACGTGTTTTTCTTAAAATATGAGGTTTTGTAATATTATACAGGGTGGTTTAAAAGATAATTACGGTTTTTTATAAATTTTGTAGCAAACTTCACACCCTGTAGAATTGTACTGATTTGATATCAAAAACTCCATTTATATTCAAGTAATTTCTAATATAGTCTATTATTATTAAAAATTAATAATATAGCGAAATGTTTAATTTTAGTATACAGGGTTGGTCGAAACTCGGAATGAGTATTATCTGAGTTTTCTTAAATCGAACATCCTGTATTTTAGTATTGTAATGAAATGATATTTTTTAGTACTTTTTTATTTCTTAAGCATTCCCTATACCTAACTGCTTTAATTTGTAAGTTATTCGTAGTTCTTTAAGCTAAACATTAATTGCAACAAAAATTACGTAAAATTTTATTAGGTGTGCCGTGAAAATATTCAATCATAAATAATTTTTCGAAAATAAACACATATTAACTTCAACTTACCCTTAATTTATTAATACTGGTTGATATATCAAAATTCCTATGTAGTTAAAATTGTTGGTGTGTTTAATTTTAATAAAAACATACAATATTCTATCTAGTTGGCTATGACTTTCACACTAAATATGCTTAAACATTTGCTTTGCTTAAACATTCTACTCTTTTTGAAGTTCCAGTTGCTTTGCTACCATTAGGTACTAATATGAATTTTTCTAATGAGGAACTGATTCATATTTTTTTATTTTCTAAGAGAGTATAACAAAGAAAAATGTGCTACTATTTAAACTTATCATCAGCAATTTCATGATAGATGACAACCAAAATAAAAAAACTTTTCACAATTTACTAAAGCGGTTTCAACGAATTGGACATTTAGATTACAAGAAATCTGATCGAACAAAAACTATTGTAAATGATTAAAATGAATTAAATGTTAGTGTCACTGGTCACTGAGATTGTGCATATTAGTATGAACATTCTCGTAATCTAAGTGTCTAGTACGTCGATACTATTCTAGTAAACTTTGAAAAGTTTCTCTTCTTGGCTGTCGTCTATCAGGGAGTTGCAACATGATAACTTCTTATTGTTTAGTAGTACATTTTTGTTATATGTACCCTCCGAGAACAAAAACTTTACTAATCAGTTCCCAATTACAAAAATTTATATTAGTCCTGGTAACAAAGTAACTGAAGCTATAAAAATAATATAATAATATCTAATGTTTAATCAAGTTTAGTGTCAAAGCCATAGCCAACTATAATATTGTTTGTTTTTATTAATATTTTATGCACCAACAATCTTAACAACGTAGGTATTTTGGTATGTCATTCAATATTAATAAATTAAGGATCATTCTAGATTAACATGTATTTATTTTCAAAAAATTATTTATGATTGAATATTTTCACGGCAAACCGAATAAAATTTCACGTAATTTTTGTTGCAGTTAATGTTTGGCTTAAAGAACTACGAATAACTTATAAATTAAAGTAGTTAGGTATAGGGAATGCTTAAGAAATAAAAAGATACTGTAAAATATCATTTCATTACAGTACTAAAATACAGGGCGTTCTATTTAAGAAAACTCAGATAATACTCATTCCGAGTTTCGACCAACCCTGTATACTAAAATTAAACATTTCGCTATATTATTAATTTTTAATAATAATAGACTATATTAAAACTCACTTAAACATAAATGGAGTTTTTGATATCAAATCAGTACAACTCTGCAGGGTGTGGAGTTTGGTACAAAATTTATTAAAAACCTTAATTATCTGTTAAACTCGGACTGGGACGTTTCGCCGTCGCCGTTTCGCCGTGGCCATTTCGCCGTCGCCATTTCGCCGTCGAGCCACTTCGCCGTCGACCGTTTCGCCGTCGAGCCAGTTCGCCGTCGGCCGTTTCGCCGTCGCCATCCCGGCATTGGTTAAATTTAAAAGAACGTGATAACATACTAACTTTTTTTATACTAAATGTCGCAAAAACGTGATAACGTACTAACTTTTTGTATACTAAATGTCAGTGTAAATAAAATGCTGATGTTGCTAGTAAAACCAAGTTATATTTTCGTATTCAACTATACATTGTTTTCGTCTGAAAAATAAAATATTTACAGATTTCAATTTCAATTGTTTTTACTGCATCAAAAATAAAAAGCTTCATTATGCAAAAGTGATAGTATATAATCGTTCGAAAACCATTTAAAACTTATATGCAAGTAATGATCATCCCGAAATTATAAGTACGAATGCTAACAACGAAATGGCGACGGCGAAATGGCTCGACGCCGAAACGGCGACGGCGAAACGGCGACGGCGAAACGGCGACGGCGAAATGTCCTAGACCCGTTAAACTACCCTGTAAAATATAGAAAACCTCATACTTTAAGAAAGAAGACGTCAAACAGAATCCAAAACTGTAAAAATATACAGAGTGTTCCATTAAAAAAAAAACGAATTTACAATCAACTTCCGGTATAACCGGAAGTAGCAAAGAGACCAAAATATTTTCATTAAATAGTTCATACCTTAAAACCTCTGTATTCCAATTTTCATGATTCTCTTACCTTCATTTCTCGAGATATTTTTAATAGGCCCTTTATCTGCCTCACTCTATATACAGTATTGTTTATTTCTTGGTAAAAAACTCAGTCAAAGTGAAAAAATGTTTGTTTTGTCTGATGAAAATCGGTCTGGGTTAGCCGGACTTCCGGGTTATCGGAGGCCTAGTTATCGGGGTTCCACTGTACCTACACTTATTCCAGATCATGCTTTATAGTCCAGAAAGCCACTGCGCATCCCCTACGAAAAATATTCTGATTCTGATTGTTTGCACAATCTTACTCAAAAAGGACTCCTTTTAACAAATTTGCATGTTGCCAGGACCAAAAGGTGGTCAAAAAATTTTTAAACGTTTTTTTTTGTTTTTTCCTAAAATTACTTTTTTTGCATGGAAAACAGTTTTTTTAGGTTTTTTGGATCATTAAAAACAGAAAAGGTCTTAGTGACTTTTCTCTAAAAATGATAGTTTTTGACATATAAGCGATTAAAAATTGAAAAATTGCGAAATCGGCCATTTTTAACCCTCAAAAACTATGTGAAAAATCGAAAATTTTAATGTTGCCAAGTTAAGTAGATATTCTTTAAACATCGATTGATGAAATCCCGAATAGTTTGTTGCAATACAATCTTCAAAACTCCTTTGCTTTTTAATTGCTAATCAAGCGTGTGCGACACTATTTTCCATCGACAGTATGTTGCAAATGAAAGGAATAAATTCGTTATTTCCTAAACCGGCGACTTTAAGGAAAAATCCCGAAACAGGTCGATTTTTATTTTTAAGTTATGATATTGTGGCATATATTGTATACTAGTGACATCATCGATGATTTTTTTAAATAAGAATAAGGCTCGTGTGGTAGCTCATTTGAAAGGTTCTTCAATTCTCTATTCAGTAATGTAAACATTTACATAATTATTTATACAGGGAGTCTTTTCTACTTCTTTTTTTTTGTCAAATAATTTAATTTAATAAAAATTTTTTGGACACCCTGTATAAATAATTATGTAAATGTTTATATTACTGAATAGAGAATTAAAGAACCTTTCAAATGAGCTAGCACACGACCCCTATTCTTATTTAAAAAAATCATCGATTATGTCATCACGTCCAGATGGATGACGTCACTAGTATACCATATATGCCACAGTATCATAACTTAAAAATAAAAATCGACCTGTTTCGGAATTTTTCCTTAAAGTTGCCGGTTTACGAAATATCGAATTTATTCCTTTCATTTGCACCATACTGTCGGTGGAAAATAGTGTCGCGCACGCTTGATTAGCAATTAAAAAGCAAAAAAGTTTTGAATATTGTATTGCAAAAAACTCTTCGGGATATCATCAATCGATGTTTAAAGAATATATACCTACCTTGGCAACGTTCAAATTTTCAGTTTTTCACATAGTTTTTGAGGGTTAAAAATGGCTGATTTCGCAATTTTTCAATTTTTAATCGCTTATATGGCAAAAACTATCATTTTTAGAGAAAAGTCACTAAAGACCTTTTCTGTTTGGAATGATCCAAAAAACATAAAAAACTTTTTTACATGCAAAAAAAATAATTTTAGGAAAAAAAAACAAAAAAAAAACGTTTAAAAATTGTTTGACTACCTTTTGGTCATGGCAACATGCAAATTTGTTAAAACGAGTACTTTTTGAGTAAGATTGTGCAAAAAATCCGAATCAGAATATTTTTCCTAGCGGATGCGCAGTGGCTTTCTGGACTATTAGAAAAATCTATTAGATCGTAATTTAAAATCGAAGCAGGTCGACTGTTTTAGTCCAGTATAGCAGTTGTCACAGAAAATCGTTTGTAATAAATAACATAAAAGTTAGTGGGGTCTTTCATTAAATCCACGTATGTTAAGCGAAGTATTTCTGACTTTCCAAAAAAAAAGATATACCCCTTAAGTGGATTAATCTCCGTCACTGAGGGCAATCTCTGTCGACCAACATCTAAATTTATAAACGCATTACACAGCAATCACAATGTAATGAACGTGCAATTACGCATTCCCCGGGCGGCCACGCACACGTCCCAAAATCCTAATATTCCGCGAGTTTTGGACCCGTATCTCTGAAGTACCTATATACCTTCTATACACAGATCCAGATTCTAAGGGGCAGAAAATCAAGAAAAGTTAGAAGGAATCAACAGGAGTGCCGACATCTCTCCGAGCAGACCAAGATCTACAGAGGATTGTTGAGCCAATTATAAGGATGACACTATAAATATTTTAGGGATACTATCCAAATACGTTTGGCTGATAACTAGACCGTGAGAATTTTACCATTTAATGGTTATTCTTAATAGGCACAGAGGAACTAAGTAATAAAAACCTCTTGCGTAGGTGTAACTTGATAAAAATAGATTAGTAAGTGGTTCATTTTATGGACCACTGTGCAACATGTAGCTAAAATTTGGTGGTTCGAATTTCAATATGGTGTGCTGAAAAGAGTTTATCGTGTAGATTAGGCGTCACCAATTGTCGGACCGCGATCCGCATCTGGACCGTAGGCTAGTTTTGTGCGGACCGCCATTAAATTCAGAACATAGTGTTTGGCAATTTTGAAAATGTTTGGCCATAAAATTGTGTACTATGTTTGTAAATGGTTTCAGATTTTATAAGTTTGCAACAAACAGCTTGCATTGAAACTAAGATAGGAAATATAATATGTTAATTACTATTTTGTAGTATGGTTATTTATTTTAAATTTCTCAGTTTCAATAATTGGATTTAAACGAAATTAATAACTATATACAAAATTGAAGATGTCTAAAAACTTGAGAAAGACGTCATTAATATTCAAAATATAAATTCCTAGCTTTTAAAATTACAATACTGCATTAAAATTAAAGCAGTTCGGCTATTGTATTTTAATGTAGCAGTAGTCACAGAAAATATATTTATCATACAAAGTTAGTGTGATTTTTCATTAACTCCATGTATGTTAAGCCGGTATGTAAGTATTTCGGACTTTCCAAAAAAATGATACACCCCTTAACTGGATTAATCTCCGTCACTGAGGGCAATCTCTGTCGACCAACATCTAAATTTATAAACGCATTACACAGCAATCACAATGTAATGAACGTGCAATTACGCATTCCCCCGGGCGGCCACGCACACGTCCCAAAAGGTCCTTATATTCCGCGAGTTTTGGACCCGTATCTCTGAAGTACACTTAAACCTTATTAGGGCCGTTACATTATGGAACTGCCTGATAACACTACTATTATACATAATCAGTTTATAAAACAATTTGTCCAACCACTGATGCGTGCATATTGTGTCGGAACTCGATTAATATTTTGTTGGTAATGTGGTTCTCTGTGAACGCCATGTTGTGCTGCTGATCTAATTACGGAACTTTGGTTTCCTGATTGGATTTTTTACCCATCTCAAGAGAGGGGTCTGTCGCAGACTGAGAGGACCTTTCGAAAGCATCGGGAATATCCAGTTTTTCATTTGATTTTTTTCATATATCTATCGAATAGGATTATCTTTAAACTAAAATACAAGAAAGCTCAAAATCATTCTGATAAATAAATCGAAAAAGTACATAATAGAAACAGTTAAAATTAAAAAATTATTTAAAAACAAAAGAGGTTCAAAATATTTCAAGAAAACATTTTAAAACAGATTAAAGAACAAAGCTTACATATAATACAAATTATGTAAGAACATTATGCAGAATTCTAAATCATCATCCAAATCACCATCCACTCCAGTATCCAAAACATAAATAGCGTCTATCGCGAACATAATTTTGTTCAACAATAAATTAAATAAGAAAAAAAAACAGTAAAATGCTGTATAAAAGGTATATTTAAAAACCCTTAAAAGGGCCACATCAAAATCAAAACCTAGTTTTCGACTGGTTTACCAGTCATCATCAGTGCTTACGTGCAATGTACATGCTAACCAAGATATTATTTAACAAAAATATGTGGGTCAAAGCCCAGTAAAAGTAGTCCGTCAAGGAAACATTGGTTTAAAATGCTACATTAAGTGTGGATGTTTAAAATATTTAGCTAATCTGCCCCAGGTAACATCTGAGCTGTGGATCTGACTTGTTTACATGTTGAAAGTATGACGCAAGTCATGGCCAGTTGTCGTCATACTTTCAACATGTAAACAAGTCAGATCCACAACTCATATGTTACCTGGGGCAGATTAGTTTAAACATCCACACTTAATGTAGCATTTTAAACCAATGTTTCCTTGACGGACCACTTTTACTGGGCTTTGACCCACATATTTTTGTTAAATAATATCTTGGTGGTTAGTATGTACATTTCACGTAAGCACTGATGATAACTGGTAAACCAGTCGAAAACAAGTTATGTGATTTTGATGTGGCCCTTTTGAGGGTTTTTAAATATACCTTTTATACAGCATTTTACTGTTTTTTGTATTACATGGTATACAGCCAACCTCAGGAAAACTTTTTCCTTGTGAATTTTTATTAAATTAAATATGATGTAAAATTAAATATTAAAATTAAAAATTAAAATTAAATAATAATAATAACAATAGTCTCCCATTTTATACCGCTGACGCGGTTTGGGATTATAGCAGAGTAGTCTGCTATATCTAGGGCCTACGGCCAGTGCTACGGCCTACGCCTGGTTTTACCCAAGGCACTCATTTTATTCAGGCTGAGTTGACCTGAAAATGAAATATTATCTTCTATTTCTTCACTATTTAGGTAGTTTTCCTGAACAGGGAAAATTTAATAAATGAATAATAAATGATATTTAACAAATTTTATAAATTCTTCGTCCTTAAATATTAATAACCTGAGTTGAACTGGTCATTGTCCATCGAAAGGTGCACGTAAATATATATGTTGATATTTCGAAAAGTCACGAGTATTTTGGTTTAATAACAACCAAACTTTTATGGAACCATCTTACCCCAGGCTGTGGGTGAAAAAACGTGTTATAATTCAGTAATTTTTTAAACCTATCAGGTGTTGTAAAGGACGATGCCAGGAATAACTTCTACTAAAATGTAACCAAAAATCTTGTGCACTTTTTTACTTATGACGTTTTTCATTTGTTAAATTTGAAATTTTTAAAGATTTTTACTTTTGATGCTTAGCATATTCATTTTAAAAAACTTTTAAATAGAAAGTTATAGTGGATTAGAAAACCTACAATTTGAGCTATGGCAAGTTTAATTTCGTTAATTTGTTATTGCAAAGCAGCCTACGAAAGGTCCAAAATGGCCGTTTTTTGCAATTGCATTATTTATTGTAAAAAACTTTTTTGTTCTTTAAGGCTTTAAATGAAAATCTTTTAATTCCAAACATAAAAAAAAGTAAAGCAAGATTGGTGAACTTGTTGCTTATAAGTATATTATAAATTGTATATCCCGAGAGATCAAAATGAAGTCTATAACTTTAAAAAAAAATCTTAGTGAGTTAATCCTAGATCCATTTTGCTTCTAAAGACATAATATATTTTCATATTCTGATGTAAAGAAATCCGTAAATCATTTTTCAACCTCTTATTTCGGGTTTGAACATAGGGGGCAAATTTCGTTAAAAACATTTAGAACTGAAGCGGCCCATATACATCCTATGAGTCCCTAACGTGCAGATTATTGTTGCTGAAGACAAAACGAAGATTTAAAACAAAATAAAAAAATTGGTACGGCCAACTGAAGTCGAGACAATTGATTTTGTTTTCTTAAATCGTAGTGACTTTATTTATAGCAATTAAGAAATTATTTACAGTCATTGACTAAAGAAAATTACATTTAATTATTACACATGTTTTTTAAAGTGGTGTGAAGATTTATTTTTCTTTACGATTGTAATTTATTGTGTCGGTTGCCCTTAGCAACTTAAAGTATATTGAATCACGGTTTTTGCTCCAAATTTTAAAAAACCGCTTGGATTGACATAAAAGTGGGCATACACTTAGATAACATGTCAAATATGGAAATTGATATTGGGCCGATGTGTGCTTTTCTCCTGGGGTGACTTTCACTCCTTATGGGGTGAAAAAATATACGTTTAAAATATGTACGGAAATGGAAAACCTGACTAATTCTAATTCGCAAATAACTCAAAAAGTATTAACTTGGTGAAAAAACGCTATAGAACAAAAGATGCTTAAAATTAGTCAGTTTATCCATTTATGGACTTATTTGGGACGTATATTTTTTCACCCCCCCCTAACCACCTCCAGGGGAAAAGCACACATCGGCTCCATATCAATTTTCTTCTTTGACATGTTATCTATGTGTGTGTATGCCCACTTTCATGTCAATCCAAGCGATTGTTTAAAATTTGGAGCCAAAACCGTGATTCAATGTACTATAAGTTGCTAAGGGCAACCGACACAATAAATCACAATCGTAAAGAAAAATAAATCTCCACTCCACTTTAAAAATCATTTTTAACACATTGAACGCCACGTGAGTTGTATTTAACTCACGCCTTGTTTGGCTCAGGTACTCAGTGAGTTAAATATAATTCACATTAACATTGAGATTCTGAACGTGGAGCCTGAAGGCAAAAACAAATATTTTAAAGTGGCGGTTAATATGTTAATAATTATATGTAATTTTATTTTAAAATAATTTTTATTTTAAGATAATATAAGTCTTTCTTTGGTCAATGACTGAAAATATTTCTTAATTTTTATAAATAAAGTCACTACGATTTAAGAAAACAAAAACAATTATCTCGGCTTCAGTTGGTCATGAAACATTTTTATTTTGTTTTAAATCTTCATTTTGTCTCCAGCAACAATAATCTGCAAGTTAGAAACTCATAGGATATACAGGAGGCGCTTCAGTTCTAAATGTTTATAACGAAATTTGCCCCCGCATTTTCAAAACCGAAATAAGAGGTTGAAAAATGTTTTATGCATTTATTTACATCAGAATACGAAAATATACGTCTTTGGAAGGAAATTTATTCTAGGAGTAACTCTTTGCGATTTTTTTTTTCAGAAAGTTATAGACTATAGCCTTCGACAGTCGACATCTCCGCATAAACAATTTATAATATCTAAGCAACAAGTTCACCAATCGGACTTTGTAATTCTTTTTATGTTTGGAACTAAAAGATCTTCTTTTTAAAGCCTTAAAAAAATAATAAAAAGTTATTTTTACAACAAATAATGCAATTGCAAAAAACGGCAATTTGGACCTTTCGCAGGCTGTTTTGCAATAAAAAATTAACGAAATTAGGCTTGGGGTAGTTCAAATTGTAGGTTTTATAATTTACTACAACTTTCTATTTAAAATTTTTTCTCTAAAATGAATATCGTAAGATGCAAAATTAAAAATCTTTAAAAATTGCAAATTTAACAAATGAAAAACGTCATAAATAAAAAAGCGCACAAAAATTTTGGTTACAGTTTAGTAAAAGTTATTTCTGGCATATTCCTTTATAACACCTGATAGTTTTCAAAAATTCCTGAATTATATCCTGAAATCGACATATTTTTCAACCAGAACTTGGACTATCTGATATTTTTTATTATGTCAATCAAGCTAATCTAAAAAAAAATATGGAGTCAAAGAATATTCATTTTAAAGCAATTTAATCACCAATACATAAATATTAAAGAAAATTTTTGAGATTTTGGTATCACTCAGAAGTTAAAATAACGAAATATTTTGTAAAAAAAGGAGTAAGAACCAACATGTTTATTATTGTTAAACAAAAAATAAGCTTACAACAAAAGATATCTCAACAGCGTTACCTTATAAAATGCCTAAAGAAAACAAATGCAAAATTTCAGGTTGGATCGGTTAAGTAGTTTTTGAGTTACAGTGTCCACCTACTTTGAAAAGGCAGTTTTGAGAAAAACGATTTTAAAATTTTGACAACTTTTATTTTCAATTTAATTTTTGTCTGTCAAATCGTAAAGTAACGCACACCAGAATATGTTTTTGAATCGGGGAGTTATTTACAATAGAGAAGAGGAACAAATGTAGAACGTTTCTCACTACACTCAAGCGCGCTTGTCGCGAATCTTCTGCAACGCGAGTTGAAGGTAGGAATATTCAACATTCTGCATTTTCGGTAATTTTGCTCCGATCAATATGAAATTTTCAGTGTATTCTTGAAGTTATGTACTTTTTCAGAATACATATTAAATAATTTAAAAATTTTAAAAATTTTACATTATTTTCCCGGGCTCTCCCCAATTTCATTGTAAAATGAATATTCTTTAAATTAAAAATCAATAACCATTTTCAATTTCGTTGCAACACGAAACTACAGCCGCATCATATTCTAGTTCAATCAGAGAGTGTAGCAAGCACCTCTACCGGTTTCGAAACTTATTAGTCTCTCATCAGGAGGCACATATGCTGCTCTCTCTGACCCATCCAGGACAAACCCCGGCATGCAGTTACGGATCGCAACGAACAAAATGGCATCTAGGCCATAGATCTAGGCCATGCCCTAGGGGAAACTGCTAGCAAAATACCAAGTTTTCAATCTAATAGCACATAAAATAACATTAAAAATATTACTCTACATCCCACCAGACTGAAAACAATGGGAACCTTCTCTCGTTGAAACTTTACCGCGCTGAGCAGATATTCCCTCATCTTCTTTAGTCTCAGCATCCGTTATAGCTTGCAAATTTTTGAAGCCTCGGAGGTGTAACCAGAGAAGGTTCCCATTGTTTTCAGTCTGGTGGGATGTAGAGTAATATTTTTAATGTTATTTTATGTGCTATTAGATTGAAAACAGTCTAATCTTTAAATTACCCTCAGCCTTTATGCAAGCTTCAATTTGCGTAGGCAAGCTCCTAATCAAATTGTTAACATTTTGTTGTTGTGTTGTAGGTTGTTCCATTCATCAAGAGCAGATTGTACTTGTACAAGCCGTGCGGTGTTTTGTGGATTATTTCGGCGAGCTCTAATTTTTCTTTTAAGCATATTACTCAACTTGCTTTTAAGTTGGAAGCGATTTAAATTCTTGCTCAGATGGGGTCAGGGGTTAACAAAAACTACTTGAATACTGGGGACGAAATGGGGCTAAAGAAGAAGGAGCCAGAACACTTAAACGTTCAGTGCGAACGTTTTACAAATTCATATTTCTTCATATCAATTTATTATTTTAATTAAGAATTAGCCAAAAAATTGGCTTATTCCGAACTTAAATAGTAAATAGAGATATAAAAAGGATTACTTGGAAAAGTAAAATAATAATTCTTCTTATAAAGATATGAGTTTTTAAATGCGATGGTAGACCGCATACTATAATAGCACACCGAAAACATATATTCAAATGTCTTCTGTAGAATCGGTAGAAGACTGATATATCGATACAATTTTAGTTATTCAGCTTTTTACAAGTTTTAGTGTCTCTTGAAGATATAATTTTTGAAAATTTGCATTTGTTAAAATTATAGCTAGTTCTGAGAATGAATAAAAATATGCTATATTATATATTTATATGATTTTATTTTAAATTCTGGCAACCAATAACACACAATATGAGATATTTGACGATGTCTAACATCTTTCGCTGCTGACAAAAAAAAATAATTATAGGAATATTGCAAAAAAATCCATTCCGCATTTAATGCCAAAATATGATTGAGGTCATCATGTAAAATCAATTTGAAGCGAATGATCAGATAAAGGTCCTGAATACGATCACATAAACATGTAGGCGGATTTTGGGATTGTGTGTAATTTCCCTAACGCATATCGGTACGTTTCCCAGTGTTTATATTGAATCGGTATTGCCTTTGTTGGCTTATCTCGGCCTATCTGTAATGAGATCTCTGTTTAGGTCCGTGTTCCAGGAGACCACATTCTGACTCTATTACAGAGTCGGGTTGAGGAATAAAGATTCCTCATCTAAAGTGCGAATTTAGGTGAATTATACTTATCGCACAGTGTAGATATCAAACGAGATACATACATTGGAAGTTTAAAAATATTTTTATCTACTCTACGTCATATTATGTATAAGTTTTTAGTTTGTGAAAACTATCATTATAGATAGCAGTGCGTGAAGGATTTAAAGTGTGCGTGAAGTCACAATGTATTTTAAATGGGATTTACTTTTTCGCACTGTTTGTAACTTTCGAGTTGTCATGGTGACAATCCTTAACTTTCGCGTTGTCATGGTGATGACAATATGAGCAATGAATTACAACAAAAGTTTGACAGTTTTGTGGTTTGAAAGTAGTTAGAATTGTTAAATGTCAAAGTTCTAAAAATTGCAGAATAGAAATGAATTCCAGTAACGAATAGTTACAGCTTTTTTTTGTTTGTTTATCGTAGATAAAATATTGTATGAAACTGTACGTGAAGTACTTTTTGCGAACTTACGCGATTTATAGCACTCGCTCCGTTGTCGCTAGTGTTCTAAAAATCGCGTGCGTTCGTAAAAAGCATACTTCACGAACTGTTTCATAAATAACTATTAGAGAATGATAGGTTTGAAATCAGTTTATTCATTTGAAAGCTTCATTTGTGGGATCGTGAGTGTTCAAAATATCAAAAATATGTTCTATCTGTAAAAGATTTTACGTATACTTTTTTTAAAGTCGCTGTAGAAAGAGTCCCATATATTATCCATAAGCTGATAGTGTACCAGATCGTGGACCTCTTCTTCTTCTTCTTCTTCTTCGCGCGACTAGGGTTAGTCCTGTTTGTCTGCCTCTTATTCTGTTTCAGTTGTTGTTGACTGTACATTGTCTTTCCACCTTTTCGGCGGCCTTCCAACGGGTCTTCTGTTATACGGCTTGTTGTTTTTACAGATGTTCGCTAGTCCATCTGGTTCCATCCGGTCTACATGTTCGTTCAAGTTTTTCTTTCTTATTTTTATCCACCTGTTAATGTTTTGAATTTTGCATCGTTCTCGTATACTTCTGTTGCTTTGTCTGTCTCTTAATGATATGCCCGCTATTGATCTTAATACTTTCATTTCGATATTATTGATTTGTTGTTTCGTCTTTCTTGTATCGGTCCTTGTCTCCGCTGCATATGTTAGGATGGGTCTTACTTTTGTCTTGTATACTTTTATTTTGCTTTCCGTGGTGAGATATTTGTTTCTCCATATGGTTTCTCGGAGGCAACCACTTACTCTTGCCGCTTTTGTTGCTTGTGTTGTGGTCTCTGTTCTTATATTCCTGTCACTAGTGATCTCTACTCCTAGGTAATTAAATTTCATTACTTGTTCTACAATTTTGCCGTCTATTTCTAACTTGCATCTACGCGGCTCTTTACTTATCACTATTCATTTAGTTTTTTCTACTGATACTCTCATATTAAGTTTATTTGCTGTGATATTGAAAGTGTGGAGCTGCCTTTGTAGGTCATCCTCGTTATCAGCAATTAGTACTGCATCATCGGCATAGCATAGTATCGTGATTTTATGCGCTACCATGTGGTATCCATGTCGTTTTCTTACTTCGTGAATTATTTGATTCATCACCATATTGAATAACAACGGGCTGAGTGAGTCTCCTTGGCGGATTCCTCCTTTTAGTTATATGCATTCTGTTTCTCCTGTTGACATTATAAATCTGGTCTTGTTGTTCTTGTTAATTTCATTAATTAGCTTTATTATCTGGTGGCCTATTTGTTCAGCTTGTAATAAATTTAAGATATCATTTCACCTCATCCTGTCAAAAACAATTTTTAAATCTACAAAGCAGATGTGTGCTGTTTTTCCATATTCAATAGACTTTTCTACTATTTGCCTGATAATAAAAATTGCATCTATTTTGCTGCGGTTCTTCCGGAAGCCTTGTTGTTCATCTGACATTTTCGCTTTTTCCTCGATTTTATCTTTTATGACTGCCGTCAACATCATGGACCTCTTGTGATATAATATATTAACTCTTAAGTACTAACATCTTAAATCAATGACGTAAACACTAACTAACCGCCTGACAGACGGGTTTAACATTTTAGTGGTAATTTTTGTTTTTCTTAAATATTTTAAAGCAAAAAAATATCTCGATGACTTACTGAAAGTATTGATTATCCAAAAAATACAGTAATTTATCTAGTTTTTCTGTATTTATTAAAACAAAAAACATTATAACAAGAATGGAAGGATTGTTTGTGTACCTTTTTACTCCTGAAAAAAAGTGTGATAAAAATTAAACAAATTATGTAATCTTAATAAAAATTTATAATCTAGTTAAACAAAGAGTAAGAAAAATAATAAAAAGGTTTTTATAAAATGTTAAAACAAAAAAAACTGACAGGTACTATAGTTAGTACAGTGTAGCAATGGTAGTTCAGTGGCAACATTTTCGTCACAAATTGGTTCCACTTCGCTTATGTCGTCTTCTACCTTATCAAACCATTTCAAATTGATGTTTTTTGACGAACTGGAACACATTATGTGTAATGACGAACTGGCCACAAACACGAAATTCTGGGCACAAGTCTATTATACATAAATCACATTTTGAGCCTAAATATCTTTAGAATAACAACCTGCCGCAAATTTCCGAATTCAATACTGCCGTGATAGCCCAAAGGCGGGATCTGATTTTTTATCGAAAATAAGATTTTTGTATTTTTAGGTAGAATAGGGTATTTAGTATATATTTATAAACTCTTTGGAGTTGTAGAAGCATTATATTTTAAATAAAATTGCAATTTTGTTAGCGGTATCTACACTTTTCAGTTAAAATACTAAGCAATTTGGCGGCAAGTGTTAAATACTATGGCGTTTTGACGGTATCTGCTACAGTTGCCGTCCATATACCTTAGCATATTGCACTTACCGCTAATCCACTTTCAAGAATTCTACGCCTACATTTAGAAACCGCCAAATCGCCTTAGTATTACAAAGTAAATTCGGCCTAACTTTACAAGGTTAAATTATTGTGTTAGTTAAAAGAGTTGTGTTAGTAAAAGAAATAATTAGCGAGGATGGTAAGAACTTTTCGAGATTATTATATCTATTGAAATATATTTTCATTTTTGTTTATACTATTTCAAGAATTAACCATTTATGTTGTCCTAAACAATGTGAATCTGCGCCAAGTGGATGATTTATATGTATGTTTAAACCCTTTGTTAGGTTGCAACAACTAAATCAATGCAACCCATTGATTGCATTTTTTTTTTGTTTCAATACAAGCTATTATCATTGTTTAACTAGACAATGTCTAATAGTAGTCTAGTTATACAATGCTATTATAGATACGGGATTGTAGATTTGGGATATCTTTACCTTACCTTTTGAGAATCCTTTACATAAGTTTTATACAAAAATGCTGGTTTTATTCCTTTATAAATTTTCTAAGAATGCGTCAGGTACCTGGATAATGATCCAAAAATTTGTTTGCAAGAAACAAAATAGCTGAGAAAAAAAAGTCAAAAGTATGGTTTACAATCACATTTACAGTTGAAGAATTCTTTAAAACGCAGATTTTTAAACAGCTATAACAATCTGAACGGATTCTGGTTTTTCGTTGTATAAGTACAGTTCTGCCCAAATTATTAGACGCACTATAAAAGATTTTATAAAAAAAAATGATAATTATGAGGTAATACCATTGTAATACTGAATAGGTTTTGTGTATGTACCGGACACAAGGTATGGTGTTCGATTGTCTATTAAATTGTCTATATTGAATCGCAAATAGAACATTAATATTAATGAACCAATATGTATTTATTGACTCTTGAAAGAAAGCAGATATAACGACAACTAAATATTGTCAATTTGTTGTTGTCATATTGCGGCTCAACAAAATAATAACATTTAATAGTACTTTAATTCTTTCAATTTAATAAACTGGAATACACAGAAAACCTTTCTATTTCATATCAATCACAACTATAAACCACATACCGCTAATAGGCGTAGTTGTATAGTAAGTTTTGATAAAACGTTTTAGCAGTATCTACCTCTTTTTATATAAAACTTTGTTTTAAAATATAATTAACAGTTCCCTCAATAAACTGGGGCATATACCCATGCATAAAAACTATTAGCTAGTCCATAAATCCCTAACGGGCCAAAATGTTAAGCATTCAATTTTGAAATCGATTTTACCACCATTTTATCAAATGTTAGTTACCGCCTTTGGGCCTAGCACGACAGAATACTACTAAAGAACAACCCAACTTAAAAATTCATAAACGGATAACCTTCAAAATTTTCTAGAAAGAGAAATATCCTACTTTCGACAAGCGATGCCGTGTGAGAGACGGGGTGAGACGGGGTGTTAGTACTTAAGGGTTAAATTTCGATTAAATATATATCAGCGAGAAAACCAAAAACACAGGTACGTACACTAAATTTTTATAAGATTGAAATAAAAAGCAAAACATTTTTAGCAAAAGGGATAATTTTACAAGCTGTATATTATCGACCAGTAAGTAAATAAATAATTAGACTAGTTTACGGAAAGCCTAAGATAGCGTTTCACAGAAGAAGCTGTGGCAATCAATAGCAAGCACGAATATTAATATCGAATTATTATTAGGATTTGTTACATTCAAAGGGAGGTCCTCCACTTTATTTATAATATACCTCGAAAGTGCTTTAAAAAGATGAAAACAAAAATGTAGAAAAATGAGAAAATTAATTGAAGGGTATGGTATATTGGATCTAGA
Organism: Diabrotica virgifera virgifera; assembly: GCF_917563875.1. Classification (NCBI taxonomy): domain Eukaryota; kingdom Metazoa; phylum Arthropoda; class Insecta; order Coleoptera; family Chrysomelidae; genus Diabrotica; species Diabrotica virgifera. The sequence goes on along the minus strand of NC_065447.1, from coordinate 85,526,751 downwards.
AGTCAATAAAAAGAAAATGAAAATTTGCGAGGACAACACAGAAATCTCATATTTGACCACATAAAAGCCATCACAATGGTAAACTGTATTTTATTGACAAAGTAAGTTATCAATCGAACTAGCACAGAAAACGACAATAAATATCGTTCCCATACCACTAGATTGACAACAGGTGGAATACGTTCTTTGGTTAAACCTCCTGAGATTTTCAAAATTTATAAATCAAACAGGATGCCGAGGAAATTAAGATAATTAAATAATTCACAAGTCATCTGCTCAGCGTGGTAAAAGTTCCAACAAAAAGATTCCTTAATACTAATTAGTACAAAAGAGTAAATAAATTAAAAATGTATAAACATTTTCAATTTCTTTGCAACACGAAAATGCATCAGCTGCATAATACTCTGGTTAAATCGGAGAATGCAGGAAGAGCCTATACCGGTTTCGGAGGTCTTTTCCCCCTTATCCTTAGTCCCATATTCTCTTCTCTCCGATTTCTCCAGGCATCTCACTTAGGGCCTTTCCGAATTGCAAAGAAAGAAATGTCACGGATGAACTAGAGAATGTCACAATTTCTTTGCAATTCGGAAAGGTCCAAAGTGTGATGCCTGGAGAAATCGGAGAAAAGAGGATATGGGACTACTGATGAGGGGGAAAAGACCTCCGAAACCGGTATAGACCCTTCCTGCACTCTCCGATTGAACCAGAGTATTATGCAGCTGCTGCATTTTCGTGTTGCAAAGAAATTGAAAATGTTTATACATATTTTGTATTTTATTGGACCAATCAATAAGAAAATAAAATATGATATATGAGACTATAGTGAAGAGTATCACTTTATAAAGCTGTGAGGTATAGCCACTGAAAGAGAGAACACTAGCAACGTTCAGGGCAACGGGAATGGATTTTTCGAGAAGAAAGAGAAGAGCGACAGGAAGATCTAGAAGAGAAAGGATTGTCAACGAACGCATTAGAAAAATAAATTAAACGAACGCATTAGAGATATAATGGGAATCAAATGAACAATCACAGAATACTTATCAAGAAAATAATTTATCTGGTTCGGACATATACAAAGAATGAATGAACGACGAAGGAAATATTAAAATGACAACCAGAAGGAAAGAGAAACAAAGTAGAACGAGAGCAAGTTGGAGCGAAGGAATATACTAGATCAAGGCATGTAGCACAAAATAAATTGATTTTTAAATGTAGCACCTAGAAACTTATAACTTTTCGCATTATGTTCAGGTTGATGTCAAAAAAAAAGTCTACTCTAGAAAAATGGGTGGAAATGCATAGTTGACTTATAAAGTGCACAGAATGCATCCAAAAGTGCATAAATATGTATAAAGTGCCTAAAGAGGTGTATTAAGGGCCACATTTTGTTGCTTGGGATCTACTTTTCGCTATCCGATCTACTTTTTTGGGGTCGCTGAAGACGAATATGACATTAGAAACAGCCTCCGGAGCATCTGGTTCACTGCTAGCTAAGGCACGTCATCTGGTGTTTTGAGGGGTATCGACACACAATTAATGCAAACAGATTACTTGGGAGTTTTTTGGGTTGGTGAACAGTTAAAGCCGACACCCGGTTCACCTGGTGCCCAAAATACTCCAAATTCCAGAAGATAATATGCCTTATCAGTGATCTTGGGCATTGGGTGGTCGGAGAATCAGTTCTAATGACGTTTTCGTATTCAGCTACCTTAAAACCACCTAAGAATCTATTTACATGCATTTAGTGTCGAAAACCTTCGAAACTCCAGAAGATGACGTTTTTAGTAGTGACCGTGGACACCAAGCACAAGCACTCCGGGAGTCAGTTCTAATGGCATATTTGTTTTCAGCAACCCCAAAAACTTCCCGAGAAATCTGTTTGCATCACTTAAATGCCGAAAACCCTCGAAACTCCAGAATGGCAGTGACACTAGGCATTAGGTTCTCCGGGGGTAAGTTCTGCCGGCGTATTCGTGTTCAGCGGCTCCAAAAACCTCCAAGTAATCTGTTTGTATCAATTTGGTGCTGATAACCCTCTAACCTCCAGATGACGTGCCTTAGCAGTGATCCTGGGCACCAGCTACTCTGAGGGTCGGTTCTGATGGCGTAATCGTGTTCAGCGTTCCTAAAAACCCCCCGAGTAGCAAAATCTGGCCCTTAATATACTTATTTTGACATGTTTATGCAATTTTGGATGCATTTTTGTACTTTAAATAAAATGCAATTATGCATTTCCACCTATTTTCTATAATAGATTTTTCCTGACATCAACCTGAACACAATGCAAAAGGTTGCAAGTCTCTAGGTGCTGTATTTAAAAATCGATTTATTCCGGTGTTTTTAGTACTACTAAATTGGTTTATGCAGAAGGAGAGAGAAAGAAAAATAGAAGAGGACGTAATATGGAACAACCGAACAAAGCGGTGATTGGAAGTCGGAAAATGGCGGAAACGTTGTAAACCGACGTGTAGCAGTAAGTAACTAGAAGAAATTGGAACGAATTTAGAATGACATTAAAGAAATTTTCACAAATAATAATAACTACACATGTGACCGAATAAAAACGACTTCTTCTTCTTCTTCTTCTTCTTCTTCTTCTTCTTTTTCTTCTTCTTCCTTCTTGTATGTAGGCCTTAAAGCCTGTTTCTTCTTCAATATTAGCCTACTAAATTGTTTAAGCTATCCATCTTTTTCTTGGTCTGCCAATACTTCTTCGTCTATTTGGTGACTTATCTCGTGCTATTCGTACTATCCTATCCTCTGCAATTGTACTAATGTGTTCGTTCCACTTCTGTTTCCGTTTTGTCACCCATCCATTTATATTTTCTATATGGCATGATTCTCTTATGTTTTCGCTTCTCTCCCTATCCAACAGACTTTTCCCTGTTATCCGTCGGAATATTTTCATCCCTGTTGTTTTTAGTAGTCGTCTCCGTTTTAGATGTGCCAGGTCTTGTCTCCGCCGTGTATGTTAATATAGGTCTAATTGCTGCTTTATAGATTCTTGCTTTTGTGTCGTGTCTTAGGTGTTTGTTCTTCCAGATTGTGTCATTAAGAGATCCCGCCGCTTTACTTGCTTTTAAGCTTTGTTGTCGTACTTCCTCTTCAACATCTCCGTAACTTGTTATATCTATTCCCAGATACCTAAACCTTGCTTCTTGTTTTATTATTTTCCTATCAATTTAAATTTTACATCGTAGTGGGTAATTAGATGTTGTCATACATTTGGTTTTGTCTGCTGAAATTATTATATTGTATTTCTTGGCTGTTGTATTGAAGATGTGTGTTAATCTTTGGAGATCGTCTTCTGTCTCGGCTATTAATGCTGCGTCGCGTATGCATAACATAATATTTGGATTTCTTTGTTCCCCATTCTGTAACCATGACCTTTACGTACTGCTTCTATTATTTCATCCATTATTATATTAAAGAGCAGTGGGCTTAATGCGTCACCTTGTCTGACTCCGCTTTGTACTGGTATAAATATTGTAATGTATTCGATTATGAAAGTAGATGTTTTCGATGGTTTGTATAATATTGATTGGTATGTTTCTTAAATACAGTAAATGTAAGACGTCTTCGACTTCGATGCGATCGAAAGCCTTTATCAGGTCTATAAAACATTGATATGCTGGTTTATTGTACTCAATGGCCTTTTCTGTGATTGGTCTCAGTACAAATACAGCGTCTACGCAGGATCTTCCGGATCTGAATCCTTGTTGTTCGTCTGATAAAGTATAAAAGAATAAATATAAAGAATAAATAACATCATAGAAGTAATTGGATGATAGGAGATATCTTCAAATTATTGGAACAATACAGAACAGCTAAATCAAATGAGGTAAAATTTGGGAAGATTAAAAAAATATTTAAAGGCAAATAAAAATTACCGGAGAAAACTGGACGAATAAAAATTGCGACGAAATGGAAAATAAACATTCAGTCTGCATTATTTGAAAGTAATAACAGAATATTTGTTAATAACAGCTTATTAAATGAAGTATTTGACAGACAGCCTGTAGAGTCAACGCAGACAGCTGCAGCAATGGTCACCAAAATATCAAACGAGGAAGTGGCTCAAGCGCTTCAAAAAAATAAAGAAAGGAAAAGCGGTAGGACCAGATGATATTCCTGGGGAAGTATGGAGAGCATTGGGAGAGACAGGAACAAAGTGGCTAGCAGGTTTATTTAATAGAATTATGGAAGTTGGACAAATGCCAGAAGAATGGAGAAGCAGCACACTAGTATTTTTCTACAAAAACAAGGGAGATATACAACAGTGTACAAACTACAGGGCTATAAAACTACGTAGCCACACCATGAAAATATGGGAAAGAGCAATTGATAGACGGATACGTGAAGAGACCGAAATATCCGAGAATCAATTTAGCTTTATGCAGGGAAGATCAAAAACAGATGCAATTTTCATTATAAGAGAGTTGATGGAAAAATACAGGAGTAAAGAAACAAACGCTCACATGTTATTTATTGATCTTGAGAAAGCATATGATACAGTTCCTCGAGAGATTCTGTGGTGGGCACTGAATAAGAAAGGAGTCCCTGGTGAATATGTAAAGGTTGTGAGGGATATGTATGAGGGAGTAACGACTAATGTTAGGACAGGTGTGGGGGAGACTGATAAATTTCATGTGAAAGTAGGGTTGCACCAAGGCTCGGTGCTTAGTCCGTATTTATTCTCATTAGTTTTGGACCAGATAACAGCAAAACTACAGGGTAACATTCCATGGTACTTAATATATGCTGATGATGTCGTGTTAGTAGGAAATAGTGAAAGAGACTTAGAACAAAAACTGGAACAGTGGAGACAAGCTCTGGAGGAAAAAGGTTTAAAACTTAGTAAGACAGAGACAGAGTATTTGCAATGTTCATTTAAAGATGGAGTTACTACAAATAAAATGATATCTTTGGATGGTGAACTGATTGTAAAAGCAATAGTTTTAAGTACCTGGGATCGGCATTACAGCGTAATGGAGAAATAGATGGAGATGCATGCAGTAGAATTAGGACTGGGTGGATGAAGTTGAAGGAGGCGAGTGGTGTGCTGTGTGACAGGAAAATCCCAATGAAGTTGAAGGGAAAATTCTACAAAACAGCAATAAGACCGGCTATGATGTACGGAACTGAATGTTGGGCAGTGAAAAAGAAAGAGGAACAACGAATGCATGTGGCGGAAATGAGAATGCTTAGATGGATGAGTGGAGTGACAAAAAAGGATAAAATTAAAAATGTGTAAATTAGAGGAAGTCTAGGTGAGGCACCAATTGATGCCAAAATGAGAGGGCATAGGTTGAGATGGTTTGGTCATGTTCAACGTCGAGACGCTAATCACCCAATACGAAGAATTGCTGAAGTGCACATTCCTGAAAGGATTAGGAGAGGAAGACCAAAGAAGACGTGGGGGGAGCCGATTAGGCAGGACATGTTGGTAAAGGGGATTAATATTGATATGACCCAAGATAGAATAATAACAATAATAATAATAATAATAATGTTTATTTACTTCTCATTATGCTCTCATATATAACAATATTATAATAGAATAATTCAATACTAACATAATTACAAATTAATTTTAAGTTAAATATTTTCACATATAAATAAATAGTAAATAAACCAAAAGAAGAAATTCCCTGAAGAACCAGAGATTGTGTTCAGGGATTACATTATTCAAATATTAAACATTAACAATACAAAATGCATAACAAATATTAAAAATTAACAATACATAACGCATAACAACTCAACGCATAACAAATATATTATATATTAGTAGTTATATTATAAATTTAATTAAAGATCGCATTCAAAAATTCAGTTCCAGTGTTCTTAATAAATTTTTTAAAAATGGATTTAATCATGTTGAATGAGTTTATTTTTCTCAAATATATTTTATAAATTTCGGGTAAATAATTAAATATTTTAGGAATATAGTATGTGAAATTATGTTTACCAATTGATTTAAAATTACTAATAATTTGTACATAGTCATGAAGTTTTCTTCTAGTGTCCTAATTATGATCTATCGATTTCAATATTTGTTTATTTTTGTATGTATGCAAAATTATGTTTAATAAATATAACTGTCTAATTTTAAAAACACCAGCTTGCTGATAAAGAAGTTCTGATGAATATAAGCTAGTTTTTTTTAACATTATTTTTAAAAATCTCCTTTGAAGTATTTCGAGTTTAATCAAATGTGAGGAATATGTTCCACCCCATGCTATAATGGCATCTCTAAGACGTGATTCTATTAATGAATAGTATACCATCTTCAAGTCAGATAAATCAAGAATGTTGCTGAGATATCTAAATCTGTATAGTATCATTCTTAGAGTTTTCCATACCATATCAATATGTATATCCCATTTCAAGTGACAAACTATATAAACGCCTAAATATTTTATGTATTCTTTCCTATTTATTTTAATGTACGCCTTATTATAGTTTAGATTTAATTCCATGAATTCGGGTAAATCATTTTTATATATTGAAAATGGTATAAAGTAAGTTTTATCGGTATTAACTGTCAGTAGTTTTCTACTTAGCCAATCTAGAACCTTTACAGTTTCTGTTTCTGCCAAAGTTTTAAGTTCACTCCAAGAATTACTAGTGTAAAGTATAACTGTGTCGTCAGCAATTCCATTTATTTTCGTTGCGCTAGATCATTTATATATATTGAAAACAATAAAGGGCCTTAAATTAATTAGAATTTTATGGAGAAATGCAATTAGGGAAGCCGACCCCGCATAGGGATAAAGCAAAGATAAATTTCTATAAAAGCACTGGATTGGCGCCCCAAAAATCATAAACTAATAGGTAAAACGTAAAGATAAAAACGTAAAAACTAGAAAAGCTCTTAATACGAATAAAGCTCTAATCTATTTACTCAAATGGTAAACGAAAAGGGAATATTATAAAATAGGGATAGTAAAACGGTTTATTGTAGTATCTAATACCTGGGTGATTCTCTAAGACAGGCTGAGTCCTACTTATCACAATCCATAAAAGGCCAGTAATTATGATCCACATCCTAAAGCTTTTCGTAAGAAAATTTCATGGAAGGATCAGAAGCAAATGTGAAATAAACTTTTAAAGGGAAGGGGTTTGGTTTTAGAAATACACTGGTGAATACCAAATCATCATATAGAGAGATTATGCTGTTTTAAAAAAGGAAAAGACCAAAAACCGAAATTCATCAACTGCTGACGAAATATTCGGTCAAAGAATAGAGGACTGAGTAGTTGAGACCTTCTGAGATCGAAGGGACAAAGTTAGCAGACAGAAATAAATTTCACATCAGATGAGACTAATAAATATGAATCTTGCTGTAGTAAAGGCCAGCTAATACTATCAAGTAATTTAAAATATAGTCCGTCTAAAAAGTATCCGGAATTTTATATTTTTTCCAATTTTAATAGATTTCCTTTTTGTAACATTTTAAGACAAAAGTAATGCATCAAGTAGGTTGTGCCGATAGAAAGTTATGGACAAAATCGCATGACAACACCATCTCTGTCAAATATTGTTGTTCGTAAACAGACTTAAGATTTGTGAAATTTTGTCGCAAGTAGAAAAAAGAAGAGTAGTGGAATATTTGTATAGAAAGGGTGTCCGAAACTTTAAAAAATTGGTGCAATTGACTGAACTCGGAAAAAGTGCAGTGTATGAGACAATAAAGAGGATAAAAAATGGCATAGATATGAGACATAGACCAGTTTCGTGTAGACCGCGTAAGATTCGCGGAAACAGTTTAAATGCTTTAGTTAGTGGCTTTAGGACGACAAAATCCGCGCCTAGGGTTTCGAAAATTAGCGAACAGATTTGGAAATCAACGAAAAATAAAAGTGTGCCCAGAAACTGTCCGCATGTCACTGAAAAAGCAAGGCTACAGTTCAAGGAATCCAAAAAACATCCCTACAATGACAGCTCTGCAAAGGCAACGAAGAATAGATGTTTGTCAAAGTTTTCGAGAAGATAATTTTAATAATGTCTTTGTATCTTATGAAAGTTGTTTCCAGCTTGGTGCAAATCATCTAAAAGTCCTATCAAGAGAAAATGTTATCGTTCAAATTTCCAAATTTCCCACTAAAATAATAGTTTGGGGAGCAATATCTCAGCGTGGTGCTACACCTCTCTGTATAGTTAATGGTACTGTTGATAGTGCGAAATATTGTGACATCCTAAATGAATTTATTCTTGAAACGGCTCATGTTTTATATCCAGAGGGGTGGCATTTTCAGCAAGACAATGCAAGATGCCATACTTCTCCTTATACTCAAGCTTGGATGCAAGACCACGAATTGGCAACAATTCCGTGGCCAGCAGCATCTACAGATCTTAGCCCCAATGAAAACATATGGGGACTGATGACGATTGAAGTGGAACGAGCAGCGCCACGAGATAAAGAAGGTTTAATTCGGTCAATTTTACAGGCCTGGAACACCATTACCGAAAATTATGGCCTTGACCTAGTTTCGGGTGTACCTGGACGTGTAGTTAAGTGTTTAGATTTAAATGGAGGTTGTATAAGTAAATGAGATTAATTATTTGTTGATATTTTATATTTCAAGTGATAGAAATAGATACCGTAAAATTATAATTCTGCTTTATTCTTTCCGGATACTTTCTAGACGGACTATACCAAGTGATACTCTTCAGATAAACATCCAATGTTATGATATCCAAAATACGCAACCGGTAACTCAATATTTCCAATAATAGTACCAATATGGAACTGCTATCAACCCTTATAGCTAAACTACATTCCTTCTAAGATAGATTTCAGAAGATAAAAGAAAATTTTCATAAAGCCTACAATACCGTACGGAGACAGAGGTTTTCAAGTCATCTTGGGCGATAAGTCTAGTTCCCAAATAAGACTAAATAATGACCTTTAGCAACGATGGGTGCTACCTCCCCTCCACTCTATAGCATTTATACATCAGTCCAAAGAATACCACAACCAAGTTGGGTGTGTATTCTTTGATCAGACATGCCCGACACCACATAAAAGAAGTTTGAATATTCAGATGACTGGACACTTCTTTCGTTTATACTTCAGCAACCTCGAAAACATAAAGAATGACCAAAATTAGTCATTCTCTGTAAAGTTGATTTTCGTGGTCGGTATAACGTCATTTTAGGGGTTGCTGCCGCTTGCCTATAATGTATTGTCGTCTTTGTTTATTCGAGGTCTGCAAGTACTTGGAGGGGATGCGAGAAACGATCGTGCGCGAATAGTGGAGAAATCTTTTATCTTTCTTAAATAATTTATATTGTCAACTGAAACTGTCAAATTGACGTATATTTCATACCTACTGTCATTGAAGAAGAAAAATTATATGTTGCTCTACAATATTGATATTATATGCAATTATTATATAAAATAAATTTAATTAATTGTATTTTGCTTGCAGTACTGCATTTTAATAATTAATTTTAATTACTACATACAACTGATTCCCTTTTAATAACATGACCTCATCTTACTTTTTCTCCTTATAATTTTTTTTGTGCTACGGCCTTGACAATTATTGTCCATCAACAAGGACTAATATAACTGGCCAATATAATTAAAAGTGCGAAAAAAGTTGCTGAGCTATGAAACCAGGTGTCGCTTTTCCGTACTTGCACGGTCCCAATACACAAAACTAAACTGTCATAGAGCCATACCCTAACACTGTTACTAATAAACCAAGTATAAAAGTTATACTGAGAATAAATCAGGTATAGGCAAAATCACTACCAATAAACATGGAATAACTTAGATATAGGTTATACTGGGTATAAGAATTTAGTCCAAGTTTATACCGACCCACACCCTTGTTTAAATCTGGTATACGCTATGAGCTTCGCTGGTGTCGCTCCTAGCGGTTACTAATTCAACTTTTACTGGTAATTTTTAAATTTATTATTTAATTGTTATCGCTTAATATTTACAACGCAAAAAAGTAATTAAATTGTAATCGATTTTTTTAAGATTTTTCTAATCATTTTGACGTTCTATTGATAAAGTATTAATTTCTTACTTCGGATACTTTGACAATAATCGTGTAGATGGCGCTAAGATTATAATAGATTATTTATAATTAGATATTACGGAACATTAAAAAAACTTAAATTCAGTATTTAAAACGTAAGTATATTTAAGGTAAAAATATATACCACAGCTTTGACCAACTAATATTGTTTATAATTAATGTTTTTAATTTTAATTTTAAATTAATCACTTTGAAATTTATGTCAAATTTCCGGTAAACGTTTACAAACTTGTCACTACTGGCGTTCGCGAATTTGTAAATATCCCCTCTATGTACGAGCTCACAGCCTATAACCTATTTTATGATTGTCAATGTCATCAGAGGCAAAAATATATTATCTTTTGATTTGTTTTGTGAGTAATTATATAATAAAAAAATGTGTTAAACGGGTGTTGCGGCTGTCGAAGAAGTTGATAATTTAATTAACATGATAGAAAATACACGAAAAAGGAAACTTCTCAATGATAGTATAAATCCCTTTTCACAATACACTGATAAGGAATTCAGAATTAAACATCGGTTTTTAAAAGATGGTTTAAAGTTTTTAGAAAGCTTAATAGGTGATTCCCTTATTTGAATTTGATATTGCATGAAAAGTTGAGTCAAACAGTCCATATAATGCACAAAAAATTTCAAGATGATTCGTCAATTAGTTTAAATTTTATTCAATTTGTTTTCCCCTAGGAACTTTTTTGCGATGTTATTGTTCAGAAAAAATAATGATACAACAATTTTGTGGAAACTATGAAAGAAGAATACTGGTATTTTAAATGTACCTATTTAAAAAAATCAATAAAATCTCATTTTGATAATTCCGAAAACATTTCGCCTAGTTTAATTTGGTTTGTTAGTTACAAAGAAAAATCAAAATTGACATATTTGACACAATATATCGTTGTTCTATGTATTTGAGCAGAAGATTGCAACGTTGCCAAACTATTATTTCGGAATAAAGTGCGAATACTTATATCTAACTTATACCGAGTTTATTAGTAACGAATTATTTTCGTACTATATCTACCTTATACTTAGCATAACTATTCGAGATATAAGTACGGAATAACCTTAGAATACGAGTGTTTTATTAGTAACAGTGTAAATGAATAAATATCTTCCCAAAATCAAAAGATGGCAAAAATGTTAATATTGGCATCTAAAAGTGAATAATTATATTTGTTTTGTTATTACCAAAGTACCTAATTTAATATAACTTATAAACTACTAAACTACGAATGAAAACTAATTGTTACAGCTCTGCTCTATCCCATTGTAGCAACGTCAAACTTCCACATTGTGGGTGGTCAAATACTTTCTATACAGTAGCTTGTCAACAGACTTCCCACTGTTCATTCTTCTCTCCGGCTTCTGTTTGTTGCAATAATGTAGCTTTTTAAAATCAAATTTCTAATTAAGAAAATATTTAAGGATTCCCTTAACAAAAGAGATTTTGACGTTTCGGTTTCTTTTATTGTATACAAGTGTTTTATCCCTCTCAGAAATATTAGAAGATTAGTACATAAAGGAATATTGTGGGTACGTATTAGGGACTCAAACTTTATTAACAAAAGACTAAGTTTTCACTCTAATGGCATATAACATATCCCACCAGAATGAAAACAATGGGAACCTTCTCTGGTTACACCTCCGAGGCTTCTACAATTTGCAAGCCATACGGATGCTGAGACTAAGGAAGATGAGGGAATTCTACAATTTACAATTCACGTCACATCTGCTCAGCGCGGTAAAGTTCCAACGAGACTGGTTCCCTTCATACTCCACACAGAGTAAATGTAAATCAAAAATGAATAACCATTTTCAATTTCGTTGCAAAACGAAAATACAGCCGAACCATATTCCAGTCCAATCAGAGAGTGCTGCAAGCACCTCTACCGGTTTCGAAACTTATTAGTCTCTCATCAGGAGGCACATATGCTGCTCTCCCTGATCCAACCAAAACAAACCCCAGCGTGCAGTCCCGAATTGCAACGAACGAAATGGCATAGATGCCCTAGCGGCAACTGCTAGCAAAAGACTAAGTTTTCACTCTAATGGCATATAACATATCCCACCAGAATGAAAATAATGGGAACCTTCTCTGGTTACACCTCCGAGGCTTCTACAATTTGCAAGCCATACGGATGCTGAGACTAAGGAAGATGAGGGAATTCTACAATTTACAATTCACGTCACATCTGCTCAGCGCGGTTATATGCCATTAGAGTGAAAACTCAGTCTTTTGCTAGCAGTTGCCGCTAGGGCATCTATGCCATTTCGTTCGTTGCAATTCGGGACTGCACGCTGGGGTTTGTTTTGGTTGGATCAGGGAGAGCAGCATATGTGCCTCCTGATGAGAGACTAATAAGTTTCGAAACCGGTAGAGGTGCTTGCAGCACTCTCTGATTGGACTGGAATATGGTTCGGCTGTATTTTCGTTTTGCAACGAAATTGAAAATGGTTATTCATTTTTGATTTACATTTACTCTGTGTGGAGTATGAAGGGAACCAGTCTCGTTGGAACTTTAACGCGCTGAGCAGATGTGACGTGAATTGTAAATTGTAGAATTCCCTCATCTTCCTTAGTCTCAGCATCCGTATGGCTTGCAAATTGTAGAAGCCTCGGAGGTGTAACCAGAGAAGGTTCCCATTGTTTTCATTCTGGTGGGATATGTTATATGCCATTAGAGTGAAAACTTAGTCTTTTGCTAGCAGTTGCCGCTAGGGCATCTATGCCATTTCGTTCGTTGCAATTCGGGACTGCACGCTGGGGTTTGTTTTGGTTGGATCAGGGAGAGCAGCATATGTGCCTCCTGATGAGAGACTAATAAGTTTCGAAACCGGTAGAGGTGCTTGCAGCACTCTCTGATTGGACTGGAATATGGTTCGGCTGTATTTTCGTTTTGCAACGAAATTGAAAATGGTTATTCATTTTTTTTATTAACAAAAGTTTGCAGTAGGTACGCGGAAAAAATTGGATCTATTGAAAAATTCTATTATATTATTTGATTTACGAAAAAAAAAAATAGTATATTGTACAACAAGTGAGAAAAAAGACATATTTCTCACGAGCGCAGAAGTTGGTTGGCACGAGCAGAGGCACGAGGCGAGTGTGGCAAATCAAGCGAGGGAGAATTATGTTCTTTTCTCATGTGTTGTACACTGTACTTTTTCTATGAATGTGGTTTTGTCAAGAGTTCAAACTTCAAAATTAAATAATTTAGGTGCTTTTAGGTATATTATATGCATAAATTGAAATAAAATAAATATACATGTAGGTATTTAATGCTCTTAAAATTTATATACTTACGTTATTTATTTTAAATTCTAATTAACAGTTCTTATTTTCGAAAAGTTTTGAACGGTAATTCCTGGTAAGTTTTGCTTTAACACATTTTATTTTACAACCTTAATTGTGTTTGTATTGTGCATGTTACCATGACAATGGCGATCATATATAGAAAACCGTAGGAGAACCCGTGAGAAAAAATATTTCTTACTGCAATGGCCGACTTTTCCCACTGCATGAGAAATTGTTCGTTTTGAATGTATGTAAGTACCTAGTGAGAGAAGTTGAACATTGTATAGCATCCATCGAAAAAATTTATTTTTTTATCTTGATTTTTCTTACAATTAATATGAAGTCCCATTGAAAGATACGTCAATCGTATGCTGATAAATTCAAATAATGAAAAGAGGAAAGTATACAACCGGTCTCATCTAAATGACTCAAATTGTGTAGGAAACTCATCAATTGAATCCAGTAAGATTTGGTTACCGATGTTAAAAGAAGAACTACATCTTAAACGTTAGAGGTAAAAAAGACATCTAAAAGTTACTACCTAGAATGACGTCATTTCATTCTTATCCTAAAATAAGTATAAGTCTTAACTAATTCAAAAATGTTTTACACATTTAAATTAGGAATGTGCGTAGGTCAGTAGCCAATAGGTCCATATATACGTCCAATATTTCACTGGTGCCAGGACTATGCGAACCAATATGTGGATCAAAAAGAAACGTTACTCTTAATATGATACTTTTTCACTGGTACAGCCCTAATAAAAATGTACTTCTAACGAGCTGTTGGATAGGAATAGGTATAGGAACGATATACCTGTCCTGGATAAAACACGGAACCAACCTGTCAATTCTGGAAGAGCTATAAGAGTCAACAAAAGGCTATTTAAAAAAAGTAAACCGAGCATACCTAAATTCCTTCGGTCACAAAGGTAAAAGAACGGAGACAATGGAACTATTGGTAGTAGAATGTAGGATAGAAGGATGAAGATTTCCAACACGACGGTCAGACCAAATGAAGACTCTGGTGGGAAAATCCCCTCATGAAGTCATGCATGTGGGGCTGGATCGCAGCCAATGCAGACAGCAAGCAATAGTGACACAGAAGAAGGATAGGGACGCTAAGAAAAAACACGTCACAGCTTCCAGGAGATATGAAAAGACCTGAAAAGTTTATAATGTTCGGAGATGGTATCATACATTTATGTATAATATAGAACATCAAAACAAGAGTTGGAACAAATTCGAAGTACTTCTTATATTGCTCAAGATAGAGGTCGATGGAAGGAATTGGAGACACCTATATCCAAAAAATGGACCATAGAAGGCTAAGAAGAAAAAGAAAAATTATAATATGTATTAAAACTTTATGATAGACATACAGTTTGTCTAATATACTTACCGTTTCACGTCATTATCTACGTCAGAGATTTAAGTTGACATAGTTGCCAAAGTATAAAAAAATCCTGAATCCATTTTAAATCAAATAGATCATATATAATTATTGCAAACGTGGATTATACAATAAAACAAATTAATATTCAATGTAAACAAATAAAAACATTAGAAATAGAAATTAAGAATTAAGTTATAATCTTAGGTTAAGGGCCGGTTGTTCGAACGCTAATCAACATTGATCACTATCAAATACTTAATTACTGTCACAACTGTCAATGTCAACTTTGGTTGGGTTGCCGAAAACATAATTATTGATGACAATTATGAAATTAGTTAATCAATTATGTTAATAATTGTTATGTTAATTGACTAACTAATCTCATAATTATAATTAACTATGTTTTTAGCAACCCAACCAAAGTTGACAGTGACAGTTGTGACAGTAATTAAATATTGATAGTGATCAATGTTGATTAGCGTTCGAAAAACCGGCCCTAAAGTAAATAATAAAAACAATAAATATATTAAAACACATACTTATAGTAAAGAATAAAAACAAATCTGAAGTGTCAATATTGCAACTGTCAAATAAATGTTAGCAATTTATGCCAAAATGTCACCTTCGGTCGATTACAGTCAGTTATGTTGCTAGGATATCAGGTGCCCGCCTGCAAAACTAGCATATGCGCCCTTCGGTTTTTTAAAATTAGTATTTTGTGTAACACCAGCAGAAAAAAAGCTCATTATGGCGCCCCCAAAATAACGGCGGCCGCCTGCACTTCATCCCTTTCAGGCCCGTTATCGCCGGCCCTTTTTACAATTACAGTGTGTTCCGAACAAATGTGCTCCATAAAAACACTTTAGCGTTTTATTAATTAAATCCATTTACTTATACAAATTAAATGAAACATATTATTTCCACCTACCTCTACCGAAAGTATACTTTTCCGGACCTGATTGTAGGGAGCAAAGTTGTACTTTTCCTCCCTAGGGAGGAAAATATTTTTCCTCCCTAGGGATGAAAAGTAAAAGTGACGTCATGGTATTTCATTCATGAAATATAACTTATTGACGCCCTGTACAATATCTATTTTCTATTACGTAAGTATCTATACATTTTAACGTTTATTTCTAAAACACCCTGTATTTTGCAGAATGGTAAAAAACAGTAAATTGTTATTCTGATTTAACAATGTTTACATTAATAATTTGACTTATATTTGACAGTTGACAGTTATATTGTACCTACTTATTATTTTTAGTTCTAATAAATTATGTTGGTTAGTTACATAAATAAAGTAAAAATGAAAAAATGACTTGTTATTTGAGGAAGGTGGAAAAACCATATGTATACCATGGGAATAAAGCGCCTTTTCCTCCCTTGAATGATTACTGCCCTCCTCTACGCGTCGGGCAGTAAACTTCATTCTCGGGAGGGAAAGTAGCACTTTCCTCCCTTGTTATACAAATAGCTATTGTGTATTTATTTAAGTTAATATTATTAGATACCTTCAAATATTATTACTACGCGTATAGGTATAATAAAATATGTCTAGTGGCTGTATTTCCAAGGTACTCGGTAAAATGATTCTAAAAAAGAACACACCTACCGCCTAAATATTTCGTGTTGGTATTAGTGATGTAACGAATATTCGTATTCGCATTCGCATTCGCGAATATTCGCATGTTTTTGCATATTCGCATTCGCATCCGCATTCGCGAAATTTGTGCGAATGTTTTGCGAATATGAAAACCAGAAAAAAAAATAATTTTTAGATAATATTAGGTTAATAAAATCAAAATCTATTCACTTCTCATCTTTTTTTATTAAGAAAAGGTAACTTAACCTCAAACATGCAGCTACTCTCAAATGGAAATATGCATTACACAACAGCAGACAAAGATACGGAAGGTGGAATGAACTCACTGGAGATCTTGGGATTACAAAAGAGGAAGGGGCAAACCACAGACGAGATGGTCGAATGACCTACAAAGATACGTAGGGACCAGATCAATAGCATTAGCACTGAACCAAGAAGAGTGGAAAAATAAGGGGAAGGCCTACGTTCAACTTTGGACAAATGAAGGGCAATAGATAGATATAACTTAACCTTGTATTCTAATCACATTATCAGCCTTCACTTTTTTTTATTATTTGGTATTATGTAATAAAGCTTAGGATTCAGATTGATTTACACTAAATATCAATTAGCATAATTGATGGATTCGACCGTTACTTGATTTCATTTTATATAACAATAGATCACTGAAAACGTTTGTTTTCTATACTTCCACAAAATTTATTACAACTATGTGACTACAGCTGTTTCTGCATTTTCGGAGTGGGAAAGGCACTCTGCCGAAACAGCTGTAGTCACATAGTTGTAATAAATTTTGTGGAAGTATAGAAAACAAACGTTTTCAGTGTTTTATTGTTATATATCAATTACCTTTTCATTAAAAATTTAGGAAACATTACAAAAATAGAAACAAATTTAAAAAAAATCTGAATATTCGCATTCGCATTCGTATTCGCGAATGTTAAAAAAAAAATGATCAAGTTGTGCGTAGGTATATTATGTAGTCTGGGAAAACTTAAAGAACATTTGAAGAAGAAAAAATAAAAATTTATTAATTATAGTACCTAATATGACATGTATTACTTTTTTATTACTCCTTATTATATATAATACAGTTGAGATCGTCTTCTTCTTAATAGTGTGGTAATTTAATCCTTGATAATATTTGTTTAATTGGTCCTCTACTTTATTTTCCTGAGTTGTCGAGGTTATGACAAAAAAGTATCTCATTTTCAAATTTCATCTGCTTGTCACAATCTGAGTGGAAATATTTGGATAAGTCTCCAATATAACCTAAAAATAATAATAATTTGCATATCATTGAATATCATTTAATCAATTTAATTAAAATCATGTAATAAATAAAAGTTGAGAAACGTGAATTAACGTTCTCTCTACAGGGTGTAACAAAAGACAGGTCATAAATTAAATCACATATTCTGGGACCCAAAATAGTTCGATCGAACCTAACTAACCTTAGTATAAAATGTGCATAATATAAAAAATGGACATCTTGGATATTAAAGCACCCTATGTAACGCACAGCTGAATGTAGCTGAATTTTTATGTTTGTGCGTCACAGTGTTGCCATGCTGTTTTCTATATATTTTTTTCATAATTTCAATCAATGTTAAATGTACCTACAAGAATAATAGAATAATAACGTTTACTTCTCCGTAGTCCTGTCGCCAGGGGGGGTACAACGGCCTCCTGTATTCAGATGGACTTACCCAAGTTTTTTATGTATTTTGACCTGTAGAACACGAATTTTTTGGATAACAGTTAATCCGCATGTCGATAAGATTGTTATAAACCAAGAAGTTGAGGAATCACATAACAGAGATTTCTCGCAAAACAAAACATTTTTTTGTATTTTTTGGGCCATTCTAACCAAAAAATGTTACAAATTTTTTCGTAGGATACATAGTTTTCGAGATAAACGCGGTTGAACTTTAAAAAAATGGAAAAATTGGAATTTTTGAACCCGAATAACTTTTGATCAAAAAATAAAATAGCAATTCTGCTTACCGCATTTGAAATTTCAAGTCAAATTATATCGGTTTTAATTATTTGTATTGCTAAAAATTTATTATTTTATTGTTAAAAAAAGCTATAAACACCTAGTGCTTGAGTGATGTTTTCAATGATTTCTCATTTAAAATCGAACGAGTAGGTAGAAGAGGTAAAAGTGCAAGCGGGGCTATTTCTACGTAGCATGCATTAAAACGCATGTATTAAGCACGGGAAACACTATGTGTTTATAGCTTTTTTTAACAATCAAAAAATAAATTTTTAGCAATGCAAATATTCAAAACAGATATAACTTGACTCAAACTTTTAAAGGCGGTAAGCAGAATTGCTATTTTATTTTTTATTCAAAGGTTATTCGGGTTCAAAAATTGCAATTTTTCGATTTTTTGAAAGTTCAACTGTGTTTATCTCGAAAACTATGCATCCTACGAAGAAACTTGTAATAACATTTTTTGGTTAGAATGACCCAAAAAATACAAAAAAAATGTTTTGTTTTGCGAGAAATCGCTGTTATGTAATTCCTCAACTTCTTTGTTTATAACAATCTTATCGACATCCGGATCAACTGTTACCCAAAAAATTCGTGTTCTACGGGCCAAAATACATAAAAAAAACTTCGGTAAGTCCATCTGAATTAAGAAGGCCGTTGTGACCCCTCTGGCGACAGGACTACCGTCATTATACTAGGTAAAATGACAAATGAGGTGTCAAATGAAAGCTTATAATCCAAGGATAGTACTAAATGTGAGAAACTAGACCTAGATTGTCTGTTCCTCAAAAAATAAGCGTTATATTGAGGATTTCTAATGTTGACATTAAAAGTTGCACTATTTTTTTTTTCTATAAAACATTTTGATCTAAAACTTACCAGAAAACTTCTTTGTACTCTTTACTTTAAAATAAACGTGATTGAGAAGCTAAATTTAAAACTTCATCACAAAACTTTTGCGATTAAACTTTGCAATGCACAAATCCGCACCTTTTTCTTTGAAAAATTCATAACATTTATCCTGATAAGAATAAAAACTTGAGGCAGATACCTTTGTCTTCAGAAATGTTACAGATATATAGTGTAAAAATATCAGAAAAAAATATTAAAATGGAACAGAGTTGTAGCGAGGTAAACGCAAAAAAACGTGATTTCTTTTTTTTATTTTTAGGTTAAAATTGCGATTTTGACAATGTTCCCCCACATAAAATTCAAAATAGAATTCATTTTCGTTTTCAGCATCCTCGAAAATATAAAATATGAATAAAATTAGCCATTCATTCCTCTGTGGTCAGTATCTCGAAAACTAAGCGCTTTTTTGAGGGTGTCACGCTCGTGTATAATATCACAAAAATTGTAACGTGATAACATGAAAAAATAGAGGATACGGCAACGATGTCACAAGTAATGGTCGGATTGAACGCCAAAATCTACACAGATATATTAGGGTGCTTTAATATCCAAATGTACAAAAAAATTATGGTCCTTTGAGGGACATAACATAATTTAATAAAACATATCGAAAAACATATCGAAATTTATTAGAGTTTTTTATTGAAAATGGACACGTAGCATTCTTATGGCAGGAACATCTTAAAAAAATTAACAGTGAAATTTGTGCACCCCATAAAAATTTTATATGGGTTTTTGTTCATTTAAACCTCCCCAAACTTTTATGTACGTTACAACTAAATTATTATTGTGGTACCAATAGTTAAGCACAATATATTTAAACCTTTTTGCCCCTTTTTAGTACTTTTTCGATAAGTCAGTTTATATCGAGATATTTTGAAAATTTGTTAAATCCCATATTTCTAAATGATTAATTAAGATTATAGAAACCTGGTACAGTTCTTCGACTCTAACTTTTCCCATGCATGAAATTATTCACGAATTATTTTTTATACTAGGTATCTTTTTTACTGCTACTTTGATCTTCTTCTTGCAGATACTTTAATCTTGGCCTTGTTCTTTTCTTTCCTCCTCCTGAATTCCATTCTATTCTCGCGTCTGGCACTGCTTCATTTTCTACTCGCCAGATGTGACCTAGCCATTAGGCCGGGCCGAATTTTTTTTAAAATTTTTCTACACGGCTAGTTGCCAAAAGTTGTAACTATTATTTATATAAATCTATACCAAATTTGGGCCGGTTTAAAAAATAATTAACCGGGCCCCTTTTTTTTTGCCGAATTTTTTTTAAAATTTTTCTACACGGCTAGTTGCCAAAAGTTGTAACTATTATTTATATAAATCTATACCAAATTTGGGCCGGTTTAAAAAATAATTAACCGGGCCCCTTGGCCCTTAATTTTTTTTTGTGTCGATTTTTTTTTAAATTCTTCTACAAGGCTAGTTGCTAAAAGTTGTAACTAGTATTTATATAATTATATACCAAATTTGGGCCGGTTTAAAAAGAATTTAACCCCCCCCCCGGCCCTTAAAAAAATTTATTTTGTTAAAAAAATGTTTGGGGCCATTAAAAAAGCTTTTGTTGTCATATTCTATTGTTAAGCGAAAAAAAGAATAATAATATTGTCGACAGGAAAAAATACTTAATCTTTTAAATGCCGTTAGAAGATCTAAACTAAATTTTCAAAGATAATACAGCGCCGATCATAGACAAAAATACAATTCGGAAAAGAGACGGCAACTCCAGAATGAGAATAAAAATTTAAACAAGTTAATTGAAGGGCTATACTTTGATAAAAGAAAAGATCAAACCATGATCTTCGGAAACTCGAGACGAATTATGAAAACTGAAGACCATATAGCTTTAATTGAAGGACCCGGCACTTTATATTTTGGGTACTTAGCTCTTAGCCAGCCTCGTGTCATAGATACTGTCGAAGGAATATTAGACTACTTACAAAGCCATAATACAGTTCTAAGCAAATTAAGTGTTATGGGATGTGACGGTACAAATGCCAATACGGACTGGAAGGTGGAATCATTCGAATTATAGAAAGGCGAGTAAATAAACCATTACAGTGGAGTGTATGCCCGTTGCATGCTAATGAACTTCCCTTGCGATATTTGCTGCAAAAACTAGATGACCACACAAAAGGTCCAGCTGGTTCCTAAAAAAACAGATACGACTCTTAAAGCGTATTTTGTAGAAAATTGCGCAGTGTATGTTAAAGGATAAATACTTATTATTTACATACTGTCACTGTCACTGCCAAATCTTAAAATTTGTCAGATAACTTATTCTGTTCAACTTCAAAAATGGCGGCTTTAATATTTTATTTAGCAAAAATATATTTTATTCTAATTTATGTAAAGACTATCATTTATACTCTTTATAAAATGCAGGAATTCAAAATAATATTAAAATTTAGACCTTAATAATTATTACAATTTATGAGTTAACGTATGTAGTCAGTTGTTTGTTGTTTGTTTATTATTTGTTGTTTATTTTATTATTTGTCTGTCATAATAAATATAATGTTATGTCAGACCAATCAAATACACTGCTCAAAATCATCAAATCTTACTAAGAGTCGTATCAGTTTTTTTAGGAACCAGCTGACCCTATTCATATTCTGAGTCGATTGGATCCCTTCTTCTCAATTGCGAAAAAATGTCTGTTATTAAATTTAAACCTATAGAAGCTGTCCTGCCTCTTGTAAATAAAAATTAAATTTAGTTCAGATCAACAGTATTTGTTCAAACTATCTAAAGCAATAATTGGAGATGTTGGACTATGTTTTCAAAATTTGGCAGAGAGAAGTCCAGGGAAGATGGCACAAACACGTTGGTTCACGTCAGCTAACCACATTCTTAGAGTTTATGTAGCTACAACTGATCCTTGTGAAAGCTTAAATATTTTAGCTGAGTTTGTTATAATACAAGTATATTCTCGTATGATGTTTGAAATAAAAACACAGCCAAGATTGGAATACGGTGCCGGACATGTATGGAAATTAATGCAGGCCTCGAGAGATTTTCCCAATAATGTCTCATCAATTAATTATGAATAAAGTTATTCAAGACAATGCTTAATTTGCGGGCCCAGGAATAATTGAAAATTGCAAGTTAACAGATTTACGTTAACGTATTAGAGAGGTTACTGTCAGAAGAATTTTATAATGTAGGAAGGCTGGTATAAAAATTGCGTTTTCATAGTATCCCAAATCCCTAAATCAATTTAGATGCAGATTACATTGATCTCATAGACTGGATGAGTAGTACTGTAACATATCCTCCTCTAATACAGCATCTGGCCGACTAGGAATTGTGGGTCATGGTGAAACAAGTTCCAAAATTTTACAATTTTCCTTGTCATACTCAAGCGGTGGAGAGGTGTGTAAAAATAATTACTGATGGGTCAATGAAAGTGTGTGGTGAAGATTCTAGAGATAGAAATAATGTTAAATATATGCATAATAGTTCAATGTAAAAACCTTTTGTGCCAAATATTGATTCAAGCAGTTCACAGCGCAAAAATAGTAAATAAATATGCATTGTTTACCACTCTCTTATATTTTTATTCCTGGGGACCGGTTAAATTTTTTTAGATCATGATGAAAAATTTTTAACCAGCTAGTAGCATCAATATTTATATTTTAGACACTAGCCCGTCCCAAAAATTAAACATCAAAAAATTCTCTTTAGGCCCCCGGGGGCCTGGTCAAAAATAATTTAATTCGGCCTATGTTTGGTACACAGTATTAGGACTACCATACACAACTTTTTTTACTAGCCCGTTTAAAATTTGTACAAAACTGTTTTTTGCTCTTTTTCCTACTAGCCATACTCTGACTATTTTTAAAAGACGGTGATTCATTTTCAGTCGTCATTCAATATTGGTCAAAATACTGTATACGTCACCTTCTTGAGTATTCTGAGTATAATTCCACATTGCTTTATTTTGGTTACGATAACTTCTTTCAGTACTTTCTTCATCTTGGTGTATGTTCGGCTTCTATATTCATAGTATGGCCACAAGTGATGCTTTTTTATATTTTGTAGACTTTGAAAAGGAATTTGATAAGTTTCAACATAAAAATGTTGTAGACTGTAGATATATTAAAATGCCAAAATTTTTAGTTACGATATGAAAACTTTAAATATATTATAATCTATATTGACATCAAAAACCAGAATTCCATGCTACTGAAATATAAAGCCATTGGAGTATAAAGAGGAATCCGCCTGGGTTGAGTGGTCCCCACTACTTTTCCATGTCTACAGTGAAGCGAGGCGATATTTCATAAGGGCTCTTAAATTCAGTAGAAGCATTATAGAAGGTATACCTATTAATGGAGAAATTTTGAATAACTTACGGTTTGCAGAAAATACAATAATAATGACAAATAATAACAATGATTTACAGAATGTAATACAAGGCCTTAACGAATGTTCTTATGAATACGGACTGAATAAGAATTTAAAGAAAACTAAAACTAAAACTACTGATTAAATCAGTACACGCAAACATCCAATTAACTATTAAAGATATTGTAATTGAAAGTGTGGAGCCTACAAATAATTGGGAATATGGATAATATTAAATGTAGAGCAAACCAAAGAAATTAAAAAACGGATTGAAATAGCACGTAAAAGCTTATTTCTTGTCGTGCTATAAGGTTAGAGCTTAGGTTAAGAATTCTTCAATGTTACGTGCTCTCTACTCCTTTTTATGACTTGGAAGCGTGGAAACAACTGCATTTAATGAGTAGGTCGAATTTCAATTTTGGTATTACAAAATCCTACGAACTTTTATGGATTCAAAGAGTGCCAGACGTGGAAGTAAATAGAAGGATGGGAAATGAGGCGGATATAATATTATGATTTCCAACCTTCGATAGAAAATGGAATTTGAAGAAAAAGAAGAAGTTTATGCTTAGAATAAAAAAAGACAACGAAAATTTGAACACCTCCAAAATAAAAAAATTATCATATCTGCAACACATTTCCAAAAATTGCTTACAAATTATGGAAAGAACAGCCAAACAAGCAGTTGCGGATGGCAACGTATTTCTTGTAGAACAATTTAAGCAATTTAAGGGCATGGTTAAATGTGGTCCGTAGGTTTATTTCGAACAACGATATTCAAACTATGAAATACCATAATGTAATGAAAAGTACAAAAAAAGAGATTGACTTTATAAATGATTAACAAACATGTTACACTGACCGACAAAAAAGTGGCCACCCTATAAATTTCCGAAAATAAAAATTCATTAGAAGATTTATGCACTGTTTCATATTGTATACTCAACATCTATCATTTATAAAACAAAAAATGGTCGTTAGGTACTGCTTGATTCCTTAGCATAAGTTATTTAATTAGAAGGCTACAACAGAAAATAGTGTAATATCGAAACGAATTATAAACATAAAAATTAAGAATTAACTTGATCAAAATTGTCTCATATCGGGTATTATGCCCTAAACATCAATAACCATTTGCATACGATTTGACAGGAAAAGAAACAAATTTTGAATAAAAACTTGAGGAATACGTTCATATTCTTCACGGAGCATATTTTGAAGTTCTGCAAGACTTTCTGGCTGGCCTGGTCGACTTCTAACCCTACGATGAAGTTGATCCCAAAGATATTCGATGATATTCACATCAGGGCTGCAGGCTGGCTATTCTAGGGTATTAATTCCTACTTCTCCCAAGTAATTTGTCATGATTCTTGCAGTATGCAGCCGTGTATTATCATGCATAAAGACGAGATTGGAGATTGGCCCCAAGAAATGGACCAAATGGAACTACTGCTTCTGCCAAAACATTCTATAAGTTCAGTTCGAGCTTCAAATTCCAGCCCTAACCGTAACAGCACCACAGCCAAACTTTCTTCTCTGGGACATACAATCTTGGGCATATCTTTCATTTCTCCGTCTCTAAACCCTCTCTCGGCCATCGCCAGACTTCAAGCATTACCGCGATTCATCAGTAAAGGGGACTCGGCTCCAATTCTGTATATCCCAGTGTTGATGTTGTCAAGCAAAAAATAATCGATTCCTACAGTGTCTGGGTTGTAATTCGGGAACAATAGCCGGCCTTCTTGCCATTAGTCCCCTTTCATTAAGGTCTCTTCTAACTGTTCTCTCACATTCACATTTCGAACCTCCTGCAGACGGTTTCTTGCACCAATTACAGTGGAATGGCGATTTCTTAAAAGTTTCATCACAATAAAACAATCATCTCTTTGCGAGGTAACTCTTCTACGACCGGAACCAGGTCGACGTGAGTATGTACCAGTCTCCATAAAGGCGGGTTGACATTACTAGTGAATAACGAACTTGGGTCACACTAAAAAACAAGCGTTATCTACGCTTCTGTGCAATACGGTTCGTGAAAAACGTTATTGTGTTTACACTGGGCACGAGAGTTTTATGTGTTAGTAGTGGACATGGCATCATCATTTGTATAAGAGGCTGCTATTATAACCTGCGAAATAATAGCTGTTATATTTCTCCAGTGCATGTTTTGCTGTAAAAATTTTAATTTCAAGCTGAGCAACATTCTTTTTATACCTTGCGTCATAATCATTCCAGAGTACAGGATCACTTTCTTACAATTCTACAAATCTACCATATAACAGGCTCCCGTTCATTCAGAATCTCATTTTTGAGGGTAAAAGCACGTGCTAAATCAAATACAAACTCTCTACAACTGTCTACTGTCTTTAGAGCATGAAATATTTAACATGTTTAATATCTATCGTGACGTGGCGTAGACCATTCGTGGGACAATCGTGCTGCACGAACATCTGTTTACATTAGACGTGTAGCACGGGCCAACTACAGTACGTCTAATTTACTTACCGTTGCACGTCATTATTTGCGTTAGAGATCTAAGTTGACATTGTTGCCCAATTACAAAAAATTCTTGAATTCATTTTAAATCAAATACATCACACAATTTTTGCAGAAGTGGATTATACAGCAAAACAAATTAATATTCAATGTAAATAAATAAAAACTTTAGAAATAGAAAACAAGAATTAAGTTATATTCTTACGTTAAAGTACATAATAAAAACAGTAAATATAATGAAACAAATACTTATAGTAAAGAATATAAACAAATATGAAGGGTCATCACTGCAACTGTCAAATAAATGTTACCAATTTATGCCAAAATATCACCTTCGTTCGATTATAGTTACAGTGTATTCCGAACAAATATGCTTCATAAAAACGCTTTATAATCCATTTATACAAATTAAATGAAACATATTATTGTGTATTTCTTTAAGTTAACATTAATAGAAATCTTTAAATATTATTTCTTCTTCTTCTGCAAGTGCCATCTCCTAATCGGAGGTTGGATATAATCATCACTATCTTTACTCTATCCACCGCTGCTCTAAAGAGTTCTATAGAACTACATCTAAACCAGTCCCTTAAATTCTTTAACCATGACACTCTCCTTCTTCCTATACTCCTTCCGCCTCTTATCTTTCCCTGTATTATCAGTCTTAGCATTTCATATCGCGGTCCCCTCATTACGTGTCCCAGATATTGTAACTTTCTTATTTTTATTGTGTTTATTATTTCGCATTCTTTACTCATTTCTCGCAGTACTTCCGTGTTCGTTTTCCTCTGTGTCCATGCTATTCTAAGCATTCTTCTGTAACACCACATTTCAAATGACTGTAGCTTATTTATGTGTTCTTGCTTTAATGTCCAGCTTTCAAGTCCATATTGTAGTATCGAGAACACGTAGCATCTCAAAGCTCTTGCTCTCAGTTCTAAACTAAGGTCTTTGTTGCAGAGAACTGTTTTCATTTTTACAAACGCATTTCTTGCTATTTCTATCCTGGTCCCTATTTCTGTTGTTTGATCATTTTTCTCTGAAATCCAGGTTCCTAGGTATTTGTATTTATCAACCCTTTCTATCGGTACATTTCCCAAATGTATGCTTGTTTGTATGTTTGTTTTCTTAGTTATTATCATGTATTTGGTCTTTTTTATATTCATTTTTAGTCCATATTCTTTACAGAAATTGTTTGTTTTGTTCAGTAGTAGTTGGAGTTGTTCAGCAGAGCTTGCTATAATCACGGTGTCATCTGCATATCTTATGTTGTTAATAGATCTTCCGTTAATTATTATTCCTTCACTTTGCGATAGCAATGCTTCTTCAAAAATGGCTTCACTATATGCATTAAAGAGTGATGGAGACATAATACATCCCTGCCGAACTCCTCTCCTTATTTCAATTTCTGGACTGGGTTCGTTATCTATTACAATTTGTGCTCTTTGATTCCAGTAAAGGTTTGTTATTATTCGTAAGTCCCTTTTGTCTATGTTTTTTGTCTTTAGAATTTGGACTAATTTTTCATGTCTTACTTTGTCAAAAGCCTTCTCAAAATCAACGTAACAAACATGCACATCCACATTCATGTCCATGCATCTTTGAGCTAACACATTAAAAGCAAATAACGCCTCTCTGGTTCCTAGTCCGTTTCTGAACCCAAACTGACTATCATCTATTCCTTCTTCTAGTTTTTTGTTTATACGACCATGTATTATTTTCAAGAATAATTTGAGAATGTGACTTATTAATGATATTGTTCTGTATTCACTGCAATCTTTCGCGTTTGTATTTTTAGGGATAGCACAAAAGGTTCAGAGTAACCATTGTTTTGGTATGTTTCCTGTTATGTACACTGTGTTAAACAAGTCTACGATAATGTCTAAGGTTTCATCATTTATACATTTTAAGCTTTCTACTGGGATTTGGTCTGGACCTACTGCTTTACCATTTTTGCTGTTTTTTAATGCCGATTTAATTTCTTCTTTTAATATCTTCAAAACCGTATCATCTTCTACTTCGACTTCCATCTGCTCTGTTCTATTGTCTTTGAACAATTCATTTATGTATTCTGTCCATCTCTTTAATTTTTCGTTAGTACTCAACACAAGTTTCCCATCTATATCTTTTAGTATTCCCGGTTTTCTTTTTCTGTTGATCTGCGTTAATTCCTTAATTTTTTTATGTGTGTTAAAATTATCATGTTTTTTCTGGTGTTCTTCTATTTCTGCGCATTGTTCTTTTAACCACTGTTCTTTAGCCTGTTTAATTTTGGATTTTATTTGTTTATCCACATTTTTGTACATCTGATTATCTTTGTTTTTATGCTGACGTCTTTCTTCCATTAAATCTAAGATTTCCTCCGTCATCCATTGTTTCTTTTTGTATCTGGTTGGTGTAAGAATTTCTTTTTGACATTTATCTATTTCTGTCTGTATTAATAACCATTTTGTCTCTGTTTCAGTATTTTGCTGGATTTGTTCTTTAACATTCATTAAACGGTTATTAATTTCATCTGTCAGGCGTTGTTTTATGAGTGGGTTTCTTAGTTTACTTGTATCGATTTTTACATCTGTTGTTCTGCGTTTTATTATTTTCATTTTGAGCCTAATTTTGGTCACTACTGGGTTGTGATCTGATCCTATGTCGGCACCTGGATAGGTTTTTGAAGATATAATTGCGTTCTTATATAATTTCTACGCGTATATAATAAAATATGCCTAGTGGCTGTAACGCCAGTGTACTCGGCAAAGTGATTCTAAAAAAGAACACACCTACCGCCTAAATATTTCGTGTTGGTATCATGTGACGTCTCGGGCTATGACGCGGATGACGTGCAACGGTAAGTAAATTAGATGGAGTATACGTAAGTGTGAGCCACGTTCGTTATTCACTAGTAATATCAACCCGCCTTAAAGCGATGAAAAGCTCTCCGTACTGTAGTTCTCGGAATACCTAAAGTTTCGGATACATAAACTTGACTTCTCTCGTCTTGTAGCAATGTAGCAATAATTCGAGCTATATCTACTGTAGATAACACCATATCTTGATTATTCACATCTATTTAATCGAAATCCACGTTTGAAAAGCAACGTTCGTTATTCACTAGTAATATCAACCCGCCTTAAAGCGATGAAAAGCTCTACGTACTGTAGTTCTCGGAATACCTAAAGTTTCGGATACATAAACTTGACTTCTCTCGTCTTGTAGCAATGTAGCAATAATTCGAGCTATATCTACTGTAGATAACACCATATCTTAATTATTCACACCTATTTAATCGAAATCCACGTTTGAAAAGCTAAATTACTGTTCAGTTTCATGTTTTCAACTCAGAAAATTAACAGCGACTACAGAAAACAACAACATAAACGTCAAAACTATCACAAATTGTCAAAATCAAGCATACATGATCGCAATAAATATTTAAATTGAGACGCAATATGAAACAGTGCCAAAATCTTCCAAAGAATTTTTATTTTCGGAAATTTATAGGGTGGCCACTTTTTTGCCGGTCAGTGTAAAATAAAAACTATGATAGCCTGGCTTAAATTTAATAGAAAAGTCTTACTATATTAGCTACTTACCTTCTGAAAAAATATCACCCCCGTGAATAATTAATTTCATATTTTTTCCAATAATCCAATGCATATCTTGAAGACAATCAACGAAGAATCGTTTCTCCAAGATAATGTTATAACATTGTAGTTTTCCATTTTCAACATTATTAATATATACAAATGGTTCATTTTTGCCACCTGTTCCTAGGTTAGGTGTCCAGATTGTTGCATATCCTTGAAAAATATTCTTTGTATCCTGTCTTTTACAGAAATCAGTTGGTATGTCTTCGTCAAATACAGCTACAGTTATATTTTTGACGTCCATGGTGTAATGGTTGTAAAAATAACATAATGGTGTTGCACTACTGTAAACATAAAAAATTTGCAATACACATTGAAACAATAATATTGTCACTATTTTTGCCATTTTGTCACAGTTATGCATCAACCAACTGATTCTAAATTAAAATTAAATAGGGATAACAAGAGAGTATCTGTTTTAATAAAACATAAATATGTATTTATTTGAGAAGCAGGTCTGGCTTCTTTCGTTACGAGATGTTCCTAGAAAAATATCTACAATATAATTTAGATTAGAATATACAAGTAGGTATTGAATTAAATTAAATCGATATGGTGCTTCTCACAGCCTTTTTTCAGTGAGTCATTAATTATGACGCAATATATAATGTATTGGATGTATCGATAATTATTTTATGTAATTATTTACGGATCTGATAGATGCCAGGATCGTACTTAGCTACAGGTGAAAAGCTTGGAAAGTAATACTTTTATTGCACGGTGGATTATTAGAGATATAATAGTAGATTTTGATTTTTAGACTATACTATATTACCACATATTTTTTGTAATGGGGGAATTCCCTATATATTAATAAAAATAAAAAGTAAACAATTAGTCTAAGAGCTAGTGAACCCTCCGACTAACGGTCGTCCTGTAAGGCTAGAAATTTTTCTAGTGATAATTCATAGCACACCAAGGCTAAAAACCATGACCTTTCAGGCCTCAGCGGTGCACGTGTATCTACCAGGTGAATCGAAAAGTGCAAATTTAGGGGGTAAAATAAACTTTCTCCTGTAAGGTTTAAATTCAGGTATGTGTTTGAGTAAGTCATTTAGAAGAAATGTGTACAATGACAGGCGATTCTGAAGAGCAAAAGACCTTGCCAGGCGAGGGGAAAGATTAGGGGTTTTTCCTAAAATTATTCTTTTTGCATCGAACAATTTTTTTTAGGTTTTTGAATCATTCCAAACAGAAAACGTCCTTAGTGATTTTTCTCTTAAGTTAATAGTTTTTGTTATATAAGCGATTGAAAATTTTGAAAATTGAGAAATCGGCCATTTTTAACCCTAAGGCTACGGCTCCACGGGCGAGAAATTGACGCTAGCAGTAGCAGTAAAATGAACTTAAGGTTCCGCGGAACGGAATAGCAATAGCCGAACTGTACCGACTACAGGACTTGTGCGTAGTCGGTTCAGTTCGGCTATTCCCATTCCGTTCCGCGGAACCTTAAGTTCATTTTACTGCTACTGCTAGCGTCAATTTCTCGCCCGTGGAGCCGTAGCCTTAATCGGACATTTATCTAAAAATTTCAATGTTGCCAAGGTACGTAGATTTTCTTTAAACATTGATTGATGAAATCCCGAAGAGTTTTTTGCAATAAAATATCGAAAACCTTTTGTTTTTTTAATTGCTAATCAAGCGGGCGCGGCACTGTAGTATAAGTGAGGACGTTTGAGTTTGCATAAATTCGTTATCTCGAGAATGGGCAAATTTCAAGAGAAATCCTCAGAGAGGTCGATTTTTATTTTTGAATTAGGACTTTTTGGCATATATATAATACCTACTAGTGACGTCATCCATCTGGGCGCGATGACGAAATCGATGATTTTTTTAAATAAGAGTAGGGGTTGCGTGATAGCTCATTTGAAAGGTTATTTAATTCTATATTCAGTATTATAAACATTAACATAATTATGTATACAGGGTATACAAAAAAAACTTTCTTCTATTTGTCAAATTTTATCAAAGTTAATTTAATTAAAAAAAAATTTTGTACACCCTGTATAAATAATTATGTTAATGTTTATATTAGTGAATAGAGAATTAGTAGCCTTTCAAATGAGCTATCACACAACCCCTACTCTCATTTAAAAAAATTATCGATTACGTCATCACGCTCAGATGGATGACGTCACTAGTATTATATATATATATATATATATATATATATATATATATATATATATGCCAAAAAGTCCTAATTCAAAAATAAAAATCGACCTGTCTGAGGATTTCTCTTGAAATTTGCCCATTCTCGAGATAATGAATTTATGCAAACTCAAACGTCCTCACTTATACTACAGTGTCGCGCCCTCTTGATTAGCAATTAAAAAACAAAGGCGTTTCCGATATTGTATTGCAAAAAACTCTTTGGGGTTTCATCAATCAATGTTTAAATAATATCTACCTACCATGGCAACTTTGAAATTTTTAGATAAATTTCCGATTTAGGGTTAAAAATGGGCGATTTCGCAATTTTTTAAATTTTCAGTCGCTTATATAACAAAAACTATTAACTTAAGAGAAAAATCACTAAAGACCTTTTCTGTTTGGAATGATTCAAAAAAGCTAAAAAAAACTTTGTTCGATGCAAAAAGAATAATTTTAGGAAAAACCCCTAATCTTTCCCCTCGCCTGGCAAGGTCATATGCTCTTCAGAATTGCCTGTCATTGTACACATTTCTTCTAAATAACTTACTCAAACACATACTTAAATTTAAACCTTACAGGAGAAAGTTTATTTTACCCCCTAAATTTGCACTTTTTGATTCACCTTGTAGATACAGGTGCACCGCTGATGCCTGCCAGGTCATGGTTTCTAGCCTTGTTGTGCTATGAATTATCACTAGAAAAATTTCTAGCCTTACAAGACGACCGTTAGTCGGAGGGTTCACTAGCTCTTAGACTAAATATTGTTTATTAAATTTATAAACATTGAGACATTTAAAAATGACAACAAAACAATCCATTTATTGTTTTTTATCTTCTTCTTTGGTGACTCTAAATAATTCGTTGTTATTACATCCAAACCATTTCCTAAGGTTTTTCAGCCATGAATTACCTCTCCTTGCTATGGAACTTTTTCCCTAGATTTTTCCTTGCATACTAACCTGAAGTATTAGTATCATCATCACATGTCCCATATATCTCAGTTTTCTTCTCTTAATTGTTAGAAGTACTTCTCTGTCCTTATGCACACATACGTCTCAATACCTCTAAGTTGCCTATTCTATCTACCGCGCTTCCCTCCCGTAGTACTTATAATAAGGATAGCACATAGCACATAGCACCTCAGCAGTCGTATATTTACCCTTAGGTTTAACGACAGGTTAACTTTAATTTTCGACAGCTCTTCATTCCGGTAATTGTGCTTTTGGCCTGTTCGACTCTGATTCTGAGAGAGCTGTAATTGTTTCCATTAATAATTGTACCTGGGTATTTGAGTTCTCTTACTCTTTTAATGGGCTATAGTCAAATTTATCAATCTTTATTATAAGTATAAACAATGATATTACTTAATACAACTCTGGCAATTCATAGTTTTTATAAAAACATATCATATAATTACCAATTAGCTCTCCTACGTATTGAAAATTACTTTAATTGAAATTTATTCTAATTGTGAAACATTTAACGTAATATCGGCATAAAAAATGCTGTACTAGTGCAACATAATTCTTATTTTGCGGACTATGTGATAACCTTTAACAAATAAGTTCATTTTATATTGCATCGTTGATATTAAGTTATCGAAGAAATTGCATTTAAACATTTTCACAGTTTCATAAATGTTTTCTGCAACAAGTATCAAACTAATTAAACAAATCATAAAAAGAAACAAAATTACTTATAAAACTGTGACTATTTTCCTTCATTGATAATTTTAAATAATTATCTCTTTTATCCTGATAGACCTATCAATTTCTGTGCTTAGTGATCCACTCCACCTCCTTCGTAGAACAATTCTCATCATTCTTCCTTCTACATTATATTTGTTTAATTTCCACTGTTTTTTATTGTCGTGTTTATAATATCTTGCATGTACTTTTTATGCTTTCGTTTTTCTGAAATGGAAATGGAATAAAACTGCTTCTATCTTCCATAATTATAGACACAAATTGCTGTAATTCATTAGAGCTTGATGTGTTATGTGCTAAAAAGCATTAGTCCTGAATTTTCTCTCTAAAAGCCTGTCTTCATCTTCTTTCACATTACGACGTAAGGTGTTTCGTTTTCTTTGGGAATTCATCGAAGACAGACTGAGAGAAAAAAACATCAGCATGTAAGAAATCTTCGCACTTGTCTAGATCACTCTCGCTAAGCAATAATTTACTTGACAAAAAATTTAGAAAGAAAAACAGACAAAAATGATTTTTAGCGCATAATATGCCACCGTCTATAGAAATTTGCTACTGATATAGAGGCATTTTCCAAATAACACAAGTCTGCAACCAGAGAAACCATTTAAATAGTTTCAAGTAAATATTATGTAGTTCTTATATAATTTGATGTCCTGAAAACCAACATGATATCAGAAACAGAAAATATCTTGGACGGAGATTTTGCACTTATTGTTATAAAACACATCGAATAAAATATTTTGTGGCTCGGTATTGACACGAGGTATCACGTATCTTGAAAAAGACCTCCATTTCTATAAACTTAAAGAAAAATGTATATAACACATGCATATAACCAGTTTTTATCTACAAGAAACAATATTAGAAACACCAAAGTAAGTCGTAAAACGATGATCAGGGATACCATGGAAGAAATTACAAAAACGAAATGGTGCTGAACCGGTCACATAGGCCGGTATGATGATGACAGGTGAACACGGAGAATCCTAGAATGGAGACGAAGAAGGACGACAAGAAATATGGGAATACCTTAAAAGAGATGGAAGGATAACATAAGAGCTTTTTCTTCTTCTTGTGCCACTCCTATCGGAGATTGGAAATCATCAAGGCTACCCTGACTTTGTTTACAGCTGACCTAAAAAGTTCATTAGTGGTGCAGCCAAACCACTCTCTCAAATTCCGCATCCACGACATTCTTCTACGGCCTGGATTCCGTTTTCCTTCTATTTTTCCTTGCATTATATTTTGAAGTAATGCGTATTTATGACCTCTCTTCAGGTGACCCAAATACTCGAGTTTTTTTCGTTTTATCGTTAATAAAATTTCTGGATCTCTTCCTATCCTTCGTATTACTTCAAGATTTGTGATTCTTTCAACCCAACTTATCTTCAGCATTCGACGGTAGCACCACATCTCGAAACTTTCAATATTTTTTATGTTGTTCTGTTTGAGAGTCCAGGCCTCTACACCGTATAATAGCGTGTTGAATACGTAGCCACTTAGCATTCTTAATCGTAGAGGGATGCTTATATCTCTGTTGCAGAAGAATTTTCTCGTCTTTATGAAGGTGGCCCTGGCAATTTCGATACGTCTTTTTATTTCATTGTTTTGGTCTCCAGTTTCGTTTATTAAAGTTCCCAAGTATTTATAACTTGATACTTTTTCAATTTGAATGCCGTTTATACTAATATGTGCTGGTTGTGTCATGATTTTACTGAAGACCATATACTTGGTTTTTTTGATATTAATGTTTATGCCATAATTGTTGCAAGCAATATTTATGTTTGTAAGTAATCGTTGTAATTCTTCTACTGTTCTTGCAACTAGTACAGTGTCGTCTGCGTATCGAATATTATTTACATACATAACAGCACTGATAAGAGCACTGATTGGTAAACAGTGTATTAGATTGGCGCTAGACGTTTATCAAGTTAGCAGAACAAAGTCAGCAGAACACAGTTATCCTTATACCATAATTAAGTGGAAATTAAATGCCAATTTAATGTTCCAAGAAAAAATTCATTGCTCTTTTCTTTCAAAAGTTATCGCATGTTCTGCTAACTTGATAATCAAGGTAGCAGAACAGTAGTTCAAAAATTGATAAATCATTTATAATTGAATGCCAAAGTATTCTCTAAATTAAATGCAAATTTAATGTTCAAAGAAAAAATGTATTGCTCGTATTCTTTAAAAGTTATGGCATGTTCTGCTAACTTGATAATCAAGCTAGCAGAACAGTAGTTCAAAAATATGATAAATCATTTAAAATTGAATGCCAAAGTATTCTCTGAATTGAATGCAAATTTAATATTCCAAGAAAAAATGTATTGCTCTTCTTCTTTAAAAGTTATCGCATGTTCTGCTAACTTATTTGTTACATGCTCGGTCCATGATATCCTCAGGATTCTTCTAGACACCCACAGTTCAAATGCTTCCAAATAATTAGCAGTCGACGCGTTAAGTGTCCATGCTTCTATCCCGTAAAGCAGAGTCAAGAAAATATAACACCTTGCCAGTCTAACCAGCCTATATACAGGGTGTCCAGAAACTCTCCCGACAAACGAAGACTGGATATTCTTCAGATAATTGTTCTGCTAGCTTGAAATCAAGTTAGCAGAGCAATACATTTTTTCTTGGAACATTAAATTTGCATTTAATTCAGAGAATACTCTGGTATTCAATTATAAATTTTTGAACTACTGTTCTGCTAGCTGGATTATCAAGTTAGCAGAACATGCGATAACTTTTAAAGAAAAAGAGCCATAAATTTTTTCTAGGAACATTAAATTTGCATTTAATTCAGGGAATACTTTGGCATTCAATTATAAATCATTTATCAATTTTTGAACTACTGTTTTGCTAGCTTGATTATCAAGTTAGCAGAACATGCGATAACTTTTAAAAGAAAAGAGCAATAAATTTTTCCTTGGAACATTAAATTTGCATTTAATTCAGAGAATACTTTGGCATTTAATTATAAATGATTTATCAATTTTTGAACTACTGTTCTACTAGCTTGATTATCAAGTTAGCATAACATGCGATAACTTTTAAAAGAAAAGAGCAATAAATTTTTTCTTGGAACATTAAATTTGCATTTAATTTACACTTAATTATGGTATAAAAATAACTGTGTTCTGCTGACATTGTTCTGCTAACTTGATGGACGTTGGCGTTAGACGAAAAATAGTTGACGAAGAAGAGATGAGAATACTGTACGTACGTTGTCTACAAAGTTTAGTTTTGTTTCTGACTAAAATTTCTAACCACATTTGGACTAAAATTTAGTCATGTTACAGGGTAAAATGGGTGACGAAATTTAAGAAAACATAGGGACGACTGTCATTTCTGCAGGTGTGATATGAAGGGGCTCAACTTAAAATCAATTAATTCGATTTCATACCGAAATCTCCCCTCAGCTATTCGTCATTTTCCTCATGATTCACAAATACATGTACCAAAGCCCCTGCGGGGGTAGGTACCTCTCTATGATCCCGATAAAGGGTAGACTTATTTCAGGGAGGTAGCGTCCCTGCCAACGCCAGCTCCTGGTCTTTCCTCCACTCCCTACTTAGAGGAAACCAGGCCCAAACCCCAGTATTATCCTACCTAAATCCCAAATTCCTTTCCTATATCACCCTCACACTCGCGAGCCCATCTTGCCAGCGTGATTACAGCTGGAGGTCAAACAATTTTGGAGGCAGTTAAAATCTTAATGAACCAGTGTCTCTCTGGGGGTGCTATTCCAGCCTCTTGGCAAAATGCGCCGGTTCTTTTACTACACAAGATAGGAGACAAACACAAACTCGAAAATTACAGCCCAATAAGCCTGTTACCACATCCGTACAAACTAATTACCAAAATAATTACTCATGTCAAAAAAACGTCAAAAGTGAAAACCAATATTTTAAATTTCTCCGAAGAAAATATTAGTTTTTAGCGTTTTTTTTTTTTCATTAAAGTTCTACTGTAGTTCACCTACGATTCAGACGTGTTTATCGGCAAGAGTAAAACCAAATTAAACAATATTCGATTAAAATTGTGTCTTAAAATAGTTGTTCAAATTTGGTGGTATATAAGGAAGTTTGGATAGAGTGTTCAAAACCAATTAAATGGACCTGCAAGTCGGGGGGAAACCCCCTGACCCTGTGCCCCCAGATATACCTCAAAAAAAGATAAGTTTAATTAAAGATGTAAGTATGGATATTTATCCAGTCGGACAGGTGACAACCTTTAATAAAAATAACATTTGTAATGAAAATAATCCGGTAAGTACTGATAATAATTTATTAATTAATCAAAATTCGTCAACAAATGATAAAATCGACAATATTATGTCAAAAGAAAGAGAGGAATTTGTGTATGTAAGTACTGATTTAGGGCCATACCATATTTATGTTGAAAATAATACAGCTGAATTCAAAGGCAAATTAAATGCTCTCAAAATTGGAGATATAATTCTCTCTAACTTCCCGCAAATAGATAACAAAATTATTAGTATTGATTCTATATGTCGGAATAGGATTAGAATCAAGTTAAAAGATTATAAATCAGCGAATTTTCTAATAACTCATAAAAACGATAACATTTTTGTTAAAAATAACTTTGTATTGTACATTCCAAAATTTATTCTCCATAGACAGGGCGTCCTTAGAGATATTGAACAAGACTTTTCGGATGAGTATATAAAAGGTAAAATAAAACCATTTGATCAACATTGCAATTTTGAATTTTCTAACGTCAAAAGAATAAACCGTAAAGTAGAAAAAATTACAGATGAAGGTAAGTCAATAGAATATGTTGCTACTAAGTCTTGCATTGTTACTTTTAAATCCCAAATTTTGCCAAAATATATTTCTATTAATAAGGTTATAAAGGAAGTAGAACCCTACAAACAAAAGGTACTATTATGTTATAACTGCCTCCGTTTCGGCCACCTAGGTAGTCAGTGTAGAAGTAGACCGAGATGTAGTAAATGTCAGGAATCCCACACCACAAAAGATTGTACTAGTACTGACTACCTACCACGTTGCTTTAGCTGTCAAGGAAATCACCTTACAACTAATTTATCTTCTTGTCCAGAATTTAAAAGGCAAAAAATTGTGAAGGAAACCATGAGCTCTTCCAATGTTAATTTCTTTGATGCAAATAAACAGGTCCCAAAAAATACATACGCCAACATAGTCGCTCTTAATACCTCTGCCATGGAAAATAGTGTAATTTCCTCGACAAATTATCCCCAACGGATTCAATCTGGACTTACCCCATCTAGCATAATACAGTCTCGTTCTTCTCAACCACAATTCTCGCAGACCCAGAATTTACAACCCAAATCGTATAAAAATAATTTTACTAATTACATGTTTTCTTCTCCTACATCTTCAAGCCCAAACAAAAGGCACAGGCCAATTAGCCCTAATCCCATTGAAATTTCAAGACAAGAAATTCTTTCTCAACCAAACTCATCTTTTGTCTCGGGAGGAATTTTTAATAGTCAACATTATTTAAAAAACTCAGTTGGAGTAAAATCACAATCAGAGGAATTAAATTCAACAATAAGTTTAGTTTTAGAAGTAGTTCTCAATATTATAAATAATATAAAACAAACAAACAATTTTAATGTATCAGAGTCAGAAATAGTTCAATTAATTAGTAATCATGTAAACCAACCCTTGTCTTCAAATTCGCAGACATCACAAATATGAATATGCTGCAATGGAATTGTCGTTCAGCAGTAGCTAATAAAGTAAATTTAGAATATCTGCTATATCAAAATCAAATTTCCATAGCATTACTCTCAGAAACCTGGTTTAAATCAAAATACTATTATAATTTTAAAGGTTATAATTGCTTTAGATCAGATCGTGCAGACGGGTATGGTGGAACTGCCATTTTATTAAAATCAAACATAAGATGTGAAGAAATAAATCTTAAAAATAGACATCCTTTCACTCATAAATGTATTTCAGTTCAAATTTTTCGAAACAAAAATCCTATTACTATTGTCTCAGTATACATTGAACCAAAAACCCAGATATCTGAAAGACAATGGTTGGAATTCTTTACAGATATTCCTAAGCCTTTTATTATTGGTGGCGATTTTAATGCCCACAGTATCGCATGGGGCTGTGAAATTGAAGACAATTATGGTAAAAAACTTTTAGAAAGTATTGATCATTGTAATTTGATATGTCTGAATGATGGGTCGCCCACATTAGCAACTAGTAACAGTCCATCTGCTATTGACTTAACATTTTGTACTCAAGATCTTTCAAATTTTTTAACGTGGAGTGTCTTACAAGATCCTCATGGATCCAATCATCTTCCGATTATCATAAACATGGAAACAGATAATACAACTTCATCTCCAACTGAAAACTTTCATAAGATCTGGAATCTTAACAAGGCCGATTGGGACTTATACACCTCTGTACTAGAAGCTGAAAATTCTCCCGGTAATTATCAACAGTTAATAGCAAACATCAATAAAGCAGCCAATTTAGCAATACCGAAGTTTTCATCTAACGTCATACATAAGAGACAAATCTCAAACCAATGGTGGTGCGAAAGTTGTAAAACTGCTGCTGATAACCGTAAAATTGCATACGGAAAATATAAACAAAACCCTACAAGGAATAATTTATTTGAATTTAAGAGACTTGATGCTGTCGCAAAAAAACTCTTCAAGCAAAAGAAAAAACAGAATTGGATAGAGTACTGCGAAAGCCTTAACTCCAAAACAAAAATCAGTGAAGTATGGAAGAAAGTAAACGCCTTTAAAAACCGCAAACAGTCCAACAAGTTTCCAATAAATCCAAATTCAAGCTGGCTAGATGAATTTCATAATAAAATATCTCCTCAGTGGGTACCTTCCCAATATTTTCCAGAATACAGCGAAACAGTTTCAAGGGATAAGTTTGGCTTAGAACAACCATTTAAATTGTGGGAGTTAGATCGAGTACTTAGTCAACAAAATAGCAGTGCTCCAGGTAAAGACAATATTTCATATTCCATGATATACCATATACCACTTCAATATAAAATATCATTATTACATATTTTTAATGAAATTTGGAATGACACGTCACAAATTCCAGAGAGTTGGAAGGAATATATTCTAATACCTATTAAAAAACCTGGAAAACCAGAAAATTCTTATAGTTCATATAGACCAATATCCCTAGCTTCTTGCTTCCTAAAGACGTTAGAAAGATTAATAAAAAATAGAATTGAACACTGGTTAGAGCAAGAAGATATTTTCCCAAAATCTCAATATGGATTTCGAAAATCAAAATCAACTCAAGATGCGATAACTTCCTTAGTCTCATCTATACTAATAAACTTTACTGATAATGCGTATACTATGGCTGCTTTTCTAGATGTCTCTTCTGCATTCGATACCGTTAATTTGGACATTATGTATAAAAAACTAGTAGACATTGGTTTTCCCATCAACTTAGCTAGTAGTCCTGTCGCCAGGGGGGTACAACGGCCTCGTTAATTCAGATGGACTTACCCAAGTTTTTTTTATGTATTTTGACCCGTAGAACACGAATTTTTTGGGTAACAGTTGATCCGGATGTCGATAAGATTGTTATAGACCAAGAACTTGAGGAATCAAATAACAGCGATTTTTGGCAAAACAAAACAATATTTTGTATTTTTTGGGTCATTTTAAGCAAAAAATATTTCTACAAGTTTTTTAGTAGGATGCACAGTTTTCGAGATAAACGCGGTTGAACTTTCAAAAAATCGAAAAACTGCAATTTTTAAACCCGAATAACTTTTGATTAAAAAATAAAATAGCAATTCTGCTTAGCGCCTTTGAAAGTTCAAGTCAAATTATGTCGGTTTTGATTATTTGCATTGCTAAAAATTTATTGTGTTATTGTTAAACAAAGCTACAAACAACTAGTGCGTGAGTGATGTTTCTATGATTTCTCATTTAAAATCGAACGAGTAGGTAGAATAGGTACTAGTGCAATCAAGACTATTTCTACGTTACATGCGTTAAAACACATGTAAAAGCACGGGAAACCCTACGTGTTTATAGCTTTGTTAAACAATAAAAAAATAAATTTTTACCAATGGAAATAATCAAAACCGACATAATTTGACTTAAACTTTTAAATGCGGTAAGCAGACTTGCTATTTTATTTTTTAATCAAAAGTTATTCGGGTTCAAAAATTGCAATTTTTCGATTTTTTTAAAGTTCAACCGCGTTTATCTCGAAAACTGTGCATCCTACGAAAAAACTTGTAGAAATATTTTTTACTTAAAATGGCCCAAAAAATACAAAATAGTGTTTTGTTTTGCCAAAAATCGCTGTTATTTGATTCCTCAAGTTCTTGGTCTATAACAATCTTATCGACATCCGGATCAACTGTTACCCAAAAAATTCGTGTTCTACGGGTCAAAATACATAAAAAAAACTTGAGTAAGTCCATCTGAATTAACGAGGCCGTTGTACCCCCCCTGGCGACAGGACTATAGATTTCTGAGGACACTGTACACTAATAGATGGACGGTTTTAAAAATCAACAATTCCATCTCCACTCCACGTCTTACAAATATAGGACTACCACAGGGTAGCATATTAAATCCAATGTTATATATTTTATATAATATTGATTTAGAAAATTGTATTAATAGCACAACAAAGATTATTCAATATGCTGATGATGTAGTAGTTTACACATCCCACAAATCATTGGATATATGTAAAAATAATTTTAATGTCTCAATTAAGGCTGTTCTTAATCACTATCAAAATATTGGTTTAGCAATATCAGAATCTAAAACAGAAATTTGCATTTTCTCCAGAAATCGTCAAATTCCACAAGGTCATTTGGCAGTAGGTCAAATTCAATATCCTATTAAAAATTGTATAAAATATCTCGGTACTTATTTGGATAGAAAACTTCTATGGAAGGATCACATGCATCATATCATAAAAAAGTCTGAAAATGCAATGAATATTCTACGAGCCTTTTGTAGAACTAATTGGGGTGCCGATCCAAATATAGCACTTTTATTTTACCGTACTATGATTCGTCCTATTTTCGATTACAGTTGTCATCTGTATGGAACTGCTGCAAACACACATTTGAATAAATTAGAAATACAAAAAAATAAATGTCTTCGACTTTGTCTTGGAT
Organism: Diabrotica virgifera virgifera; assembly: GCF_917563875.1. NCBI lineage: Eukaryota > Metazoa > Arthropoda > Insecta > Coleoptera > Chrysomelidae > Diabrotica > Diabrotica virgifera. The sequence goes on along the minus strand of NC_065447.1, from coordinate 85,483,962 downwards.
ATTTGAAGTCTACACCCGTTAATATAATGGAAGTTGAGGCGATAGAACCACCCCTTGAATTTCGACGACAGTTTTTAAGTGATAAATTTATTACTAGAGCTATAGGAAAAAATACAAACTATCTGCAGGATATACATAAGTTATCAATTTTAGATCTAACTCATAAATATTGGACAAAGAAAAAATGTCCCCTTCTTGTAGATAGTTACTTGAAAATATCTCAATACCGAAGTACTTTCTATACTTATGAAAATCAAGTTTCACCTATGTATTCCCATGTATTAGAAGAAATTTTCTCAAAACAAATTAATACTTTTTTATGGATATTAATTTAAATCCAGCCGTTTTTCAATCATTTATACTTCATAAATGGCCACATTATCATCAGTTTTACTATACAGATGGATCCAAAGTACAAAACAAAGTAGGATGTGCAATAATCAATATTCAAAGTGGATTTAAAAAATTATTCAAATTGCCTTGTGAATCATCGATATACACCGCTGAAATGATAGCGATACTTTTTGCTTTAAGACACATATTTAGTAACGAACCCTATAGCTGCATAATATTTACAGACAGTAAGAGTGTCGTTGATAGACTAACTAACGTACATAAGTACCAACAACTCAATCATATAGAACTGGAAATTATGACTCTTTATAATAAAATTGCAAATTTAGGAAAAAACATCATTATATCATGGATAAAGGGACACGCAGGCATTAGGGGTAACGAAATAGTAGACAGGCTAGCCAAATCCGCCCTAGAAATAGGCGAAGAACTTCCCATGAACTTACTACCCATTTCGGATATTGATATTATTAGTAGACGACACCAAAAGAAAATTGGCAAAGGTATTATCAAAACACGAGAACTGGTAGTAATTACAAACAAATGCGACCTGAAATTCCCATTAAAAGATGGTTTCATTCTGTATCAAATCGCCATTTCATAAGAGTTATAAATAGATTGAGATGTAATCATGCTCTTACCCCCCTTCATATGTACAGTCTGGGTCTCACAGAGTCACCTAACTGTGAGTGTGGAAAAGAAGGTAATCTACTACATATTCTCCTCGAATGTTCACATCAATCAGTAAATATAAACAAATTTTATGATAATTTTAATATATTAAAAATTCCACTTCCCGTCTACCTGAACAATTTGATTTTTTCTGAAGAGATTAATATATTAAAAACAATTTACGAACATATCAAAAATTGTAAATATAGATTGTAGCAATAAAATTTACCCTGTATTTAAGAAATTTTGTTAAAACAAAGCAGGCATGTTTGTTAAAACAAAACAAACATGTTTGTTTTGTTGTTATTTTGTTTTAAATCCTGTAGATTTAAGTAATTATTGTATATTATAATTGAAAAAAGAAAAGAACAAAAAAAAAAGAGAAAAAGAAAAGAAAAAAAAACAAAAAGAAAAAAAAATGCAATAAAAAACAAAAAAAAATAAAAAATGCAAAAAAAAACTAAGAAGATGTAAACCTCCGCGAGGATGAATCGGGTTTACGTCTTAGCGTAGTAAAAAAAAACAATTTATAAAAAATAACAATAAAAAAATTAATAAAAAAAAACAAATTAACAATATAAAAAAAATGCAAAAAAAAATACAAAAAAAAATTAAAAAATTTCCAAAAAAAAAATGAACAACCAAAACAGAGTATTATTTAGATAATAATTGTAGATAATAATGTTAGTTTGTTATGTATTTAGAGTTAGAAATACAGAAAAAATTCCTCTGATTGAAAAATCAAATTTGTTTGTTTTTAAAATAACAAAATGTCTGGCTAATTGGCTCGGCCAAGGCCATCAAATTCACTCAAAAAAAAAAAAAATAATTACTAACAGACTATCAAATAAATTCAACAGTTACTAGCCTGTTGAACAAGCGGGATTCGGCAAAGGATATAGCACCATAGAGCACATACAGACAATAAGGACACTTTTATCAAAAAGTGTAACAAATACAATGAACCTTCTCATTTGGAATTTGTGGATTACAACAACGCATTTGATTCCATAGAACTCTGGGCCGTATTAAAAGGAATGAATAACGCAAGGATTGATTGAAATATACAGGGTGTAATAAAAATACAGGTCATAAATTAAAGTACGTATTGTGGGACCAAAAATAATTCGAATGAACCTAACTTACATTACAAAAAGTTACAGCCCTTTGAAGTTACAAAATAAAAATCGATTTTCTCGAATATATTGAAAACTATTAGAGATTTTTTATTGAAAATAGGCATGTGGCATTCTTATGGCAGAAACATCTTAAAGAAAAATTATAGTGAAATTTGTGAACCCCCTAAAAATTTTATGGGGGTTTGTTTCTTTAAACCCCCCCAAACTTTTGTGTACGTGCCAATTAATTTATTATTGTGGTACCATTAGTTAAACTCAATATTTTCAAAACTTTTTTGTCTCTTAGTATTTTTTCGATAAGACAGTTTTTATGGAGATGCGGCTTCTTTTTTAATACGTTTACATACAAAATTTATGGGGGTTTTGTGCCTTTAAACCCCCCAAATGTTTGCGTACGTTCCAATTAAACTATTACTGCAGTACCATTAGTTAAACACAGTCTTTTTAAAATTTTTTGTCTCTTTGTATTTTTTAGATAAGCCCCCTTTTATCGAGATGTGGCTTCTTTTTTAATATGGTTCAAAATATACCTAAAAATGTAAATCATAAATAAATTTTCATTATTATTGTCCATAATCGTACTTAACCATAATATACAAATATGTAGTGGATTTGACAAATATTCAAAATATCTCGATAAAAACTGATTTTTCGAAAAAGTACTAAGAGGCAAAAAAGTTTTTAAAACATAGTGTTTAACTGATGGTACTATAATAATAATTAAATTGGAACGTATACAAAAGTTTGGGGGGTATAAAGGAACAAAATCCCCATAAAATTTTTGAGGGGTTTCCAAATTCCACTATAATTTTTTCTTAAGATACTACGGCCATAATAATGCTACATGTCCATTTTCAATAAAAAAGTTCTAATAGTTTTCGATATATTGGGAAAAATCGATTTTCATTTTGTCACTTCAAAGGGCTGTAACTGTTTTGTGTGCACATTTGTACTAAGGTAAGTTAGGTTCAATCGAACTATTTTTGGTCCCACAATATGTGAATAAATTTATGACCTGTATTTTTGTTACACCCTGTAGAATACTCCTCAAATACATATACATACTTACAATAATACAACTATGCAAATAAATGTATCGTAAGGTCTAACAACAAGCAAAATAAGAACGGAGAGGGGAGTTAGACACTATCTCTCCAAAATCATTTACTCTTGCATTAGAAGATGTGTTCAAGAAGTTAAATTGGGAAAAACGTAGAATTAAAATTGATGGCAGTTTTTTAAGTCATCTAAGATATGCCGATGACATGGTACTCATAAACAGGAGAACGAATCTACATGTTAATTGGGCTTAAACAAGACATGGAAGTGAGATGGAAAGTGTCGAAGGGTATATATATATATATATATATATATATATATATATATATATATATTGCATTTGCGTCCCTCGTGGCTTCCGTATAGTTTTGACTCTTCGTGACTTCCGATCAATATACATCGTGTATATTAACAAGATTAATTTCATACAGTTAGCGCTCGCTTTGGCATCCGTTATACTGGCAACAATGTACTTATGGTATCAAGTAAAATATTTAACCTTGGTTGTGTTTACGTGAGAATTTAGTTGAAGAACCCAGACAAATTCTATTTATAACTTTTGCCAACTAGGTGGTTTGCTCGGATATACGATAAGGATTTGCTGTAAATTCTTTGTTTTCGTTTTTATACTCTTAAATCAGGTTAGAAAAACTTATTATTTCTTGGGTGTAGTTATGAATAATGTATTTTCTAGACTTTAAAATTTTCTATTTATTTTGATGGAAGAAGATTATGGATTTCGGAAGATTTCGATGGAATAAGTTATAATGTAATATACCTAACAATACCACTATATACCCTTGACAAATGTTTTTTTTTGAGTTAATAATTGTTTGATGAGCCTTTCGATAGGTTAGGTTTATTCTTAAATTTTATTTTGATAAATTATCGGTGTTGTTTCTCTCTCTCTCTCTCTCTTTCTCTCTCTCTCTCTTTCTCTTTCTCCCTATCTTTCTCTCCCTGTAATACTTTCCCTTATTATGAAGTATTGGGCGCTCTTGCGTTTCTTAGCCAAAAATCAAAGATGGCTGATTCGCAGGATTAGCGCATCCTTTTCTGTTTTATCTTTCGAAATTTGCTATACAAGTATTTTCCATTGCTCTCTGTTTGACTTCTCTCCATCTCAACGCCAATTCTTACATGATCTCTTGTTACAGTTCTTCTCCAGCTATTAATATTTTGATTTTGGTTAATTCTGATATATCGCGTGTGTTCCAGATTTTCCTTAAGAGGAAACAGTAGCGATCAACAGGTAGCGAAAACGCGTTCCAAGATTGCGGCTGTAATTTTGAATATTTTTTCGAAATATTTGGCACACGTATTCGTAATATAATAAAGAATGACGGTACAGAGCCAATTTGAAAAATATATTAATATGTGGAAATTACTCGGTTATTAAATACAATATTAAAAAAACGAGCCTGTACCGCCATTAAGAAGAACAAAAAATACACTTTCTTCAAATAAACTTTTTTATCCGATGCCTAGATTTTGTGTAATTTTGGAACTACTAAAATTTTTTATTTCATTAGTAGTTCCTAAATGACACAAAATCTAGGCATTGGATAAAAAAGTTTATTTGAAGAAAGTGTATTTTTTTGTTCTTCTTAATGGCGGTACAGGCTCGTCTTTTCATATTGTATTTAATTACAGAGTAATTTCCACATATTAATATATTTTTCAAATTGGGCTCTGTACCGCCATTCGTTATTATATTACGAATACGTGTGCCAAATATCTCGAAAAAATATTCAAAATTACAGCCGTAATCTTGGAACGCGTTTTGGCTACCTGTTGATCGCTACTGTATCACCTTAATGCATTATATGATTATATAATGAGTGCATATTGTGCCTTTACTATCTTTTTTTCTACATCTGCTCTACTAGCGCCTTTTTTTCCATAATCGATCCCAGATATGTAAAGTTAGCTATCTCCTGTATTTGTCTTCCTTGTATTTTAATTTTAGTTTCTTGGTTGCTGTTTTTTTTAAGTTTGGTTTTTTTGTCTTTATCTTCAGACCCATTATCTTGGAGTATTTTGCAAGCTTGTCGATCTTCTTTTGCTTATGGCTACTATGTTCGGTTAGGGGACAAATGTCATCTGCGAACTACAAATCGTCCAACTAGTTATGCAATTTCTATCTAATACCTGTTTTATTACCACTTATTTTCTGCATGATCCAGTCCGTTATTATTATAAATATTGTCGGTGTTATTGCTCGCCAATTCTCGCATTTATTGAAATCGCCCTTTTTTGGTATCTTAATAGTTAAACCCACGTTCCATTTCTGTGGGAGCTCCTGGTCGGCCTATATCTTGTTCAAGAGTTTGTGTAACATTTCTACTGATTCGTTTGCGTCCGCCTTTATTAAATCTATCGGTAGTTTGTCGCTTTCAGCGGCTTTGCCATTTTTTTAGTTGATTTAGTGTGTTTTGTATTTCTTCTTTCGTAATTTCAACTGTTCTAATGTTTATTTCCTGTATTACATTATCTCCGTCTATATCTGGTGTTTGGAGTATATTTCCTCGCTGTGTTCTTTTCATCTTTGTATTATTTTATGTTCTGATTTAATTATATTATTTCCTTGTTTATCTTTGATTTGTTTATTACTGTTTAGTGTTTTCCCTGTCAAATTTCGGATGATATTGTACTGTATTTTCAGGTCGTTTTCTTGCGCAACTTTTTCTGACATTTTTACCATATGATTTACGTAGTATCTTTTGTCTTTTCTGGCTTGCTTTTTAACCGCTATATTTTTCTTTGTATTTCCTTTCTACTGCTTTTCCTTCTTCGGTTGCTTCTTTTAACATTTTTTCTTTAAGTTTCTTTCTTTCTTCTCTTAGTTGCAATAGTCCAGAAAAATAAGGTTTTTGTCAGGACACTTGCCAGCCAGGTTGCAAATGGTTTTTTTGGAGATATACCTATTACATTATAAATACAACAATGCCCGTCACAATTCGGACGAGAATTTTAGTTATTAACAAATAAGTGTCAAACATGACAGTTTTTTCGTTTAAATGGCTACAGGTAAAGATAACGTAATTAAATATCTTACTTAGATTATTCATCTTTTAGTAGATAAGCAAAAGTTTAAAATGGAAGTTTTTGAGTTTTGTTCTGATTATTTGTGATTTCAGAAATTGCAAAATAAAACTAAATTTCGAAAATAAAGAAATTGCTATAACTTTTGCAAAAATGAACTTAAGACTTTGATATTGCATGAAATGTTGAGTCAAACAGTCCACATAATGCACAAAAAATTGCAAGAAGATTTGTCAATTAGTTTAAATTGCATTCGATTTGTTTATCACAACGAGCTTTTTTTGCAATGTTGTTCAGAAAATAATAATGATACAGTAATTCTGTGGAAACCACAGGAAAGAAGAATACTTACATTTTCAACTTATTTAAAAAATCAATAAAAAGTCATATTTACCATTCTGAAAACATTTTACGAAAGTAGAATCATTTTTGGCTTATAAAGAATTTGAATAACCATATTAACTTATTGACTAAATCTGCGTTGGGATTTGAAAAGCTGATATTTTTACACGAATTTTCAAAAAAAAACTTTTCGCCTAGGTTAATTACGAGGAAATTTAGCCACTTTTATTACTTATTTAATTTACAGTTACTTCTATATACATAAAATTCTCCTGTAACAGTGTTAGTTATCATATTCCTCCGAAACGGCTTGACCGATTTTTATGAAATTTTACACATATATTCTGTAGGACTGAAAATAGATTGTAATCTATTATTTATACCTATAAGTTATAAGGGGGGTTACCCTCTGCCACTTTTTTATTGTTTTAGAAAACATTGTCTACCTTAATTTTATAGTGTGTACCATTAAAACTATATATACAACCCTTAATTTTCACCCTTCTATCACCAAGACCCTATTTTTTAATACCCTATTTATTTACATCTATAAAATTTTCCTGTCGTAGTGTTAGTTACCATAATCCTCCGATACCGCTTGAACGATTTTTATGAAATTATATAGGTATACTCGAAGGTCTTAGAATCATAATTATCGGCCCCATAACGTTTTGTATTAAGCGCAACATATCTTTGAAAAATAAATTTCATTTTTTGAGTGCACGGATTTTAATAATTCCCCTCCACCAACCATGAGTCGAATTCTGTGGAGTTATTTTTAAAGATATATTAACCACTCTGTTCAAGTTTACTCAATCTTTTAGATATAAACTGTATACATGCCTTGAACTTCAAAATAGTGCTAGTTAGCTTTCTTAATTGTTAGGAACAAACTAGCTGTGAATTAAATAAAAAAAGTAGCTAACTTTGACCGTAATTAACCAAGGTGAAATTTTTTTTACATTTATGTAAAAGTACACATCGAAAACAATGTGATAACTACACTGTATTTACTACAGGGGTATTTCCTGTACACCAACAATCAGCAAAATATACGGAAGAACCTTAAAAAAACCGAATAGAAGACGAATACAAGAAAATGGAAGCAGAAGAACAAGCAGGATTTAGATCTGGAAGATCTCACTTGATCACCTTTTTGCAATCGCACAAGTCATGGAAAAGAAAACAGCGATTAACCAAGAGATTCATTTCGTATATTATATTGATCTGAAAAAGGCATACGACAGTGTACCTTCGGTAAAGTTATGGGAGGCAATGGAGGATACAAATATAAACATGTGAAAACGAAATGTGAAAAGTGAAAACTACCCCTAACTGTAAAAAATTATAAAACAACATTTCTAACTTTAATAATGTCTACATTTGGTTTTTATTAGGTACATAATGATTGTTGTATGCTTTAAGATATACTTAAAACCACCCTTGTTAGAGCTATATATAAAAAATTTACTTATCCTAAAAGAATCATTTCAGCTTGCATCGATTTACATAAAAATTTGGGATTAGGATCATATCACCCTGTACTTCATATTCTATATCATGCTTAAGGGCGTTGATTATTTTAGGGGTGTAACCTACCTCTTATTGACAAAAATTTTATAAAAACATTGTAAATTTTAATATGGGTAAACTTTGGTTTTGATGGGTTAAATAATGATTGTTTTATACTTTAGGATAAAATATCATATTTCAACCCTTAAAAACCACCCTTAATAACATCACAATTTTTATAAGTAGATAATTTAATAGATCTATACAGAAAAAAAGTAGAATTAAAGAATTACAAAAACATTTATTTACACAAAAATACGAATTTACAAATATGTACAAATACAAATAATTTTTTAGTCATCTTCCAGTATATCAACCGATTCTGTGGTATTATACATACATTGAAAATTATCCATGAGCGGACTATTCGATATTTCAAAAAAAAATCGTTTTTCGCAAATCGCCAGGAAATTTTGACATTCCTGTCAAAATTTCTTGAAGAAAAAGTCAGGACTTCCTTACTGTAAGGAAATGTCATTTCCTTACTGTAAGGAAATGATATTTCCGTACAGTTGTTAGTGTTCTACATAAATGATAGAAAACACGTTGCTATTAAAACCTTGTAAATTACCTTAATCATTAAATTTTCTTTATCTGAAGCTTCCTGGATAAATTTTTCAATTTCTTCCTTCGATAAAATCTTAGATTTCTTTGCCCTATAACCTTGAGCTTGCCGTTTCAATAAAGAACGAAGTTTTGAGTATGTAGATATATCTACATTGTGTTTAAGTGCAAGGGTTGACTTCAGCATTGAATAATTGGCCCATAATGTTGAAGATTTCATCTTTAAACAAAGGTCTAGGAAGTATGCCATTACAACATTTTCTGAGAAAGAACTCGTATTTTTACTCATGCGATAATCCATAAAACGTCTGTATGCATTTTCGTACTTTTCTCTTGATTTCTTTGGCAATAATTCTAATGAAGCAGTATTCACTGCCTCAACCAGCTCTGGAGGAGTCCCAGGAATGGACATTTCATCATCACTTATCATTTTACTTTCGAGAACACCAGCAATTAAATTTATAAGCGTCAAGTTTGACAATTCAACCTCAATACGTTTCCATAGTAACCCAAGTAATTTTATTAGGAATTTCAAGGCACCATTTATTTGGGAATAAAATTATCGCGTTTTTTTTAAATCAATCAATATCTGTCGAATTTTAAACGATTTGCGGAAAAATAGTATGTTTACCTCGTAGGAAAAGCCACATTCCTGGACTCTGTGTTGCTAAGTCTCGGCTTGCGCCTCGACTTAGCAATCTTCACAGTCGTCCAGGAATGTTAAGCTTTTCCTACCCGGTAAACAATGTACTATTTTTGAACATGGCTCCTTCATTTTTGACGATAAAAAGTTTTTTCAATAATAATTCTGTAGGATTTTTGACGAGTTCTAAGACCGTGAAAACTAAATTCTGTAAGATCCCTTAGTTTTTAATTGGGGTGAGTTTAAAAGACTCGAATAAGGGGGTGTTTGCTCGTAAATAGAGGCTTTAAATAGCTATAGTATCTCGCTAACTGTTCACTGCAATGAAAATCTATGCACAAGAGAATTTTACTTATTAAATAATAAGCGAAAATTTAGTAGTCCAAAATTTTTTTCGTATCTCCAGTATTTTCGGAGATATTTTGAAATAAAAGGTGACAAATAGGAAATTGCAAAAAATCAATTTTTCTTCAAGTCAAATTTTTCTAAAATTAGGCCTTTTAAATAGGTCAAACTTCTTGGGTGTATTGATAATACGAATATAAAGGGAATTACAGAAAGGTGAAGACCAATTTTTAATCAGTAGGGTAGTTAGGGGGTTGTTTTCACTGATGATTTTTTCATAGAGAATAGCAGGTACAAACCTTTTTTTGATCACAAGTCGCTTAATTGTCATTCTAGGAGGTTCATATTACTATTTTTTGATAGGTCTAACAGTATACCTACTTAAAAATATTATTTAAGTTTAATTTAATTTGTGTTACTAAAAGATGCATTTTTGATATCTACAGTTTTTTTTATTAAATGCATATTTTTCGAGGTATTCTCAAAAAACCATCTAAAAAAGTCGATTTTTTCGTCGAAAGACTGTTACTTTCAAGCGCGATTAACTCGAAAAATACTAGTTTTACGAAGAAAATGTAAAAAACATTTTTTTTAGAATTCATTTTTACATCGATTTACATGGTTAAAATATAATAAAACATTCCCGTCCCCAGATGGGGTGGCAACCACCCCAAGCTTTTAGCGTACAGCCGCATGATATAGAAAATGATCCTTGGACTATTCCCTACCTTCTGTGAAAATTTCAAGTAAATCCATGCTGGACGAAAAAATTGCGAGCCAAAATGCTTCATTTTCTCGACTATAGAAGGAGGAGAAACAATCAGTAAATGTAACGAATATAAATACCTGGGTATGAAAATCACGAATGATGGAACACTGGACGGAGCCATTAAAGAACGAAATACTCAGGGCAGGAAAGCAATTAGGCTCCTAAACTCAGTAATCTGGGACAAGCAGATAAACAACCAAAACAAGAAAAAAATCTATAACGCCGTCGTGAAAAGCATTATAACATACAGCTGCGAAGTATGGCATATGAAGGAAAAATCAAAACAAATGTTAGATGTCACTGAAATGGATTTCTCGAGCAGAGCTGCAGGAATATCAAGAACAGAACATGTCACCAATGAACGGATACGAGAAATAATGAAGGTCACAGATACACATACAATAAATGACGAAATCAACGAAATACAACTACGATGGTTTGGTCACGTACAAAGAATGCATGAAGACAGAATCACAAAACAAGTGCAAAACTAGAAACCGCAAGGTAGAAGAAGAAGAGGTAGACCGTGAAAAATTTGGCAGGCAGGAATAAACAAAGCCATGGATGAAAGAGGTCTGCAAGTAGATCAATGTGCGGACAGAGAGGAATGGAGAACGGGTATCGGAAGACGGAGAAGGTTATAAACCGATAATACAATAATAATGTAAAAGTACCAGGTTTTTAAATCTTAAAGTCTAGGGATGGTGCATGGCGGTTGTTGAACAAAAAACCGGGTTTCGGTTATACCGTTTTTTTTACTTACGGTTTAACCTGGCGGTTATAATCGGTCAAATAACCGGTTGTTCCAAAAACCGGTTTTCGTTTTTTTAATCAAAAGCAAATACTCAATAGGTTATAATGTTACATTTATATTGCACTTTAGTTTGCTCAATTTTCCTCCAGAAAAATTCCCCAACCAATTCAACCTATAAAAATTTTCCCAGGCGCTTTCAAATTACCCTAAAAATGGGCCAAAGTACCCCAATCTCTGATTCGTCGCTCGTTGTAGACGGCTTCGGCGTATATTGCGTTGTGAATAATTGGGATATTCTCAAAAATGATGATCCTACCCATCTACCGGAATGTCCCTTGGATCTATCAACTATCAAGTTTAGAAAAATATTCAAATGACTTATATTTTACTTAAAAATTAATTCGATAAACCAATTCATTATTTACTTCTCTATTGCCATCAAAAAATTTCAGTAGGTAATATTTTTTAATACGTTTGTATAATACCTACCTTTTATTTCCTAATATTTAAAAATTACATATTGGAGATTCCTAATCGTATTTCGGTACATATTCACATTTCATACAAGAGTCTCAAGTCTCAAGTACTCAAATATAAACAATTTTTTAGATGATGGTTGGAATATCGATTTCAAGCAGATCACTTACTTTTTTATGTAAATATATTAACATCTGAAACTATATACCTATTCCCAAAATTGTTTCATAAAAGCTGATGTGACAATTTCGTCCAGTTCTCTATTAGTAAATAAAAGTTGAATTACGGTTGTTTGGGTTAATTACTTATTACTTCGCATATTATTTATAATACACATGATTGAGATCGAAGATAGATAGAAATTTCTTAATTTTTCTCTAAATAATTTTTTTTTTTCCACAGGTAACTTATTCGGTTTTTCGCCGGTTATTACTTTAAAAAGAAAAAACCGGTTATAACCGGGAAAAAAAACCGGTAAAACCGATTGTTTCGAATTAAAAAAACCGGTTTTAGGTTATAACCGGTAGGTTTTTCCCATCCCTAAGTCGATTAATTTAGTTTGCAGCCAATACTAACAAAGTTATTCAAATTGTTTATAAGCCAAAAATGACTCTACTAAAATATTTTCGGAATGATAAAAATGACTTTATATTATTTTTTTAAAAACTTTGAAAACATAAGTATTCTTTTTTCATGCTGTTTCCACAAAATGGCTATATCATTATTATTTGATGAAGAATTATTCATCATTGTAAAGAAAAGCTTTTTTTATAAACAAATTGAATAAAATGTAAAACTAATTGACGAATCGACTTGAATTTTTTTGTGTATTATCTGGACTGGACATAGACTATTTGACCCAATATTTCATGTAATATCAGTCTTAAGTTTATTTTTGCAAAAGTTATATCAAATTTTTTATTTTCGAAATTTAAGTTTTATTTTGCAACTTCCGAAGCAACAAATAATCGTACCAAAATTCAAAAACTGACATTTTTGACCCTTATTTGTTAATAACTAAAATTATCGTCCGAACTGTAACGGACATTTTTGTATTTATAATGTAATAGGTCTACAGTACCTATCCAAAAAATCCATTTGCAACCTGGCCGGTCAAGTGTTCCGAACGTATATTTTTGCCTTATTTCCCTGGAGAACAATGTGTCTCCGGTTATCCATTTTTATTCACTTTTTTTTTCATCCCTATAATTTCGTTTGCAGTTTTTGCATAATGTCCTTGAAGTTCTTCCATATTTTTTCCACTGTTTCCTCATGTTGGGAAACTGCTGTTCGGTTTAATTTCAGTCTTTTTGTGAATTCGATTCTTGTGTTTTCTTGTCTAAGAGCTTCCACATTGTATCTTCTTCTTGTGTTTACTTTTCGGTTTTTGTCTTTGGCTAATTTCATCTTTATTTTGGCCCTTACTCGCATGTCTTTGATATGTTTAATTGCAGACCAAATATTTGACTTTTGTTTTCAACCAGTCGTATAAGATCAATCAGCTCTGATTGACTATTTGCAAGAAGGGATGTGTCATCTGCGAAACGTAGGTTGTCTATTTTATGATTATTTATTGAGATGCTTTTTTCCCATCCTTCAAGTGCTCCTCTCATAATATGCTCTTCATATATATTGAATAATCGTGGAGATAGTATACATCCCTGTCTGATACCCTGTTCTGGATGAAATTCGTTTGAAAGTGTGTCAAGCACTTTAACTGATCCAATAGTGTGTTCGAATAGTTCAGTTATAAGCGAAATAAGGTGTTGGGGTACGCCTACTTCTTTTAGTATAATAAGTGTCTCCACTTGACCCTGTAGAACGCCTAACGATAGTCTATAAAGCATATGTACAGTGGAATATTGAATTCCCTAGATTTTTCGATTATCTGTCTTATATTCAACAGGTGTTCTCGAGTACCTCTACCTTTGGTAAATCCAGTTTGTTCTTGTGGAATTTCTCTTTGAAGGAATGTTTTTAGTCTCTCATTGATTATATGTAGTATTATTTTACTGGCATGTGATATAAGAGAAATAATTCTATAATTGTCGCATTTATGGAAGCTGCCTTTTTTATGAATTGTTGTTATTGTAGATTTTGTCCAGTCTTCAGGCCATTGTTTAGAATGCCATAATTGCCATATTTGGTTACAGAGTAGATGAAGTAATTTTACGCCAGTTTCTTCTGTGGCTTTGAGTATTTCTGCTGTTATCATATCTGGACCTGGTGCTTTATTATATTTGAGCTTAATGATCGCTAGTCTTACTTTATTTTCAAGTATATCAGGTTCTTCTTCTTCCTCATCAAAGATTTGGTTAATAGGTTCTTGGGGTTAACCATGTTTATATAGGTCCCTGCAATTCGATCTCCATGTCTCTGCTATATTTTCTCTGATTGTTCTCAGTGTTCGAGTGTTGTCTTCTATGGCCCAAGTTCTGGCTTTGAATTATTTTGTTAAGTAGCGTATTTTTCTAAATAGATCTCTCGGCTGATTATTCTGATCATGTCTCTCAATTTCTTTGCATATACTTTGATAGTACAGTTTTTTTCTGCCTTGCATCTTCGCTTTACTTTTTAATTGAGGTTTCTTAAACTAGGGTTTTCCCTTTCACTATGCATACCACTTTGACAAAGATTTCTTCTATTCTCAATGATCTGAAAGGTTTCATCTGTTATCCAGTGTTTCCGTTTCACAGGAGTATTTATCTTTGGATGATCAGTTGGTGTTGTTACACAATGTTTAAAAGTCTCCCATATTTCTTGTGATGTTCCGTTACGAATAGAGGGCATTATTTTATGTACTTCCTGGAGAAGTTCGTCCTGCTTTTTTTAGTTCTACCTAATGATCTATCTGATTCTATCTATGATACAGGTGGTGACATTATAATTGATATATTATAATATGAGAATAGAAAAATTATATTATTAAAAATATTGTAATAAAAAATTCTATCTATATATCTATAAGCGAGGTTCCTACAGCCTCTGCTACTTCTCGCATTTCGACCGCTATCTTTTTCTGTCCATCCATTCGTCTTCTTTGATGGCTTTATCTCTCATGATGTATTCTACATGTTCTTCCCAGGTAACTAAAGGCCTTTCCCTTCTTCTTCTTTGTTGTGGTATGCAATTTAAAGCTTTCTTTGGCCATTTATCTTCATTCATTCGTTTGACGTGACCATACCACACTAGTTGTCTCGTTTTAATTCTATCTACACTGAAATCTACAGTTTTTGTCCTCCTTCCTGATGCGATCTTTTATATACCACACGCTCTCCTTAGATAATATATTTCTACTACCTACTTCTATTCTCTTTTTATCTTTTTTTGCGATCTGCCAAACTTCTGCTCCATAAGTCAAAATAGGCTCTACCAAGGTACGATAGATTGTTGTTTTTTGTCTTATCTCTTTAGACCATAGTAGAGAGCTTAGAATGTTTACCGCTATTTTGCCCTGCTGTGTTCTGTTTTCGATGTCTCTTTTGCCTTCTTTAGATAATATAGATTCAAATTAGTTATATTCTTTAAATGTATTTGTGGTTCTAATTCCTAAATCTGGATCTTCTAATAAAGAATTAAGAATTAAATTCTAACACTTCTATAATATGTTACAATTGAGCAATTAGACCACCAGTTTCGGCAACTGGTTATGATAAATTCATCAATTTTAATGAACATACTTTTCACTTGTTTTTATTTTTGCAGTAAGAAATACACTGTTAATTATACAAAGAGAATATCATTAATCTGTCACAATAATTGTTTTAAAATACTACAATAATCATTTATAAAAATATCCGAAGTCTAAATACCAACATTTGAGGTGGCAACAGCGTAGTAGAAGCCATGAGAACATAAACTGAAATATACGGATTCCGCGACAACCTTAAAATGAATAAATATATATTTGGACGTCATCAAAACCGTTAAAGTGATTTTATATATACAGCAAGCGAACGTGGCGCGCCTGACGGCAACTGCCCCAAGTAATGTGTATATTATTATACAGATAACGTGTCTGAGGACATCCGGCCAATATTTTGTTCAGGCAGTGTAGGAAGTGGTACCTTTCACCTGCGATAAATTTTAGAGAAAATCCTCGTGGCAACCGTATATCGGAGTCCACGAAGACCTGGACGCCACGAGAGACTACAGTTTAACATGGGGGGACGTCATGAGATGCTAAAAATAAATATATATATATATATATATATATATATATATATATATATATATATATATATATATATATACCTAGATCACACGATCAAACTAGGCAAACAGAATCAAACGGCAGAAATAACCAGAAGAATCCGAATGACTTAGGCAGTAGTAGGAATACTCAGTGATGTGCTGAAACAAATCTAAAGAAAAGGGTATTCTTCAAAAGTTGTATTCTACCAGTTATGATCTATGGAATGGAGACGTTCACACCTACAGAGGTATAAGCCAATAGATTGAGAACAACACAGAGGACGATCGAACGAGCTATGTTAGGAGTATCTCTGAATGAACATAATACACGAAATGAGGACGTGCGAAACAGGACGGAGATAAAAGATGTAATTTGAAGAATTGGGCAAATATAATAGAACTGGGTAGAACACGTGGCATAATTGGACACGGGAAACATTGTACATTGGAAACAACGCCAGCACATTCGTAGTAGAGGAAGACCACAAAAACGATGGCTAGACGACATCAAAGCAAAAATAGGGAGAAACTGGCACCAAATAGCACAAAACAGAGAAAAATGGAGAACTCATGGAGAGGCCTTTGTCCAGGAGTGGATGCAAACAGGTCGAAGAAGAAGAAGACAAAGAGGAAGAAGAAGAAGAAGAAGAAGAAGAAGAAGAAGAAGAAGAAAAACCCCTGCTAAGTTAGGAGAGATACCAAACTGAGATGAAAATGTAGTACCACCTCAGGATGATCAATACTTCAGATCTGACATTGAAGACGACACTAAGCGAAAATTGTTGTTTCGCAGGAAGAAAATGCTTTATTAAACAATCTGGATCTTCCCAAAAATGCTGCTGAGTTGCTTAGATATGAGTCAAGAATTAAAATTTATTACTACCTGTCTTTTTTATTCAGATATCGTGAAAAGAATTTTGTATCTTACGTCACCAAAGAAAGGAATCTAGTTTATTGGAATGATATTAAAGCTTTGATGGTTCATTTCGAAGCCCAGCTTAAAAGCAGTTTTAATCCAGAATGATGGTTTTTAGTTTTTATTCCTCCATTCCTGCTTCATATTATGTGTTCTTGAAAGATACCTATGGGAACTTGGAAATTATTCTTCAAAATCCCAAATATATGGATCACGTTTTAAAATGTGCGACAATTTGAATATAATATTTTTTTTATTATTATAATACCTGTATGATGTTTGTATACTGCTATCTGGTCACAAATGACCAATTATCAGTTATTCTCTGACCTAACTTAATAACAACAAATACCTAAGGGCATACCTTATGGTTTACTCTTATTATATCCATCAACTAATGCACTACAACTAACATGCAATAACATCACAGCACTATGCTCTGCTTTTTACACTAAACTGTTACACATTTACACTAACTCAAATGGTTTTGTCCTCATGAGTCTTTTCTGTAGTTCAGTGTTGTCAAGAAGCTGGATTGCCTCGACATTCACATGACTATGCAACCTCTGCTCGTGACTTGCTGCTGTTCTCTTGACTACTTCGGTCACAGTTTCCATACCCAGGTCCTGGTGGAGGTTGCTGTTACGGATATACCAAGGAGCATCAACAGTGTTCCTCAGTACTTTGTTTTGAAATCTCTGGATAATATGTAGGTTACTAGCTTTGGTACAGCCCCAGAGTTGCCACCCATATACCCATACTGGCCTCAGTACTTGTTTGTAAATGGACAATTTATTATGAATGGATAATGTTGAATTTTTTCCAATTATCCAATACAATTTCTTTTATCTCATATCTAGTTCTCCTCTTTTCTTTTTGACATGGACTTTCCAGCGCAGCCTCGCGTCTAGGGTGATACCCAAGTATTTTGCTGATGTTGCATAAGGAACTTGGGTATCATTTATTCTAACTGGGAAATTTTCTATTTTTTTATTTGTGAAGTTAATGTGTGCCGATTTAGACTCATTTAATTTTATTCACCATTTTCTGGTCCAGGTATGTATTGTATTTACTGAGAGCTGCAACTTATCAGTCGCTTCTTCACTAGTGTCTCCTATCGCTAGTATAGCTGTATCATCAGCGAAGGTGGCAATAGTGTTCTGTTCTAGTTCTGGAATATCACACGTATACAATAGGTACATGGCCGGACCTAATACGCTCCCTTGTGGCACGCCAGCTTTGATCTCCCTTAAATCGATGTACACTTCTTCTTGTTTAACTCTGAAATATCTATTCGCAATGTATGATTCTAGGATTTCCGAATACTGTTTAGGCATGAACGTTCTTAGTTTATAGTTTAAAATCTCATACCAGACCTTATCAAATGCCTGTGCTACGTCCAAGAAGATTGTAGAGCAGACTTTCTTTTCTTCTAATGTTTTTTCTATTATATTTGTTATTCGGTGAACTTGATCTATAGTCGAATGTTTATTTCTGAAACCAAATTGATGATTTGGCATAAGATTTTTTTCTTTCTATTATTGGTTGTAATCTTTTCAATAGCAGTTTTTCAAATAATTTTGACATCACCGGAAGGAGTGATATTGGTCGATACTATGTCACTTCATTAGGAGTTTTACCTGGTTTAGCGGTCATAATGACTTCGGCTACTTTCCAGAGTCTCAGAACAAATCTCAATCTTAAAGCAGCATTTACTAGGTTTGTCAGCTTAACTATGGCTTTTCTTGGGAGATTTTTTAATAGTTCTCCTGTTATGAGATCATATCCTGGAGCTTTCTTAGGATTTATATTCTCTTTTATCTCTGTTGATACTTCTCTAACTGATGTCAACGTTTTTTCTTTCTTCCGTTTGACATGGTTTTTCCCATCTCAGTTTGTCACCATCATCGTCGTTGGATTTGAACGTGCTTTCTAAATGATATGCAAATCTTTCTGCTTTCTGTTCGTTACTTCTAGCTCAGTTGCCGTTTTCCAACTTGATAGGAGGAGAATGAATAATTGGTCTTTTCATTCTTTTTGTTGTCTTCAATAACGAATAATCTGTGTTCTGGTCAGCTGTTAAATTACTTAAAAAAGAATCAATTGTTGAATTTTTTATATTCTGTATCTCCCTTTTTAGTTTTTGTGTAGCATTATTTAGACTAGTTTTGTCTCGTGGAGCTCTGTGAATATAATATCATATCTTGTTTATGTTGGGCAATTGGCTAGTTATACCAAAGGACCCCGCAGAAACCTTATGGGAAATGTCTCTGTGTCAAATGCTCTGAAACTTTGGGTTCTGGTAGTCCTTGATGTGTAGAACAAAAAACTCGATGGACCATTAGCTGTAATATACAGTGCTAGTCAAAAGTCCGTACCCCCCCTCGTATCTTTTGAACGGTTATTCCTATAATAGTGAAATTGGGAGGGAGGAAATAAACAGAGGTAAGCTTCTTAACTAGTCATGACAGGTGACGTAATGGTGACAGATGACTTTACAGCGCCACTGTGACAGATAATTTTAAATGGGACCTTATGGCAAGTGATACCTCGTTTGAAAGATATTAAAAATACCTATTCAACCATACTAATTTTGTTTGAGTTTAAGCTAATTATGATGAATAATTGAAATAAATATAAAATTGTAGTTTCACATTTAATTAATAAAAATTCAAAATTCCGCCTATGATTGCTTTTCAAAAAGATTGACGTTGACGTAAAAACTACTAGAGAATTGAAAAACGTCAACTTTTTTGACAAAAAAGCCATAGGCGGACATTTGAATTTTTATTAATTAAATGCGAAACTACAATATTATATTTATTTAATTTATTTACCAAAATCAAAATCCACTTAAACTCAAAAAAATTAGTATGACTGAATAGGTATTTTGAATACCTTTCAAACGAGGTATCACTTGCCATAAGGTCCCATTTAAAATTATCGGCCACAGTGGCTCTGTAACGTCATCTGTCACTATTACGTCACCTGTCATGACTAGTTAAGAAGCTTACGTCCGTTTATTTCCTCCCTCCAAATTTCACTATTATAAGTATAACCGTTCAAAAGATACGAGGGGGGGTACGGACTTTTGACTAGCACTGTATAGTATATAATATACAGAGTGGGCCAAAGAAAAGAGTCCACCTCGATATTTGCAGTATTTATTAGGTTTTAAGGAAATGATGCAACAGGTCGATTTTTAATCTAAGGGGGACACATTTTTACGGTAGATACATCTGTCATTTGTCAACCCCCTCCGCTTCACATTCCCCATCCCTTATTTTTAAATAGGGAATAGGGGTCGTGTATATTATAGAGTATAATATCAATACTAATAATATCTCATTAGAGTGCTTAACCTCGTTTGGTCAAGTTCATTATTTTAGTATGAGGTTAGCTTTTCCCCATTTTGTTATTTTGCGTAATTGATTTTTCGTTATTTTCTGTAAATTTAATATCTTACTAATCTCTTAGATTATAGATAATATCTTACTTATACTAGGTTGTTCAATAAGTTTTGCGGTTCGATAAGAAAAACACAATTTTATGACTTGAAATACACTTTATTATTCAGTATATTCTCTCTGAACACCAATACACTTGTTCCAAGCAGATTTCAATTTATAAATTCCATCCCTGAAGGGAGAATCAGGAAGGGCTGCAAAATACGCTTCCACAGCTGTTATATACTCATCATTTGATGAAAAACGCTTTTCACGCATACATTTTTTTAGGTATTGAAACAAATGGAAGTCGCTAGGAACCAAATCTGATTAATACTGTGGATGCTCTCACAATTCGATACTTAATTCATGGATTTTAGCCACTGGTAAAATACTCATATAACAGGTGCATTGTCCTGATGAAAAATGAATTATTTCTTTTGCAAACCGGGTCTTTTTTCACGTTTTTTTCCTTCAGCTGGTATAAATGGTTACAATAATATTCCGAATTTATTGTTTTATCAGCTTGTAAGTAATTCGCAAAAAACATAATTCTCACATCCCAAAAACTCGTTTTGGAGCCGAAAAACCAGATTCTACCACTTTTTAACCTTTTGTTTTGATTCAGGAGCATGGTAATAGACCAATTTTCGTTCATTGTGATAAAGCGATGCACAAAATCTACTTTATCCTTTCGAAACGTCCTAAATATTGCTGAGAAAGTCGCATTCGAATGTGTTTTTGGTCCGTTTTCAGCAAATGCGGCACCCATTGTGACCATGCCTTTTTGAAACCCAATACTTCGGCCAAAATATTGCTTACGCTGCCGAGTGAGATGCCTAGGGATTCTAATAAATCATTTTCAGTTATCCACAAGGAAGAATTTCCTGTTGCTGGCTGTATACCATTAATTACAAGTAAGGGAGCGTTCAAGTATTACGTAACGCAATTTTTGAAGATTTTTGACCCCCTCCCCCCATGTGACGCACCGTAACGTTTTTATGTACCCCCTCTCCCTACCTAAACGTTACGTAATACCCAAGTCATCATTTGAACCTAAATGGAAAACTAGGTTGCGAAAAGTACCGGAATTATAGCTATATACCGGAACATAGGCCTCCTCCCCTCATTTCCAACCACGTCTATCCTGCGCCGCTCTCATCCAGTTTTTATTTAGCTTTCTTACGACGTCTGTCCATCTTGTAGGCGGTAAACCGGCGCTTCTCTTGTCTCCTCTTGGCCTCCATTCCAATAACCTTTTTGTCCATCGCCCATGTGTCATTCTCGCTATGTGTCTCCACTTCAAGTTAGCTATCTTTTTGATGACGTCAGTCACCTTTGTTCTTCTCCTGATTTCTTCGTTTCTGATTTTGTCTCGCAGAGTTATTCCTAACATTGACCGCTCCATTCTTCCCTGCGTTACTCTTAGTTTGGTAGCCTAGGCTTTAGGTCAGGTAAGTGTTTCTGATCCGTACGTCAAGACTGGGAGGACGCACTGACTGATCAAATACCTTTCTCTTTAGGCATATGGGCAACTCACTCTTAAAAGTTTCTCTCAGTTTTCCAAATGCTGCCCACCCAAGAACAATTCTTCTTTTTAGTTCATGTGTCTGGTTATCCCTGCCAATCGTAATTTCATGTCCCATAACATGAAATATGTCCAAAACTTAGAATAATAATCTTTTATTACTAATTTTACATTTACATTTACATTTTCCCTGCTTGGCCCCATCCTTACATACATTTTTGGCTTCATCCTTTATTGTTCTTCTCATGCATTCTTCTATTTGATCTTCTTTAATAAAAACTTAAAATAAAATAACATATTTATTATTTCAATATTTTATTTTGCTTAGTAAAAATTTTTGTATAGCAAATAATATACGATGTTGCCAATAGTTTCGAAAAAATAGTGAAAAAAATGTGTAAAACTTTTTGTTCTTCAACGCCCTGTATCGTGAAAACGCATGCCGTTACAAAAATTTTATACTAAGCAAACCCCAATTATTTTTTTCTTTTTCACCTATCTTAGAGATCGTGTTACCTTTTTCTGAAACACTCTGTATATATAAGAAGGCACTTATGGAATAAAATTATTTCTGTCCATGTTTTAATCAATTTTAAAAAACGCTGAGACCCGTAGATTTTCATATATAAAAATGTGTGCTTTTTAAACATAAATTTAAATGTACAGGGTGATTCATGCAAGACTACCGTAGTCCATAAGCTTTATTTTTTCACACCCTGTATATTTTTATATGTTTAAAAGCTGCTTAACAATCTGAATTTATGGCCTTTATGAATAATACAGGGTGATCATTTAAAATTATAATGTATGGAAACCACTTATGGAATAAAATTGTTTTTGTCATGTGTCATTATTTTAGAAAATTATAAAAACGCTAGGATACGTCAACTTTTAAATTCAACTATGGACTATTTAAACATAAATTTGAATATACAGGGTAATTCACTCAAGTCTAGCATAGTCCATTATCTTAAATTTTAATTAAACACTCTGTATATTTTTGTTTTTAGAAGCTGCTTAACAACCTCATCTCAAAACTGTGTATTATGTAGGGTCTATTATGAATAATGCAAGGTGAAATTTTGAAATTCACTTGAAATTTTGAAATCACACTTTAAATAAGGGTACTATTTTTTTAAATATCTATTAATTTTCTAAACTAAGTATCAATATAGTGGGTTTTGTATTTAATGCTTTTTATTTAAAGACATTTTTAAATAATTTGAAAATTTGCGTATTTAAAACATTAATGAATACCTACTGCAGAAAACGATTTCAGAAAACAAACAAGATTTATGAACATGTAGTTCCCTTCTACCACCTCTTAAATAACATCTGTATCTTTTAATCTTTTGTTGTGGAGACAGGTCCATCTAATTATTGGAAACACATGTTACTGTGCTTCATCTGTGTTACAAATTTTAAGATTTTTTTACTTGAAAACGTACTATAATGTATTGTTCTGTTGTCGGAACATGAGCGGAGCGTGAGAGTGCAACATAAAACAATTCAGGGGTCTATGTAAAACATAAATAAAATTCCGTAGTTTTTTTTTCATTTAAGTTAAAAAAGAATCCACAAGGAAAAAGTTTTCCTCTAGTTGGCTGTATACCATGTAATACAAAAAACAGTGAATCCTTTATAAAAGGTATATATTTACCTTAAAATATATACCTTTTATAAAGGATTTACTAATTTTTTAAAAAAGAATGTTACGTAACGCGCTGTTCGAACCCCCTCCCCCCAAATTGCGTTACGTAATACTTGAACGCTCCCTAAAATTTAATAAAAAATTTTGGCTTGATAAAAGGTATATTAGTTTAAAAAGCCCCTATAGGACTACAAACATAGAAACAAAAGGTTTTCGCTCTGTAACAAGAGCATCATCAGTGTTACAAGAACATGGTGAGCCAACCAAAAAAATACAAAGGGCAAAGCCTTACAAAAACAGACTAAAAGTCTTATATAGATTTTTTAGGCTACGGCCCTAGGGCAACATACGACTCCCACACGTGGTAAGTGGGTCAATAGGTAACAACTAGGTCATTATGTTACAACAGGTGACAGGCAACTAGCAACCAAGCCAAAATTGTTTATTAAATTTTATTTTCAGTTACTCGACGAGTTTCCAATACCATTTTCTGTGTTTTTTCTACGATGTCTGGTGGTCTTTCTGTTTTTGGGCGTCTTTGACGTGGATCGTCTTCAAGGCTTGCAGCTTGCACGACTACGTTTAAATTAAACAACTCACTTTCTACAGTAATAATTGAAGGCGAAGGGTTTTTATACACTTTTAACATTCGTTCATAAATTTTCTTTGCCTTTAAACCTTCCAATAATGAAAATTCAATCACTGCACGATACTTAATTATTTCCATTGTAAAAAATACTGTGACACATCGATACTAAATGGGTTCTAAAAAAATAATGAATTGACTGATTGAAATAAAACTTCACATACGTTCATAAGAAGAGTGTACCAACATAACAGAAAAAATAGGCAGTAGCAACGCCCTTTCTTATCGAACCGCAAAACTTATTAAACAACCTAGTAATAGAAAATAGCTTCAGAACAACCTAGTAATATTTACAATCTTCAATTTTTGGACTTCCCTTTATCCATTTTTAAGTATGTAGGTATAAATTGACTAACAAAAGGAAAAAAATATTACATGAAAATAAACTGGAATTTTAATGTATTACATATCTAAATTGCTTCCTAAAATAATAATGATAAAAACATAATACTAATAAATATGCTCTTTATACAAAACTGTTGCAGACTTGGTTGGCTGTCTGTGGCGTGGAGTTGATACTGAATCTTCTCGTCTTCAGAAAACTGTTTGATATGAGCGCTATACTCGGCTATCCGTAGAACGGGGTGATTGACGCACTGTTCAAAAAAGGCGTTGAGCTTCTCTTGGTTGGTGCAGCCTTGCTTCAGATGTTTCTTGATGTCTCCGATATATCCTGAAACATGATATAATTTTAGGGTATTAATAAACAAATTATTAATAATGAAACCATATATTATTCCAATAGACAGGAATCAAAATATTATTGATATAGTTGCCATCAAATTATTGCAGTAAAACTTAATCTTACGCTTATTACAAAGTCATTTGTATTTGAATGATGTGGTTAAGTTTCCGGCACAGGTAGAAAATAATTAATGTTAAGCTGTACATTTAATTCGGCTATTCAGTATGTTTACCTCTCAAAACTTAATAACACCACCCAAATACAAATGATTTTGTATTTGGATTAAGATACGGTTTTCTGCAGTAATTTGTTGGCAAGCATACGTAATGTATATTATTCAATGACGTGTAATATGTAGACTCAGCCAATTCTGTAAGAAGTTTCACAAACATAATTTCCGTTGATGTTATTTATTGTTTTGAGAAGATGTTCACGATTTTTTACTAGGTTGACGCATTAAATGATCGTCGTTCGTATACATTGGTCGTGTTTCATATTTCATGTAAAAAGCAAATTTTGTCATTTACTTAATATGTTAATAAAATTCCATTTAAGTGTCTTATTTTTTGTTGCGGAAGTTCGAAAAGCAAAACATTATCACCTGTCATTTTTCTACAACCACTATTCAAAGTGCACTTTTCTGCATAGTTTTATGTTAACAAAGTTGACATTTTCTCTCAGTATCAGATTTATATTAGTGTGCAGAACAGTGACATTTCTGTGCCGGAAAGTGATGTTTCTGTGCCGGAAATTTCTTTTCTGCACAGTACCATTACATTCCACAACAAAATCATAAATATAATTATTATAACATGTTTAGATGAAATGGTTTTATTTAAGTTATTACATTTTTGATAGTGCTTTTCAAAAAAGAACCGATTTAACTCATGCCCGAGAAAGCTGCAAAATTCGCTATTTTAACACATTATTTTTGAACTTTACATTTGGTATTTTAAAAAAATGACTACTAGGTCTGGATCCCGCGTATGAAAAAAAAAGTTGATTAATAACAAGCTGAAAATTTGTTAATAGCTTAAGGGTGTCTAGCCCGATAAACTTTGATATATGGGAACACTGGAACAGGGGCAGTTTTAATTGTGGAACAGGTTAAAAATTTGGAACGGTCAGACCACAAAAACGGCACATTTATTTTGTCCGACAGAATAGAATTAAACCCTCTCCGAACAGAGATTAAACTCTCATGCAAAAATCAGACTGCCATTTATCACCTGTCATAATTCCTGTCATTTGGCATATTCTACATGTTCTACTCATTAAAACGCCCATTTGGTGATAAATACCAGTCTGATTTTTGCATGAGAGTTTAATCTCTGTTCGGAGAGTTTAAGCCTGTTCTGTCGGACAAAATACATGTGTCGTTTTCGTGGTCTGACTGTTCAAAATTTTTAACCTGTTCCACAATTAAAACTTTCCCTGTTCCAGTATTCCCATATATAAAAATTTGTCCGACTAGACACCCTTAAGCTATTAACAAATTTTCAGCTTGCTATTAATTAACTTTTTTTTCATACGCGGGATCCAGACCTATACCTCATTCTGAGTAATGTTATATGTACACCTGGTTCCAAAAAAAACTGATACGACTCTTGACGCGTATTTTGTAGAAAATTGAGCAGTGTATTTTGAAGGATAAATACTTAATATTTACATACTGTCAATGTCACTGCCAAATCTTAAAATTTGTCAGATAGCTTATTCTGTTCCACGGTTATTAGACTTTATTATTAATCTTTATTATTAATACTTTCTCCGCATCTGAGGGTATCTTATCAACTGTATTGTTTTTAAACAATAGATGATAAAATAAAAATATTGACACTTCAAAAATGTGAACATTATTGCATTGTGTGTGGCCTAAGTTTGGGCTGAAAACTGAAATGTATTACATTTTTACAAAATTTTGGAATATGTTTAATAACGTAGACCAATTTTAACAGTTGTTTTCAATACAGATTTCAATCATCTACAAATAGTTTCTAATGTCTTTTGATGTCAAATAATTAGGGAAGCTGGAATTCAACAGTTCAAAATTTTACATTGAGTTAATGCAAAATTGTGACGCATGTCAAAATTCTCAATGTATTTTAATTGTATTCATTTTTTTTTCGAATCCTGAGAAAACCAATAAATATTTTTGAAAAATTTAAACTCAGAATGAAAGACTACATTATTACCGAGGGCTGAAAGTCCCTGAAAACTTCTATAGGTAATATTTATTTTAATAAGTTACAGGGCTGAAAATAAAAAAAGTGTGATATTTAATTTCAAATATTTCATTCAATAGAAACTGCTTGTTTATTCTAAGGGGCTTTCCGCCCTCGGTAATAATGTAATCTTTCATCCTGCCTTTAAATTTTTCTAAAATACTTATTAGTTTTTTCATGGATCAGTTGTTTGTTGTTTGTTTATATTATTATTTGTCTGTCATAATCAATATAATGTCAGATCAATCAAATACACTGCTCAACATGATCAAATCTTACTAAGAGTCGTATCAGTTTTTTTAGGAACCGGCTGTACATTCTGTTTACCTCTGTGGTTAAAATGTAGACAAGTATACAACCTTTAAGACAATTATTATACTAAATTATAGAATAGAAATTAAATTATGGATGTTACAACTGTTTTATTTTACAATTTTATTCTTAATAAACATTTTATAATTACCAATTATTAACCAATAAGGATTTAGCAACCTCAGCAAAATACGTCGAATGAAGTAGGTCTGGTGGCAATCCATGACTGCATAAATATAACGTCAAATGTGACATTATTTGTAATAATTTATTTAAAATAGTTTTTCTACAACCGTGTTAAAAATGCAATTTTTAGCACTCCATGCGAGCGTTAAAAATGCTACTTTAAGGCACTAGTGCTTTAAAATATTTTTAAGGCACTGCAGTTCGTATTGACCGTATAGACAATTTTGATGTAATGTCAAAAAAATATAATAAAAAAATATGAAAAAAAAGTTTTTAGGAAACGCTTTTCTTTAGTTCCGGGTGACTAAAATTATAAATATTAAAAAATCAACTAAAAAGCAAAAAATAAAAAAAAAATTAAAAAATCCAACACATTCGTCAAAGAAAAACGTGGGCGTCTTCATCGAATAAACGGTTTTCGCCCCACGCTTTTCTTTAACGAATGTGTTGGATTTTTTAATATAATTTTAGTCACCCGGAACTAAAGAAAAGCGTTTCCTAAAAACTTTTTTTTCATATTTTTTTATTTTTTACTTTTTAGTCTTACATTTTTCAAACATTAAAATATATCGTCATGTTTATTAAAATATGTGTATAAAACATATGATATACAAACATAAAAAGTAGTCGGGGTCGGCAAAAAATTTGAAACTTCATTGTTTATTTGTGAAGCATAACGTAAACAATTAACGTAAAAAGTGAAATTATATATAGTTCATATCATTAGCTACAATCCGTAAAAATTTCAAATTTCCAGATTGTAAAAAACAAGAGAATTTAAGCATTTTCCATTAAAATCGTTTTTTAAACAATTATTAAACATAAACAAATTTTTTTTATTGACTATTCGTGTATTGTTCCCGCGAATGCATATGTCTGCAAATTTTCATTCATTTGCATTGATGAAAAGGCAGGCAAATTGACCTCTAAAGATTTGACGCAAACTATTGAACTAAAGAAAAGCGTTTAAAAAAAGAAGAATGTGTGTAACTTATTAAATATAAATTAAAATACATTTTACTGCTGTCATAAAATAGACCAAAATGTTTATATCACAAATAATCATTGCCTTTCGCTTAAATTGAATGATAAAACTTCCAAGAGGCAGTTGGCTGGCGGGAGCTGGCTTGAATATTTAATTTAATCGAAAAACAATGTTTATATCTATAATACACATTTTTTCTGTTTACGGGCAACTGTAAAATGTATTCTGAGTTAAATAAATTACATACATTCTTCTTTTTGTCAAATAATTTAATTAAAAAATTATTTTTGGACACCCTGTACAAATAATTATATAAATTTTTACATTACTGAATAAAGAATTGAATTGCCTTTCAAATGAGCTATCGCATGTCCCCTATTCTCATTTAAAAAAATCATCGATTATGTCATCGCGCCCAGATGGATGAAGTCACTAGTATGACATATATGCCAAAATATCGTAATTTCAAAATAAAAATCGACCTCTTTCGAGATGTTTCCTTAAAGTCGCCTTTTTACGAAATAACGAATTTATTCCTTTCATTTGCATCGTACTGTATAAACAAACATATGAGTGTTCAAAATTTAAAACTTTATTGTTTATTTATGACGCATAACGTAAAAAATTAACGTAAAAAGTGAAATTATGTATAGGTTATATCATTAGCTACAATCCGTAAAAGTTTCAAGTTTCTACATTGTAAAAAACAAGAGAATTTAGGCATTTTTCCATTAAAATCGTTTTTTTTTTGTTTAAACAATTAATAAACATAAACAAAAATTTTTTATTATCTATTCGTGTATGGTTCTCGCGAATGCATATGTCTGCAAATTTTCATTTATTTGAATGGAAGAAGAGGTAGTCAAATTAACATCCAAAGATTTGACGCAATCTATTGAACTAAATAAAAGCGTTTAAAAATCATTGATTACGTCATCGCGTCCAGAAGGATGACGTCACTAGTATGACATATATGCCAAAAATCGTAATTTAAAAATAAAATCGACCTCTTTCGGGATTTTTCCTTAACCCTGGATTGCTACACTTATTTTCTAAACTCAATCTGCTACATCGAGGTACAGTGGTACCCTAAATAAAATCGACCTAAAATATTTATATATGTATGTTTTAAGAACTTATGACAAAAACAATCTAAGATAACATGCTAAGAATTTATTTTTTATCCAAAAATGTTGTATTATATTATTATTCACAAGTTTATTTTCATATTTTCTACACCCACTACTGCAAATTGGTGTAACTTACAAACAAGGTTGGGGTACAAGTGTACCCCAGGTAGCATTCCAGGGTTCAAGTCGCCTTTTTACGAAATAACGAATTTATTCCTTTCACTTGCATCCTACTGTATAAACAAATATATGAGTGTTCAAAATTGAAAACTTTATTGTTTATTTATGACGCATAACGTAAACAATTAACGTAAAAAGTGAAATTATGTATAGGTTATATCATTAGCTACCATCCGTAAAAGTTTCAAGTTTCTACATTATAAAAAACAAGAGAATTTAGGCCTTTTTCCATTAAAATCGTTTTTTTTTATTTAAACAATTAATAAACATAAACAAAAATTTTTTGTTGTCTATTCGTGTATTGTCACCGCGAATGCATATGTCTGCAAATTTTCATTCATTTGCATGGAAGAAAAGGTAGTCAAATTAACATCCAAAGATTTGACGCAATCTATTGAACTAAATAAAAGCGTTTAAAAATGGAATGTCAGTCACGTTCAAGTAAAAGTTTTTGTAGATATTGTCCTGTAATTACGTTTGTAGAAAAAATATTGTATGATATGCGTGTTAAAAAGTACATTTTTAAGGCACTCATGTGAATTGCAGAACTCGCTATCTCTCATTCTGCAAACTTTTACATGCGTGCCTTAAACGTGTACTTTTAACACTTATATCATAAATAACTATTAAATTCAAACAAATTAAGGCAGTGCATACATTTTTTAACTGATTTCTATGTAATTTGTTTAGGTATAAGGAATTTAAATTTATTAGTATTAATTAAATACAGTTTAAAATCTATAATTTATTATTATAGTAAATCTTCGTTTGGAAATTGTGATTTTTATTTTTAGCAAAAACTGTAGTTGTAGAAAAAGTATAGTGTGTAACACGTGCAGAAAGGTAATTTTTCACTCGATTGAATAGGGAACTTGCACATAAAAATATTTTTGCATAAAATTGTTAATTTATGTTTAAAAATGATATATTCAAAATATTACGTCTTAAAATAATAGTGTACGTACAACAACTGATTATAATTCCGCGCCCGAAATTACCGTTTCAAACAACTTTAAAAGCGCGCGCTTGGGTCTGACGTAACCAAACATGATATTTACCACTGTTCTCGTTTGGCTACTGCCTAGTGCCAGACGTGCACTCTGCAGATAATATCTTGTGAAGATTTTCATGCATTCATAATATTATTTTTAGTTTAGGGAAATACATTTTTATTTTACAACATGGGTATCTCAAATGCCAAATTATATTATAAAGTTTGAACAAAATTAAATATCTACATTAATATCATATTTCTTAAAAAATGTAAGTACATAGATACTGTTGGAGAAATAAATTCCCAACATTAATATTTAGTAAAACTATATTTTGTTTCAATATTTTATTTAGTGGTTTGCGCCTTGTGTACACTTCACAAAGATGTTTCTATGTTTTTATGTTCTATAATTCAAAGTGTACACAAAGGCGCAATATTCAAAAAAAAAGTTCGTTGCCAAGGTGTTGTTATATAGAATAATAAGATAATAAAAAACGGGAAAGTAGGGCGTGTGTCCGATCCCACACAAAAATTACTTTAATACCAAAAGTTTGTGTTATTGTAATAAAATATTAGTTGTGAAAAGTGTCTTTAGTTATTCCTAGCTTCAGAAGTGTAAAACCAGTGTAAAATTATTTCCTTGGTGTTGCAAAAATCCAACATCAAGTTTGATCCAGTCGAGCCGGAAATAAAAAGAAGCTAGGAATTACTCAATTTCCAGAAGGTAAGAAACACACCTAATAAAAAAAAAGAAGAAATTATTGAACAAAAAAGAAATTATTAGAAAAGAAATTACAAAAAAGAAAAATCATTAAAAAATTAATTTTGTAAAACGTCAAGCTCATACAATAGCGCCATCTATGTAAAAGAGGGCGAACGACCGACGTCGAATGGTTATCAAGCGATCGAGAGAAATAATCGATGTTTTATGAAATCGATCATATATGAAGTGACAGAAAACTGACATTGACAGTGAATACAAAATTAAATAAATTGACTGTTTGTGTTTTGGTTTGTAAATAATCGTCAACATTTTTGTTATTTTGATATTTAAAATAGTTTTTTTTTACCTTTTAAGTTTTAGGTAGATTCATATAAAAAAAAAATGCCCGCTAAAAAGGATATTGAAATGCTAAAAACTAAAAAATCTCAAGAAATTCAGTCTATTAAAACTATTACAAGGTTTGTTGAAAAACATTTGGACAAAGAAATTTCTGAATTAATAATTAATCAATTACAAACTAGGAAAGACTTACTAATAGAAAATTTTAATAAACTTCAAGATCTTCATTGTGAAATTTTATGTTGTGAACAGGGGTATGCAGATTCCATTGATAATATTAGAGAGGAATACTTTGACACATTAGCTAAAATTAATAGTCAACTCTCAAAAACAGTAATACAGAGCGTAAGTACTAATCCACAAGATGTAAATAATTCTTTTTATTCTTCAAATATTCCACGAATAGAAATTCCTTGTTATGACGGCAAAGATTTAACAAGTTATAGACCTTTTATAGATTTATTTCTAGCTGTTTTTGATAGAAATAAGTCACTGCAAAATGTTGAAAAACTTTTTCATTTAAAGAATCATTTGGAAGGAGAGGCAAGAAGCCTAATAAATGATCTACCTCTAACAAATGACTCTTATAATGATGCATTGAGAATGTTAGATAACCGTTATAACAATGAAACAATATTAATAAATTCTCACATTTATTCACTACTTGACATTCCCTCCATTCAAAAAGGAACTTCCACCGCCTTACGTGAGTTCATTAGTAAAGTGAGACAGCAGTTAGGTGCACTAAAAAACTTAAAGCAACCCGTAGAAAGTTGGGATATGATCCTTATTTGCATTTTAACTAAAAAACTAGATCACTATACTAATAGATCATTTCAAATTGATAGGGACAACTCAAAATTGCCAAATTTAAAAGATTTCTTATCTTATATTGAAAATAGGGCTACAGCTTTAGAAACTGTAACCACTCCAGATAAAAAATGTAGCACTAACAAAGAAAGGTATCAAAAAACTCACTTGGCTACAAGTAAAGTCAAATTAGAAACCAGGTGTAGCTTTTGTTCATCCTCAGGCCATAAAATTTATAATTGTTCCAGTTTCAAATCTGTTTCAGTAAATGATAGAGTGTCTTTTATAGACAGTCATAAGGCTTGTCGAATTTGTTTGAATAATCATCCTGGTAGGTGTAAAATGAGTTTCAGGTGTTCAGTTTGTCGAAAAGAACATAATTCTCTTCTGCATGTGGACAGACAAACTCCATTAGACAGCACTGGACAGGGTAACAGTGGTAATGCAGACGATAGGGTGACTACATTTGGTTCAATAAATGAAAACATTAATAATGTTCTGTTACCAACAGTGAAGGTAAAAATTAGAACAAAAAGGGGTGATTATATCACTGCCAGAGGTTTCCTGGATACAGGATCTCAAATATCATTAGTAACAAGTAGATTGGTAAGTAAATTAAACTTAAAAACATTTAATAATAATGTCAATATCTTAGGTATTTCTGAGAATATTACCAATGTGCAAAAGGCTGTAAATTTAAAAATTGAGTCATGTGTGTTTGATTATAGCACAAATATAAAATGTTCTGTGGTTGATAAAATTACTAGTGATATACCACAAACAAATTTCAATGTTTCAAATTTAAATATTCCTAAAAATATTAAATTGTCTGACGATGACTTCAATAAATCTGGCACAATTGATATATTGTTTGGGGCAAATATTTCATTTCATATTTTGCTCTCCGATAAAATACAAGTAGACCAGATTATATTACAAAATACTCTATTTGGGTTCATAGTTAGTGGTTCTGCTCCATCACTACAAATTTGTAATTTTTCTGCTTTTCATTTAAGCATGAAAAATAATTTAGAAAATATTGTTTCTCAATTTTGGGAAACCGAGAAGGTTCCAGAAATTTTTCCGGAATATTCGACAGAGCAGGAAGCTTGTGAGATTAATTTTGAAAATTCTTTGCAAGTAATAAATAATAAATACCAAGTTAAATTACCATTAAAACAAAATCTACCTGATTTGGATTTAGGAGATTCATTTTCTGTAGCATTAAAACGCTTTGAAAATCTAGAAAAAAGATTTAAAGTCAATCCTGAGCTGTACTCTCAATACAAAAGTTTTATTGATGAATATTTAGCTCTAAAGCATGCAAAAATAGTAAGTCTTAGTACATATGACTTAAATAGTGGTTCTTTATACTTCATGGCTCACCATCCAGTGATACGTGAAGACAAAAAAACAACAAAATTAAGAGTAGTCTTTGATGGCAGCATGAAATCAAAAAAGAAAAAATGCATCAATGATTATCTCTATAATGGTGCTGTAGTTCAAAATGAGCTCTTCGATATTCTTGTTCTTTTTAGAAAATATAATTACGTCCTTTTGACAGATATTAAACAAATGTATAGAATGGTTTTGGTACATCCAGACCATTGCCAGTTACAAAATATTTTGTGGCGAGAGAAAAATGGCAGTTTACAATGTATTCAACTTCAAACTGTAACATATGGTTTAAGAAGTTCTTCCTTTTTAGCTACCAGATGTTTGGTAGAATTAGCCCGAACTGAAGGTAAACGCTATCCTTTGGCTTCTAAAGCTCTTCTTAATAACACCTACGTTGATGATATTTTGTGTGGGTGTGACACAATCGAAGAAACGATAAAACTAAAAAATGAACTTATCTCGCTGCTCAAATTAAGGTCCTTCGAGTTGCACAAATGGTGCTCAAATAATTTACAAATTTTAAATGATATTCCTAAAAATAAACAAAATTTTGATGAAATTAACATCAGCAAAAACGATTTAACGGTAAAGACTCTGGGATTGACTTATGATACAAAAACAGATAATTTTAAATTTAGTTGTCCAAAAGTTGATATAAATGAATGTGTAACTAAAAGACAGATTCTCAGTTTTGTTTCCAAATTTTATGATCCTTTGGGATTAGTGGGCCCAGTTTTAGTAGCTGCTAAGGTAATTATGCAAAAACTTTGGTTAAGTAAGGTCAAATGGGATGCTATAATTTCCAGTGAGTTACTTGACACTTGGAAAAATTTTGTTGAAAGCTTAATGAGCATGCCCACAGTGACTGTCCAAAGAAATTTAAACTTTACTGGTGCTCTTCATATTGAAATAGTTGGCTTTTGTGACTCCTCCTTGATTGCATATGGAGCTGTTATTTATGCGAGGACTATTTTTGAAAATAAAGTACATGTAAATTTGATTTGTTCCAAATCTAGGATTGTTCCTATAAACAAAAAACTAACTATGCCAAGACTTGAACTGAACAGTGCTTTGTTGCTTTCAAAACTATCTCACAAGGTTTTTGAACTGTTAAAAGATAAAGTCAGTAAGGTATTTTTATATTCAGATTCAAACATTGTCTTAGCTTGGATAAAATCCGAACCTTTGAAATTGAATCCCTATGTTGCCAATAGAATTATTAAAATTCAAGAAATGACATCCGAATTTAAATGGTTGTATATAAACACTAAGGAAAATCCAGCAGATTGTCTTTCTCGTGGACTTGAACCTCATGAAATTAATTCAAACAATCTTTGGTTTAATGGTCCTGAAATTCTTTCAAATATTGAATTCTTGCACTTTGAAATTCCATTTTCTACTCCAGACCATTTGCCTGAATATAAAGTTGTCACTTTAGCTAAGGTCAAACCAGAATCTTTCTTCATAAAATTCTCTAGCTTAACAAAACTTCAAAAAATAGTGGCTTATTGCCTACGATTTGTAAATAATATAAAAAATAAAAATAAAAAGATTACTGGAAGTTTAACAGTTGTAGAACTAGAAAATAGCCTTAAAACCATTATTAAGTATGAACAAAGTTTTCATTTTTCTGAGGAAATAAAATGTCTAACCAACAACACAGCAATTAAGTCTAATTTAAATTCTTTATATCCTTTCTTGGACTCTCAGGGACTGTTAAGAGTTGGTGGTAGACTGGAGAACTCAGATATTTCTTTTAATAAAAAACATCCTTTGATCGTTCCCAAAAACAATCATATCACTGATCTTTTGATTCACAGAGAGCACTTAAGACTTTTACATGCAGGTCCGAAACAAGTTTTAAGTTCATTAAATCAAAATTTTTGGATTATTAGTGCCACTAAAGAAATTAAAAGGATTTTGCACAAATGCGTAACCTGTTTTAAATGTAAGGCCAAGTGCAGTGAACAGTTAATGGGATCTCTTCCTGAACAAAGGGTACGTTCATCGAGGGTCTTTCAGAATGTTGGTATAGACTTCTGTGGTCCCTTCCAAATTAAACAGTCACGGATTAGAAAGTCTATAACGACAAAGGCATATATAGCATTGTTTGTTTGCTTTTCTGTGAAGGCAATTCATATGGAGTTACTCTCTGATCTAACAACAGATACTTTTTTAGCTTCATTAAAAAGATAGCGGTTTTCGCTATTCTATTGCTAATTTAATCTAATTTTATAAAGTATGATTAAAAATACATACTTGTATTCAATATTTTCCAAAGAAAACTAGATTTCTGAAAAAAATTTAATAACGACTCCCAGCTGGCTTATTACTTATTAGGATGGTTTAAAATTATCACGTTTACATTGAAGAAAAAGATCTGTCTTCAACAAGACCCAGTTTTTAAAATTTGATTTAGCAGAACCGGACTTACAGCCATTTTTTCATAACAAGGTTCCCACTAACCCCCACCTCTTATTTGCAAAGGTAGAGTTAAACTTGTTAAATCAAATATGCGCAAAATTTGATGAGGAATACAATAATCGGATTTCCAGTGCCCCTTCATTAGGAAAATTTTGTAAAATTTAGATTTTTTTATTTTTGATATTCAATTACACCCTCTAGCGGTGGACCCACAATTATGAAAATAATTTCCAGGCTTTTCCTGAGGCAACTTTTGTTATAAAAATTTTTATTTCAAAGCTCTACTATAAACAGTTCCTGAGATATGGCCGAGAGCCCTTCTTATTGGCACACCCGGTACATTGTAACATTGGTTATTTGGTTGTCTATTGGTTATTAACCCGGCACCTGCCACGTGGGGTGCTACCAGCACCCCACAACACATTTTTATCAAATATTTGGTATTTCAAGTTTGGTAACAGAGCTGTGCGTCATAGTAGCTTTCTATAATATTATATAGCATATATGTGTTAGTGTTTTAAGTGGTTATTTAGTGTCATTCTGAACTTATAGCTCTAAAGTCGAATTGGGGTGTCATCATCTGGCACTTTAAGTTTTAAATTTTTTTGTATTTTTCTTAAACAGGTCAAATTTACATTTTTTATTGAAATAACTGATTTAAATTATTAATATAGACTCTATACTCACTAAATCTTAATTTTTTTAGATATTTTACTTGACTTCATTTATTATGGCTTGGTACTTGCTAATTTGCTTATAACACCTTTTTCATATTATTTTTTAAATTTTATAACATATTAGTGGCTAATAAGTTAATAAAATATGTTTATTTATATTCTTGTGTTACTGAACACAATATTTTGTTTTTTAAACAAGTAGATCACAGAAAATAAATTTTTAAGGGGTGCTGTGGGCACCCCACGTGGCAGTTGGCGCCTTGCAAAGCCACGTGGCAGGTGCCGGGTTAAATGTTCCAAATATATGTACTTCTGGTCGTAATATTTTGTAATAAACAAAACTAAAACCTATAATTTATAAATATTTTAAATTCATAACAAAGAAGAAAGAAAATAAAATTAACTTAAAAATAAACAAAACTTTTAGTAATAAAAGTCAGAGTAAATAAAAACTATTGTTATAAACAATTTAAACGTGTTTATTAATAATACTTATAATAGGTACCTACTTATTTGCCTCCTCGCATTTCTCCAATAACTTTCACTGCTTTTTATCAAATTTGCCACCATGAAGACATCAACTACTGTCGATTGTCAGATTAACTTTTTGAAAAATCCTAGTCAGTCATATTATACATTTAAAAACACTACTTTATAAAGTAGCACTCAAAATGATCAATTTCAGTTTGAAACTAAATACACTCATTATGGAACTATACAAGAACACAAATACCTTGGAATTTCCAATTAAATAATATGATTAAAATGGAATTAATACAATCCCCAAAACAACCTTTTTTTGAACTTTTATTTACAATCAACTTCTATATGAGAGTTTTAAGTAAATGCGAATGAATTTGTAAATAATTTCGAAATATCCTAGCGGCTTTGTTGTCGACTCATAGAAATCTAGCAGGTAAACGTGGGTCGTGACGTCAGACCCGTTTACGCGCCTCTGTAGAAATTTGAATTTTATAGCTTTTTCAATGTCTCGTAATAAGCCTATGGGTTAACAATATTTGTTTTTTTTGCATGCATGCGTTTTATGATCATGTTACCTTATATTTTTTATTATTATTTTAATATTTAAAAATATATGCAAGTTCCCTATTGCGGCACTCGCTTACGCTCGTACCGCAACTTTTCAAACCCGTGAGAAATTAGTACATTTCTGCACTTGTTGCACATATCGAAATGTATATTATTTTATAAACATTAAGTTATGTAAAAAAAACTAAGTTTTCAATCTAATAGCACATAAAACAACATCCAAAAATGTTATTCTACATCCTACCAGACTGAAAGCAATGGGAACCTTATCTGGTAACACCTCCGAGGCTTCTACAATTTGCACGCCATAACGGATGCTGAGACTAAGGCCGCTATTATATTAGGCAACTGGTGACGCCACCAAGTTGCTCCACCAGTGACTCATGACGTCACGGGGCATTTAAGTAAATGAGACCTATTAGACTACGGCAACTGGTTGCGCCACCAGAAATTGTTGTCGATCTGGTGGCCGAACCAGTCCACCAGCCGGGTAACCGGGTCTGGTGGCGCCACCAAGCCGGGGCATTATGTTATATGGACCCTATTAGACTGAGCAACTGGTGTCGGCCACCACTAGTTCATTTGTATTGTAATCAAGTGCTTCGTATTTCTTTTCTATTAACTTCTATATTTTCTATTAACAAGCGTATATTTTTCTAAAACCTTTTTTGTTGATTTATAAATATGTTATATTAAAAAGTTCTTCTCGCAGATTTAGCCGTTAATTGTTTATTCATTGTTTAAACAATAAAAGCTCTTTTTATATTTTAGAAATTTCGGTGAATTCATCATTTTACTTTGATCAAAATGTTTCTATTTTGTTTTTAATTATGCTGTTCCGAATGTGACGTTAATTGGAAAATTTAAAAAAATTTAGCTTTTATATATAGGTACAGTATGTCTGCGTAACTTGGAACCATATGGGAAACTTTTTTCTTATCAATTTTACGAAAAAAAAATATTCTTTATAAAATGCTCTGCATAGTCTATGTTACGAGGTATGTCAAAAAAATTGTATGTAAAGTACCTTTAGATTTCACAACATCGAAAATTGTTATTATGAAAAGTTGTTAAGAATTAAAAAAACTATGTTTTGGGACGCATTAATTTTATTACATCATTCTAATTGAAAAAAAAATGCAATTTTTTTTAAATTACGGATACCCAACATCATTTTATTACAAATATTTATAAGTATTTTATTATTAATTTTACGAAAAAAGTTATTTTTTACAAAAAGCTTTATATGGTCTAAAATCTAAGATGCAATCATAATATATAAACTTTTATCAATTCTATACGAGGTATGTTAAAAAATATGAATTTCGTCCGAGAGTAAAGTACCTTTACAGTTCACAATATTTCAATTAGAAGAATGTAATTGCATATTCAAACACAGCTTTTAATTCCGAACAAACTTTACTCTTGAGCGAAATTCATCTTTTTTGACATACCTCGTATAAAATTCACAAAATTTAAATCTGATGGTTGCATCTTATATTTTATACTATTAAGAGCATGTTATGAAGAAACCTTTTTTTCGTAAAATTGATAACAAACAAGTTTCCAATTGCATTTGATTATTTTTCCAATTCCAATGCATTTTATTATTTTTGCTGGTGGCTATTCTCGGCCACCAGTTGCCCGTGCTCACAATTTGGTGGGCCCAATAGTTGCGCCACTAGTTGCGCCACCAGCTACCTAGACTAATAGAGCCCTAAGGAAGATGCAACACGAAACTACGGCCGCATCATTATTCCAGTTCAATCAGAGAGTGCAGCAAGCACCTTTACCTGTTTCGAAACTTATTAATCTCTCATCAGGAGGCACATATGCTGCTCTCTCTGACCCAACTATGACAAACCCCGGCGTGCAGTCACGGATTGCAACGAACGAAATGGCAGGGATGCCCTAGCGGCAACTGCTATCAAAAAACTAAAGTTTCAATCTAATAGCACATAAAACAACATCCAAAAATGTTATTCTACATCCTACCAGACTGAAAACAATGGTAACCTTCTCTGGTAATACCTCCGAGGCTTCTACAATTTGCAAGCCATAACGGATGCTGAGACTAAGGAAGATGAGGGAATTTTACAATTTATAATTCAACATAAAATTTGGCATGCACGTAGCTAACATGTCAAACAAAACAAGTGATATTGTGCCGATGTGTGCTTTTACCCTGGGGGTGAGTTTCACCCGGTTTCGGGGGTGAAAGAAGAAATCTTTAACACAAGTCCGTAATTGGATAAACTGATTAATTCTAAGTAACGTTTGTTCGATACAGTTTTTTCACTAAATCAATTTTTTTCGAGTTATTTGCGAGTGAATAATATGTTAATTTTTCAACAAATAACCAAATAACTCGAAAAATATTGACTTAGTGAAAAAACTGTATAAAACAAAAGTTGCTTAGAATTAGTTAGTTTATCCACTTTCTGATTTATTTTAAAGGTTTCCCTTTTCACCACCGAAAAGGGGTTAAACTCACCCCCCATGGTAAAAGCAGGCATCGGCACAATATCACTTGTTTTGTTTGACATGTTAGCTACGTGTATGCCAAATTTCATGCCAATCCAAGTGATTTTTAAAAATATAAAGCAAAAACCATGAGTGAACGTACTATAAACCGTTATTTTTGCAATAATTTATTAATAACAAAGTCGGAACGTGGTTTAAGCTATCACGACTAGTGACAATCGATTTAGCGTATAAAAATACTATGAAAAAGACTACACACTTGCTGTAGATAGCGCATTTCGAGCTTTTCGGTGAATAAACTATTATTTTTTTACTAACAAAATAAGAACATATTTTTAGTAATCGAAACTAGTCGCATTCGATTCAGCGACCAAAAATACACCAGAGAAGACCTTAACACGATCAATTTATTTACAGGGCTTCTAATAATTCCTGAAATATTACCTAATTTTACCATAATTTGTTAAGAGGAAACAGTGGCGATCAACAGGTAGCGAAAACGCGTTCCACGATTGCGGCTGTAATTTTGAATATTTTTTCGAGATATTTGGCACACGTATTCGTAATATAATAAAGAATGGCAGTACAGAGTCCAATTTGAAAAATATATTAATATGTGGAAATTACTCTGTAATTAAATACAAAATTAAAAAAACGAGCCTGTACCGCCATTAAGAAGAACAAAAAAATACACTTTCTTCAAATAAACTTTTTTTTCCGATGCCTAGATTTTGTGTCATTTTGGAACTACTAATGAAATAAAAAATTTTAGTAGTTCCAAAATGACACAAAATTTAGGCATCGGATAAAAAAGTTTACTTGAAGGAAGTATATCTTTTTGTTCTTCTTAATGGCGGTACGGGCTCGTTTTTTAATATTGCATTTAATTACAGAGTAATTTCCACATATTAATATATTTTTCAAATTGGGCTCTGTACCGCCATTATTTATTATATTACGAATACGTGTGCCAAATATCTCGAAAAAATATTCAAAATTACAGCCGCAATCTTGGAACGCGTTTTTGCTACCTGTTGATCGCTACTGTTTCCTCTTAATAACAATTAAACGCACCACATTTGGGCTTCCAGACCACTTCCATTGGATTCAGCGACCCAAAAAACCTATAATACCACCACCAAATCGCGGCGAACTAAAAGTGTCCACGGGACCCCCTATGTTGCGACTAGACTAGTTAGCTTGTATCGTTATTTTTGTCATTGCTTTGTACAGTCTTTCCTTGGCACGGTATCGTTTGTCTTCCTAAGGTCTACAAACGTTATGTGTACATCTCTGTTCGTAGCTCTTTTCTTCTCTATTGTCTGTTGTATTGTATGGATATAATCTAGACATGATTTACCTGCTGTGAATCCTGCTTGCTCTTCACCGATTTTACCCTCTATACTTACATTATAGCATACAAGCAATTAGCTCAAATTTGATTATCTTTTTTTATACTTTTCCTGCAAGTTTTTAACCCCTCTTGTTTTATTTTTATGTTCGAACTTCTAGTGTTGGTAAACAGTTCTTATTAAAAAAGTAATCACACGCATATTTTCCAATTTGCTGGAAAATCGCCAGGCATAAATTTTCTCATGTAGATTTAAATTAGAACATGTCACCTTTAATAGTAGAGGAAACAGGTGACCCAGTAGTGTCGAAATACTTGTTTACATAGTCCCGTATAAAAGTGAAATAAAGTTAATAAGTACAGTATTTATAGGTTTATAGGATTATATACATATTTATATTTGTGAAATAATTGTATCTAAGTTTTTTTTATTTCGTTTTAATTTGAGAAAATGATATTAACTTAAAAATATATATTTAAAGTATATAAAAATATATCTTCTAAAATATATTTTTAAAAAATATCGTTTAAATTAAATGATATGACTTAGGCCCGGTTTTTCAGTCACAGGTTAAAATTTTGGTTAGCTAACCTAATTTAAATTTTAACCAATATTTTAACCCTCATAGCGTTTTTCAGTGCTTTAAACCAAGTTAAGAAAATCTCGGTTAGCTAACCATTGTTTTTCTTCTGTTGGCAGCAGTAACTGTACGTGCGCATGTGCAATTCGAGAAATAATGATCAATTTCAGCCGAAGAGAAAATGGTCGATTTTTGAGACATTTTTATTTAGCATCAAAACATACAAATGATAAGATAATTAGAATTAATTACTTCTCGTTAATTTCGTTAATAAAATATATTTATAACCTACGTGCCGAACATTAGGTTCGGGTCGATGTGACAATGACTGCGTTCACCAGATGCAAACACATTCACAAATGTTTGCGCTTTGATTCTAAACTTGTTGACAGCGAACTGAACGGATGGTTGTTTAGGTTAAAATTTGACATTTTGCTTGCTTGGTTTGAACGTAACCTAAAATAAATTTTCTCAATAAATACGTTTTTGAATTTATTTTTTTTATTAAAGGAAAAAAAAATTATTTAATAGATAATAACGTAGCAGAATGTCTTCAGTAGCCTTTATTTTATATATAAAACCCTTATCAATATATTTTACAATATATACAATTTAAATTCCCGCCATATTTCAACACGTTTGCAAAGTTCAACTTAAATATGTTATGTTTGCAAAAATGGCGACCGCTTTCCAAACATGTTTGACGTTAGCAAGTCGTTCAGAACCATAAAGCGCAAACTGATTGCCAACGTTTGCATCTGGTGAACGCGCCCAAAATCTGATACATGAATAAATACTACTGACGATCGCGTGGATTAGGAATTACATTTATTAATAGGAAACGGACGCATAAGGATGGGATATCTCGCTCAGCTCGTCAGAGGAAAAGACATGTAGGGAAATACTATCACCGCCCGTATAAGGATAGGTAAAGGAAAAATGGTCGGATTCGTTCAGCGCACCAAAACGACGGCGGAAAATGGTCGGGATAACTCACCTCTTAGACCTCGTTGTTGTTTAATATTCTTCGATTAACGCTCCAAGAATAATAATCAACTAGGCTTTTCATTCCGACTTTTATATCGTCCAAGACGGTACAAAAACACGTTTTATTTAATTCATTGGCTTACTTTAGACGATAAAATTATATTATCGTCACACTCATTTATCATCATCAACCCGTACGCGTCCACTGCTGGATATAGGTCTCCCTCAGCTCTTTCCATCTTTCTCTGTTTTGTGCGGCTTGCATCCAGTTGCCGACAATACGTTTCAGATCGTCAGCCCATCTGGTTGGTGGTCGTCCTCTGCTCCGTAGTGCTTCTTCTCGTGGCCTCCACTCGACAATACGTTTTGTCCATCGGTTGTCTGAAAATCTGGCGACGTGTCCTGCCCAATTCCACTTAAGCGACGCGATTCTTTCGACGGCGTCCGCTGTTTTTGTTCTACGACGTATTTCTTCCTTTGGGATTCGGTCCTCAGGGAGACACCCAACATCTGGCGCTCCATAGCCCTTTGAGTTATGCGAATCTTGTTCACTACCTTTTTTGTGAGTGTTAATGTTTCCGCTCCATAAGTGAGTACAGGCAATACACACTGGTCAAAGATTTTCCTTTTCAGGCATATGGGTAAGTCCGATTTAAATGCATAGCTCAGTTTACCAAACGCTGCCCAGGCTAATCCTATGCGACGTGGGAGCTCGCACTTCTGGTTATCTCTTCCCAATCGAATTTCATGTCCCAAGTACTTATAAGATGCAGTCTGCTCAATATTCATTCCATCAAGAACAATATTACGATTTAGCACCAGATTAGTCATTATTTGCGTCTTGTTGATGTTAATCTTTAGTCCGACC
Source organism: Diabrotica virgifera virgifera (assembly GCF_917563875.1). Lineage (NCBI taxonomy): Eukaryota > Metazoa > Arthropoda > Insecta > Coleoptera > Chrysomelidae > Diabrotica > Diabrotica virgifera. Next base: position 85,439,456 of record NC_065447.1, on the reverse strand, counting down.
TCTAAGGAAGCGTGACATAACTTGTTTAACATTATTATTGCATCATCCATACGATCGGCTATAAGGACGATGTCATCTGCGGATCTCAAATGACTGAGCATCTCTCCATTTATGTTGATACCATATTCGTTCAGATCTGCCTTCTTAAAACAGTGTTCCAAAATGGTTTTGAACAGCTTTGGTGAGATGGTGTCTCCTTGCCGTACTCCTCGCTGTATACAGAATTTATTTGTTTGTTGATCAGATAGTCTTACGCTAGCCGTTGCGTTGTGGTAGATATATTTTATCATGTTAGTATAGCGATAATCTATTCGGCATTCTGTCAATGCTTTTAACATTTTCTGCTGGTTTATGGTATCGAACGCTTTCTCGTAGTCCACGAATATCAGTGCCAATGGTTTGTTGTATTCGGCAGACTTCTCGATCAAGTTTTTTATTACCAGTAAGTGGTCGTTAGTGCTGTATCCGGATCTGAAGCCAGCTTGTTCTCTAGGCTGATAGAAATCTAACTTAGCCTCCAGTCTCTTTTTGATAATTTTTGTGAAAAGTTTATATATGTGTGATAGCAGACTGATAGGACGGTAGTTTTTTAGATCTGTTATGTCACCTTTCTTGTGCAATAAAACAATGACTGCATTGTTCCATTGAGAAGGCGTTTTTTCTTGGTAAATGCATTCGGTGAAAAGTTTGGCCAAAACCTGGATAATTTTATTTCCACCTTGTTTGATTGCCTCGATCACTACTCCGTCATCGCCAGGGGATTTATTATTTTTCATTTCTGAAAGTGTCTTTTTAACTTCGTATGGTGTTACTTCTGGTATTAATTCTGATCCCTGGTTTGTGATTTTGGAAAGGAGCTGATCTTGCCTTGCGTTGGTGCTCTCATACATTTCGCGATAAAACGATTCGACAACCTTAAGGATTTCGGTTCTATCCGTAGCAATGCTGTTGTCTTTATTTCTTATTCTGTACATATTTTTGTTGCCAATGTTATTCGTATTTCGCCGCAAAACTTTTAAACTTTTGTTTTCTTGAATTATTTGAGTTATTTCTCTTGTATTGTTTTCTCTTATGTCTTTTCGGATTGACCGGTGGATATCTTTATTTAATTTCTTCGGTGTTGTGTAGTTGGAGTCGTATTTTTCCGTCAGTTGTCTTCTTTTACTTATTAACTCTTTGGTATTTTGGCTTAATTTTTCTTTATGGGACACGACCGTCGGGCAGCACTCCCTTTCGGTTTCTTTAAGTGCCTCCGTTATGAGATTATTTGCTAGTTCGATGTCTTCTATTTCGTTTTCTAAATCTTGTATACGTCTGGTTAGTATATATTCATAGAGGTCGTTGTTTTCTGGGGGAATCCATTTCTTCTTTCGTGTTTTGAAATCATCTTTGTTCTTTCCAAGTTGACATTTAATTGTATCCTTGCTCGGATTAATCTGTGGTCGCTTCCTATCGAAAATTTGTTAAGTACTTCAATATCTTTAATTATTTCTTTTCTGTTCGTTACGATAAAATCTATCTCATTTTTGACACTGCCATCTGGGCTTATCCATGTCCATTTACGCTGAGGCTTTTTATCGAAAAAAGAGTTCATCACGGATAAATTTTCCTGGTGTAAGAAGTTAAGCAGTCTTTGCCCTCGTTCATTTCTTTCGCCGTAGCCATACTTGCCCATTGCTACTTCTGCATCATCTTGTTTAAAGCCCATTTTCGCGTTAAAGTCGCCCATAACTATTGTGTAGTATGCTGGTGTAGTATGTAATGCTGTTTGTAGGTCGTCATAAAATATTTCAGTTTCTTCATCCGAGTGGCTAGTCGTTGGAGCATATGTCTGGATTATCTTAAGGTTATATCTTGCATTTAATTTGAAAATGAGGTACACAATCCTGGGACTTATACTGTTAATTTTAGTTATATTTTGGGGGTGCTTTCTATGTATAATGAATCCTACTCCACCATTTGAAGTGTCTTCTTCTCCTCTAAAATGAAATAAGTGCCCCGATTTAAGGGTAATTTGCGCTTCTCCTCTTCGTCTGATTTCACTGAGGCCGATGATGTCCCATTTTATTGTTTTCAGTTCTTCCTCCAGTTCCGTCATCTTCTGGTCCGATATAAGATTTCTAACATTATATGAGGTGATATGCATTTGTCGTTCTTTGTGGTAGCCTGATCTTTTACGGGGATTCTTAGCACCCTCTGCTCCAACCCTTTTCCACCCGCTACCTTGGCTGGGGGTGTTGGAGCCGCCGGAGACTGAGGGCCGTTCAGTAGTTTCGTCTTTCATGGAAATTTGCCTTTGGGGTTTTAGCCATTAAAACGCCACGCTTGGCTAGTGCGTGTTGGCGAGTTGGTTAGGATGTGGAAGGAGGAAATGGTGGAGATGGGAATGCTTTGGGTTCGGACATGGTTTCCCCGGTAAAGGGATGTTGGGGAAATCCATGAGCTCGCGTAGGGCAGGTGTGCTATTCCTGAAGTAGATATAGTCCCTACCGGGATCGCAGAGAAGTATCTACCCGCTACCACACACACTACACTCATTAAGTCGATATTAATAGTACAAGTTTCGGCACCGTAAAGAAGAATAGAGTGGATATAGCATTTTACCATCCGATATATAATTTGTACATTGAGTCTGTGGTTACCCAGAAATTTCCTCGTCTTCAAAAAGGCGGATCTTGATTGCTCTATTCTTGAGCAAATTTCTAATTTCAGATTTAGATCTTCCGTAATCTAGGCTCCTAAGTAACTATTTAATTTTGTTTACTTGTTCAATATCTTTCAAGACTGATTAAATTATTCACGTAGGTTAAATGAAATGTAAAAAACAGATGGAACACGACTTCTACGGAAAAGAAGTATTAAGAATGATCAGAGGGCAAAGAAAGGAGATGAACGAATTAATAAAAACGAAACACATTCGGAAGGAAATATGGGCAGACCTTTATTCGCTAAAGGGGACAATAACGAACCACCAGCACCTGAAATTACGACAACCGAAGAAATAAACATCGAGGAGGGAGAGGTAAAGGAGTTAAAGACATTAAGAAAATTAAAAAATAAAAATCTCCAGGAGAGGATAGAATAAAGAACAAACTCCCAAAGTACGGAGGACAAGATCTAACTAATTAATCAACTCTTAAAACTAATACAAAAGTAATAGAACAAAACAGAGTACCACAATAATGGAGACCCTAATATCTCTCTTCAAAAAAGGAGACAAATCAGACCCGGAGAATTACATAAGAATTAACTTATTAAACAAAACATTAAAATTAACAACCAAAGTGACAACAAACAAATTGAATGAAATTAAGAACAACAAGGCTTTAGGTTGGGAAAGTTATTCAGTGACTCTATATTTAGAATGAGACAAGTTCAAGAGAAATCGTTGGAATACAAAACAAAACGGCATATATATGTTTCGTGGACCTTAAGAAAGCATTTGACAGGGTCAAATTAAAGGAAGTTGTCCATTTGTTATACTCTAGGAATAATTAAAACGATCGAAAACATCTACCAAAACAACACAATAAAAGTAAAAGTGGAAGATGAACTAACTGACCCAATTAAAGCCGGCAATGTGATAAAACAGGGGGATTCCTTGAGTCCTTTATTGTTGAACCTGATCATGGACAAAATAATAAAAAAAGTAAGAACTAAAAAAGGATACCAAATGGGAGAAAAACAACTTAAAATAATCTGCTATGCAGATGATGCAAAACTAATCTCTCAAAGTACAGATGATTTATAATGTATGCTGCACAAATTTAATATAATCGCCAGAAAATTTAACATGTCTATTTCCCCAAAAAAGACAAAATGCATGGTTATACCAGCAAATTAAATAAGATTAGATCTGAAAGGTAAGATAATAGAACCAGCGATGGAGTTTAAATATCTAGGCTTCACACTATCTAGTTACGGAAGGCTCGAAACAGAAGTGGAAGATCAAGTGAATAGAGCAAACAGAGCCGAAGGTTGTCTAAATGACACAATATGGAGAAATAAAAATATCGGAAAAAAATGAAAGGCAGAATTTACAAAACAGTCATGAGACCAATAATAACATACGCGGCAGAAGCACCACCCGACACACAGAGGACAAAAAGATTTCTCGAAACAGCGAAGATGAAAACCCTTCGAAAAATCGTTGGTAAGAGTTGATGGGACAGAGCTAGAAGTACAGATATACAAAGGGTATGCAAGGCGGATAACATTAATAACTGCGTAAGAAACAGAAGAATAGAATGTAATGACCACATAAGCCGAATGACAACAAATAGAGCGGTATGGACAGCGAGAGACGGTTTCCCAATAGGAACACGATCAGTGGGAAGACTACGAAAACGATGAAACGACAACTTACCAGAGGCACATTGAAAAAACAGACAGTGTCATGTCTATACAAAAACAAGAAGAAGAAGAAGACGTAGGTTAAATGACACAAAAATACGATCTATCGTTTAACTTATTGTACAACTCAAATCGATATGATTGTTTGAACGATAATCTTAGCATGTGTCGTAGTTCAACTTGTACGACCAGTTGAATCATACAGAACGTATAATATCATGTTTTAAAATCTGTCGTCCAACTCGGTTGGATTTGTTGATATTATTTCAAAACTAGTGAGAAGTAATACAGTGCCACAAAATTCCAGAAATTATTTAAATAATTATTACAAACACAATTTATTTTGGCGAATGGATTTAGTGTTCGTAGTCATATAAAACCAAACAAACAACAACAAACCCAAGTCACCCGAATGATAATTTATTTAATTTGCCACATTATTTTGTTTTGTTTATTTCTTGATTTTTTTTTGGATCAATAAGATTTTCAGCAAAAAAGTGCAAAATTTCTCTTTGACAAAATATTATTTGAATGTCGCATTGTACAAAAATAAATATTATGTGCTCGAATGTTGTTATATGAATTTTCCGTTGCCAAATATCTTAGCGTAATAGTTAAATTCTCTTTCGCACTAATTATATCTTTAATTTCTAAAATCTATAAGAAAAATAATATTGGACAATAATAGACATTTTTGGACATAATTTATAGTAATTTATCAAGTTGTTTATGGAATGTTGTATCTGTTGAGTATTCCAATAAACATAAAAGTAATTCAAGTTAAAAAGCAATGGTCCTGACAACATACCTACAGAAATCTTAAAGCTCGTAAATGAAGAAAACACTCGAATACTAGTCAAACTTTTCAAAGATGTTTATTCGACTGGTGATATCCCTGAAGATTGGTTAAAGTCCGAATTCATAACCCTACCAAAAACCAACGTCCGAAAAACTGTAGCGATTATAGAATGATAAGCTTTATGAGCCACACTCTGAAAATCTTTCTACGTATTATCCACAGTAGAATCAGAGATAAATATGAAGAAGACCAGGATGAAACACAATTTGGCTTCAGAAATGGACTGGGAACCCGGGATGCACTCTTTGCACTAAATGTAATAATTATTGCAGAAATGCCGAAATCAAAGGAAATACGTCTCTGCTGTATTTATTGACTATGAGAAGGCCTTTGATCGAGTAGAACATCACAAATTAATTAAAATATTAAAGGAAAAAGGAGTTGATAGTCAAGATGTACGAATCATAGAATAATTATACTAACGTCAAACAGCGACAGCTTGCATAAATGGAAAATCGAACAGAAATATGCAAAAAACAAAGAGGTGTCAGACAAAGTTGTATACTGTCCCCACTGTTATTCAATTTCTATTCAGATAGAATATTTAAAGAAACGCTGCATAATTTGTAATGGGTTGTAAAAGTTAATGGAATTCTGATAAATACAATCAGATATGCAGACGATACAGTTATTTTAAGTGATGATATGAATGGATTACAACACCTTTTAAATACCATTAACACAGTGGGAAGCGAGTTTGGCCTAAACATAAAATGTTCAAAAACAAAATACATGGTATTTACCCGTTTGGCCCATCAAGATTCACGGTTATATGTTGATGGTCATATAATTTAAAGAGTGCCCAGTTTTAAATATCTTGGTTGCCATATTACTGAACAACTAGATCCCGATAAAGAGATAAAATATAGAATAAAGCTAGCCCGCACGACATTTTTAAAAATGAGGTCATTTTTCTGTAATGATAAATTGCAACTTCAACTTCGAAAGCGCATGATTAAATGTTACATTTGGTCAGTCCTCTTGTATGGTGTCGAAGCATGGTCATTAAAAATATCCACCATTAATCGTTTGGAGGCCTTTGAAATGTGGCTGCACAGACGTACACTGAAAATACCATGGACGGCTATGCTGACAAATGTGGCAGTCCTTAAGAGAGCAAATGCTACCCGCGAGCTGCTTGATAACATCAAATATAGAAAGATGGCCTATTTTGGTCACGTAGTAAGGGGAGACCGGTATAATATTCTTCAACTTATTATGATGGGTAAAATCGAAGGACTCTGAGGAATTGGTAGAACGCAGGCCTCTTGGTTGAAGAATATCAGCGAGTGGGTAGGAATAAAGAAAGCAGAACAACTATTTAGAATATATTGAGACAGAGACAGTTTCGCCATGTTAATCGCCAACGTCAAGGGGACTTGATAGGGCACGTTAAGAAGAACAATATAAGTTAACGTAATTCTTCTAAATACAACCAATTGTATTTCGTGAGTCCTAGGTTACCACCCAACTTGGCCGGAAGTTGAACTGGAAGTATATATTTGAATTCTTCGTATAACTTTGCGTCGATTGATATACAATTTCACTATTTTGGGTCATTATTGCGAACCTTTCGGTTACAACTTTTTAACCGGAAATGACATCAAAGCCAGAACTACTCGACTTTTCAATATCCGTGGATTGATATGTCACATGTATCTAATGTATCTTTTATTTCAGACTACCACTTTTTAACTGGAAATGATATAAATCCGGAAGTACGTATTAGCCCAGTAAATGAACGGGAAATACGGCGATACCGTGTAATTTTCAGGGGCAACTCCGAATTTAATAAAAATTTGGATTTAGGTTCTACTGACCCTCCATTTCAAAGTTGAATTTGTGCCGTTGGTTGCTTTCACTTGGGGGGTGAAAAAACATACGTTCAAGATAAGCTCGGAAATGGATAAGTTACCTAATTATAAGCACCTTTGGTTCTATAGAGTTTTTTTTATGTAAGTCAATATTTTCGAGTTATTTGCGATTGAAAATGTTTATTTTTCGAAAAAAAAAACCAAGTTTTCAGACGGTTTTTCGCAAATAACTTAAAAACTATGTAAGTTATTTATCGAAAAAAAAATTCTTACTTAGCAAAAATATAACACAGAAAAAAAAACGAAAAGAGTTGTGTATTCATGATGTTTATTATAGACCCAGCAAAAGAAAAGTTGTAGCTCATGAAAAAGCTTTTTAAAAAAAGCTCATTCGTCCAATTCCAAATCGAATATTTTAACGTGAAATAACCAAAAAATGAATGATTTTTCGGGAAAACTCATTTAAACTTCTTTAAAGTGTTTAGAAAAGGCTTTATTTTAATTGTTTTTTTTTTAAGTTTCTAGCATTAAAATAAGCGAGTTACGCTCATAATAAAGTTGGCTCTATTTTTTTGGCAAAAAAAAAATCATAAAAATCTCCCCGTGTGTAGCTCCCCAAATGAAATTAGTCGTTACCGCTTTACAAACAATTTACTTTACCTATCTATTTTTTATATGATCTGCCAGTTTCACCGGTTTAAAGTGCTTATTTTTTAAATATTCTGGGCTAATTAGCAAAATACAAGGAATAGCTATTTGTATAACAAGGGAGGAAAGTGCTACTTTTCCTCCCGAGAATGAAGTTTACTTTAATAAATGATGTTTTCTCATTAGTAATCATTCAAGGGAGGAAAAGGCACTTTACTCCCATGTTATAAATATGGTTTTTCCACCTTTCTCAAATAACAAGTCATTTCTTCATTTTTACTTAATTTATTTATGTAACCAACCAACAAAAGTTATTAGAACTAAAACTGACAAGTAAGTACAATATAACTGTCAACTGTCAAATATAAGTCAAATTATTAATGTAAACATTGTTAAATCAAAATAACAATTTACTGTTTTTTACCATTCTGAAAAATACAGGGTGTTTTATAAATAAACGTTAAAATGTATAGATACTTACGTAATAGAAAATATATATTGTACAGGGCGTCAATAAGTTATATTTCATGAATGAAATACCATGACGTCACTTTTACTTTTCCTCCCTAGGGAGGAAAAATATTCTCCTCACTAGGGAGGAAAAGTACAACTTTGCTCCCTACAATCAGGTCCGGAAAAGTATCCTTTCGGTAGAGATAGGTGGAAAAAGTTATTTACCAGCAATTTTATTGCTGGAATCGAATCTTATGACTGTATATATTAATAATATAAGTATGCAAAGTCCGCGATTGGCAACACGGCAGTCAAAACGAAAACAAATATTGTATTTACCGTCTGCAATAAACTCAATTTTTGAGAGTTGTAACGGGAAATAAGTTATTAAAAGTATCCAGTGAACAATATAAGACATTAAGTTAAGGTTAGTGATAATTAAAAACATTAAAATCGGTGAAATAACATCAAAATAGAACCAAGGACATACAAAAAGTAAGATCGCTAAAATTGTTAAGCCTGTTTAACAACAAAACGTAGACACGAAACTCTGGCCGATGAAATTGCGACGTTGCCGTTGTGAGTAGATTTTCCAGGTAACCACAGAAAATAACAACCGATAATAAATATACAAAATAAATACGGTAAACGCTGTCTTCTCTGCACTTTTGAGGTGGAAGACAGTGTTTGGCGCCGGAAAATGGAAAGGTATCTGGAAACTTTAGACAGTGATGACACACACTCAGAAGGAGGGTCAAAAAGGAAGGACAGATATATGGATAACGAGGAAGATGATATTTTTAGAAAGAGCAAAAAGTTCTCGAGAACACCAACAAAAAATCAAGAGAAAAGAAATGAAGAAACAAAAATTGATCAATTATTAATAATGATGAGCCACCTCACCGATGACATTAAGGAAATAAAAAGAAATCAAAAAGAAAGCAAGGAAGCAATAGAAAAGCTCATTATAGAAAACAGAGCGCTGAGAAAAGAAAATGCGGAACTAAAACAAGAGAATATAGAAATCAAGGAGGAACTCAGAGAAATAACAAACCACATGGAAGTTATGGAAAAACACCGACGAATAAATAACGTAGTCATGAACGGTCTAAGGATAGACACATATGAACAAGCAGGGTTAAAAGAAACAACTAACAATTTCATCAAACAACACTTAGGAGTAGAGGTTAAAATAAGGAATGCTCACAAGCTAGGAGAAAAAACATGCCTCACTGAATTAGAAAACCAGGAAGAAAAAAGAAAAATAATGGAAAAAAAGTATAAGTTAAAAGAAATAAGAGGGCTGAAGGTATATATTAACGAAGATGCAACCATAAGAGAACGAGAAATACAGAAAACAATTAGAAACATTGCTCAGGAAGAAAGAAACAAAGGAAATGAAGTCAAGATTGGAGTAAAAAAAATATGGGTAAACAACAACGAATGGAAGTGGAACGACAAAGAAGGAAAAATGATCAAAACAACATCAAAAAACTAGCAGACAATTGTACCATGGGAATAACGATGACGACACAAGTACAAAAAAAGGATAACGATAATTCAAAAAAAGGACAAAAGAGAAAAAAAATGAAAACCGGACAAAAACACAAGAGAACATGTCGAAAAGAACACTTACTTTTAGGAACATGGAATGTAAGAGGCACATATAGAGAAGGTAAACTTAAACATCTAGCGAGAGAAATCGAAAAGTTCCAATTTGACATAGTAGCCTTGCAGGAGACGAAACAGCTGGGAAATGATATATTAGAAATAGAAGATACAGTGTTTTTTAATAGCGGCGGAAAGAATAGAACACTAGGCACAGGTTTTATGCTACGAAAAGAACTAAAGGAAGCAATAGTAGAATTCAAACCAATATCAGATCGAATATGTAGTATCAGGATCAAGGGAAAATACCAAAAAATCACTCTCATAAATATTCACGCACCATCTGAAGAAAAAGATAATGATGTCAAAGAATCTTTTTACAGTGAACTAAATAGAACAATCGAAAGTATACCCAGATACGACATGAAAATTATTTTAGGCGACGCAAATGCCAAAATAGGGAAGGAAGAAGTATTTAGACCGACAATAGGAAAACATAGTAAACACAATGAAACTAATGAAAACGGACAGTTCCTCATAGATTTTGCAAGAGAAAAAAATATGATCATAATGAGCACATATTTCGAAAGAAAAGAAATACACAAGGAAACATGGATATCGCCAGATAGAAAGACCAAAAACCAAATAGATCACGTGCTGATCGAAAAAGAAGAGCAGCAATGTATAAAGAAGATTAGAACATACAGAGGACCAGATGCCGACTCCGACCATTACATGGTGGGTATCAAAATGAAGCAACTGATACCTGAAAACAAAAACAAAATAAAAGAAAAGAAATGTATAAATAAACCAATTCGGTTTGCAACAAAAAAAGAGCAAGAAACATACAGAGAAACAATGGAAAGGGAACTAAAAAAGATACAAATAGAAGAACAAACGGAGAACAACTGGGAAATCATAAAGCAAGTAATGAACAAAGCAGCAAAAGAATGTAATAAACAAGAGATTAAAAAGCGGAAGGAGTGGTTCGACATAGAGTGCCAAAAAGAAATAGAACTAAGACAATTATTAAGGATGGAAATGATCAAGAAAGAAACAACAGAGACGCATGATAGATATATAGAACAAAGACAAAAAGTAAAGAGGTTGTTGAGAGAAAAGAAGAGAAAACACTTAGATAATAAGCTAAAAGAAATAGAAGAGAACTACAGAAATAAAGAAATAAAAAACCTGTATCAAGGTGCCAAAAACGAGAAAAGAGGATACCAGCAAAAACCCATATTCGTTAAAAACAAAGCTGGAGATAATATAAGCGGCGAAGCAGAAATAGTAGAGAGATGGAAAGAGTATTTTGACGAATTACTAAATGGCAAGAATAAGCCAAACCAAAATGAATCCATAGAAGCAGAGACAGAAAATGAACAGTTAGAAGACATAGAAGATAATCCACCGAGCAAAGAACAAATCGAGGAAATAATTAGAAATCTTAAAAACAACAAATGCCCTGGAAGCGATAACATAACAGCAGAGATGATGAAATATGGTGGAAAATTGCTGAATGATTGGATACACAAAATCATAAAAGATATATGGTTAAAAGAACGAATACCAGAGGACTGGAAGGAAGCAATTATCTGCCCATTACATAAAAAAGGCGACAAAACAGAATGCAGTAATTACAGAGGAATAGCTTTATTAAATACCGTATACAAAATCCTAGGAAAATCAATAAAAGACAAACTTGAAAAAGAAGCTGAAAATATAATAGGCGAATATCAGTGCGGATTTAGAAGAGGGAGAAGCACAACGGACCAAGTATTCGTAATCAGAGAATTACAAGCAGAAAGCTATGAACACAACCTACCAACGATAGCACTATTCATCGACTTCCAACAAGCATACGATAGAATAAAGAGGAAGAAATTAAAAGAGGCGCTTGAGGAATTGGGAGTTAGCAGAAAGCTACGTAACATGATACATCTCACTCTGAAGAATACAGAAAACAGAGTCAAAATAAACAATCAATCATCAGAAAAATTTATAGTAAACGAAGGATTAAGACAGGGCGATCCTCTGTCATCTTTACTCTTCAACTTATGCCTAGAAAAAATAATGCGAGAAGCAAAAATCAATAGAGAAGGACTCATATATCAAAGAAGACACCAAGTTTTGGCGTTTGCGGATGATGTGGTGTTACTGGCAAGAGGAAAAAAAGAGCTACAGGAGATGGTACAGAGAATAGTAAAAGCAGCGAAGAAAATGGGACTATATATAAATTCAACTAAAACAAAATGTATGGAGTGGACAGATGGTCAGTTTAGGAATGGTCAAAAGTTTAAAGTAGAAGTAGAAGAAGGAACATCATACGAATTCGAAATGGTAGAAAGATTTACATACCTAGGGGCAATAATATCACGTAAACCTATCATTAAAGAAGAAATACAAGCTAGAATAATGGCAGGCAATAGAAGTGTACATGCGCTTAATGTAATGTTGAAAAGCAAGTTTCTATCAAGAAGGGCAAAAGTACAGCTATACAAAACAACTATACAGCCAATAGTAACATACTGCAGTGAGACATGGACAATGACAAAAAATGAACAAAATTTACTGGAGATCTGGGAAAGGAAAATACTAAGGAAGATATATGGAGGAAAAATAAGGGACGGTTTATGGATAAGAAGATCAAATGATGAGTTAAAGCAATTATACAACCAACCTAATATAATAGGAGTGATAAAGGCTCAGAGACTTAGATAGCGAGGTCACATTGAAAGGATGCCAAACACGAGGACTCCAAAAAAGGTACTAAACTACAGTATAACTTCAAGAAAGAGAAGAAGAAGGCCGAAAAATAGATGGAAGCAAGACGTCGAAAAAGATTTGGAAAGAATGGGGCTAGAGGGCCAAAAAAGAAAAATGAGTGACAGGAAGGAATGGAGGAAAATCACATATCAAGCCAGAGAAGAACTCAGCACATAAAGAAACGTGAAAATGAAGAAAGAAAAAAACAAACTTTTCAAGCCATGGGCCTCTAAGGCCTTTAGTGCTATTGTATATATATGCAAAGTCCGCAGATAGTGTGCTACTTTTTTTATAAACAAAATGGCGCTCGAAAGTGGTGTTTTTTTTTTAATTTTTGCTCTATAACTCCAAAGATTTTAACTTTATACCAAAAACACCAAAATTAAAATTCACCGTCATTAAATTCTGCATAGAGACGTGTTTTTCACGATTTACTTCGACGAAAATTTTCCCCGGAAAATGCGGGTTTTTCCAACAAAATCTTTAATTTTCAACTAAAATTTTAGATAAGTAATTGTTCATCAATAATTAAATAACTTGGTAATATAAAAGCTCTTTCTGTATAGATTATAATTCCAGAAGCCGATGGAAATTGCATGAAGAGCTTAGTAACAATTGAATTGTTAATTAAAAATTTACGGTCGGTATAATAACCACAATAATTATGATACATAAGAATAATTATGATATTTGTATAAAAAGACACTGTACCTATGTAATGTACTTTACAGAATTGAAATTGAACTGTTTAGGCGGCCTCAGGAATATTTTAAAATTATAAACAATTTTTGGCTTATAAACAAATAGAATATCGTGAAATATTAAATTAAATTAAATCATGAAAACGGTATTGGAAAAAAGCGTTCTGCCGCTTAAAGGCCGCCTAAACAGTTCAATTTCAATTCTGTAAAGTACATTACATAGGTACAGTGTCTTTTTATACAAAAATCATAATTATTCTTATGTATCATAATTATTGTGGTTATTATAGCGACCGTAAATTTTTAATTAACAATTCAATTGTTACTAAACTGTTCATGCAATTTCCATCGGCTTCTGGAATTGTAATCTATACAGAAAGAGCTTTTATATTACCAAGTTATTTAATTATTGATAAACAATTACTTATCTAAAATTTTAGATGAAAATTAAAGATTTTGTTGGAAAAACCCGCATTTTCCGGGGAAAATTTTTGTCGAAGTAAATCGGGAAAAACACGTCTCTATGCAGAATTTAATTACGGTGAATTTTTATTTTAGTGTTTTTGGTGTAAAGTTAAAATCTTTGGAGTTATAGAGCAATAATTGAAAGAACACTATTTTCGGGCGCCATTTTGTTTATAAAAAAAGTAGCACACTATCTGCGGACTTTGCATACCTATATTATTAAAATATACAGTCATAAGATTCGATTCCAGCAATAAAATTGCTGGTAAATAACTTTTCCCAAAAATGGCCTATTCTCCGATAATCTGCCCAGATTAAAAGGGTTATAGTTAAAAGGCTTGAACGAGTCACTAATCAGGATTGTATGCAAACTTTAAACAACCATATCATAACGAATTTTTGTCTTATAGAAAATCAAAATAAAACTAGCATATTTATAGCAGCAAACCTGCATTTTTTTACTCTTTGTTTGAATATTTCTCAGATGACAATAAGATACACACGAGACAATTTAATTAATGAGAAGTTCGTTAAACCAGATCAGAGAGGCAAACATGGTCCACCACATAAAACGAAGCCGGACGCAAAAAATGTGTTCAAGAATACATAAAAGAGCTTCCAGCGGTTCCTTCTCATTACTACAGGTCTAGCTCTTCAAAGAAATATCTACCTAATGAGTTAAGGAACGTGTCTTTCTTATATAGATTGTTTATAAAGGATCTATCCGAAAAAAATGTTAAAACCGATGTATCATTGAAAGTTTTCAGAACAATTTTTGATGATTTTACAATGATTTTAATATTGGATTTCACCTACCGGAAAAAGATAAGTGTAATCTGTGTGAAGCTAAAAAAGATAAAGATATTACATTTACAGAACAAGAAGTGCAATATTATAAATAGAGACTGGAAAATATGCACTAAAAAATGTCTAAAATATGCATGCAATATGCATTTTAAAACAAGCTGAATATGCACAATTAACATGCAAATATGCATTTATATATGCACTTATTTTTATATGAATAATTTTATGGTTTACGTTAAATACATAAATAAATAAAAAATAATAAAAATAAATAAATAGGTTTGAATTTAAACCAAATTGTATTATTATTTCTTAATATATTTTTTTAACTTCAGGTTTTGTGACAAATAAAACGGCAAAATATTTTATTTTGACCACAAGATAAATAAGAGTACAATAAAATAAATGTACATATTTTTATTGTTACAATATTGATTCATATTTTCTAAACTAATATTATAAAAAGAGTACAATAAAACAAATTTACATATTTTTATTGTTACAATAAATAATCATATATTGATTCATATTTTCTAAACTAATATTATGTCTTCTATCTGTTAATATTTGTTTATAGGCAGAAAAAGATCTCTCAACGTCACAAGATGTAATTGGGGCATATTTAAACTTTGCTATTAGAGACGGATCCATATTAATATTTTCATCGAAGTTTCCAAAATTGATTATATTATTTATTGAACGCAATAAAGTGAAACCCTCATTTTTGTTTAAAACGTCATCAAGTTTATCTTTAATTTTTACTCCAATTTCCCCATTCAGATTTGTTATTTTCTGTTTAACCGAATCAACAATAGACATACTATTGTGAAGACATAAATTTTGAGCCTCTAATTTTGTAATTGAACTTTCAATGATATCGAAATTCGATTTTATATACAACAATTGATTTTTAATAGACTTTTCTTTAAAAATATTTTGACAGTTATCAATAGCGGTACAAGTCGGATCAAAACTTGAAATAACGCTTTTGATGTCGTCGTAGTGTTCAGATAAAAATATAGCACTTTTAAGCCAAGTTCCCCATCTGGTTAATACTGGTTCTGGTGGTAAAGGAATATCGGGAAGCATCTCCCTATATACCTGTACACGTAGTGGTGCTTTCAGAAATACTTTTTTTACATTATTTATTAAGGTGTTTACATTGGGAAATTCAATTCTAACTTTCTCTGCAACTCTGTTTAGGCCGTGCGCCAAACATGTACAGTGAATTAAATTAGGGAAAAAGATTTTAAGATTGGATGCAGCTTTCATCATATATGAGGCGGCATCACTAAGCATTAATAATATTTTTTCAAATGGTACTTGATCAGGTAAAAAAAAATTTGTTAGGGATTCGTTAACAAATCTAGCTATTGTAGCATAGTTTGTTTTTTCCAAACATTTTACACTAATTAAGTATGAGTTTTTAAAATCGCCAGAGTCGTTAAGAACTCCAACAATTAGATTCGCAATTTGTCGACCCTTTGTATCCGTTGTTTCGTCGACGGAAATCCAAAGATAATCGGCTTTTAACTGATTTTTAATACTCGTCATCACATCTTTGTAACATGCACTGACATATTTTTTCCGAAGAGTTGAAGAACTTGGTATTTGAGCTGGTTTATCTTTAATCTTGCAATAAGTTTTTAAAAAGTTTTGACACGATTTATGTTCTAACTTGTGCAGAGGGATATTGCAGTTCAAAAAAAAATGGCATAAATCCTTTGCAAAGGTTTCTTGCCCAACTGACGTATTCTGAATCTGCAAACTGTTCTGTAGAATCTGCTGGCGAGGTTTATTATCATTTTTTGATAGCTTAGTTTGGTGAAGTGAAGTTTTTATGTGTTGAACTACTTGGAATTTCTTTTGACATGGAATCTGGAATATAATGATAATGATGTTTTAGATGTTTTCGTAAATAGATACCTACATTAAAATGATCAAACTTTTTAAACCTCCCCCAATTTTTTTTATTTCTCAAAGTGAAATTGAAATCGTCAAACAATAAAGTACAGTCAGTGTACCGTAGTATACAGGGTGGGCCACTCTCAACACCTCGCTCTGTATAAGCCAAACCGTTGCGAACTTTAAAAAACAGTTTTTGAAGAAATGGGACGGTTTGTCATTTTAGAATAGACAGACACATAGATGTGCAAAGAAGTTTGATAAGTTTAAAAATCTATTGAAGTGGAGAACTTACCTTTTTATCACAAATGGTGCAAAACATACTTTCACTGTCGATAACTTTTAGATGATTGTTACTTCCAATCCAACTTCTGAGAAGACTTGATTTTTCCCTTGCTACTTTAGGCATTTTCACAATAATAATAAAATGATTTTTTTACACAGTATAGTCAATAACTTGCAATCACAAAAGTTGAATAATCGGCGATTGATTTAAGACTAACCATTCATAAAATAAAATAATCTATCCTACCCTTAAAACAGTGTTGCCAACTCGACCAATATAGTATTTGCCAAACCTCACAAGAATGATGGAATGATCAGTTCAACAGTAGGTATTCCATTATCAACTAATAAAAAATCCCTATAGCAAGCATAACCCAGTACAGATAAATTATTTGTTTTAAAAAATGCTGAAACATGATCCTGTAGTTAATAGTAATCTCATGGTCCACAGACATAAGTACTAATATAAACATTATTGAAGGCGAAGGGATTTGCTGATGTAGGTGTGTATGTGTGAATGGTTAAACATTTTTTGTTAGGAATCAGATTTGACTCACTGATATCAGTTTCAAGTTCCTGTGAGAGAGTTCCTAAGTTGTTTTAGTAATTGTAAGGCCAACATAAAAATTTGTTCTGAATTAGAAGATTTTCGATTTTTACTAAATAATTTTTATATTATTTAATATGCTAGAAAATATGCTATATGCTAAACAAGAAATAAATAAGCTAAACAACACAAAAATATGCCAAATCTAGCATAAAATAAGCTAAATTGGCAACGCTGCCTTAAAATTTCGTTTTGGTTGGTTTTCCCAGAATAATTCATAGTTGGCCGACACCAGCAGAAAGTACAGGTAATATTTGTAATGTTATTCAAAATATAATCGGTATTTACTTAGGTAATTTGTAAATTCTGAGAAGTCTATAAATCTTAAATATCCGGATAATGATACCTGCAGCTATAAATAACGCCCATTATGTTTATGGGTACAACAACAAAGGAGCTTAACAGCAAAATATTTACTTTCACATTTTATTTTAATGGATGTTGATGTTACTAATATATACCTTATTTTTAAATGGGGTAGAGTAAATTCCCATCAAAATATGCATTTATATGCTCTTAAATCTCCAAATATGCAAGGCATATGCATTTATGAAAAACATGAGAAATATGCAGCATATATATGCATATGCATTTTGCATATAATCCAGTCTTTAATTATAAAACACATGATACCGGTAAAAAAGAGAGTATGGACTTATTTTTATCTGACAAAAAGCAGCGAAAGCAGATGATAGTTTTATATGGGCAAGTTTTGACATGCAGAAGCTGTTAAACACTCCTCATGGGGATAATCTACTTTTATATTACTCACGAAAGTATGCTATATATAATGAAACTATTTACGAAAGTGGAACCAGGCGCGGTTTTTGTTATTTATGGGGTGAAACTGATGGTAAACGTGGATGTAATGAAGTATGTTCAATCATTTTTAAGTATTTGACTCAACTTAACCAGAGACATGGAGTTAAGACAATAGCACTTTACAGCAATAGTTGTTCTGGTCAAAATAAGAACAAGGCCATGTTAACTATGTTATACACGTTTTCACAATCAGCAACAACAATACAACACATAAAAATTGTATTCCTTCTGCCAGGCCATACTTACATGCCCGTAGACTCTGTGCATGCTACAATAGAAAAATTTATTTCTAAAAGAATTGTTTGGGCACCTTCTGAATGGGCTACACTAATTTCTAATTCAAGAGTTCAACCCAAGCCATTTGAAACAATTACTATGAAGCATAATGATTTCGTAGACTGTAAGACTAAAGCAGAACATTTTTTACCAACATCTACTAAAGAAGGTCAAACATTTTTTATCAGTAAATTGCGGGTAGCATCATTGCAAAAAGGAGAGGAGGAGATAAAGGGAAAGTACTCATATTCCGATACTGTCACCCAATTCAATTTAGCGATCTCATCCAAATCACAATCACGCCGATCTCGGAAAGGTTAGATGTTTCATTTTGAAAATATTTATCACGACTTATCTATATAACTTTAGGCCGAAGATCAAACAAAGTTTTGCCGAAAGATGACAGTCTCCTTTACCCAACCCCATTACCACTTTGTACAAAAAAATTAACAGACCTCATGCAGCTGGTGCAAAAAAAGGTTATTCCAGCTCGATATTGGGCTGAATATCAACAAATGACATCTAGCAATGTCGTACCTGATGCTTTAGCCGAAACTGATGCAGATGATGACCTAGATATTTAATTCTTGTTTATTTTCATTTAAATTTTGAGTTTATTTTGAGTTTACTTGTATTTGAATTGTTATTTAAGTTAAAATAATTATCTCTCAATATATTATTCTTTACTGACAAAATATCGCTTATGTATCTTAACTGCCATCGCTTTAAGACAAAATATCTGATAGAATATCTTATGTTACATAATTTAAAAATTTATAATTTTTTTTCTACTCAAATATCAGAAACCAATTCTACACGTTTGATCTTGATTTTCAATAAACTACGTATGTACAGGAGAAAAGTCCTCTCCTGTATAATTTGCCTTTTGTCGCTTAAGATGTTTTGTCAAAATCCCGTCGATATATGAATGTCGTAATAATGTTAGGTGCTTCAGAATGGTTCTCAGTTTGGCAGAAAAAATTTTTATGGTGTAGTACTATTTTCGGTCATACAGAAAAGGTCACGAAAACGGTCCAAGCTTAAAATCAACAATGGTTTCAGTAGGACGGGACAACCCGTCACACTCCCAGGGACTTCGAATACTGCGCGATCATTTTGGGAGTTGCCACTCAGAACTAACGCCACCAGCTGCATTCATATGGGGAATGCTAAAGGAGTCAGACAGATCCACCGTCTGCCATTTCGGAATTGCGGACTAGAATTAAATATTTTTTCGGGCCAGAGGCAGTGGCGGATCTAGAAATTTGCATTAAGGGGGGAAATTTGCTTTAGAGGGAAGTTCCAATGAAAAACAAACCAAAGGACATAAAAAAAAACTCAGATTACATAAAAGACATAAATTAATAATAACTTATAGGCATTAAGTTCCCTTAATTTTCCTAACCAACGTGATTGTTGGATTGAATTTGTCTTTCTGTGGTTTCGGTTTCATGTTAGCTAATATATTTTTATGTTTGAAAAAATTGTTTTAATTTTGGACCTCATTAGGGGGGATTTCCTCACATCCCCCCCCAGATCCACCACTGGCCAGAGGGCATCTTTAACATCTGTTTTATCGGGAACGTGCGTCGTCGTGAATAATGTTTGTAAGGCTATATCATGTATACTAGATATATAAATAATCATAAACATTTCAATATTCATTTGATTACTGTTTATTTTGCCGCATACTGTATTTACAGAGAAAACAAATCTAAACCACGAATAAATGTACAATTTACAGAATCCATTAAAGTATATAGTGGGATCAGACAAGATGATTCTCTGAGCCCATTAGTATTTAGTATCATTATCGATGAGATAATAAGCGCACTTCTCAAAAGGAAAGAATATAAAATGGGAAATGCGGAGGTGAAAATCCTATGTTATACAGAACATGCTCTTCTGGTAACGGAAATAAACACTATCTTCAGAATATCTTGCGTTGTTTTAACGCAAAAGAGAAAAGTGTGACTATGACAATAAAAACTGTAAAAAAAATGCATGACCACCAGTAAAAAAACAACATATACATTGTAAGTTGACGGGAAAATGGTAGAACAAATAATAAGCTTTAATTATGTAGAGATAGAGATATCACGCTTTAGCAACACCAACATTAAAGTAAGACTCGAAGCTGCAAACGGTAATAATTGTTTTTTATTTAGCCAATGCCTCGACAACTAATGGTCATTGGCATGGTACAGTGGATTTTTCCAGTTAGGTACCTAGTGTAGTGTGTAGTGTGTGTGTTGAGTAAGTGTCTTGTTACTTTGCAAAGTCGACGTCATTGTCTTTGCAAAGAGACGCTAATTGTATCCGAACGTCTGCGGTCCCTCCGGTCAGTACCGATCCCACAAGAACAGAAAATATTTTCATTTATTAATTTATAATAAACGAAAAATTCCCTACCCAGGTGAGATTCGAACTCACGACCATTCGGACCTTTTGATCCAAAGATATGTAGGTGCTCTTACCACTGAGCCACGGAGGGGGCTAATAAATTAATAGGCTGTCTAAATAACATAATAGGGAGAAATAAACATCTCAATATAGGGGTCATTCCATTTCAAATCACTCAATTTTGGAGCAAAAAAAATTTTGGACATACGATTTGTCTGAAAATTGGTATATAGCTTCTGCGGGATGTAAAAATAAGATATTTAAGGTCAAAAAATCTTCTTCTTCTTCTTTTTTCTCAAAATGTTATTTTATGCGATCTTACAGTGATTTGGTGTTTATTTATACAAATTTGCATTTTCTATCGTAAAGTATCAATGGAAAACATAATATTTTAATAAAAGGGACTCAAAAAATTTTATAGTGTAGAAAACGTTAAAATACCGTTTTTTACATTTTTCTCCATTCCCAAAATACATCAAAATCGATTTGGCTGAAAATTTGGCCACAGATAGACAAAATATAGGACTTTAAGTGAATGTGTGTTCACAAAGAGGGGTTGGCATTAGTAGGACTTTAAGTGGTGAGAAAGATTTGAATTATATAACCCGGTCTATATAGACATTTGAAATAACAAAAATTGCCGGAGAGCTAAATTTTGGTAAAGAGCTAGGGTATACCATAACAAATAAAGTTTTAAAAGTCCCCATCGATCCCATGTGTGCAACAAAAGTTATTCGGGGTCAAAGTCAAAATTTGAGATTTTTTGGATTTTTTTCGAAAACGGTAAGTTTTATCAAAAAGAACCTTAAACCAGTTGTAGATCTTAAAATTCTCTGCAAAAATAGTCGTTACTATTTTTTCCTAAGAGTTGCCATTCCTGAGATATCGAGATTCTAAGAGTCACATTATACATGATATGCACACGTTTCCACACCACCTGTGAGGTAGTGTACTCGGCGCGTTTTTTTACCGTGGTTTCCCCTGTAGGCCTACTCCACTAACTGTTTTGACAATTTTTGGGATAATTTAAGGAAACAATACCGATCAAGTTCTAGATATTACCTTATTATTGATATTGATTATTGATATTGCTATTGATTATTGGGTTAACTATTGTTTTGATTTCTTTAGATATTTTAATCAGATTCATATTCTTGAAAGTCCACTTCAACAGTCAAGTCCTCTTTGATTTCAACTTCTTCCTCTTCCTCTTGCTGGATGTTCAAAAATTGTTCAAATGTGACTGAGTCATTAGTCTCTTCATTAAAATCACAGGAGTCATCCTCTGTTGACTGAACTGGACATTTGAGTAAGACTGACCTTGGCAGTTGGTACACATTAGAGAACACAGCAACTCGACTTTTTTACATCCAAATTTGGCACTACAACCTTTTTTGCGATTGCAAAAATAGTGTTAAGGTGTTTTTCTGGAGCAGGTGGGAGTAAGGTTTTACTCGGTTCCAGAGTATTATCTATTAATTTCCAACCCCAGCCTTCTGGATTCAGTTCATTGCCTAGCCATGTTTGAACTTGATAATATACTCAATACAAATGTTAAAAAGCAGATGCTGATGTTGGAGGAAGACATGATAGTTGTACTTGTTTCTTGTTTCGCGTATTTTTTACAAAAGTTAAGTATCGGTATTTATTAAGACAACAAATTTTTTTTGGAGCTCCATAAACCGCAAAAAGAAAAGGAATTCCTTCCGTAATTATTGTTTGCAGTGTCGAATCAAGTTCTGTAAAAACTTTACAGCAGTCAGTCAAATCTTTTTTTTCGAATAAGTTAAGTACTGACGTTTTGCCCCTTCTGTACATTGCTGACGTAGTGTCGCAGCCGGTTATTGCATGTAAAAATAAAATGTGCTTTTGGCATTTGATTTTATTACTAATATTAGCGAAAAATGATTATTGATTCGCTGGAACTGGTATATTTTCATCAAAGATAATCTCGGAACCCGATGATGTTTTTGTAGTTCGACGACGTTGTTCTGCAGCTTTAATATTCTTTGTCGAGTCACTGTAGCCGTCAAATACCTCTGTCACTGTAAGCCCGTAATGTCTGCTAAATGGTAGACGCTTGTAATAAGTACTTATATTCACTTGAACTGAACCTTTAGCACTAAAAGAAACAGATAATATGAACAAGACCTACGGACAATACCGTAGCCATTGTTTACAATAGACAATCTGTTCTTTTTTAAACAATGGTATAGCCAAATGTTTTTCAAGGCCACGTGGATAGAGGAAATTCAGTTTGGGACTGATTATCTTTTGAAGAAATATTTTCAGAATAGTATAATATATTATTTTGTCCATTGTGCTCTATTTTGAGCACTGTGGAGCAAAATGTACAAAAATGAGGGAGGCCTATGTTCAGCAGTGGACGCAAAGGGCTTGATGATGATGATAATATATTATATAATAGACAGAAATAGGCATTTACACTTGTCTTAAGTGCCACATTATGTATATACGTGGTTTATATGTGTATATAATGTATAAAGTAACTTTTAAAATCGCGATATCTCGGGAATGGTAACTCTTAGGAGAAAAATTGTAACAAATGTTTTTGTAGAGAATGTTAAGATCTACAACTTTGGTTTGATGTTTTTTTTTTTTGATAAAACTTACCGTTTTCGAGAAAAATCCAAAACATCTCAAATTTTGACTTTTGACCCCGAATAACTTGTTGCACACATGGGATCGATGGGGACTTTTAAAACTTTATTTGTTATGGTAAACTCTAGTTCTCCACCAAAATTTGGCTCTCCGGCAATTTTTGTTATTAGCCAACTATTTTGATGTCTAAATTGACCGGATTAATATTACAATACCAAAAAAGTTACATGCAATATTATAGTCAAAAATATTGGCGTCTACTGTAAGTACAATTAACTCGAAAATATCGACCTCACGACACAAATTGTTAAAAAGAAATTGTAATAATTGTAAATACGATTTATTTGGAACAATTTCAGTTCCTACAATTTTTGTCGAAAAGTTAGAAATGGGGGAGATATTGAGCAAGACAGGTTCTCCTTTAAAATCAAGATGGCGGCTAACGTAACGGAGGAATTCATTCGTGATTTTAAATTTAGGCTACTATTGACTCCCCTAAAGATCAGAAAAATGAAATTTTGGGCAGCTCGGCATTCAAGGTCAAATGCTATCCCGACTGGACTAATATATACTTTCGAGTCTAATATTACTGCATGTAACTTTTTTAGCATTGTAATATAATTCAAATCCTTCTAACCACTTAAAGTCCTATCTTTTGGCTATCTGTGGGCAAATTATCAACTAAATCGATGATGACGTATTTTGGGAATGGAGGAAAATGTAAAAAACGGTATTTTAACATTTTTACACTATAAAATTTGATCAAAAACTTGTTTTGATTCAAAATAACTTGTTATAATTCCATATAATGACATTTTTGAGTACATTCTATTAAAATATTATGTTTTTCATTGATACATTACGACAGAAAATGCAAATTTGTTTAAATAAACACCTGTAAAATCGCATAAAATAACATTTGGAGAAAAAAAGAAGAAGAAGATTTTTTGACCTTAAATATCTTATTTTTACGTCCCGCAGAAGCTATATACCAATTTTCAGACAAATCGGAGATCCAAAATTTTTTGCCTGAGTGATTTGACATGGAATGTACCACAGATATTAAAACTAGGGTATACAAGAAAGCAATATGATCCATTACATGACGAACACTGCAGACACAATGCTTCTCTCAAGCAGAACAAAGCAAATAATGGAAACAACAGATATACAGTTACTAAGAAGGATAATTGGCAGGAAAAGAAGTAAAGACTTCCACTTACATAATACTATTCAAAACTGGACACAAAAAAGAAGAATTGAATATTATAATCGTATTGAGGGAATGGTTAAAGAAGAATAGTCAGAATATCTCGGGACAAATCGTCAGTAGGTCGAAGAAGCATTTATGTCCAATTGCACCAACAAATAAACGATTGATTTTTTTATTTGGATTGCCCGTTTATTTTAAAATATAATAATTGTCAAAAAACTGTCAATTAAAAACAGAAATTTTAACGATTCTCCCGAAAAATATTATAGATATTAGGGTACCAAGGGTATTTATTATAAGGATAATAACGCTTGAGGTCAATGGTGTATAGACCTAGGGCCTTCGGCCCGAGGTATATACGTTGACCGAAAGCGTTATTATTATAATACCCGTGGTGCCTTCAACGTTTAATGTCCGACTAAATTATTCTTTATATGCAAAAAATTTGAATGAATGTTGAATTAATTAGTTTTCAAATAAGTACATTTACCAGAAATAGTCGTAACGTAATTGTGGTAACCATAGTTTTACTTAGAGTTTTATTTGTCAACTTGACAGTATTTAACTCGTTATTTAAATTTAGTAGGCCCTAGGGCGTTATTTTTCAATAACACGCCCTTGGGCGTTATATCGTACTTAATAGACTTCGAAATAATGTCATTACTTGTCAAATAGTAGACCAGTCGGACATTAAATTTTTAAATTTAAATTTTATATAATAACAGAACACTTTTTTTATTTCGAAGAAGGTTAAAATTTAATATTTTTTGGATAATCGTTAAAATTTCTGTTTTTAATTTGACAGTTTTGACATCTTTAATCGTTTATTTGTTGGTGCAAGGTGCAACTGGACATGAATGAACTAGAAAATACTGATATGCAATTTAGAAGTTACCAAAGATTCAACATGCACTATTTCTGTTGAGAAGAATAAAGCAGAAATATAAACAGAGCAACGACAATTTTGACAAAAATTGCATACTGGTTTTATTCTATTTTTATTTTTCATTTAAAAAAAATTAGTGTTTTATTAGTATTAGAGTAGAAGGGGAAACAACCGAGGAACTCGAGATCAAAAAAGGCGTAAGGCAGGGATGCATACTTTCACCAACCTTGTTTAACCTATATTCAGAAGATATTATAAACAGAGCCCTTGCTGACCAAGATATAGGAGTTAACATAAATGGCACTTTAATAAACAATTTGAGATACGCTGATGACACAGTATTAATAGCAGAAACCCTGGAAGATCTCCAAACACTGATAAACAGAATAGTAGAGTGCAGCGAAAAGTTCGGTTTATCACTTAACATCAAAAAAACAAAAATAATGATGGTGTCGAAATCTCCACAAAATTTTTCTGACATAACCGTACATGATCAAAGAATTGAGCGTGTTAGCAAATATAATTACCTGGGAACTGTGATTAATGAAAACAACGACAACTCTGAAGAAATCAAGATCAGAATAGAAAAAGCTAGAGCTACTTTTACCAAAATGAAAACAGTTTTATGCGGAAGAGAGCTAAGTTTAAATCTTAAAATTCGCCTGATGAGATGTTACGTGTTGTCAGTTCTTTTCTATGGAATGGAAGCTTGGACACTGAAAAAGATCGATACAAGGAAAATAGAAGCATTCTAGATGTGGATGTACCGCAGGATACTGAGAATATCGTGGACAGAGAGAGTGACAAACATGGAAGTGTTGCGAAGGATGCAGAAAGAAAAAGAACTTGCGCTTACTATTAAAAAGCGCAAACTACAATACTTGGGACATATAATGAGGGGACAAAAGTACCAGCTACTACAATTAATTATTCAGGAAAAAATAATAGGTAAAAGATCCATTGGCAGAAGAAAACATTCATGGTTGAAGAATTTAAGAGATTGGTACAAGTGCAGCAGCTGCCAATTATTTAGATCTACGGTATCAAAAATACGCATAGCCTTGATGATAGCCAAACTTCGGAACGAGGACGGCACCTGAAGAAGAAGAAGTGTTTTATATTTCAGTCACTAATCCCTTCCGAAAGGAAGCTCTCTGTGTTAGAGCGTTGTTGGTCGTATATAGTGAAGAGCGCGCTAATAACCGGCAAAATAACGCAAAAGATGGACAACATAATGCGTTGTGAAATAAAAAGAGATGAACATAGTAGAGGTGGGAAATTATCGGTATTAACCTACAAAACATTACCACTTACGATAGTTTCCCACCTTTAAAAGTTAACTAAGAGCTAGTTGACTTTAGAGTTTGGAAGCAAGGCTGTCCTTAAATAAATCAAAAACAAAGATTATGATTTATGAGTTAATAATTTTATTTTAATTTTTAAAATATTTTTATTTAAAAACTAATTTAAAAATTAAACAGAAACAGTTTTCTCATTCTTTCAGGCAAAAAATATTTAGCTACTACCTTGTCATATTTTGACATTTATTTGCCAGTCGAAACGAAAAAAAAGCAAAAGTCCAAAGGTAGGAAATTATTGTAAGTAGTCATGTTTTATTTCCCACCTATACTAGTTTCATACTTTTTTAGTTCACAACGCATTATCTTGTCCATATTTTTCCTGTTATTAGCGCACTCATCACTGTATAGAGACTCCTGTATATTACAGTCACAAGTATTTTTTCCTATTTATTTTTTTAATCTGATGACACAATCAATTTGGCAGTGCGCTTCGTACCTAAATTTTGTTAATTAGAAATAAGATTTATCTTTTAATGTCCGACTGGTATATTATTTGACAAATAATGACATGATTTTGAAGTCAGTTAAATATGATATAATGCCGTAGGGCGTTATTTTGAAAAATAAGCCTTTGGGCATTAAATTTAAATAACTAGTTAAATACTGTCAAGTTGACAAATAAAACCCTTAGTAAAACTATGGTTACCCCAATTACGTTACGACTATTGCTGGTAAATGTACTTATTTAAAAATTAATTTATCCAAAATTCATTCAAATTTTTTGCATATATAGAAGAATTTAGTCAGACATTAAACGTTGAAGGCACCACGGGTATTATAGATAATAACGCTTTCGGTCAACGTATATACCTCAAGCGTCTTTATAATACCCTTGGTACCTTAATAACTATAATAACAACCTTAAATTGCTACGGTTTGCGTACAAAATAGACGAAATACACCTAGTGATTTACCATCGCGATTTTGGTTATATGTGTCGTAATTCCCAGAGACAAACAATTTTATATCTATGTAAAATATTTGTAAAGAAAATGATTAATGAATCATATTCTCCAAGTCACCTACACTAGTGGTAAAAACATTTACTAATTGTAACTTGTTTTACAGATTGTAAGTAAATTGGGAGGTTAAATGAAAGAAAGAGTCGGACATTAAACGTTGAAGGCACCACGGGTATTATAGATAATAACGCTTTCGGTCAACGTATATACCTCAATCGTTATTATCCTTATAATACCCTTGGTACCTTAATAACTATAATAACAACCTTAAATTGCTACGGTTTGCGTACAAAACTGAATCATTCTCCACACACACTCACGCCTTTTCTATTATTACCTTGCTTTGAAGGATTTTTCGTTTCAAACAATACCACTCTCTCATGCTCTGCTTTCCACACTGTCTGCACATAACAACTCTTCATGTGATGTTCTTTTAATAGTACAAAGTAACAGGTAGTAGAGTTTCCTTCTGGAATATTTATGTAAATAAAAGGATCCTTATTCTGTTTGGTCCACATCGTAACAGGCCCTTCGTACAAGTAACTAAACCTTAAATCTTTGCTGCATTCGCCAGTTCGTGGCAACGGACTTTTTAGGTACACCAAGGTATAAGTGCTGTTGTTATACCCTATGTCACCACAGTATTTAGTCCCGGATATGATTGTTACGAAGAACAAGAAGAGCAAAAGTGTTAAATTAGACATTTTTGTCAACGCGAATATGACGGGGATACTATTTGGACGACACCGAACAGATACTGATAGAACACAAACAATGTAAATATCCAGTAATTTATATTTTTATGTAATGGTGGGTTAATAATAGCCCTAATGTTGACAGTGCCAAAATCATATAAAAACTGTGAACAGTTGTCGGCATCTAAGTATGACTTTATAAATAGACATCTTTTTTTAAATTTAATATTATGCTTTTTAGCACGGTTTCTTGAACACATCTACCGGAAATACAGTCAACACGATGCGCATTCCATAGGAAAATAAATAAAATGTACTGGTGCTGATGATTAATAAAAATAAACAGATATATCCGAGTTTGCACTGATTGTTTTTACATTCTTTAAATAACATAGGCAAATAACCATTGCAATAAAATTGTTTAGATTAATCGGTCATACGATTAATTTTTCTTTAATCTATTTTAATTAATAACTTATAATAAAAATCAGATTTATTTAAAGCTATAGATAAATTGTTTATATATACAGGGTGGCTAAGAATCAATATTTACACAGACAGCCAAGCAGCTATTCTGTCAGTAAAGAACTCACTCACGGAATCAAAACTGGTGAGGAACTGGAAAGCTCTAATCAACGACCTGGCAAGACATTAAGTATTTAACGAGCAGATATGTTGGTAACACAAGGTTCGAGAGAAACTTTTGAAGGACGAGAACAATTGGCTGGCGTATGTGAAAAGGGATATAAATCAAAAAAGTATAATTTTGGGAAAACGGGTTTTTGTAATTTTTGTGACGTAAATAAAATACATTATTATTTTTCAATAAAATGTGTATTATCTTCGGTGTATGACTTCATTATGTCGCAAGAACACATTTTTTGTAGTAAATATGGAATATATCGAATATTTAAAAAAAAAAATAGAACATATACCTCTTTTCACAAACATTTTTTATTAAAACCTCTCTCTCGTTCCATCCCTCCTTGTGGAGTATTGGGCGCTTATGCGTTTCTTGGCCAAAAGTGTAAGATTGCTGTCTGGCAGGAACAGCGCATCTTCTTTTGTTTTTATTCTCTGGATAAATTGTGAACTAATTCCCTCCACTCTCTTCTATTATTATTCAATAAAAATATGAGACTTCTAATTCTAAAACAATTTAGTGATCGACACTGTATCTGTGTAGAATTGCTAACAAAAGCAGGTAAATTTATCATAGCTAACCTATATTGTCAGTTCTGTGAAGATATTGATGAATACGTGGAAAAGATAAGAGCTATATTTATAGCGTATAGAGGGGAAAAACTTATAGTTGTAGCAGACGTAAATGCAAAATCAATATTGTGGAATTCAACTCAAACAGATCAAAGAGGATTATTAGTAGAAGATATGATTAATGAACTAGAGTTGATAGTACACAATAAACCAGGAAACCCACCAACTTTTCAGAACAGAGCTGGTGCGGCTAGCAATATAGATATAACAATATCAAATGTTGCAATAGCACATCTAATTAAGGATTGGATAGTGATGGAGCATGCAACAATAAGTGATCACAACCTTATAACTTTCAATCTTAATAACCTGAATCCACGTAATACCGAAATATCTTCGGTGAGATACAATATAGGTAAAGCAAATTATGAACTATTAAAGTCTGAGTTTCGACCACCTTGTCTGGTACAAAGGGGATCTAATATAAATATTGCAACAAAATAATTAATAAATAATTAAGCAAACAAATTAAAAAAGCAATGGATATAGCAATACCAAAAATAAAAGAAAATAGTAAAGTAAAAAACTCAGCCTGGAAGGAAAACCTCACAAGAATGAGAAGCAGAGTTAGATATGCGCGAAAGCGATATCAACGATGTGGTATCTATCTTGAGAGGCAAATCCTTCTAGGTGAGTATAGAAAACTAAAAGAAGAATATAAACAAGAAATAAAAATAAGAAAAGCTAAAAGTTGGGAAACCTTCGTATCAAGACACTTAGAATTAGATATGTGGGGAATACCATATAAAATAGTTTCTAAAAAAATTAGATGTCCGACAATGCTTTCTACTTTAAAAAAAGAAAATGGAACATGGAAAATTGGGAAGAATCGGCCGAAACATTACTTAGGGCCGGTTGTTCGAACGCTAATCAACAATGATCACTATCAAATATTTAATTACTGTCACAACTGTCAATATCAACTTTGGTTGGGTTGCTGAAAACATAATTAATTATAATTATGAGATTAGTTAATCAATTAACATAACAATTATTAACATAATTGATTAACTAATTTCATAATTGTAATCAATAATTATGTTTTCAGCAACCCAACCCAAGTTGACATTGACAGTTGTGACAGTAATTAAATATTTGATAATGATCATTGTTCATTAGCGTTCGAACAACCGGCCCTAAATGTATTATTACCTCCAGATAAATTAGAAGGAGAAACATTAGAACAAAGAAATATAAGAGAAGAAATGATACAAGAATACCAAATAGAAGAAGAAAGAGAAATAGAGGAATTCACAGAAGAAGAAGTATATGAAAGTATGAGAGAAATGAAAAGAAAGAAGGCACCTGGACCGGATAATATTCATGTTGAAATACTTTAAGCTAGTGTTGCCCAAATGCAAGACCAAGACGAGACTTGGACAGTCTTGGTCTTGGTCTTGCACCAGTACACCTGGTCTTGGTCTTGGTCTTGGTATTGCACTCCCAGTCTTAGTCTTGGTCTTGGTCTTGCAGCAAGAGTCTTGCAAGTCTCGCAGTTACCCACTAGCATATTGCTATTTATTAATAAACAACTCACATTAGGTGGGTTTGAACCCACGATCTAAACTATCCCTGCCTATACTCTAACTAACTGGGCTATCTACCGTGTCCCACGGGAGTCAGTCTCTTTCTTAATAAACGTTTGCATTTAATAACCTGACATGTGCTAAAACATGATGAAAACACAAAAAATCAAACAAATGATATAAACTTATCTAGACTGTATTTTAAAGAACATTATCTGTCTAGAAAGGGATTGATGGACTCTCACATTAGGTATATGAAATGAAATGGAATAAAAGAGTTCTACAATTTGCCATTTATTCAAATACAAAATAAAAAAAATACAAATTAAATTACAGCACAGTACGCAATAGCTTTGACACTATTATTAGTTGAAAATTTTTGTTTGCTATTAGTTGAAAATTTTAAGATTGACTTTTTTTTAACAAGAATTAATACAAAGTAATACACGCAGTTTAATTATATAACATTTATACAGAGTGAGATTTATGTATGGAACGCCTCAAATATCTCGGAAACGACTTGAACGATTTTTATAGAATTTGGTGAATAAAGGTCTTCTAATGCGGCCGATATTATAGTGGTAATTACAGATTGTTACCAGATCTTGCGTTTTTTTGAAAATATAATGAACTTTAGTATTTTGCATTTTGAACAATGATAACTACTAATTAATTTTCATGTAATATTTCCTATATACCGAAATGCCGTAATTTATATATATGTTATTTCTATATTTATTTAAAAAAAAAATAAACAAATTATAAAAATCAATTGTTTCAGCCCTGGCAGACTTATTTTAGGTTCTTTGAATTATATGGAACAAAAAAAGGTCTTTTGTAGTTTTTGTCTAAAGTTATTCGTTTCCGAGTTATAAACAATTTAAAACTGAAACAAATCGAAAAATGACGATGTTCAAGGCTCAAAATCACAAGTAATAGCTATTTGTATAACAAGGGAGGAAAGTGCTACTTTTGCTCCCGAGAATGCAGTTTACTGCCCGATGCGTAGCGGAGGGCAGTAATCATCCAAGGGTGGAAAAGGCACTTTACTCCCATGCTATACATATGGTTTTTCCACCTTCCTCAAATAACAAGTCATTTTTGCATTTTAACTTAATTTATTTTATGTAACTAACCAACAAAATTTATTAGAACTAAATCGAACAAGTAGGTACAATATAACTGTCAACTGTCAAATATAAGTCAAATTATTAATGTAAACATTGTTAAATCAAAATAACAATTTACTGTTTTTTACCATTCTGCAAAATACAGAGTGTTTTATAAATAAATGCTAAAATGTATAGATACTTACGTAATAGAAAATAGATATTATACAGGGCGTCAATAAGTTATATTTCATGAATGACATATGACGTTACTTTTACTTTTCCTCCCTAGGGAGGAAAAGTACAACTTTGCTCCCTACAATCAGGTCCGGAAAAGTATACTTTCGGTAGAGGTAGGTGGAAAAAAATATTATCTTCGAAATCTCGAAGTGCCTAAACTGAAGTTTAAACTTTATTTATCAGTTGTCGATAAGTAATTTGTTTATTTCATTTTAAAAAACATTGTTTTTTAGTTTTTAATGCAGCCCGATCACCCATCCTCTCATAAGTTCTTCATTAACAATAAAAAAAACAATGGCAAAATCACACATCGGCCAATATCTCTTTTTATATAATAATAAATATCTCTTTTTTGAAATTTGAAGGTTTTTTATCATTTTACCGTGCGCGAATGGACTATACATGGTAGCCAGGCATTATCTTATCTAGTGCTTTTTCAGCAAAAAATTTTATTGGGCCGATTGATCTAATATCTAATTGCACACCCTGCAAAAAGTAGGATGTTTAGTCTTTACGATATGGATAAGGAAAAACAATTGAGTGGTTGTTCGTAACAGTGAATATGGTATTCGTATTATATTTTTATCACCTTATAGGCGACATACTTCTTTAAAAGTTTCAATGCGATATTGTTATACACACAACACAAGAAGATTATTTTATGAAAGGTTGCTATTCTCAAAAACTAGACAATTGCTCAATTGTAATTAATTTCGGAGCGAAGGCGTCGTCTGATATTAGAAAAGAATGAAATATTTTATTTTTACGTTGTATAATAATTTATTATGACCTCTGAGTACGTATCCAATAAATAAGTGTTCATATTTTTAATTCGGTATGTATGTTCATCGTATTGTTCATAATGCGGATAAATCCATTTTTCCAAATTTTTGTTACATATTTTTTTGTATCTCATAGTCTCTAAGCATATACCCGAACTAATATACAGGGTGTAACAAAAATACAGGTCATAAATTAAATCACCTATTCTAGGAACAAAAATAGTTCTAATGAACCTAACTTACCTTAGTACAAATATGCATATAAAAAAGTTACAGCCCTTTGAAGTTACAAAATGAAAATCGATTTTTTCCAATATATCGAAAACTATTAGAGATTTTTTATTGAAAATGGACATGTGGCATTTTTATGGCAGGAATATCTTAAAGAAAAATTATAGTGAAATTTGTGCACCCCATAAAAATGTTATGGGGGTTTTAATCCCTTAAACGCACCCAAACTTTTGTGTACGTTCCAATTAAATTATTATTGTGATACTATTAGTTAAATTCAATATTTTTAAAACATTTTTGGTTCTTAGTATTTTTTCGACAAGGCAGTTTTTATCGAGTTGCGGCAGTCTTTTCTAATATGTTTACGTACAGATTTTATGGGGGTTTTGTTCCTTTAAACCTCCCAAATGGTTGTGTACGTTCCAATTAAAGTATTACTGCGATACCATTAGTTAAACACAGTGTTTTTAAAACGTTGCTTCTGTGTATTTTTTCGATAAGGCACACTGTATCGAGATGTGACTTCTTTTTTAATATGGTTTAAAATATACCTAAATATGTAAATCATAAATAAATTTTCCTATTATTATCAAGTCTCCATAATCGTACTTAACCATATCACAGATGAACATAACATATATGTGGCCATATACAAATGTGTGGTGGATTTGACAAATAATATGCAAAATATTTCGACAAATACTGACTTTTCGAAAAAGTACCAAGAGGCAAAGAAGTTTTTAAAGCATTGTGTTTAACTAATGGTACTACAATAATATAATCAAATTGAAACGTACACAAAAGTTTGGGAAGGGTTTAAAGGAACCACACCCCCATAAAATTTTTATTGGGTGTCTAAATTTCACTATAATTTTTTCTTAAGATACTACTGCTTTAAGAATGCCACATGTTCATTTTCAATAAAAAATCTCCAATAGTTTTCGATATATTGGAAAAAATCGATTTTCATTTTGTAACTTCAAAGGGCTGTAACTTTTTTTATGTGCACATTATTGTATTAAGGTAAGTTAGGTTCAATCGAACTATTTTTGATCCCAAAATATGTGATTAAATTTATGACCTGTATTTGTGTTACACCCTGTATTATTCCATAAAACGACACTCAAACTGCAAGACGCAAGAGTCTCGCAGGCTTGGTCTTGTTCTTGCTCAAGTCTTGCACGGTCAGTCTTGGTCTTGGTCTTGCTAAAATAAGGCGGTCTTGGTCTTGGTCTTGGTCTTGCTAAAACGCAAGAACAAGACCAAGACTGCAAGACCAAGACCGATTTTGGGCAACACTACTTTCAGCATTGTCGGAACAAATAATTCCAGTACTAACATCATTATATAATGAATGTCTTAGACAAAGAAGGTTTCCCAATAATTTTAAACAATCAGAAGTTATAATAATACATAAAGGGGAAGATAAAGATCCTGCCTTACCGAAATCATATAGACCGGTAGGTTTATTGAATACAATGGAAAAATTACAAGAAAAATTACTATGTAAAAAATTAAATCAAATAAAAACAGAAATTGGATTACATCCTGGTCAGTATGGTTTTAGGAAAGGTAGATCAACAGAACATGCAATAAATAAAGTATTTGAAATAGTAAATGAAAGAATAAAAAAGTATGTTTTAATGATCTTTATAGACGTGTCTGGGGCTTTCGACAATCTTTGGTGGCCGTCATTCTTTGAAAGACTTCGAAGAATGAGATGTCCAAAGAATCTGTACGGAAGTCTCAGAAACTACTGTCACTACGGATCAGTATGTGGACCTATGTTCTGGGATGTAATGCTAGAGGAACTGTTGGAACAATTGACTATAGATCCTGAAGTGCTTGGAATCATAGCATATGCAGATGATTTGTTGTTGATCATAGATGCAAACTCAAGAAGAGAATTAGAAAATAATGAAATGAAGTATTTAATAAGAGTAAATGATTGGATGAATAAAGTAAAATTAACAATATCAGATTCAAAAATAACATATAGTTTAATAAAAGGAAATTTAGAAAGAGATCCAATTATAAAAATTAGAGGGAAAACAATAAAAAGAAAAAAGGAAACAAGATATTTAGGTATTATAATAGACGAACAAAAATTATTTACAAAACACATGAGTTGTGTCTGTGAAAAGGCAACAAAGATCATGCATAGCATTGCTAGTCTAGCACAGAAGGAATAAAGAATTTCGTTCCGACAGATGAGAATATACCTAAGTACAATACTTGCATCAATTGTAGGGTACGGTTCAAGTGTATGGGCACATAGATTAATAAATAAAAAAAATGCAGAAAAATTAAATAGAGCTCAGAGAGGATTTCTTGTAAGAATGACGGGAGCATTTGGAACAACTGCAACACAGGAACTCACAGTTTTAACTGGAGTAATGCCAATGCATTTAGAAACACAAAAAAGAGCATGTAATTATTGGCTAAAAAAAAATATGAAAAAATAATACAAATAATAGGATTAGATATAAGAAATAAAAGAGAATTAAAAGAAATAATAAATAGAAAAAGACAAAATGAATGGGAAAATTCAACAAAATCTAGACGTTTATACAATTTTATACCAATATTAGAAAACATTCCAAATTATTTTAATCCAAAACAAGGTTTAGTACACTTTTTAACAGGACATGGACCGTACCTAACATATTTGGAAAGATTTAACTTAAAAGATGATGCATATTGTGAATGTGGAGAACTAGGTACACCAGAACATATAGTGTTACATTGTGAAAATACTATAGAAAATGAAGAACATAGAGAAATGAGAAGAAGATTAGAAAGAATTGAAATAAGAGATATATTACAAAATGAAGAATATTTTGGAATATTAAACAATCTAACAGAAATAATATCTAAAAAACAACAAGAAATTTATTATAATAGAAGACAACAAATAATCCAACCCTGATGAAGTTAAGTAAGATAAAGTTAAAATAAATAAAATAAAATATAAACTCAAAAATAGATATTCACAATTATAATAATAATAATTCAATATAAAATAAATAAATAAAAATAATAATTCAATAAATAATTCATTAAATTAAAAAAAAAAACTACCAACTCTTTTCTGAAAATAGAGGGACTCTTTTCTGAAAATAGAGGGACTGTCTTTATAACTTAGAAGGGAATTGATAGTACCAAAAATATTTTAACAAATATATATTGTTTATTTAAATTTGTTAAATGTAATTAATAGATTATGACAAATTATTAATTGTAAAAATAGATTTAGTAGTTTAGTAAAAAATGTAAAAATATAAAAAAAATATCTGTAATCCCATCAGGAAAAAAAACGACCTGGATTAGTCACTAGAGGCCAGGTCATATGTATGAACAATAAATAAATAAATAAATAAAATAAATAAAAACTCTCTTCTATCTTTTGCTCTCTTTTTGACTTCGCCCCATCTTAGTCCAATTTTTTCGTGTTCTCTCGTTGTTGTTCTTTTCCAGCTGTTGTCTGGTCTGCCCCTCTTTCTTTTCCCCTCTGATTGGTATTCAAGTGCTTGTCTTGCTATGCTGCTTTGGTCTTTCCTTAAAGTGTGGCCGATCCATTTCCATTTTTTTTCTTGACTGTAGTAGATACGTTAGTTTGCTTTGTCCTTTCCCATAGTTCTGTATTAGTTATTTTGTTTGGTCAGTATATTTTCAGGATTTTTCTTAGAGATTTGTTTACAAATGTTTGTAGTTTTTTAGTTGTATTTTCGTCCTGTTTCCATGTTTCTGCTCCATAGAGCAGTATACATTTAATGCAACTGTTAAAGATTTTAATTTTTGTTGTTTTCGTTTGTTTGCCAAATTCTATTTAAAGCGTTGAATGCGTGCTGCGCCTTTGTTATTCTCGTCTGTATAATATCCTTTTTACACCCCCCGCTCCTTTCCATGACAGATCCCAGATATGTGAACTTGTCTACCTCTTCTACTTCTTTACCGTTTATCATTATTTTATTATTTGGATGGTTATTATTTTTTAGAAGTTTAGTTTTTTCTGTGTTTATTCGAAGTCCGATCGTGTCGGAGTACTGTGCCAATTTGTCAATTTTTGCTTTCATATGATTTCGGTGTTCAGTTATCAGGCAGTTATTAAAACCTAGGTACAAACAAAACGTATCTAATTATTACTAGTAATTTATTATTGTTAATTACCCTCTGTTAGTTATTCTCGTGGTCAGATGCATCTGGCAAAATATCCCTTACACTATCTGACTTTTATTAACCCAAACGCAAACCAGAAAAATATTCGAACGCTTTTGATCATATGTGAACATATACCTCTATTCACAAAATATTTAATTTATTTTCATATATTTCACATATTAGTCTACATAAGTATTACTTTAAAAATCTAATTTTTAGTCAGTTATATCATTTTACACATACCAAATCGCGCGTAAATATGTGTAGAATGACTTATATCTCTTTTCCTCTAAGTTTAATGTCCATTTTTGGAACTTATGATGTACTTTGCTCATTTTTCGACTTTTATCCCTTTTCACATACACCCGCCAATTATGTGGCATCACTAAAGATGCTACCAAAAACGAGGTTCGGAAATAGCTTAAAAAGAATCATTAAAATAAATAGAGGGTCACTCAAGGACAAATCCAGACTAAAAAAAATAATCAGAAATATCGCTAAATTCACTTCACTGGGAATGTTAGCTTTGACAGATCGGATAAGGGAAGATACTTTTAGGCGAGGAATAGTATTTGTTTTTTTATACCATCTAGTTTCATAATTTTACCTATTTTGCCAGTGACACCCAGCCATGGTCTGATTGGTTAAACGTGTGTGGGGATAGATGTTTGTGGATACTCCTGTTGATTTAACAAGAGCTTCTTTTAGATAAGCACGTTCTGTGGATATACGTATATCATCATAAAAATCTATTTATCTGAAAATAAGCATATTGAATTT
The DNA here is from genome assembly GCF_917563875.1 of Diabrotica virgifera virgifera. Taxonomy (NCBI): domain Eukaryota; kingdom Metazoa; phylum Arthropoda; class Insecta; order Coleoptera; family Chrysomelidae; genus Diabrotica; species Diabrotica virgifera. The sequence continues at coordinate 85,400,841 of NC_065447.1, read as the reverse complement.
ATGCGATTTAACATATGGATGTACTCCTATACCAATGTTTTCTTCCGGTACTTACATATGGATGTCAAACATGGACGTTCACAAAAGCGAATATGGACAGCATTACGAAAACGCAAAGAGCAATGGAAAGACAAATGATCAACATAAGACTGTCAGATAGAAAAAGGCATTCCTGGTAAGAAGTATCACAAAGTTAAGGATGTTACTCGCCAGACAGCTAAAATAAAATGGAAATTCGCCTGTCATACTATTAGACAAAAAGACGAAAGATGGATAAAATTATTACAGTGTGGAGAGACACCATGGACATACAAGCGAAAGAGAGGGAGACCAGAGATGAGATTATAACAGTCCGTTAACTTTAATTATCTTTATAGTTATTTTATTTAAATTTTAATAACGGTTTGTCATTAAATTATACTTAAAAATAATAAGATCTAACTAAAATAAATCTTTGACTGACGTCATACTTAACTATTAGTTGGCACAAGTACTTCAGTTGGTATTAGACACCATTCGCTGTCAGGTGAGTTTCGTTCTGTGGGGCTTCTCGTCTAACGACAGGAAATATTGGACTTCGCTTGGTACGCTAGAACGGAAAAGTGGTGGATGGCTGATTGAAAAGGACGGAAATTTTAATACAATAGTTTCAAGCTTTTATAAGTGATATTTAGTGGCAAATTATTGGTGGTGTTTTGGAGAAGCTAGGAGACCAAGTTTTGGGAGATCCCGGAGGAATTGGAAGTCATGTCATCCGCCACTTGGGGGAAATCTTAAACTGTAACCAGTCCGTCAGCTCCCCTCACAACTGGGAGCAACTGTTCTACGCCAAGCCAGGTCATTTGGAGACCAGCCTGGAGAACCTTCCACATACCTACTTTGTATCCTGCCCTCTGCACCCCAGAAGGGCATCGGTATATTAATTGGTACAAGCTAGCACCATCCCTGTGCTAATTCGCCTACCAGGGATTTTGGAATCCCTAGCAAGGACACTCTCGGGGACCATATAGGGTTTGTTTTGGGACACTTAGTATCTGCTAGTGATTGTCACTTCCACTATTACACCACATTCATTTTTTGTATAAGACTCGGGACATTTATTTTGATGATTAAGTTTTATAGTTTATCGCACATATTTTGTTTCAATATTTAAGTTGCATATTGTTTTTATATATCTATAATAGTTGATAGTGTTCCCCAAACCAGTAAACTCTCTGGTCAAAGAGGTTTGAGCTCAGATCATCTTTTCCCCATATGAGATTCTCTTTACCTTTATATATTACCTGAAATTTACTTGTACCATTTATTTACTTAATTAACTTTATATTTTTAGTACTAACCTTGCTTGTCTCCACTTATCAATTTAAATTTATATACTTTTTCCTCTTAATTTGCTTAATTTATTAACTTATTCATATAACTTTTATCTTTCTTTAGTCAATCATAATTATTTAACTTATTTGCTTAACTTTACTTAAATTCATTTAATCAATTTTTAATTATATCTTTGGACGCTATTCCCTTTGAATAGCTATCCATTTTACTTGTTATATTTTTTAGTGACTACGTGTCGAAGCAACTGATTTTTATATATCAAGTAGACCGTAGGTTCACCTTAATGAGGCTAGTGCCTATTTAACTCTTTGAGAGTTACGGAAATTATTCATTGTGAATAATCCTCCCTTAATTATATTCTGGTTCATTAGTTCTATAGGGTTTAACGTTGCTGTACGTATTGCAATCGTACAATTATTTGGTGAAGGTTGTTATTTAACCTAGTATATGTAAGTTGGGGGTATGCTCCATATAAGAGCTACTCCATTACTAATGTAACTATAGATTATATTTGTATTACTATAGGTAATTATTTCCCATTGTCATTTTAGAGTTACATAGTTTGTATTTTTCTAACTCAGAGGTTGTCAAAAATCTAAGTAGTTATATTTAATAAATATTTATTTGTTTTGTATATCAATTATTTTTTTTCCCATTTTTGAATTTAATATATTTACTATTTAACAGCAGTGTAAGATACCTGGAAGTTTGGTCCATTCCAACTTCTGGCGCCCATAATTCAGTCTATTTTATTTATCTCCTATATTCTTCTATTTTTATTATATTATTATATTTATCTAATTTATTTTCTGAACATATATTTTTATCTTAAAAGATTTCCCTTTTTCTAGTCATCATCTCTCTTTAGGTTGAGCTACTGTTCTTCGACAGGCATGCAAACGAGCCGTATCCATCCTTGAGTGTCAAGTTGCTCTCTTGCATCTATAGCTAGCCAACTCTATTCAGTTTGCCTCTGTCTCTCCATACTTCCATTATCAGTTCATCACCCTTCCTTCATTCATTTCATCTTATCATTTTAGTTCAACAAATACTACTGCAAAGTAGTATTTTTGTTACAAGATGGGTAGATGACCTAAAACACCAAGCCAGCTCAAAATGGATGCACATGGCTCAGGATAGGGAGGAGCAAAGGGGAGGCATATGTTCAATATGGGATACGGACGTTTCGCCTACGCCGTTTCGCCCCCGACCGTTTCGCCCCCGCCGTTTCGCCCCCAGCCGTTTCGCCCCCGAACCGTTTCGCCCCCGGGATTTTACCTATCATTTTTAACTAGTTGCGTTGAGTTATAAATACAATGTTAGTAATACTAACTAACTAACTAACTAATTGATAATTTTTTGTTCTTAGCTTAGGTTAGGTTAGGTTAGGTTAGGTCCGTAAATTGTAAGTAAGGCAAAATTAGTTTTCTGAGAACAACATCCTTTGTGTAAGAAAATATGTAAAAATCTTTCTGAGAACAATTATGTATTAAACCTGTCTATCTACTATAAATATGTGTAACAAAGCACTTCTAAGAAAAACAAACAAAAAAATGAGCTATAGGTAAATGTATTACTAACATTGTATTTATAACTCAATGCAACTAGTTAAAAATGTTAGGTAAAATCCCGGGGGCGAAACAGTTCGGGGGCGAAACGGTTCGGGGGCGAAACGGCTGGGGGCGAAACGGCGGGGGCGAAACGGTCGGGGGCGAAACGGCGGGGGCGAAACGACCGTAAACCGTTCAATATTGGATGTCGCAAGGCTGATAGATAGATAAAACATATAAGTCTGGTTAACATATAAGACTGCCTTAGGATTATCGAGATCCATCTTGGCTTCTGGGAATCCTGTTATTACAGCCTCAACCTTAAGATAAGTGGAGGTAGCGTTAGTGGAGGTAGTGTTAGTTTAGTACAGCCTCAACGTCGATGAAAGTCTCTGTTCTTGGCCTCTTCCTTTTATGTTGACTGTTTAGGTTTGTTCTAGATTGTTCTGTAATTTTGGAGTTTGCTCTAAAAAAATTAAAGAAGTATTGAAAAAAACATGTGGCATTTTAACTTTACATAAACTTGTACGGTCCACTCGAAAACAAATACATTCCGGAATATTCAAACAGACAGCCACTTAGTGCTAAGTTTGTTCTACCTCCAGGCGAAAGCAAGTAAGTAGTTTCCCATAAACACAAAAGCTATTCAACATCCAATGTGGCGCTCCAATTTTACGTAAACCTGTACTGCCACATATAGAATCCAAACGATTAGAGAAAATCTGAATAAACCACAAGTTGGTGCTAGGTTTGTTCTGCATTTTTTCCAAAGCGTGTAATTTGTTGTATGTAAACAAAAAAGTTACACAGTATATGTGGGTGGAGCTCCAATTTTACCTAAAACTGTAGTACGGAAAATCTTAACAAACCAATTGATTGTTTTTGCGAAAACGTACAAATTACAGACTATCAAACGTTACAGACTATCAAAGACTTCACTGTTTCATATCAAAATCAAATGTTGTAAAAAAATTAAAGAAGAGAGAGCTAAGTTTGTTATAATTAAAAAGCAATATGTTTTCACAAAGTCGAAATTAAAAGTTTTCATAAAGTACAGTGGGCCCAAACACTAATGATTCAAAATAAGACTTTTGTAATAAAAAAGGTATATTGATAAGAAAGGAAGAATTAATGAAAGCTCACCTAACCAATGTAACTGAACGAGGGTGGGAAAAAAATGATAACTAGTACAGTAAGTTTCTAATCAAGTTTGGAATCTATCCATGCATATTTGAGTCATTAACTTTTGCACCCACTGTACATAATTATAAATTGGTAGTGGATTTGTTTGTAGGCCAAACTGTTGTAGTATATTACATACCGAGGTGGTAAATGTTTCATTTCTCTCGAGAGATAAGATGGTTTACTGAGGCGTAGAGCGCGAGGCGCAACTATACCTAAAAAATGGAAATAACCGACCTTTACTTGAAAAATACAAAATTACAGATAGTACTAGATATAAGATCCCCGAATCATGTCATTTGGCCCAGTACCTATTTTGATAATAATAATGAAATCAACCAAAGACTCAGTTGGAAAGATCCTTCATCAAGAGATAGCTATCAAACTGGAACTTCTCCAAACGGACCATCTCCCATATTATCAATACGTTCCTGAGAGTATGCTTGAGAATGATAACTACAAGATATACTGAGACCGAACTGTGCTCACAGACCAAACAGTGGCACATAATAGACCAGATCTCGTACTAGTTAATAAATTAACAAGACAAACAACACTAATTGATGTGGCGATACCTAACAACAATAATCTACGTAGTTTACTGAAAATATCGCCAAGTACAGAGATCTGGAAATTCAAATACGGAGACAATGCAGAATGCAACGTACCCAGACAATACCGATTATTATGTCTACTACTGGAGTCATTCCGAAGACCCTTCTCGAAAGCATCAAAAAGCTGGGTCTGAATGAACATCTTTATAAGACCATGCAGAAAGCTGTACTACTCGCGACGGCCAGAAGTTTACGAAAATTTTTGGGAGATACTCCTGCATATCCAGTCACCTAGGGCTCGATAACATGGAAAGAGTCCCACCAGAGCTTAATCCTTTTGATACCGTAGGTATCTGGGATGAGTCAATTTTTCCCTTAGAGGAAGTGAGCCGTATGGCTAAATCTGGAATGAAATCAGATTAATAACCTATTTATAATAGTATATTTCAAAAAATTACACTGAAATAAAATAACTGTCTTCGTGTAATGTGGTCTAGTCCAGGGGTCACCAATTACCGGACTGCGGTCTGCATCCGGACCGTGAGCTACTTTTGTGCGGACCGTCATTAAATTCAGAATATAGCGTTTGGCAATTTTGAAAATATTTGGTCATGAAATTGTATATTATGTTTGACTCAACTTATGTGTGAGAAGCCGCTTTATCCAGAATGCACTTTGTAACCCTCGTAAGGCGGTGCGGGGTGCAATTGCACCCCAGACCTCGTTTTTCTCATCTACCTTTTTTAATAATTTTTTTTGATTTTTGTCGATTTTTTTATTCGCAAATATACAGATGGGGTGCAATTGCACCTTGCACCGTTGTTTACGTAACAATCTAAGCACCGCCTTACGAGGATTAAAAATCAGTACAGATCTCAGCTAACAGATGAATATCTCAACTCCCCAATGAGAACCAGTTGCACCAAGCTCACTCTAAATTTCAGACAGGTTGTACATAATAAAAAATGTCATTTTTCTCACTGATAAATTTGTAAAGAATGACAAATTTCCTGATTCGGTTTTTTTGTAGATTCCTGTTAAAAAATGTCCCCTTAAACAAATCAGAAGGGACCCGGGATGCCGGACAAAACAATCTTTTTATTCAAATTCAAAATTACCTTTTAGCCCCGAAAATTATATTAAAAATAAAAAGGTCTCTTGTCATTTTTTTCAAGAGTTGATGGTTTTCGAGTTATAAGCGATTTAAAATCTGAAAAATGTGAAAATACCTACGCATTTTCGGAGTTTGAAAACTCATATGTAAATTATTAGTTTTCAGGTTGCCAAGTGCGTAAATTGAAGTTTATAAATTAAGTTTCAAGATTCTAACGAGTAATCGGGACTTACTTCAATATAGACCGTTGTTTTTAATTGTTAATTATGCAAGTCTCTGTCGCACTTATTATACATATTGTACGTACGTATGCAAAAAATGCCCAACAAATACCTCACATTTATTAAAATTTTATAATTTATTATTAACATATGTTTTTCTTAATGATTTATTTATTTATTCAATTAATTATTGCCAATGTGCTAATTAAATACGCCAACAAAAACAAACGGTCGAAATTGAAATAAACCCCGATAACTCATCAAAATCTTGAAATTGAATGATTAAACTTCAATTTAGGCACTTGGCAAAAATAATAATGTACACATGAATTTTCAAGCTTCGAAAATGCTTATTTTCGAATTTTTCAGTTTATAAATTGCTTAAAACTTGAAATCTATCAAGTTTTGAGAAAAATGACTGAAAATATTTTTTGTTTAAGATGACCCAAAAATGCTAAAACCATATTTTCGGGAGCAAAAAAGGTGATGTTTTGGATTTATTAAAAAACTGTTAAAAACAATTTCTGTCTAAAAATTTCGCACTGCACCCTTCTGATTTGTTTACCGAATTGTAACAACCAGACAGGTAGTGTTAACTCCGGACCCCGGAAGTGTCATAGGTTTTCGAAACGGACCCTCATGAAATATAATTGGTGACCCCTGGTCTAGTCCAATCTTTAAGGATTACTAACATTTTTATCACCAGTTACCGTTCTGTTACATCTTACATCACCTGTAATCTTTATCACGCCTTTCAAACGTATTTCCATGGTCTCAATACTACAAAGAGCTGGCTGACACTATGGAAATACGATTGAAAGTCGTAATAAAGAGACAGATGATGTTGGAACAGACTAGTAACTGGTGATGTAACCCTATAGATTGGAGTAGACCACATTAAACCAAAAACGTTATATATTTTCAGTGATTTTTCACCTAATTTTATGATTTCAATAAATAATTATTTATCAGCTGCATTTTCTATTTTATACAGAGGAAAAACAACCAAACTAGTTCAAATGCGGTACGATATGATTCGGGGCTCGTATAGCACTGATCATTTGAAGAAAACTTGTTTGGATTCTATAAGGGGCAGTACAGCTTTACGTAAAATTGGAGCGCAACATTATATCCTGTAGTATAACTTTTTTGTTTATGCAGAATAAATTACACGGTTTGATAAAAATTCAGAACAAAACTAGCACTAACTTGTGGTTTATTTAGATTTTCTCCAATCGTTTGGATTCTATATGGGGCAGTACAGCTTTACGTAATATTGGAGCGCTATATTATATCTTGTATAACTCTTTTGTTAATGCAGAACAGATTACACGCTTTGACATCTGTTTGAATATTCCGGAAAGTATTTGTTTTCGAGTCGGCCGTACAAGTTTATGTAAAGTTAAAATGCCACATATTTTTTTCAATAATTCTTTTATTTTTTTAGAACAAACTTCAAAATTTCGAAACAAACTAGAACAAACCTAGCACTAAGTGCTACATTTGTGAAACAATATATTGGGAACTGGGGCAATACAGATTTACAGACATTTTTTTTTTTTTATTATTATTAAACACAAGCTGTGTTTAGACTACTGAAATCTGGTCATCAGTTGACCAATTATCAGTTCTTCTTTAACTTATATTACTAAATGATACATAATCTAAGATCTTAACCCTATGGTGTCCTCTTATTTTTTTAACAAGTATGAAATTTTAATACTAAAACTAACACACAATACAACACTATGCTCTGCTTTTACACTAACACTTTACACTAACTCAAATGGTTTTCTTCGTTTGAGTCTTCTTTCTAGCCCAGTATTATCGAGGAGCTGGATGGCCTCGATGTTTACATGACTATGGAGTCGTTGTTCGTGACTACCTGCCATCTTCTTGATAACTTTGTCTACATCTTCCATCTCAAGATCCTTGTGGAGGTCGACATTTCGGATATACCAAGGAGCATCAACGATGTTCCGTAATACTTTATTCTGGAATCTCTGGATAATCTGAATATTACTTGAATTGGCACAGCCCCAGAGTTGGCAACCATACATCCATACTGGTCTAAGTATTTGTTTGTATAAAAGTATTTTGTTATATGTGGATAATGCAGAGTTTCTTCCCATCAGCCAATACATTTTTTGTAACGGATACCTAATTCTTCCCTTTTCTTTTTAATTTGGACTTTCCAGCGAAGCCTTGCATCAAGTGTGATACCTAAATATTTTGCAGAAGATGCATATGGTATTTGGGCATCATTTATTCTAATTGGAATGTTTTGATTTTTTTATTTGTAAAATTGATATGAATAGATTTAGATTCATTTAATTTGATTTTCCATTTTTTAGTCCAGTTGTGTATTTTATTGATTGCCAACTGTAATTTTTCTGCTGCTTCTTCGCTGGTATCACCTACTGCTAAGATAGCGGTGTCATCTGCAAATGTGGCAATAGTATCATTTTCCATTTCAGGTATATCGTATGTGTATAACAGGTAGAGAACAGGACCTAATACGCTTCCTTGAGGGACTCCTGCTCTGATTTTTTTTAGATCAGTGTACACGTCTTCTTGCTTAATTCTGAAATATCTGTCAGATATATATGATTGTAAAATTTCTGAATATTGTTTAGGCATAAGAATTTTGAGTTTGTAGACTAAATCTTCATGCCAAACTTTGTCGAAGGCCTTAGCTACGTCTAAAAAGATTGTAGAACAGACTTTCTTTTCTTCTAATGATTTCTCAATTATGTTAGTCATTCTGTGTACCTGATCAATCGTAGAATGTTTATTTCTAAAGCCAAATTGGTGGTTTGGAATCATTTTTTTCTCTTCTATTATTGGTTTTATTCTTTTTAGCAGAAGTTTCTCAAAAAGCTTCGACATCACTGGTAAAAGTGATAATGGTCTATATGAAGACACTTCATTTGGTGATTTTCCTGGTTTTGGTATCATTATAACCTCAGCTATTTTCCATAAATTTGGAACATATCTCAATCTAAATGCAGCATTGATGATGTTGGTCAATTTGACTATGGCTTTACGAGGCAGGTTTTTTAGTAATTCTCCAGTAATTAGATCATATCCTGGTGCCTTCTTAGGATTTATATTGTCTTTTATTTCATCAGCTACTTCCTTCGGGGATGTTGGTCTGATTCTCTCCTCTGTCTGATTAGGCTCTATCGATATTTGATCATTATTTTGGTCATCATGCGGTTTAAATGTATTTTCTAAATATGTGGCAAATCTCTCTGCCTTTTGCTCATTACTTCTAGCCCAGCTACCATCTTCTAGTTTAATGGGTGGAGAATGGGTTACTGGTCTTTTTAGCCTTTTTTAGCTTTCCATAGAGGGTACTCTGTGCTACTATTATCCGTCAGCTCTCTCAGGTAATAACTGATTGACTCATTTTTTATATTTTGAATCTCTCTTTTAAGTTTTTGACTAGCATTGTTTAAATTTGTTTTATCTTGGGGTGCTCTGGTTTGTTGCCACTTCCTTCTAAGTTTTCTTTTCTCTTTAATTAACTTTTTAATTTCTTTCGGATAGTTGTTTCCTTTGACGTTTGATCTTATAGTAGGAGTACTTTCCCATGCTGATTTTTGTATATTTTGTACAAGCAACTCAACTTCCTCATCTAGTTGTTCAGGTTTTTTTAATGGTACTGCTAGTTCAATTCTATCTTCAAGGATTGATCTAAAACTTTCCCAGTCTGTTAGTTTATTTGTTAGTATTGGGTTACAATCCTTTCTGATAATCGTGTCACTCACAGTGAGTATTATGGGTGAATGATCTGAATTCATATCCCAACCTTCATTAATATCTACATAGTTGGATGAAATATTTTTAATAACAAAGAAATCAATTAAGTCCGGTATTTTGTTTGTATCTGTTGGCCAATAAGTCGGTCTACCTGTTGATATTACTTCACATTTCTGTTCTTTTATGGCTGCCAGTAACTCTTTTCCTTTAGTTGTTGTTAATCTTGATCCCCATTGGGTGTGCTTTGCATTAAAGTCACCTCCAATGATATATCTCTTTCGCAAACTTTTCAAGTATTCTACATACTGTTCTTTTTTAATGGAATGCCTAGGGGGGCTATAAATTGAGCTTACATTAACTTCGCAATTAGTTTTGAGTTTGACACATACCGTAGTTGCTTGTATGTGTTCTGTTTCATATTTTAGCTCCTCATAATGTTCAATGTTATCTTTTATTATTAGTGCGCTGCCTCCTTTGGCTGCATTGTCAGGATGTATAGTGTGGTATACCCTGTATCCTCTAAGCTTTATAAAAGATTGTTTCGTGACAATCAACTATGAGACATAAATCAACTATGTTTGAGCTATGAGACATAAATCAACTTCTTCTGTATCTAGGATAGTTTGCAGTTCATTTTTATGTTGTAGAAGCCCATTGGCATTCCATTCCATGATTCGTAGTTGCTTAGCCATTTCGAATTTTCGGTATAGCTCCTTTAGCGCTATGTTCCAACCTAGTAACGCGTATATCTATTTGTGTTATTTTATCATCTATCTTGATGAGTTTTTCTAATATTATTTTCAATGTATTCTCGGTTTCCAATTCTTGGTCCGTTTGTTTTACATTATTAACTACATCACTGTATTTTCTATTTGCAGGGACGTTTTGTGCTTTTGGCTTTTCCTTCTCATTGACCCTTTGTGGTGGTTTTGGTAGACTGGCCTTATTTGTTCTCTGATTTCTCAGCTTTTGTATTTTTTTGGCTACATAACATCCTCGGTAGCTTGCAGGATGATTTTCACCACAATGGATACACTTTGGTTCCTCTTTTAGTGGTTTCTGACAATCTTTGGTAAGGTGCTTACCGATGCATTTAACACATCTTGGTTCCTTATTACAATATTTCCAGGTATGACCATAGGCCTGGCATCTTTTGCACTGTGGTACCAGCTTCAAGCTCCTTAGTGGTTCAATTTCTACTCTCATGCTCAAAATGTCAGTTATTCCAAAGATTTTGTTTATATCTTCATCTTGTCTGAACGTCAGGATGAACATATCAAGAGGTTTTTTAGTTCTCCACTTCAATTTTTTATCAGCTTGTATAGCTTTATATCCTCTTCTTTGTAGCTCATTTACTATGTCATTAGGCTGATAGGAATGATGTAGTTTCTTAACCATTACTCTGATTGGTCTTTCTTGTTTATTTTCATATGTGTGATAGGAAAGTTTACTCGTGTTTAAACTGTTTATTAGTTTTCTATACTCATTACTGTCGGGTGTATTGATTTTTATGACTTCACTGTTTATTATTTTCATGGTGAATTTAATACTAGCATCGACTAGAGTCTTACTTAAGTTGGCAGCATCTTCGAAACCTTCTACTACAACCGGAGGTGGCAGTTTTGGCTTTTGAATTTGCTTTACAGCTGTTGCTTTCTCTGGAGAGGGAGGAGATAATGAAATATCCATTTTGCGTTTTTTGGTCCTCCTGTTCTCTTGTCTTATCCACTCCGTTTCGTTGGCTAAATCTTCTTCATCGGTAAAATATTCAGATTTGTCTGTTTTGGTTTTTGTTTTATCGGCGCTTGCTGTTGACCCTATATCTTGTTGGGTATTCTCAAGCTTTTCTAATCTTTGCTCCATTGTGATAATTATTTGATTTAGGCGCTGATTATCTATATTAAGTTTTTGAACATTATTTTCTGATTGAACCCATGCATTATATAATGCTTGTTCATTATTCGAACGTTGTGCATTTTCTGAAAATAAAACGTTCTTTTCCTGGACTAATATTGCCTCAGTTGGTGTCTGATTAGGAAACATTTTAAAATAATAATTGTTCCTTTATTTTTAATAAAAATAAAAGTAAAAACTTACTTATTAATCGACTTTTGGTTTCTGGTTTCGTGATAACATAACGACCATTTAATTGGATCGTCGGACATCACTCACGATAAATAATATCCTTAATAATATACTAATTTAACTACTCGTTGATAAGAACGTCTCGGATACAACCTTACCGTTCGGAAGTCTATTTGTTACTCATATTTTATTATTTTTGTCACATTCTGACAACGCCATGTATCGAACATGGTCTTTTTTGGATTGAAAGTGACATAATTTATATGCATTAAATGATAATAATGGGAAGTTCTCCATATGGCCAAACTCGCGAAGATCCACAATAATAATTCGGATACATAAATTTTCTAAGCATCGGTTTGAATTGTAAATTTTTCTAACGTACCCCGAATATGCAAAATAAGCAAACTTTTGGCATGGTCGTCTCACAGGGAGGGGGGGGGTGTTCATGACTAATTGAATTTTACTTTTGAAAAATGCGTTTTTGTAAGGAATATGTATAGGAAAGGTATAATGGAATCTCATAAGAGAGATAATACTGTAACGTTATAAACTTCACATGTTTTTAACGGTATAAACATTATTAATTTATGCTTAACTAGATATTTTATTCCAATTTCTCTTGATTTTATTCATTTGTTAATTTTCTGTTTTGTTTTACTATTTGTGTTCCAAAAATAGTTGGTGCTCAATAATTCTTTTATCAAATAAATATTCTGTTTGATATATTACTTATTTTCTATCCTTATCTTTTTACATAATCAAACGCAACAACTAGCTTTATCATAGACATATGTAAAATTTCTGTAATGTCTCCCTCTCCTCAAATAACAAAAATACGTTTGTCAGTTGGCAACTCTTTAACTTTTGTATGTCAGCTTTACTTTTAAATAATATATATATATATATATATATATATATATATATATATATATATATATGTATATATATATATATATATATATATATATATATGTATATATATATATATATATATATATATATATATATATATATATATATATGTATATATATAATATCGGTTTACAACGTACTTCGACGTCTTCCGATTTCCAATCTCCATCTCGTTCTGTCATTCCATAGATCGTCCTCGAGTTCTCTGTCCCTGATTTCTCTATCAACTCCTTCTCTCCAACTTTTTCTAGGCCTTCCTGGTCTGCGCCTTCCTCTTAGTTGCGATTCGAGGATTTGTCTTGGTATTCTATTCTCCGGCATTCTCCTTACGTGTCCGTACCAGCTGAGTTGTTTCGTCCTGATGTCGTCAACAATAGTATGTGTAACCCCCATTATTTCTCGGACTCTCTCGTTTGTTATTCTGTCGCGTCTAGATATTCCCGCCGAACGGCGCCAGAAGTCCATTTCTGTTGCTTTAAGCATTTTCTCTGTTCTGTCTTTTAGGGGCCAAACTTCGCATCCATATGTTGTGATGCTTTTTATTATAGTGTATATAGTCTTTTTTTATTTTCCTTAGAAATAGTTATATTTATCCCACAGTACTCTATTCAGTAAGGATATGCCTTTCCTTCTCTGTATATTTCGTTCCTTAATAGCTGCATCTAATTTTCCGTCTTGAGTGATCTTTACTCCCAGGTATTTGTAGTCTTCACATAATTTTATTTCTTGATTTTCCTCTACTCGGAGGCTATGTTGGTCTCCTCCGATACTCATGTATTCAGTTTTTTCCATATTCACTTCTAGGCCCCACTCTGTAAACTCTTCTAATAGTGTTCGCATCATGTAACTAAGATCTTCAGAGTCCTGTGCAATGATCACCTGGTCATCCGCAAAGCACAGCGTGTACAAAATTGAGTCCGTTAGTGGTATGCCCATATTCGTACATTTTTTCTTCCATTTGTTGAGTGCTTCTTCGATGTATATTTTGAATAGTGTTGGTGAGATACAGTATCCTTGCCTTAGTCCTTTAGTTACTGTGAATCCAGGTGTTATGAGATTTCCCGTTTTAATTCTTGTTGTTTGTTGGTAGTACAACGTTTTTACGGCTTTAACCAATTCTATATTTACATTTGTTTTCTCCAGTGCCTCCCATAATTTAACCAGCGGGACACTATCAGATGCTTTTCTAAGGTCTACAAACATCAGATGGACTTCTTGGCCACGAGCAACTTTCTTTTCAATTATCTGAGTAATGGAGAAAACATGATCTATTGTAGATCGACCTGCGCGAAAACCAGCCTGTTCTTCGGCTTCCATATTTTGGTAATCTTCTTCTATTCGATTTTTAATAAGTTTTCCATATATTATGCTGATACTACTAGCGACTGCAATTCCTCTATAGTTTTCAGGTTTTGATTTATCTCCTTTTTTGTGAATAGTGCTCAGATGCGACTCTTTTCATTCTGCAGGTGTTATATGGTTATTCAAGCATTGCTGGAAAAGTTGTCTTAGCCGCTTAATTAGAACTTTAGGTCTATATTTGATGAGTTCCGGAGCTATATTTCCTGGGCCAGGTGATTTGCCATTCTTCAACTGTTTGCATATGGGTTCGACTTCTCTCTCATTTACACTGATTGGTGATCCTATCAACCTGACGCTTTGTATACCGTTGGATTTTATCTGTTTGAAGGGCTCTCTTGTCTCTGTTAGTAAATCTTCAAAGTATCCTTCCCAAGTTTGTGGTGATATGGACTGAATAATGTCTTTCTTTCTGTCGTTTCTTAAATTTTTTAATAGTTTCCAACTTTCTGAACTTTGGCTTCCACCTATGTATGTATTTAGCATGGTACACTTTTTTGTCCAGGATCCGTTTTTCTTTTGACATATTTTTCTTCTGACCCTCGCTTGCATTCTTTTATAATGTATTCTGTCTTCCACGTTTTTGTGTTCAGATATTTTTGATACAATTCTCTTTTCTTTGTTATTTCCTGCGGAATATCTTGATCCCACCAATACGGTTTTCGATGTACTGTTTTTTCATATCGCCCTAGTGCTTCTAAGGCAGCGGCGTGTATACATTCTTTGATGTTTTCCTATGACTGATTCACATTTCTGGTATTATCTTTCGTTTCAATTAGTTTTTCTTCCAGTCTACGTTTATATAGGTTTTTAAAACTTTCTTTTAAATAGTAAATGGTGGCAATTTTTGTTCTTCGTCTTTTATCTATTGAACATTATGTCCAGAATTCATTTTATGTAAATCTACTTGGGGTAAGTTGATATCTTCTTAATATTTAACTAATATTCAGTGTCTTTTTGATAATATCTAATACTTGTTTTTATACATAACCTTATTCTATTAAACCACGTTTATTTTCAATTTTATTAATCGTAGGTATATTCAAGTAAAATATTTTTCTAATTTAACTAGTTCTTTTAATAATTATTATATTCATTTGATCTCTGCCAATTCGCCATTTTTATTTAATATTTTCTTGAAATTTTAACTTTGGAAGACATGGCAAGGAAATCTTAAAACCAATGATGCTGCTAATACAAAGTTTCCCATTCTAGTTTTTGGGCTTGTTAATTTTTGTTGTCTACCTTTTAGGTCCAATCTCTCATATCGAGTTCAACTCCAGCTTAACCTGAACTTTTAATAAACGTCAGTTTCAAGTCAAAATCGTCTTTCTCAATTCACGTTCAACCGATGACAGTTTAAACTTGAACGATGCTTGAACGGTGGAACTCGGCCGTTCAAAGATTTCAGAACTCAGTTCAGATGATTTCATGGATTACGCATGCGTTGTATTAACACGAAACGCTGTCATAATTATAAATATATCCTATTTTATTATATTAAGCCTAACGATAAACGATAACATTATTTTTGTTTTTATAATATTTATTTATAATTATCAAAAAGACTATTTGACTATAAAAATACTTAACGACGTTGTACACCTTCGACAAAGAATTAAGGATTTGCGTGAAATTTTAGTATGTTATAGTTTACTTCAAAATACTAAGACTTAATTTTTAAAAAATTGTTTTACAGTGCCGTTTAATTACTATTAAGGGTCAAAGTTAAGTTTTAACATGGGCTCTTATGGGAATTCTTAAAAAGTTGATAACTTTTGACCCAAATTTACGATTTTTAATTATTTGTGCTTATTAGCTTAGAGGTTTTTTTGTAAAGAATAAAATATTAAAAAATGAGGATTGTTTACCGTACGAATTATTTTTAATTTATTTATTATAATTTGAGTTCGGATTTAAAAGCATAACGAAACGCAAAAAAAAGCGCTTAAAAAGCATAACAATTTTACGAAAAAAAGCATTTTATTATACAAAAAAGCATGAAAATAAGCATATAAATTTTGACAAACCATTTTTTTTAAGAAAATGTATATAATTATCTCTAGAAAATTTAATAATAAAATAGAACAAACAAAAAAAATAGATAACTGAAGGAAAGTGAACTAAGATGAAGGAAAATATATCATTTTTTAAGCATGAAATAACTAATTATGTACTCATTTAAATGCTCCATCGTAAAGTTTCGGCACCTATCACTCAAAACATTTTTGTATATCTTAAAGCTTCTTTCAACATCCACATTTTAAAAAAATTAAAAAATTTAAAACTGAAAACATTTTCTTCATCTTTAGAAATCCTTCGTTTTTTGTTAATACATCTTTGAATTTTGTTAATGCTATCTGACCAATTTTTCCAGGGATACCTTCCATCTTTTTTTCAAAACTGCTTATTTTTTGGATCGACTCAACTAATTAGTCTAGAAAGCCACTGCGCATCCGCTAGGAAAAATATTCTAATTCAGATTTTTTGCACAATCTTACTCAAAAAGGACCCCTTTTAACAAATTTGCATGTTACCAGGACCAAAAGTTGGTCAAAAATTTTTTAAACGTTTTTTTTGTTTTTTTCCTAAAATTATTTTTTTTTGCATGGAACAAATTTTTTTTAAGTTTTTTTGATCATTCCAAACAGAAAAGTTCTTTAGTGACTTTTCTCTAAAGTTAATAGTTGTTGACATATAAGCGATTAAAAATTGAAAAATTTCGAAATCGGCCATTTTTAACCCTCAAAAACTATGTGAAAAACTGAAAATTTGAATGTTGTCAAAGTGGGTAGATATTCTTTAAACATCGATTAATGAAATCCCGAAGAGTTTTTTGCAATACAATATTCAAAGCTCCTTTGTGTTTTAATTGTTAATCAAGCGTGTGCCACACTATTTTCAACCGACAGTATGGTGCAAATGAAAGAAATAAATTCGTTATTTCGTAAACCGGCGACTTTAAGGAAAAATCACAAAATAGGTCGGTTTTTATTTTCAAGTTATGATATTGTGGCATATATAGTATACTAGTGACGTCATCCATCTGGGCGTGATAACGTAATCGATGATTTTTTTTAATAAGAATACGGGTCGTGTGCTGGCTCATTTGAAAGGTTCTTTAATTCTCTATTCAGTAATATAAACATTTACATAATTATTTATACAGGGTGTCCAAAAAAGTTTTATTAAATTAAATCAGTTGGAAAATTGACAAAAAAATCATATTATTGGACACCCTGTATAAATAATTATGTAAATGTTTATATTACTGAATAGAGAATTGAAGAACCCTTCAAATGAGCTAGCACACGACCCCTATTCTCATTTAAAAAAATCATCGATTACGTCATCACGCCCAGATGGATGACGTCACTAGTATACCATATATGTCACAATATCATAACTTAAAAATAAAAATCGACCTGTTTCGGGATTTTTCCTTAAAGTCGCCATTTTACGAAATAACGAATTTATTCCTTTCATTTGCACCATACTGCATACACATCCAACGCAACGGTGGAAAAATAGTGTCGCGCACGCTTGATTAGCAATCAAAAAAAGAAAGGAGTTTTGAATATTGTATTGCAAAAAACTCTTCGGGATTTCATCAATCGATGTTTAGAGAATATGTACCTACCTTGGCAACATTCAAATTTTCAGTTTTTCACATAGTTTTTGAGGGTTAAAAATGGCCGATTTCGCAATTTTTCAATTTTTAATCGCTTATATGTCAAAAACTATCAACTTTAGAAAAAAGTCACTAAAGACCTTTCCTGTTTGGAATGAGCCAAAAAACCTAAAAAAAATTTGTTCCATGCAAAAAAAAATAATTTTAGGAAAAAAACAAAAAAAAACGTTTAAAAAATTTTTGACCAACTTTTGATCCTGGCAACATGCAAATTTGTTAAAAGGGGTCCTTTTTGAGTAAGATTGTGCCAAAAATCCGAATTAAAATATTTTTCCTAGCGGATGCGCAGTGGCTTTCTGGACTAAATGACATTTGCTGTTTCTCCAAATATTTTATTGTTTCACTCACAGAACAAAAGTTGCTATTTATCGATTTGCTAGCAGTCTCTCCAAGTTCCAATACGAAGTTTTTAAAATTTTAGAAATATTCGGCGTAGTATAAAGCTGCATCTAACCATCTACCCCACTGAGTTAACACTGGTTCCGGTGGTAATGGAATGGTAGGGAATCTGTCTCTAAAATTTGCACCCTTAAAGGAGCTTTATTGAATTTTTTTCCATTTTTGACCAACTCATTAACAAGTGGAAATTTCAGCCGTATAGTCTCAGCAACGCGATTCAGGCCGTGTGCTAGACACGTACAATGAATTAGATTTGGAGAAAACACTTTAAGATTTGATGCCGTTTTGATCATATATGTTGCAGCGTCGAAAAGCATTAATACTATTTTGTTGTTGGGCACAGCCTCGGGAAGAAAAAAATTTGTTAAAGCGTCATTTACGAATCTTGGAATTGTATTGTTATTTATTGCTTCTAGTTCTTTTGAGCACACTAAATAACCCTTCGTCAAGATTTCTTCGTGAAGTACGCCTATGAAGTAATTAGCGACGTATCTTCCACAAATATACGTAGCCTCGTCCACAGAAAACCAGATGTAATTTTTTCCCACTAGTGTTTTTACTTTTTTTCTGGTTTTATTTTAAATGCAATTAACATATTTTTTCGCAGAGTATTTTCATCCGGCACATGTCTTCGATAGTAGGTACTTTTGCAAAAATGATTTAAAACTTTCATTTTGCAATTTATTTAAAGGGAGATTCGAGTCCAAAATTGCACTACATAGATCAAAATTAAATTTCTGCTGTTCGCAAATGCAAAAAATGATAATAGTATATTAAAAAGCACCAAATACGTACAAACATTCAAAAAAGGCATAATAATTTAAAAAAAGCAAAAAAAAAGTGCAAAAAAGGGCTGGCAAAATGACTTATTTTTGCATATTTCGTTCATATTTAAAAAGAAAATAGTCCTGCTTGTATTATTTACCATAAGCATTATGCTTAGAAATCCGGACTCTAATTATAATTAATTCCGTAATTTATTCCGTAATTTCCGAAATTTATTATAATTTATTTTTATAAAGTATTCAATACTGAAACATATGATTTGAGTATTCTGCTATAAATGCATTGTTACCAACTTTCGCTTGCATATAAGTTTCTCCCCTTTCCTCTGAGAGGCATACCCCGCAACGAAGGTGTAGAACGTCGTTAAATTTAACTTTATTCAAAAACAGCATTAAAAAGGTAGTTCAAAATGGCGACAGTTTTTTACAATTTCTCGGCATTTCTATTGGCATTTCTCGGCATCTATTGGCATTTCTCGAAAGCTGTAGAACGTGCACTGACATGAACGTGCAATGAGAAATGCATTCCAAACAAATCCGAAGTTCACCGGTGAACCTGGTTCAACTCAACCATAGATTACCGCAGGTATAATGAGAAATCGACCCTTTAAGTGGGACATACCCAATCCAGGTGGGTGAAATTTCCTGAACCTCGTGGTACCATGTAAGGACAGCACCACCAAATTCACTTTGTATTTGAGATTGGGATGCGCACTGGTGAAGAAGTTCGGTTTTTCCAATTTTTTTGAATTGTATTTTGGTAACGTCTCGCCAAGTAAAATACCTGCGCAGTACCAAAATAAAATTCAGAAAATGTGGGAAAGCCGAACGTCAGCAAAAATTCGCATCCAAATCTCAAATAAAAAGTCAATTTGGTCCTGCTGTACACATCGTAGACTATGAGGCGATCTGACCTGAATTTATTCAATAGTAATTTGGCCAGGTCGTATATCAATATACAGAGTGGGCCAAATAAAAGTATCCACCTCGATATTTGGCTGTATTTATTAGATTTTAAGAAAATGACGAAACAGGTCGGTTTTTGATCAAAGGAGGACACATTTTTACGGTACATACATCTGTCATTTGTCAACTCCCTCCTTTCCACACCCCCACCCCTTATTTTGAATTAGGGAATAGGGGTCGTGTGCTAGCTCATTTGAAAAGTTATTCAATTCTCTATTCAGCCTCTTCTGCCCAGTATTATTTCCTATATAATGATCTACAACAACGCATATTATTTCTCACCTACCATAACATCATCTAGATACTGCCATTTTCTTATTTTAATTGTATTTAATATCTCGGTTTACTTGTTCATTCTTTTTAAAACGTTGTTGTTTGTAATCTTACCGACCCAACTTATTTTTAAAATTCTTCTATAAGTCGTCATATTAAACGCTTCTATTCTATTACTTATATCCTTCTTTAGCATCCAAACTCCCATTCCACAGAACACAGATTTCCATAACACAGAAAACATATATCACCTCAGTATTAGTACTTTAAGTTGCAGACTAGATCGTTGCTGTAAAATACTTTTCTCGTATTATTGAATGTTGATTGCACTTCTTAGCTGTGATGTCTATGCTTGTTTTATTCACTACGCCAAGGCATTTGACCGTTGCCAGCCCCAGAAGATGGTCACCGCCCTACAAAGAGTAGGATTAGATGAGAAGGACAAGCAAGCAAGCAAGCAATTTGATTTAACCCGACCTGTGGGATTTGTTCACCCTCTCGAAGGAGTACATTCGGGTGTAACAAGTCATTGGGGCGAGGTGTTTTGACCCGAGTTATACAGGGATCACCCCACCTCGCTCCAATGCCCCAGGCCATCCCTTTCCCCCCCATAGCACGCTGATGCGCGATGGGGGCACAACTATCATAGCCAAATGCTCTTCACAATGGAACCCTGGGTAATAAGATTCCACTGTGGTACCCTAATCGAATGCAAAAAACTAGGCCCAGCGTGATGCGCTCTATGCCTTTATCTTCTTAATAACTTATCCGCGGTACTAAAAATTGCTTGCTTGGGCCCCGAGTCATCGTGCCGAGCCCCACTGAGCCCTGTTGGGCCCTGCTGGGCCCCGCCCGATGACTCGATGCTCTAATTTTTTTGTGTTTTTGGTTTTTTTAATTTTTTTTGGGGGCTTTCGCCATTTTTTTATTTTATATAAATTTTTTTGGGGGCTTAAGGCCCTTCTAATTTTCTAATATTTGCTTACCTTGGAGGTGGTCGTGGTACTTGGACTTCGTGGGTAACGCTATCTTCGGCACTTGTTTCGAGCTACGAACACACTACTATCACTTATCACTTTTAGTTTATCCTATAATTTGTTGTTTCGGGCGTCTCTGCTTCCATCGGTGGAACTCGTCGTATGTTAGCGTCTCTCGCAGTATGTAATTTGGGTGATGTTCTAATTCTGCGAATTTGACCCTTGCCTTGTCTGTCATGGTTTCTGTGACTCTCACCTGTTGGAGTTCTCTGAACAGGAATCTTTCAGCTACATATCTTGGGACTCTGACGGCCTCCCTCAAGCTGTTGTTATGGACTGCTTGGATCTTCTTCTTGTGTGTATTACATACGTGTCCCCATGCGAGAGACGCATAAGTTAATACCGGTAGGATTATACTATTTATCAATCTTAACCTTGTTTTGAGTGTTAGTTTACTTTTTCTGCCTGTGAGTCCTCTTAGATTCGCTCTTGCTATGTTGGCCTTCTGGACTGTGGCTTCTACGTGTTTTTGGAAGGTTAATCCTTTATCCATAATGACTCCTAGGTATTTGGCTTCGTTTTTCCACTCGATGGGCCTGTTCTGCACCCTCAATTGTTCCTCTGGCTGCTGTCTCCCTTTCTTGTATAGAACCGCTTGTGTTTTCTCTGAATTTATGGCTATCTTCCATTTGATACACCATGCTTCAATTTCTTCTAGTGCAGTTTGTAGGTTGGTCACTGCTATATCTGCGTTTCTATGCTTGGCCGCTATTGCTGTATCGTCGGCGTAGAGGCTCATGAGGGTACCTGGTGTTCTAGGTACATCTGCGGTGTATATCGTGTACAGCAGGGGTGACAGGACCGCTCCCTGTGGTACTCCAGCCTCCGGGATTCCGAGTTCGGACAGGACTTGTCCTATCCGAATCCTGAACCTCCGGCCGCCCAAGTACGACGAGATTAGCCTCGTCATCGCTCCGCTGTACCCGTAATCCCGCATTTTGAATAGGAGCCCCTTGTGCCAGACTCTGTCGAATGCCTTGCTTACATCCAGGAACGCTGCTCCAGTGTACTGCTTATCATTGAAACCGGCTGCTATGTACTCGGTTAGCCTGAGGACTTGTAGTTCGCTGGAGTGCTCTGCTCTAAATCCGAATTGAGCCTCTGGGATGATATTTAGTCGGGTTGTTTCCGCTTGCAGTCTGCTGAGGATGATTCTTTCCACTATCTTGCTGATCGCTGGAAGTAAGCTGATTGGCCTGTAGTTCTGTGGGAATGTGTGATTCTTGCCAGGTTTTGGAATCATGATGACACGGGCCTCTTTCCATCTGTTTGGGAATGTCTTGAATCTTAATATTGCGTTTATAATATTTGTGAAATACACTATAGCTTTTCTGGGCAAATATTTTAGGGCTCTGTTGGTTATTTCGTCAGGCCAGGCGCTTTTCTCGGTGAACTATTTTTGATATGTTCATTGATTTCTTCCGGTGATGTTGGGGGGATGAAGTCCTCTGGGTCTTCTGGTCCTTCTTCTTGTTCTTCGACTTCTTCCAGGAAGTCGTCGTCTTCGTCTTGGTGGAAGTTCAGTCTGCATTCATCTTCGAGTGTAGTCCTCATCGCCTCTGCTTTGTCTTCTATGGTGTATACCATGCCGTATCTTCCATGTAGTGGGGGGATGGGTTTCCTGTCGCTTCTCAGCATTTTCTGGAGCTTCCAGACATTTCTCATGTTTGAGTCTTGTTCTTCCATCTCTTGTACGAAGTTGTCCCATTTTTCGCTACGGTGGAGTTTTAGGGCCGTTTGGACCTCCCTATTTAAAATATTTGCCCAGGATTTATCTACTCTGTTTCTTGTTCTTCTTGCTGTTTTCTTTGCTCTATTTTTTTCCCTTATCAACTCTTGTGTTTCTTGTGGTATATCTTTGAACCTTCCCATGAATATCTCGACATCTTCCTCTGTTGTGCTGTTTCTAATTGCCTCTTGGATGATATTTTCGAACTCTAGGACTTTTCCTTCTATTTCTTCTGGATTGTTTATTACTGGCACTATGTTTATTCCTTCACTTACTAACCTTTTGTAGTTAGTCCACTTTATTTTCTTTTTTGTTCTTTTTGGCGGGTTTGTCTCTTCCCATGTTCCGATTTATAATAGGATGGGGTGGTGGTCAGTTGATCCTTCGTCCAGCGTGATTAATTCTGATTGCAGTCCTAGGTTTTTGGCTACAACTAAGTCGATGTGTGTCGGAAGTGCGTTTCCTGGGTAGTGGGTAGGTTCTTCTGGGCCCATTGCCATTGTGTCTTCGTTGTTTTCTATGTATCTGTTTAGTAGTCGTCCATTTCTGTTCGTAGCTCTGTCGTTCCAGTTGGGGGATCTTGCATTCAGGTCTCCTATTATGATAGATGGTTCGGCGATGTTTAGGAACGCATCTAGGTCATCGTCCATTAAAGGGTCTTGTGGTCTTACGTAGGCTGATGTGATCCTTATTGCGCCTTGCTTCATGTTAACTTCTATTGTTGTGGCTTCCATGTTGACCAGTGGTGGAGTAGTGTAACTGGTGTGTCTAATACCCTTCTTTACTAGGATGGCCGTTCCTCCTGATCTTCTAGTGAGGTCGTTCCTATATACGTCGTATCCAGGAAACTTTAGGTTGAAGTTGTTGGTCAGTTTTGTTTCCTGAATTGCTACGATGTCCATCTCGTATCTGTTGGCGAGTTCATCTAGTATGTTCTGATTTGTGGTTATACCGCCCGGGTTCCAGGAGCCTATCCTCAAGTATCCCCTCTCTGCCATTAGTTCTGTGCCTGCCTGGTGCTGAGTATCACCTCTTGGACTACCTTAGTCACGATGTTTCTCTCCTGTATCCTGACTAGGTACTCTTCGTCTGGGAGGGTTGGTCGGTTGGACGGTGTGTTGTTCTGCGCTGGTTGGTCTCCCTGCGTGGCTTGCGCGTAGGATACCCCGGTTGCCTGCTGTCTTCGGTTTGGTGGTGGTCGCTGTTGTGACCTCTGTGGTGGAGGCCTCCCCCAGGTTGGGCACCTAGGACATCCTCTGTAGTTGGCTGGGTGGCTCCCATTGCAGTTGGCACACGTTGCCTTGACTTCTCTGGCTCTCTGGCACTGCTTTGAGTGGTGTTCTTCGCCGCACTTCACACATCTCGGGTCCTTGTGACACGAGTTCTGGGCGTGATGGTACCCTTGGCAGTTGAAGCACTGCGTCGGTCCTGCTGCCTTGTGTAGGTCCTCTACCACAACTTTCATGTGGCACAGGTTCGTTACCCGCTTTGCTTTTTCCACGTCTTCCTGATCCAGTGTCATGACAAACATGGGTAGTGGCCTCCTTTTCCCTACTCTCGTAGACATGTTACGTGCTGTGTGGCAGGTTATTCCATATTGGTTTGCCATGTCTTCTTGGATTGCCTTCTCGGTGGTATTCGTGGGCAATCCTCGTAACACTAATTTTGGTTTCCTGTCTTCGTCGAGTGGAAAGGCATTGTAGCCTCTTTTTCTCTTTGGCGGCGTATGCTTCTGCATATTCCTCCACTATCCTTGTCATCTTTCTGTAGTCATCCGGGCTTTTAGCCTGGATGAGCGTCTCTCTGCCACTTCTGGAGATTTTGTTTGTGGTGATGATGCCTTTGCCCTGGGCTATGGTAAGAATAGCCCCTGTCTCGCTGACACTCTGTAACTTAATTACAGGCGGTTTTCTGTATGGTGTTACCTGGTTTTCAGGTAACACGGCTTCTTCGGCGTCTTCTTCGTTTTGGTTTGTTTCCATTGACACTGTATCAGTTTGACTGGAAGCGGCAAGCGCGTCCCTATCTGTGCTCGTGGATGGCACTGGTTCCTCGGGGAGGGGTAGCTGTACCTGGGGACCTAGTTTCATGGCTTTTTCTTGGTTGGACGTCCATGTGGCGTCTTCCTCGTCGGTTAGTGGAAGGTGTGTCACCAGGGGTGGAAACTCTTCCTTTCTCTTTTTCCTCTGTTGGGTGGACGCCTCCTTCGTCGAGGTGGTAGCCTTCTGGATGGGTGGTCGAGTCTGCTCGGTGGTCATCTTTTTGGTGGCAGGCTGCTCTACTGGTGGCTTTTTGTCCGTCTTTTCGGGGTTTTTCTTCTCCGGTTTCTTTGCGAGTTGTTTCTGGAGAGCTATCAACTCGTCGAATCTGGCATCCATCTTTTCGCTCATTCGTCGAATCTCCGTATTCAGCTCTTTGATCTCTGCCTTCTGTTGTGCGATCACCTCTTCGTATTTTTTGTTGTTTGCATCAACGTTTGCTGCAAATTCTTTCATCAGGGTTCTGAGTCGGTTGATTTCTTCGTTGGCCCTTGTCAGCTCGTCTTCGCTGGCGGCATCCTCTTCAACCCGCTGACGTTTGGTAGTGCCCCCGCCTTCGGCGCCTGGGACGTCTTCGTCCATGTCCTCGACTTCCTGGGTGGCCTCGATGTTCTGGGAATCCTCGACTTCCTGGGTGGCTTCGGTGACGTTCTCGGTGGTCTCGACGTTCTGCGTGGAGTCCTTGCCTTTTGACTTCTTTTTCTTTTTTCTTATTCTACGATTTTGGATCGTAAAACCGTCTTTTCCATCTTCCTGGTCGCTCGAGTGGTCATCGCTGCTCTCTTCAGGGTGCTGTAACAGGAGAAACTCTTTAGAGTCTGCATATCTTGGCGGGGAAAGCGCCTTGGATCTGGGGGGTGACCGAGATCTGACTCGTGTCATCTTTGGTTGGGAGCGGTAACCTAACTTTTAGAAGAAGCCTTTTTTTCAGCCGATTGGCCCGACACCACATCGACTTCAGGGTTGGCTCCCTGCACAACAGCGCGGTAGTTCTCGTACCTAGACAGAACTAGGTACGGGATCCTCTTGATTTTCTCAACTCTCTGACCTTAGGGGCCGGGGCTGCAAGATGTATTCTAAATAACTACACCTTGCAGTGTCGAGGCACAGTGTTTTAAACTGTACCCATTCCTAACGGAGGCACAGAGAGTATCCCGTAGCGGGCTCACGTCGAGCCCGCTATTGCTTATTCTGCTTTCCAACCCTTGTTTGCAATGTCTCAGAAAATTCAATGAAATCAAACTTCCTGAGTTTCACCACATCCAAGAGGTTGGCTTTTGCCTCTGCTTCCACGTCTTCGCGTCTAGCGAGAGCGAGCGCTCTAGTGTTGCTGTGCTTACATTCACAGCCGTACTAAGAAGTACGTTACACTAAAGCACTTCCCTCTCCTCGACTTGTTGCGCTGCTACTGCTGCTCGTCCGCACTCTGCACGTCTTGTCTCTTCGGCGGCTACCGAGAGACTCCTTTACTTTACTCCTAACTGCTACCGTTTACTTGCTACTTACTAGATGAGAAGGACATTCGGATCATCATGAATTTATACTGGAACCAGCGTGCTCAAGTCAAGGTCGAAGACAAGTTGACCGACCAAGTGAAGATCATGCGAGAAGTAAGGCAGGGCTGTGTGGTCTCGCTGACTCTTTTCAATATATACTCTGAGGAAATTTTTACTGAAGCCCTCACAAACCCAGAGATGGGAATCCGAGTGAACGGTGAATACATCAATAATATCCGCTACGCCGATGACACTGTATTACTAGCGACCAGCCTAAATGATCTACAGGCCTTACTAGACCGTGTGAGAACTGTGAGCGTAACATACGGACTGAACCTTAATATTAAGAAAACTAAATTCATGGTTGTCAGCCGTGTAAATTTAAATCCCGGGACACTAATGGCAGATAGCGAAGAGATCCAGAGAGTCGACAGATTCACTTACCTCGGAACTACCCTCAACTCACAATGGGACCACGCTCAAGAGATTAGATCCAGAATTTAAATGGCACGGTCTACATTTATCAAGCTGAGATCCTTGCTGTGCTGCAGTGATCTCAGTTTGGGAACCAAGATGCGGATAGTGAGGTGCTACGTTCTTCCAGTGCTACTGTATGGAGTTGAATCCTGGACACTGACGCAAGCCACTGAAAAGCGGATACCAGTATCACTTGGAGCAACTCAACTATTGCATCTCTTCATGCAACTATAACTTCTGATTTGCTTACGATAAAAACCTGGTCTGACTCTAATTTACTCTCTTTTAACGTGGATAAGACAGTAGCATTATCCTATAAAAGTGCTCTTCAACCCCTGCTTGTTAATAACAGCCAGATCTCTACCGTTGATTCTGTAAAATTTCTTGGTATTTTTTTAGACAGCAACCTCAAATGGTCCCTTCATATCGATGTGTTAAGTAAGAAACTCGCCTCAGCCTGCTATGCTATAAGATCTGTTTCGAAAGAACTCAATTTAACATCTTCTAAACTAACATATTTTTCTTTGTTCGAGTCTCATCTTCGATATGGTCTTCCTTTTTGGGGTTCTAGTACAGCTGCCCAGTTAGATGTTATTTTTAAATTACAAAAAAGAGCAATAAGGTATCTGTTTGGCCTCAGAAAAACAACACATTGCAGAAGTTACTTCAAAGATCACGGAATTTTAACCCTTACATCTTTATATATTTTAGAAACTGTTTGCTTAATTCGTAAACACATGCATGTCTTTCCAGCAAGGCCTCGTCATGACTACTCCACCAGAAATTCAAATTTTGATGTCTATTTACCGATCCCGTCCTCTGAGTTAGTAAAGAAATCTATATTATATTCCGCAAAAAAACTATACAACCATCTTCCTTTACAACTCAAATCTGCAACATCTTTCCCTAAGTTCCGTAAAATGACAAAAGCTCATCTATCTAAAAGACCATATTATTCAGTAGAAGAGTTTCTTAATGACTAACTAAGAAATTACAGTAATGTACAAGTAACCAAACTTATCTATATTTGGGTGTCACATGCAGCAGCTTAAACTTATTAGTTCCTATGTCTATAAATAGTTTACTTTGTTGTATATTCACTTTGCAATTTCTATAAATTGTTGCAAATATATCGATTTTGTTTTTTTTTTCTTTACTTTATTAACTTATATTTTGTATTTTTGTATATTTTTTTTTATATTGACGATTTATCAAATTTCAGAAAATTGTATTTGTTATTGTTATTGTTAGATATTATTTATTTATTTTTTCTGACTTTAATTAAGCTTTGTCCATAAAATTTGTATTTTCAGTGACAATAAAGCATATTTCTATTCTATTCTATTCTATTCTATAAGCCTTAGAGATGTGGATCTACAGGATACTAAAAATATCTTATGTGAACCATGTCACCAACATTGAGGTCCTACAGCGCATGACAAAAGAAAAAGAAGTGCTTAATTTAGTAAAACAACGTAAGCTTGAGTACCTTGGCCATGTGATGCGGAACGAAGAAAAATATCGAGTTCTTCAACTCGTCATGCAGGGCAAAGTATTTGGCAGGAGAGGATCGGGACGCCGCGCGCCGTCGTATCTCGTGGTTGAAAAACCTCCGACAATGGTTTGGGATAACCTCCGCGGAGCTGTTTCGAAGAGCAGTCAACAAAACAATGATAGCCTTGATGATCGCCAACATCCGGACCGGATAAGGCACTGAAGAAGAAGAAGAAGATTGTACTTCTTCTATACGTGATTAGATCTCCTGTATATAATCGTTATTTTCGGTTACCATTGTAACCAAGCTTTTACATCTATCCACCTTTTGAACGAGTTCGTCTCTAATCCATAACGTCTCTAGTTGTTGTGCCTTTGCAAAGGTCATAAATTTCGTCTTTTTAATATTTAATGTAAGTCTGGCCTCTTCGCTACTATCTACAATCTTATTCATCAAAACCTGCAATTATTCACCCTACTCTGCGATTACTAACGTATCATCGACGTATCTAATATTATTTATAGGTATTCTGTTGACGTTAGTTCCACTTGGACCACAGATGTTCGAATACATCAATGACGTCGACTTTGCTAAGTAACAAGACATTTAGTCAACACACACTACACATTACACTAGGTACCTGATTGCATAAATCCACTGTACCATGCCAAAGGCCATAAGTTGTCGAGGAATGCTAAATAAAAAAAATACACTTGATGTTTCCGTTACTGCTTTCTGAATTCTCTTCTGAATATATGTTAAAGAGCAGCGGAAAAAGTATGCATCCCTGCCTTACCCCTTGTTGCGTAATCACTACGTACCTGATACGATATAGAGAATAGGAAGAGTATAATACTAATCAAAATATACAAATAAAAAAGAAACAGACTAAGTTTTCACTCTAATGGCATATAACATATCCCACCAGAATGAAAACAATGGGAACCTTCTCTGGTTACACCTCCGAGGCTTCTACAATTTGCAAGCCATACGGATGCTGAGACTAAGGAAGATGAGGGAATTCTACAATTTACAATTCACGTCACATCTGCTCAGCGCGGTAAAGTTCCAACGAGACTGGTTCCCTTCATACTCCACACAGAGTAAATGTAAATAAAAAATGAATAACCATTTTCAGTTTCGTTGCAAAACGAAAATACAGCCGAACCATATTCCAGTCCAATCAGAGAGTGCTGCAAGCACCTCTACCGGTTTCGAAACTTATTAGTCTCTCATCAGGAGGCACATATGCTGCTCTCCCTGATCCAACCAAAACAAACCCCAGCGTGCAGTCCCGAATTGCAACGAACGAAATGGCATAGATGCCCTAGCGGCAACTGCTAGCAAAAGACTAAGTTTTCACTCTAATGGCATATAACATATCCCACCAGAATGAAAACAATGGGAACCTTCTCTGGTTACACCTCCGAGGCTTCTACAATTTGCAAGCCATACGGATGCTGAGACTAAGGAAGATGAGGGAATTCTACAATTTACAATTCACGTCACATCTGCTCAGCGCGGTAAAGTTCCAACGAGAATGGTTCCCTTCATACTCCACACAGAGTAAATGTAAATAAAAAATGAATAACCATTTTCAGTTTCGTTGCAAAACGAAAATACAGCCGAACCATATTCCAGTCCAATCAGAGAGTGCTGCAAGCACCTCTACCGGTTTCGAAACTTATTAGTCTCTCATCAGGAGGCACATATGCTGCTCTCCCTGATCCAACCAAAACAAACCCCAGCGTGCAGTCCCGAATTGCAACGAACGAAATGGCATAGATGCCCTAGCGGCAACTGCTAGCAAAAGACTAAGTTTTCACTCTAATGGCATATAACATATCCCACCAGAATGAAAACAATGGGAACCTTCTCTGGTTACACCTCCGAGGCTTCTACAATTTGCAAGCCATACGGATGCTGAGACTAAGGAAGATGAGGGAATTCTACAATTTACAATTCACGTCACATCTGCTCAGTGCGGTAAAGTTCCAACGAGACTGGTTCCCTTCACACTCCACACAGAGTAAATGTAAATAAAAAATGAATAACCATTTTCAGTTTCGTTGCAAAACGAAAATACAGCCGAACCATATTCCAGTCCAATCAGAGAGTGCTGCAAGCACCTCTACCGGTTTCGAAACTTATTAGTCTCTCATCAGGAGGCACATATGCTGCTCTCCCTGATCCAACCAAAACAAACCCCAGCGTGCAGTCCCGAATTGCAACGAACGAAATGGCATAGATGCCCTAGCGGCAACTGCTAGCAAAAGACTAAGTTTTCACTCTAATGGCATATATATAGTAGTTGCCGCTAGGGCATCTATGCCATTTCGTTGGTTGCAATTCGGGACTGCACGCTGGGGTTTGTTTTGGTTGGATCAGGGAGAGCAGCATATGTGCCTCCTGATGAGAGACTAATAAGTTTCGAAACCGGTAGAGGTGCTTGCAGCACTCTCTGATTGGACTGGAATATGGTTCGGCTGTATTTTCGTCTTGCAACGAAACTGAAAATGGTTATTCATTTTTTAAAAAAGAAACAATTTTATAAAATTTACACAGTCTTACGAGACAAAAAACAAAAACCTTTCAATTAAGTAAAATGGAATTTCCTTTCACTATATTTGCCATTGTATTTATTTTTGACGCGCGCCGCTGATTGTAATATGCAAAATACGAATTTATTCGGAAAGGAAGTTTGGCACTAGACGGAAGTTGGGCAAAAAGTGTGTTCCGTTCAAAATCTTTCGTCATTTTATAGTCTAACGAGCCGACAGAGCGTTAATGCTCAAAGAAGCGGGTTTATGGCGATACTTCCAACTTCCAAAGTAAATAAAATCGTTATATTCTGAATATTCCAAAATTCTGACCGATTTTATATAACTTCATTCTTAAAGACTTTTAAAAGGACAAGAAATGCCTTTTGTTATCTTAAAAACAATTATTTTCTTCTATATTTCTTGGGAGCAAACTTTAATTACAAATAAAATTATTCAATTTGATGACTTGGGTTATGCCAAGGCCATAAAAAAACTTATGTCTTTTTTAATTTAGGTTTTGAAAATTATTTTCAAAACAACAACCAACGAGCTTCTAAACACTAAGGAGAAAGTATAACCCTAATATATTATATTGCACTGCAAGATACCAGACGCATCAGCATAATGATACCAATGTTCAAGAAAGGAGACAAAGAAGACCCCAACAATTATAGAGGTTTAAATCTACTGAACACCGCACTTAAGCTAACCACAAAAGTCCTAACCAACAAAATCAATAAACTAACAACTTTATCAGATGAACAACAAGGATTCAGATCCGGAAGATCCTGCGTAGATGCCGTATGAGACAAATCACAGAAAAGGCCATTGAGTATAATAAACCAGCATATATCTATGTTTCATAGACCTGACAAAGGCTTTCGATCGCATCCAAGTCGAAGACGTCTTACATTTGCTGTAGAACAAACATACCAATCAATACTATACAAACAGGGCCGCGTTTAGGTCAATTGCCGCCCTTCAAACGTGTACCATTTTTGCGAAAAAAAAATGCAAGCAGAATTTTTTATTTAGGGAGCGTTCAAGCATTATGTAACGCGATTTTTGAAGATTTTTGAAGATTTTTGACCCCCCCTTCCCGCCCTACGTAACGCAATTTTTGAAGATTTTTGACCCCCCGCCCCCCTAACCTGCGTTACGTAATACTTGAACGGTCCCTTAAATAACAAATGTATTGTTTGGAAATGTATTAAAATGAGGAACATAGAATTTATAAAAAATAATATTTTACACAAGTGAGAAGAACAAAAATCACATTGATCACAGTATGGTATGAATTCACTTTTGACCGGTGAAAATAAACACAGAATGTTTTACATAAAAATGAAAAATTATGATTATGTATAATTTGCAATTTGCACTAGTATAAGATAGGAATGTGTTGCGATAGCAGTAGCCGTTATTTTTTAACTGTTATTTCACTGAAGCTACTTCACACTGTTACATCATTTTCATAATATCTAACTGAAATATTCAGGTAGCTGATTACTTTTTTAATTATTGTAGACCTATAGCAAGAAAACCTACCCGTGTCCTGTCTAGAGTTCACGTCCGTTTTTTTAATTATTAACAATTTAATTTGTATGTAATTTCTACATACATTACATATATGCAATTTTATTATAAATGTATTAATTAATACAGGGTCTAATTTGTTTAAACATTTCTTGAAAAAATTATTTTTTTCCAAATATGTAGGTAATACCTATTTTCTTAATCATATCATTATAGTATGGTATAACTAGATCCAAACCCAGACATCCAAAGTGAAAGTTATCCTCCAACACCAAATTGTTCTATATGGTCTACATAATGTTCAGAAAAAAGTCACACCATTTTGAGCGTCGGGTTTAGGTAGGAGAGGGGGGAGAAATCGGTAAATTCGTAGTTTTTTAAGTTTTTCGTCAATATTTCTAAAACTATGCGGTTTAGCATGAACAACCTTCTATACAAAAATGTTCTACATTAAATTTGAAACAAAAAAGGTCCTCTGCATAATCCGTCTAAAATGAACGGTTCCAAAGTTATGGAGGTAGTTTAGTATAATTGGTCCAAAAAAGGCCTAACCCAGACATTAAAAGTAAAAGTTTTCCTCCAACACCAAATTGTTCTATATGGTCCAGATATTATTCAGTAAAAAGTTACACCATTTTGAGCGTCCGGTTTGGGGGGTAAATAGGGGAGAAATCGGTAAATTAGTAGTTTTTTATGTTTTTCGTCAATATTTCTAAAAATATGCTTTAATGTTCTATACAAAAATGTTCTACATTAAATTTAAAACAAAAAAGATCCTATACATAATTGTTATAAAATCAACGATTCCACAGTTACGGAGGGTGAAAGGTGGAGGTTTTCGATACTTTTTATATTTTTTGAGCAATTTATAATATTTTTACTGATTGAAAGAAATTTTCTTTAACAGGATTTGCTATTTCAGTGGCCGATGGTATGTTAGTGTGTGATAAGCCCTTGAAGAAACGTCAACCTCACCACCCAAAATCATCTTCAATTGCCCAAGAAATATAAAAAGTATCGAAAACCTCCATATTTCACCCTCCGTTACTCTGGAACCGTTGATTTTATAACAATTAAGGATAGGACCATTTTTGTTTTAAATTTTATGTAGAACGTTTTTGTATATAACATTGTTTACGCTTAAACATAGTTTAAGAAATATTGACGAAAAACGTAAAGAAATAACTAATTTACCGACTTCTCCCCCATCTCCCCCCCCCCAAACCGGACGCTCAAAATGGTGTAACTTTTTACTGAACAATATGTGGATCATATAGAACAATTTGGTGTTGGAGGAAAATTTTTACTTTGGATGTCTAGGTTAGGCCTTTTTTTGGACCAATTATACTATACTACCTCCGTAACTTTGGAATCGTTCATTTTAGAAGGATTATGTATAGGGGCATTTTTTATTTAAAATTTATTGTAGAACATTTTTGTATAAAAGGTTGTTCATGCTAAACCTCATAGTTTTAGAAATATTGACGAAAAACGTAAAACACTACGAATTTCCGACTTCTCCCCCCTCTCCCCCCCAAACCCGACGCTCAAAAAGGTGTGACTTTTTTCTGAACATTATATGGACGATATAGAACAATTTGGTGTTGGAGGATAACTTTCACTTTGGATGTCTGGGTTATGTCATTTTTTTAATCAATTCTATCATACTATTAATGATCATAGAAAAAGTTAAAGTATGTACCTATATTTTAATAAATAAATTATTTTTATTAAATAATAATTTATTGAACATAATTTATTCATTAAAATATACTTTAACTTTTTCTATGATTAATAATGATAGTATCATTACAAAAAATGGATTTTTGAGAAAATATTATTTTTTCAAAAATTGTTTAAAAAATTAGACTGTTTATTAATTAATAAATGTCTAGACAAATTGCATATTTAAAATACACAAAAAAGTACATAAAAATTAAAAGAAGAAATATCAAAATTCATTGAGTAGATCCCAAGATATAGAAAATGGTAGTAGTTTAGTTGCTTTTTTAGTTTTTGAACTCGTGCATTTTTCGGCTCCCGCCAGGTAGCTGCCAACTGTTTTAATTGCTGACCTATAGGATGAAAACCTACATGTTTCCTGCCTAGAGTTCGCGTTCGTTTTTTAGTTTTTAACAATTTAGTGCAATCAACGCAGAAGCTCCCCTTCACTTACTATGACTAATCATCATTTGAACTACATTTTTAAAAATTCGAGTAAAATATCATCTTTCCGAATACCTATGTAAAGAAGATGTTTTGTAAATGTTTATAAACTAGTATTTTTTACTATATTAGATAATTTTTTATCTTTTCTTAATACATTTTGATAGGATCACTTTTCTACTTTCATTTGGCATACGCAGAATTGTCCTATCTTCATTATTTTCTGTCATTTGTTCTTGCAAATCAAAGGTCTCTGGGATAAACAAATAGAATACCTAACTTTTAAACTAATTAATGGATCGGTCTCAAATTTTGGGAGTTTGTTATGTACCCCAATACCCAACTTTGAGTAAAGCGAAACACTACAGTTCTAAGTTAGTTTTAGGAAAAGTTATTAATAAATAACGATTTTCAGTTATTTTGCAGTTTACGAAGCAACAAATTAACTTTTTGACTTTCAAAAATCGTCATTGTGAAGGTTTTTCAATGTTCTAAAAAAATAAATTTTGTAATTTTATGTTAACTATTTAGCTTTTTAATTGAGTGCAAAAAATGGAAAAAATCGCATTGATTGCACCAAATTGTTAATAATTAAAAAACACGATCTCTAGACAGGAAACATGAAGGTTTTCAATGTTTTCATCCTGTAGGTCAAGTCCACAATAACTAAAAAAGTAGTCAGCTACCTTGATATTAATTTCATTTTCCCGAACATGGTATATTTCTTGCTTATTTCCCTGACTGGAGTATTATATCAGTGCGACGACACGAATGTTATCTCCTTGTAATAATACAGTTTGAAAATCCCAACTCTAACTCGATTTCCTAATGGTAATCTTTAGTTTCTGCAATATGTGCAATATTGATGTTTTCAGTTAATTCACCGACCGTGTTTGCGGAGCTTCTGGCGGCCCAATAATTACTGAATTTATGACTTCCGTTTTTTTTTTGATGAATAGTGTTAGGTTTAAGATAACAGAATGCTATGTTTGTTTTATTTTTGATATGAACGCAATTTCTTTTATTTAAAAACGAACGCCCACTTCTATTTAATTGATGGATGAATGATGAATATACATATACATATGATGAATATACATATTTGTTATTCGATTTTAATTTTTAAATACAAATATTTTTTTGTACAGTATTTTTGCCGCCCCAGGGGCGTCATTTGATAGGGTTAGGGGAGGCAGTTGTCCCCTCCCCTGAAACTGAAAATGACTGAAATTTACAAAAAATACTTTCAGTTTTCATTATTACATCATATAATATATAATGTATTGTATATTATAATGCTTGGCCCCCCCCCCCAATCCAAATTTCAAGCCCTGTGCCGCCCTCTCACAATTTGCCGCCCTAGGCAGCTGCCTATATTGCCTAATGGATAAAGATGCCCTGTATACAAACCATCGAAAACATCTACTTTCATAATCGAATACAGGCAAAGATAAATGGAAAACTAACACAGTTTATACCAGTACAAAGCGGAGTCAGACATGGTGACTCGTTAAGCCCACTGCTCTTTAATATAATAATGGACGAAATAATAGAAGCAGTACGTAAAAGTCATGGTTACAGAATGGGGAACAAAGAAATCCAAATATTATGTTATGCAGACGACGCCGCATTAATCGCCGAGACAGAAGACGATCTCCAAAGATTAACACACATCTTCAATGCAACAGCGAAGAAATGCAATATGATAATATCAGCGGAAAAAACCAAATATTTGACAACATCTAAACACCCACTATGATGTAAAATCGAAATTGATTGGAAAATAATAAAATGGAAAATGGAAAATTTAGATATCTGGGAATAGATATAACCAGTTACGGAGATGTTGAAGAGGAAGTACGACAACAAAGCTTAAAAGCAAGTAACGCGGCGGGATCTCTTTAATGACACAATCTGGAAGAACAAACACCTAGGACAAGACACAAAAGTAAGAATCTATAAAGCAGCAATTATACCTATATTGACATACACGGCGGAGACAAGACCTGACACATTTAAAACAAGACGACTATGTCCTAGAAACAACAGAGATGAAAATACTCCGACGACTATCAGGGAAAAGTCTGTTGGATAGGGAGAGAAGCGAGAAAATAAGAAGATCATGCAATGTAGAAGACATAAATGAATGGGTGATAAAGCGGAGACAGGAGTGGAACTAACACATTAGTAGAATGGCAGAGAATAGGATAGTACGGATAGCACGAGATAAGTCACCAAATGGACGAAGAAGTATTGACAGACCAAGAAAAAGATGGTGCGATAACTTAAACAATCTAGGAGGCTAATATTGAAGAAGAAACAGGCTTTAAAGCCTACATACAAGAAGGAAGAAGACGAAGAAGAAAATTATTTCTAGAAATTTCTTTAAAATTCACTACGAAAAAGACGGACCCAAACAGTTCATTATAGGACTTTAGCGCAAAAATTTAAACCACACCTAATATGCAAAGACAGAAAAACAGTCAAAACCATAGTAGATCTGCTAATAGAACACTGTAAGTTCAAAAGGCAGTGCTGATGGGATTTCCAGATGATGACTTATGCAGATTATGTCATCTAGAGGAAGAAACAGCACAGCACATTTTCACGTGCAAAAGTCTGGCAAAAAAATAGGGTCTCTAGCATAAGCGGTTCAGATGGTATAAAAAGGGGTTTTTGTAAATGTAACACCCTGTTATTAAAAAATGGGCAATTGCCCTTAAATGAAACCTATACCAAAAAATCTTGTTTCTTCTTGATTTGAATTACAGTTAGGGAAAATATTTTTTTTCAAAACATCTTTTTTAAAAACTTGGTAACTTTGGGCGCCACCACCGCTAATCGGTGGGTGATAGATATATGCTGTTGGGAAATAAATAGTAGGAAATATGGTCCTCTTCATTTTACTATTAAGTAAATGTTTTGCAAAACGTACAGGAAGGGCTACGTTTCGCAAAAACCACAAATTACCCCATTTATAGGGATGCAAAGGGGATTCCGGGGCGAAATTTTTTAAGAAAAATTTAGTCTCATAATAAGCACCCCTTGATATACCAGAAAAAAAAGAATGTGTATGTACTTTGTACGCACGTAAGAAGTTATTAAGTTATACTTCTATTATATGATTTCTTAAAAATAAATATACTTTAAACAGTTTGTTTTAATTTTTTTTAAACACCAAACTAATTTTGTGCTTACCTCTTTCAAAAAAATAAAAAAAAATGTGTGTGTACTTTATACGCACGTAAGAATTTATACTTCTATTATATGATTTCAACGAAATAAATATAAAAATGTATAAACATTCTCAATTTCTTTGCAAAACGAAAATGCAGCAGCTGCATAATACTCTGGTTAAAACGGAGAGTGCAGGAGGAGTCTATACCGGTTTCGGAGATCTTTTTCCCCTCATCAGTAAACCCATATCCTCTTCTCTCCGCTTTAACCATTTACCATAGCTTGGGCCTTCTCGAATTGCAAAGAAAGAAATGTCACGGATGAACTAGGGCCATCTACCGAAAAACAAACTAAGTTATCAACCGAAGTGGCACAGAAAACGACAATAAATATCACCTCCGTACCACCAGATTGACAACAGGTGGAATACTTTCTTTGGTTACACCTCCTGAGATTTTCAAAATTTATAAATCATACAGGGTGCCGAGGAAATTAAGATGAGAGAATTTTAAATAATTCACAACTCATCTACTCAGCGTGGTAAAGCTCTAACAAAAAAGATTCCTTAATACTCAAACAAAAGAGTAAATGAATTAAAAATGTATAAACATTCTCAATTTTTTTGCAAAACGAAAATGCAGCAGCTGCAAAATACTCTGGTTAAATCGGAGAGTGCCGGAATAGTTTATACCGGTTTCGGAGATCTTTTCCCCCTCATCAGTAAACCCATATCCTCTTCTCTCCTCTAATTTAGTTTGTTAGTTTGAAATAAATATACTTTCAACAGGTTATTTGTATTTAAAGATTAAACTAATTTTTACTTCTTCTTCTTCTACGGCACTACAGCCCAAATTGAGCCTTTGCCTCCTTTATTTTTTTCCTCCACCCTTGCCTGTCTGTGGCTGCTCTTCTCCATACACGGACTCCTAAAAGGATTGTGCGTCGCTGTTTACTGTGTCTTCCCAGAGCTTACGTGGCTTCCCAGCTTTTACTTACTACTTTCCAAAAACTTTTACTAAAACAATACTAAAAATAAAAAAAAAGTTAGATAACACACGAAATTGAACCAGAGACCTCTCGATCTCCGGTCGAACGCGCTACCGCCGAGCCAAACTCCCTTTGCTTTGACAGCTTACAAGATTTCTCATACACACTGACAAATTCAATAGACCAAGTGAAAAAATGCTTTAAAATTTAAAGTAAATATACTTACTATTATTATAAAATATTTTATTCCCGAGGAAGACAAATCCAAAGACACAAAAATTATAATAAATAATACATTTACTAAAACCACTAATATATTCTTTTAATGACTTATTTGCGCTGAGACATACATAATTTGAAAGATTAGCAACGAACTACATACTGTCTGTCTGCGCATGCGCCAGGCAAGTATAAAATTTCACCCTCGATCGTAAAGAAGTATAACTTCAAAAAGTATAGGATTGCACTGGATTCGAACTCAAGACCTTTCGATCTCTGGCCGAATTAGTCGAGGCATTGAAGCACAAAAAAGGCGTTACTGACGATTTTTGGCGCAATAAGACGAATTTTAATGCAGTTTGGTGCGTTGGATTCGTGAGAATGTCAGGAAATTTTGTGAACTAATGTAATGAATAAGAAATCTGAAATTGCATTTGTGCATAAGAAAAATGCATTTTAATAGTGCATTTTGAAATAGGCAATTATTATAAATTTGCAACTCGGTAAATAGTTGGGCAACATCCCGATTAATTATTTTAATTATTTTTAATCATTTTTAAGTCCATATAATAGTCTAAGATGTCAATAACCATTAATAATAAACAAAAACTGTTTCCTTATGGGGAATCGAACCAAGTACTAACACGTCCGTAACTAGTACACATACCGCTAGCCTACGCAGACACTTGCTAGACACGGGCGATATTAGATATAAACAAAAACAAATAGGTAAGTAAAAATTGTAAAGAAAATTACTTCATACTTAAATGTATTATAAAATTAATATATTCCTAAATAGAAGAAACATTTGTAAATAGGTACATTTATACAAAACATTCGAAAAAAACAGACAAGGTGAATAAATATACAATAAAATGTTTTAATAATACTCATCTTACTATATTTACTAAAAACACTAATATATTCTTTTCACACCTTTTCTTGCACTGATATATTTATACATAACTAGAAATATTTTAGCAACAAAACGCCATACTGTCTGTGTGCGCATGCGCGCAGAGTTATGAAATTTTACTCTCAATCGCGCCTGAAGAAGTATAACTTCAAAAATAAAACCGGATTTGTGTATATTTTGCGAGGTTGAACCTCTGTCTCGTACATTACCTAGGGCTGTTTTTATAAAATATAGCTATTTGCCATAGATCTGCCATAAATAAAGTAAAAATAGCCCTTTTAATTGACAACGTTTGGAATGGACAAGGCACATGAAGAAGAATAGTTAGAAGATTAACTAATTACAATTATTTTAAACAAAACTTAAAATTAAATATATACAAAATTCTTAACTACTCCGAAGGACCTGATGAACAATATTTCTCCATCCACTTCTATTTTGTGTTTTTCTATTCCACTTCCTCACCTTCACGTGTTTAAGGTCTTCCTCCAATTTATTAATCCACCTTGTGATCATTACTAGTTCAGGCATTTTGTTCGCGGCCATTCTTTCTATATGTCCCAACCATCTGATTCTTTGCGACTTGACAAACTTTGTGATGGTAGATTTCCTGTACGAAGTCATTAATCGAGCGTCTCAATATTTTTCTTTCCCATCTTATGTATATTAGGAGTTTGTCTTGTCTATACTACATTCACAATAAAGATGCACTAGAAGTAGTCAAACCAAGGCACGTTGAATGTTACGAGGAGCACTTCCAAATCATAATTTACAAGGTATACAGGGTGAGGCAAATAAAGGGCCTATTAGAAATATCTCGAGAACTAAAGGTAACAGAATCATGAAAATTTGAATAAAGGGGTTTTGAAGGATGATCTATTAAATGAACATATTTTAATCTCTTTGCAACTTCCGGTTATACCTATATTCCTTATAACTTCGTTCTTTTAATGGGACACCCTGTATATTTTTATATTTTTGGATTCTCTTCGATGTCTTCTTTCTTAAAATATGAGGTTTTGTAATATTATACAGGGTATTTTAAAAGATAATTACGTTTTTTTATTAATTTCGTAGCAATATTCACACCCTGTAGAATTGTAATAGTTTGACATCTAAAACTCTACTTACATTTAAATGATTTTTAATATACTCTACTATTGTTAAGAATCATTAGTATAGCTAAATTTTTAATTTTAGTATACAGGGTTGATCGAAACTCGGAATGAGTATTTTCTGAGTTTTCTTAAATGAAACACCCTGTATTTTAGTATTGTAATGAAATGATATTTTATGGTACTTTTTTATTTCTTAAGCATTCCCTATACCTAACTGCTTTAATTTGTCCTTAATTGTTAATCGCACCAACAATCTTAACTACGTAGGTATTTTGATAACTAAACCATTATTGGTAATTTTAAGGACCAGTCTGGATTAATATGTATTTATTTCTGAAAAATTATTGGGGATTAAGTATTTTCACGGCCAACCTAATAAAATTTTACCTATTTTTCGTTGCAATTAATGTTTAGCTTGAATCACCAATAACTCACAAATTAAAGCAGTTAGGTATAGGGAATGCTTAAGAAATAAAAAAGTACCATAAAATATCATTTCATTACAATACTAAAATACAGGGTGTTCTATTTAAGAAAACTCAGAAAATACTCATTCCGAGTTTCGACCAACCCTGTATACTAAAATTAAAAATTTAGCTATACTAATGATTCTTAACAATAGTAGAGTATATTAAAAATCATATGAACGTAAGTAGAGTTTTAGATATCAAACTATTACAATTCTACAGGGTGTGAATATTGCTACGAAATTAATAAAAAAACGTAATCCTGTATAATATTACAAAACCTCATATTTTAAGAAAGAAGACATCGAGGAGAATCCAAAAATTTAAAAATATACAGGATGTCCCATTTAAAAAACGAAGTTATAAGCAACTTCCGGTATAACCGGAAGTTGCAAAGAGATGAAAATATTTTTATTTAATAGATTATCCTTCAAAACCCCTTTATTACAATTTTCATGATTCTGTTGCCTTTAGTTCTCGAGATATTTCTAATAGGCCAGTTATCTGCCTCACCCTATATTATACATTGTAAATTCCAAATCATGATTTACAAAGTTTATACATTGTAAATTATGATTCGGGAGTGTTCCTCGTAACATTCATCGTGCCTTGGTTTGTTTATTTCTAGTGCATCTTTATTGTGATTTTAGTATAGAAATATATATGTTACTGTGGGTCTTCTTCTTCTTGATGTGCCTATCCGTGACGAATGTTGGCGATCATCATGGTAATCTTCACCTTATCTGCAGCAACGCGAAAAAGCTGCATAGATGTTGTTTTGAACCAGGTTCTGAGGTTCTTTAACAAGGACGTTCTTCTTTTTCCTGGACCTCGCTTTCCAAATATTTGTCCTTGCAGGATGGCTTGTAGGAGGGCATATCTGGATTCATTTCGCATAATGTGTCCAAAGTATTCCAACTTTCGAGATTTAATGGTGGTCAGTACTTCTCGGTTTTTCCCCATTCTTCTAAGGACCTCCTCATTTGTGACCCGATCAGTCCATGGGATTTTAAGAATTCTCCAATATAGCCACATCTCAAATGCTTCCAACTTTCGGCACGTATCC
Organism: Diabrotica virgifera virgifera; assembly: GCF_917563875.1. NCBI lineage: Eukaryota > Metazoa > Arthropoda > Insecta > Coleoptera > Chrysomelidae > Diabrotica > Diabrotica virgifera. Next base: position 85,358,179 of record NC_065447.1, on the reverse strand, counting down.
TCGTTCAAGGTCCATGATTCAACACCATAAAAAAGGACAGAGAAGACGTAACTGTGGGTATAATGACTGTATTATAATTAGGAATTTGCCTTGTTTAGAACCGTTTTTGAATTTATTAGGGCTCTTAAACTATTCTGGCATTGAGCTCCCATTCCTCTTTTCCATTTTCATCGAATACTACACCCATGACACCCATGTATGCAAAATTGTCCACCCTTAAGGCTATAGCCTGCTATAGCTTTTACCACTTACAGACCTGCCACTAAAGTCGTCTTACTCTTTTTTCTTCTGTCTTTCACATGATCATATATTTGGTTATGTCTTAAAATTTAGATCCAATCCGAATTTCTGTTCTTCTTCAATAATTTTTTGCACAACTGTTACTAGGATCGTTAGATCATCAGTAACTGCCAAGTACTGGTGCTCATTTTTCATGATTGTTTCTTCCATCCTCATGCATTTCCTGATTACAGTTTCTAGCACTAAGTTGAATAATGTTGCGGATAAAATGTCTCCCTGTCTAAAGCCTTTTGCAACCGTAAATTTGTAATAGATGTGTACATTGTAAAATCATGAATATAACTAAAAACCAGTTTACTTGGGAAATAACTTTAATTTTTATGTGAAAATCTAGAAAAAATGTAAAGCATACAAAACCAGTTTACACACATTCCCATTACAATCATTAAAATGAAAAAATACAATTTGTAATCCTTAAAAATGTAACACCAGTATGCAAATCCTGCAATTACTTTTGTTAAAAAGTTGGTTGTATGCGAGTAAAAAGCCAAAAGCCGCAACACGCGTCTCAACGGCCGATTTGCTTCAATTTATTGCTAATTCTCGTAAATATAAAAATGGTGCGTGTTTAGCCGTTTTTGGACGGCATCGGCTCGGGACGCCTCGGACGCCGTCTACAGAAGCGATATAATGAAACACGTGTCACTTTGTGAAGCCACGTGGTCGGCATTCATGACCAACGAGATGAGAAATAACGTTTTTTAACACCCCTTTTTTATTGCAAGTAACGCCGAATGTGATATAGGCATATGAGATTTGAAATTGGGTTTTGTGTAATAGAGACGTCAAAAGCTGTAATGCAGAATAAATACCAGCCAGTGGGATAGGTATCGATTTCAACCGAATATTAATATTTTTTTTATATTTCTCTTGGGTAGAAAACCTCAATTTCGTTTAGATTGACAAAATATGTGATTTAATTCTATACTAATACTTAAAAATTAGTCTTATTCAGCATATAATAGTTGTTGAGTAAAGGTACGTATATATATGTTAGTTAGATTAGTACGTGTTTTCAAGTGGCGAACAAATGGTGCGCAGACGGCGCATCACGATCCAACTTCTGCCGGCGTCAGAAACGCGCGGCCAACACACGGCGCGAAGTGCGCGGCGCACATATCTATACGTACCTTGACAGGTAGCGAGTGAAACTTATATATTTTTATATTTATAAAATAAAACTGACTTTTTAAAAGAAGTCAAATTCCTTTGTGACAGCTAAAAAAAGAATACAAAATACTCAATACCAATAGGTTAGTCTGAGTCAGGGGCGGCCCGTCGGGGTAGGCAAGGTGGGCGCTGCCTAACCTCTTCAAATGTACAATACAATAATAAATAATTTATTAATATAAATTATTTATTTCAAAATGGTAATTTATAAATTTTGACACAATGCGTAAGTATCTAAAATAAAAAAGCTACTTTTTAATTTCTCTTCGAAGTTGTAATTATTGTACGCTCCTCGTAGTAGTACTACTGACTTCTATTAATGGCACTACCCTATGGTCAGGCACTTTAAAATCCGCCTAACTTAAAGAACAGAACAGAATGGTACGCGTCTCTCATTCTTACACTAGCACATCGCTGTAACTGTGGCTTGTCTAGCCCTAGTCGACGAGAATTTCCGGGAACTTTTTGGGGATAGGTTAGCCTACATTTGTTTGCGCCTTCGGTAATGGTTGTCCCGAGCTGCATCTCGGGATAGCCAATTGTATGTTTTCGGATCCTGACTACAAATTCTGAAAAAACTAAAAGTGCGAATTTTATCATGAAATTTGGTACGTGGAGTTAGAATAATATTTGGAACAACTTTTCCAAATAACTTTTTCCGATATCTCTAACGCGAAGCAAAATATCGAAAATTCGCCGTTTGTAGATTCGCAGTAGATAGCGTTTAAAATTTAAATTTGAGTTGACTATGACTATCTTAAAAAATGTGAACCATCACACTTGCTTGACTGCAAAATTTTAAATATTTATTTATTTTGATAGCCGCAATATAGGGGTGTCTTCATCTTAAATGCGACACACTGTGTTGTGTGTATGTAGGTATACGAGTATAATATGTACATAGGTATATGTACATAGGTATACGAGTATAATATGTACAGTATAGTAGAGTATAGAGTATATATAAAGGTATATGTGTCGCCTACCCGCATACTAAGGTCACGAGCCACCACTGGTCTGAGTCAAGTGAACAATAAAAAGTCGGTTGTACAAGGATATTGAAATAAACGAAGATCGACTGAATATCTTAAGATTTAATAATGATATTATATTCATGGCAGGCAATAATTAGGATCTAAAACAGATAATCTCAAAACTGGAAGTGTTAAATACCAAACCAGTACATCAAACGATCTCTCGGGGTTGTAGGGTTTACTAAGCTGGTGTCAGTCGACATCAATAAAATTGCTAAGTGCTATTGGTGTTTCAATAAACTGAAGATCATCCTCCACTGAGCCCGAAGATTAGACATGCTCCTTCGAGCAGGATCTGAACCAGCGACCTATGAATTTTTTTTGTCCCGCTCCAAGGAATCTTCTTACAGCAGATTTTATTTACACCTTATTTTACATTTTTCTACAAAACTTATACAACTCTTGTATACAACTACAGGGTTGATAACCTAATACTTTGATTATTATGGTCAGAACAAAAGAATAAGACAAAAGAGAGACCAATATAATGAATACATAAGCACATACACAGAAGTCTATAATTATAAGAATATTAAATACATAATAATACAACCCTCTAATAATAAAATTAAATAATTTTTATTTCGCGTTATAAAACACAATCTTCATTATTAACCTACATAATATGTTTATATGAGGTAATACAAACCGAGTATGTTACAAAATATAAACAGATTGAAATTCAGCAAGAACAGCAAACCGTTGTTATTCAGGTTGTATGGATGAAATAAAATACATAAAAATAGTCCGAGAGCTCGTAGTACAATTCTATACTATTAATAATAAAATAACTAATGATACAATTCGATAATAATAATAAGAGACTACAATTATAATATAATTCTTAACACATTGAAAAATCTCTCACACTCAATACCTTTTCATTTACCTTTACCTAACCTAAACTTTGACTTAAATGTTTTTGATTTAAATTCTGCTTCAGATTTACCTAACTTTGATTATTTATTACCTAAGGTGTTGCAGTTGGAGAATTGATAAGTTGTTCAAAGACTAGTTCAAAGTAGTTCAAAGTTCAAAGACTAGTGTCTTTTACATCACACCGTAAATTAATCTATTATGTTATAAATACTTTATATTATCATTGTAAACGTTGATGTACTGAGGCATTCGTTATTACTTATTTCGTCGGGCAGTATGTTAAATACCAAACATTCATTATTCATATCCGATATTTAACGGTATATTTTTATCACCCCGTATATCACATCAACCAATTTGTTATCATATTTAAACATGGGCGGGATATTTCATTTGTTTAATTGTTGCAATTTATAAACAATATTTTGGCAATGGACATAATTTTAGCTAACTAATTAAAAAGCTTTGTTATTTTTGGCGCGTGGGCTATGACCCAATTCATGTTGCCAACAAGAGATAATACATTTTAGAATCATTCTCAAGAATCACTTCAACCAGGCAAGAGGTGCCTTTAACTTCAATCACTAGAATCAATACGTAGCATCAAATAGAGTCTTCAACTAATTCGAGTACAAGCAACATACCAGTACATCAAACGGTCTCTCGGGGTTTGTATTGTTTACTACCCTGGTGTCAGTCGATATGAATAAAATTGCTAAGTTCTATTGGTGTTTCAATAAACTGAAGATCACCCTCCACTGAGCCCGAAGATTAGACAGAAAGAAAAATCAAAAAGTAGTGGACTGAACGTGAATAGACATCGAGGTAATAAGAGCATATAAACCAAAAAATAAAAATATCATAACACTGATCTTCTTCTTCATGTAAGGTTACTTCATCTTTCGCGCGGTTCGCCGATTTGTGATTTGTGATTTATAACTTGCTCTTTTGACCACACTCGTCTCCCGTACTTTGCTTTTGTGGTTAGTCCATTCTCTTTATCGTTAATTTATTGTCCATTTATTTATACATTGTATTTTACATTTTCTTCTAACGTCTTCACTCCTCTTTCGATCTCTCAGCGTATTTCTTGTAATTATTCTCAGTTTTCTCATTTCTTCCGTTTCCAATAGTTTTTGTATTGTAGCCGTGTCGGGTCGTGTCTTGTTTCTGATACTATGCATTCTTGACTTCATCTCAGTGTTAATATATGTATGGTTCGCCATATTAGAGTATTATTAAGCTATCCTGCCAATCTAGTTGCTCCTTGTACTTCATCTTTCAGTTCTTTGTCCAGCTATCCACAGCTGGACAGAATAATTCAAAGGAATTTTGTTTTTATTACTTGTTCAATGCTGATACCAATCATTTCTATTTTAAATCTGATTAGTTCTTTACTGATTACTATTGTTTCTATTTTGTGAGATAAGATTACCATATTAAATTCTTTTTCTTTTATGTTAAATCTGTGGACTACTCTTTACAGACTATCTTCATCTTGAGATGTCAATATTGCGTCATCTGTGCAACAGAGCATGTTTACTTGTTTGTTTCCCATATTCTGTATCCTCTTCCTTTGTTGATACTTTTGATCATTTCATCAATGATTAAATTGAAGACCATAGGGTTCAATGAGTCCCCTTATTCCGCCGCCTAGGTCTATAGGTTCTGTAAGTTTTTCGTCTATTCTGACTTTTACTTTGCTGTTTTGGTATATGGTTTCAATAGTTTTCTTTATTACATCGAAGATTGATTACATCTTTCAGTCTTACTCTGTCAAATCCTTGATGATGAAGCATAGATAAAGTGGATAAATAATAAATTCGACTACATCGGAGGATTTAACTGATGAAAAAAGAGCCTTTTACAGAAATAAATATATATTTAGAGAAAACTAAATAATCGTAACATAAATATGAATATACAAAACAACAATATAATCTAACGAAATGTTGCCTCAGACAAAAGCACATTAATGGCAGGTGACGAAGAAAAGCTACAAACTTTTGAAGAATAATAGCATTCACTTTGATACCTAACGTAACAAACAAAAATAAAGCTTTGGATGAATTATAAAATAAAAATAAAGATCAAAACCGAAATTTAGTCAAAACAAAGACACAAAACATAAGATGGTATGAGCATGTAATGAGAATAGGACCTAAGGTAAGACGAAGAAATTAGGTGGAAGAAGATTTGAAACAAGTGGTGGTTAAACCCCACAAATAGAGAAAACACAAAACGAAAGCTGAAATTATTTGAGAGAAAGGAAGATATTTCTTCCTAAGGAAGATATTTTGACTTACTAATGACAATGAAATATGGAGATCCATGTACAATCATGAACTCTACCAACTTTTCAAAGAGACACCGATCTCAAAAATCGTTAAATTTCAGAGAATTCAATGAGCTGGTCATGTAGTTAGAATAGAGACCAAAAGATGGCCAAAAGGAAAGCCACGGAAAAAGGGGGCGGGATAAAGTGGCAGCAAGTACACAAAATTTACTAGACGTGGGAACTCGGCCAAGGCTCCATTTGGGCTCTAGAGCCAAAACAAAATAAGAGATAGAAACCAGGGAAAGAAAATAGCCCCAAAAGTTAAAACACGCCCAATATTGCCAAACAAAGATTATTACAAAAATAATAAAAAGAATGAGTTGATCGCTCACATAATAGTTATTTATGAAACAGTTCATGAAGTATGCTTTTTGCGAACGCACGCGATGTTTAGAGCACGAGCGACAGCGGCGCGAGTGCTATACATCGCATAAGTTCGCAAAAAGTACTTCACGCACAGTTTCATAAAATAGTTTATCTACGATAAACAAATAAAAAAACTGTAACTCTTCGTCACTGGAATTCATTTTTTCTACAATTTTTAGACCTTTGACATGTAAAAATTATAACTTCTTTCAAACCACAAAACTGTCAAAACTTTTGTTGTCATTTATTGCTCAAATACGCGAGTTAAGGATATTTGATTATAACGAGAGAGATAGCTATACAGTACATGTGTCTATTCTTAATTCAGATATACTTTACAGTTTACCTCACCTTTGCAGTGTACGTCAACTTAACAAGAAAAGTTAGGTTACGTAGAGATATTGGTGGTAGACATATACAGCATATTGTTTGATTTTATTTATTATTGTTACTTATAATTTTGTTAATTCTTTTTATTTTTTATTAAAGTTCTGTGCTAAAGGTTTTAACTGATTTTTGTTTTATAATGTTAATCAAAATTAATTGATAAACCAATGCTATAAATTCAGATTAAAACAAAACATAAGTAATTTTTTGCACGGCAAGCTTTGATCCCAATAATTGTGGATCGCTCGTTATAAAAGTGTGCCAAAAACAGTGCGAAAAAGCAAACCCCACTTTAATCACACACTTTAAATCCTTCATGCACTGCTATCTATAATGACAGTTTTCACAAACTAAAAACTTATGCATAATATGAGATAGATGAGAGTAGATAAAAATAATTTTTGAGTTAAAACAGCTTTTGCTTTTAGTCTGCAGATTATGTTACGAGTACCTATGTATTAAAAATTCGGGCACATTTTTTCTTAAAATAGAATTTATCTATTCTACCTCATATTATGTATAAGTTTTTAGTTTGTGAAAACTGTAATTATAGATAGCAGTGCGTGAAGGATTTAAAGTGTGCGTGAAGTAACAATGTATTTTAAATGGGATTTACTTTTTCGCACTGTTTTTGGCACACTTTCATATAATCAAATATCCTTAACTTTGTCACGGTGATGACATGTGACCAACAAATTACAACAAAAATTTGACAGTTTTGTGGTTTGAAAGAATAGGTCTGGATCCCGCGTATGAAAAAAAAAGTTGATTAATAGCAAGCTGAAAATTTGTTAATAGCTTAAGGGTGTATAGTCGGACAAACTTTGATATATGGGAACACTGGAACAGGGGAGGTTTTAATTGTGAAACAGGTTAAAAATTTGGAACGGTCAGACCACGAAACCGGCACATGTATCTTGTCCGACAGAACAGACTTAAACTCTCCAAACAGAGATTAAACTCTCATGCAAAAATCAGACTGCTATTTATCACCAAATGGGCGTTTTAATGAGTGGAACATGTAGAATATGTCAAGTGACAGGAATTATGACAGGTGATAAATAGCAGTCTGATTTTTGCATGAGAGTTTAATCTGTGTTCGGAGAGTTTAAGTCTGTTCTGTCGGACAAAATAAATGTGCCGTTTTCGTGGTCTGTCCGTTCCAAATTTTTAACCGGTTCCACAATTAAAACTGCCCTGTTCTAGTGTTCCCACATATCAAAGTATATCCGACTAGACACCCTTAAGCTATTAAAAAAATTTCAGCTTGCCATTAATCAACTTTTTTTTCATACGCGGGATCCAGACCTAAAAGTTAGAATTTTTAAATGTCAAAGTTCTAAAAATTGTAGAATAGAAATGAATTCCAGTGACGAAGAGTTACAGTTTTTTTATGTGTTTATCGTAGATAAATATTGAATGAAACTGTGCGTGAAGTACTTTTGCGAACTTACGCGATGTATAGCACTCGTTCCGCTGTCGCTCGTGCTCTAAACATCGCGTGCGTTCGCAAAAAGCATACTTCACGAACTGTTTCATAAATAACTATTAAAAAACTGAAAACTATTTATATTGGTTAATATTACATATTATTATAAAGATATATTAATACAATTGGATATAGTAATTGAGTCAATACTCGCAATCTTTAGTTTGTATTTTTAGATATTAATACGTTTTGATACATAATTTCGCGTTTTTTAATGTAACTTAATAACTTTCAACGATATTATGGTAAGTATAATAACAACTTCCCCTTTCAACATTAACCGAAAGCTAGAAAAGAGATCCGGGATAATAATTCACCGCAACAAGACAAGCTATTACGACAATGGCAGAGACATTACGGACACGAAAAGTCATAGAGAGCAGACGTTGATACCCCATCTTTCCGCAAACCGGAAACTATTTCGCGAAGAGACCACAGTTAAGCAAAAACTAATGACGCGGGACAAACCACGCATTAAATAGACCTTTATATATATATATGCTGGGAAGTTTTAAGGGTTACGTCACTAGGAACTTTTATTACTACTGATTCTGAATAGACACAAAATAAATTTTTCAATTTTTTTCTAAAGAAATCTTTGAATACTATCAATTATATTCAAATTACATGAATTATCAATATATCTGTAATACATCAATAAAATCAACAAATATGAAAACACAGAAATAAAACTAACATACAGCTCTTAAATGTAACACTATCACAGGGCATTATCATTATAAAATTTGATGGTATTTATTTGAACATCGACATAACAGCGACACTAAGGAAACGGAAAAATTTCCACAATTTTTAATTTATTACGTTTCTCACGGAACCTGACAGGGAAGCATATCAAGCAGACCTGGCAAGTCTTCGTAGGGCAATAGAAAAGATTAACGATACAAGGAAGCTAGACATCGCTCCTGAACAGTTCCAGGAGACAGTCATGGATGCGCGCAACGACAACTGCTTAGAAACAATAGAGAATACTTCAAGGAACGTCGTGCCCTGGTGGAGTAATGACTACTAAAAATAGGAAAGTTGTAAGAAAGAATTCTTTCTAGCAAAAAGAACAGGTGAGTGAAGCAATTATCCCAAAACTCTGACTGAATACAAAAAAGGGATTAAAAGCCTCTCAAGGTAAACAATGAGCAACATATCAACACTCCAGTTGGATTCTGGGAGGATGTACACAGACCAGCGAAAAGACCCTGAAGGAATTCTTCAGGGTTCTTCTTCATTTTGTCTCCTATCGAAGATTGGAAATCATCAAGGCTATCCTTACTTTGTTTACAGCTGACCTAAAGAGTTCATTAGTGGTGCAAATAAACCACTCTCTCAAATTCCGCAATCATGGCAACAATAGAAATCGCACGTTCTTGGCACTTCCCGGTGTCGCCCCGTTCCGTTGTAAGATAAACCAGCCAATGCTTTTCATACCAGACGATTTTTCATCGTGTCCCGTCCCTTCCACGTCCCCGTTGTAACATGAATCCGGCTTTAATCGTAGAGGGATGCTTAATATCTCTGTTGCAGAATAATTTTCCCATCTTTATGAAGGTGGCCCTGGCAATTTCGATACGTCTTTTTATTTCATTGTTTTGGTCTCCAGTTTCGTTGATTAAAGTTCCCAAGTATTTGTCCCACACTAAGGCAAAACAGATGATACCAAACTCTGAATAGCAGGATGGACTAGAAACTATAAGACATGGGTTAAGTCAAGCTGGAGAGCAGTAACACAGATGGGAGCACGGAATTAGATAAAATGGGTTCATTTAAACCATAAAAATTACTAGGTCGGGACAAGATTTATCATATACAGGGTAAAGGGAACAAATCTTTTATACAAACAAATACAAATGTACGTTGTTTCAGGCGAGCATCGGACTGGGGTAGGTAGCTAATAGCAGCATGGAGGTCATGGCAGTCATGGTACCTTAAACCAATAATCATAAGCCTGTCTTTCGTACTGAAGACATTAGAAAAACTGATCCACAGACATATAAGGGACGGAATACTGGTTAAAACACTGATGCACAAAGACAATTATTATGCCTACAAATCAGGAGTATCAATATTAACAGCACTTCATTATCTAGTACAAAGGATGAAGGACGTTCTGGAAAACAAGGAGGTAATGCTGAGAGCCTTTCTCGATATGGAGGAAGCGTTAAGCAAATAGTCCATTTAAAGTAATAATGAATGCCATTCGTCTAAAAGTAATAGAATAAGTAAGCTACAGATGCATGTTTAAGAGTCACTGCTAGTCACATACTACACTTAACACTGCTAGGTAAGGCCATATCAGCACAGGTTGCTAGTGGACGGATGCCCTCAGGAAGAAGTATGCCATGGAATCTGGTTATGGTTGGGTTCATTGAGACACTTAACAGAATAGGCCATCAAGGGGTACTCCACATAATTGGAAGAGAAAGAAAGCATGGACACAGTTAAACAAAGAAAACTTGAATATATTGAGCACATATTGAGATACGATAAGTACCGTCTAATTTAAATTATTATCCAGTGAAAAATAGGCAGCAGATGAGGAACATGCTGAAGAAGAAAATTATCGTCTATTCATGAGATCATAACAAATAGGCACAGAGTCATGTTAAGATAATATTTTTTACTCATCAATTGAAATTTTTGCATTATATCTTTACTGGAATTTTTTACATAATTTTCATGAACTGGAATGGAAATAAGCGAAATTTTAAAAAACACCTTAAAATATTTTAAAAAATAGAGAAACTATTTTTGTTATAACGGAATATTTCTAAAGAGGTTGTTAGGTCTATATCAGAAATATGTAACCTTTTTAAGGAACATATAAAAGTTTTTAGAAATGACCTCTTTATACATACTATTAAAACCATTTTCTGATTCCTCTGAATCATTTTTCTAGATTTGCTTTCACATAAGTAACAACATTGTTATTATATTCAAGACTAACACATTTAGTCGTTTTGCCCTATAAGATCCCTTCTAAGCGAGGATTGTCTCCTAGGGCTATCATCCTCCTTTGAGCAGACGGTCTCTTTGTCGAGTAACAATATGTTTTATGCAAGGATTTATACATGCGGCCTAATCAAAATCGGTGTCTGCACTTGTATTTAAAAAACAAAAAATACACAGGCATAAAGTTTTTTTTTTTTATTTAAAATTATTTTGCAATCTGTTGAGTGTCAACAATAAACAAAAGTAATTACATTGACTAAGGACAAGAAAGATTTTACCCACTGGCAAAATCAAAGTACAATTTTTATAAAGTTGTGTACAAAATAATTACATTTCATAACTACTAACTCATTAGTTTAAAAGTTTACTCTAAATGGTAAGTCCAATGGTTTGAACCTCTTTAACCTACGCTGTTCTTGGGAATTGTCTAGGAGGTTAAGTGCAAACTGGTTTTTATGATCCTCCAACTTGGCAATGTAAGCAGCGCTACGTTTTTTGATGACTTCTTGTACCGTATCAGTTTTAAGGTCTCGATGAATAATTCTGTTGTTGATGTACCAAGGTGCATTAGTGATGGTTCTGAGGGTTTTTGATTGGAAGCGTTGGATGATTTCGATGTTGGAGTGACTGGCTGTTCCCCATAGTTCCAACCCATATGTCCAGATTGGCATAAGTAATGCCTTATAGAGCAGCAATTTATTATCCAGAGATAGTCTTGATGAACGGCCCATTAACCAATACATATTTCTGAATTGGAGACCTAGTTGCTTTCTCTTGGTCCAGATATGTTTCCTCCATGTGAGACTTCTGTCCAAATGAATACCAAGATATTTTACCTCGTTGGCTGATGGTAATTGGTGATTGTTTAAAGTTACAGGAGGACAAGTTCCTCTTCGTGTTGTAAATGTAACTTGAATAGATTTTCCTTCATTCACTTTAATTTTCCATTCCAAAAACCAAATTTGTACTCTGTCTAGATACGCTTGAAGGATATGCGAGGCATAAATAGGGTCTGTGTGTGAGGCTAGGATTGCAGTATCATCGGCAAATGTTCCTAGCATCATTTCTTCTGTAAGTGGTCTCTCCTCTAGTGGTTCCTGAAGAGGTGGAGGTATATCTGCGGTAAACAAGAGATACAAGGTAGGTCCCAGCACGCTACCCTGTGGCACGCCAGCTTTGATAGAATAGAGTTTGGAAATTGCATCTTGGTATTTAATAAAGTAACACCTACCTGACAAATATGACTCAAGAAGAATGTAAAAGCTGTGCGGTAATGTATTTTTTAGCTTGTATAGGAGGCCTTCATGCCATACCTTGTCAAATGCCTGCCTAACGTCAAGAAATGCCGCTGAACAGTACCTTTTGGCCTCAAAATCAGCATTTATATGTTTTACCACTCTGTGAACTTGTTGGATTGTTGAGTGATGGGATCGAAATCCAAACTGGTGGTCTGGAATTAGATTTTTGATGCAGGGTTCGAGTTTTTTTACTAACAGTTTTTCGAAAACTTTAGACATGATTGGCAAGAGGCTGATTGGCCTGTACGATGTAGTTTCTTCTTGAGGTTTCCCCGGTTTTAGAATGGTTATTATCTGAGACACTTTCCATTGATCAGGAAAGTAACCTAAGTTTAATATGGCATTGAATATAAACGTTATAAGTTTTATGCATTTGATAGGTAATTCTTTCAATACTTTTCCACTGATCAAATCGTACCCTGAGATTTTTTATCGTTTAAATTATTAATAGCCAAGATGACTTCGGACGATTTAAATTTCGGAATAGGCAAACTCATTTGATATGGACTTTGAAGAAATGAGAATACGTCTACTTCCACAGGTGAATTCACTTGATTGGGAGTAAATACTTCAGAAAAATACTCTGCAAAACAACTTGCTTTCTCTTGTGCACTACGAGCCCATTCTCTGTCCGATTTTCTAATTGGAGGTGAGGCAGGCCGATGTCCGACAGGCATAAAGTAACTTAAATTTGATGAATATCAGCTTATTTCTAATAATTCTGATATTGATCTTCGTCTTAACGTGCCCTATCAAGTCCCCTTGACGTTGGCGATTAACATGGCGAAACTGTCTCTGTCTCGAGCTATTCTAAATAGTTGCTCTGCTTTCTGTATGCCTGTCCACTCCCTGATATTCTTCAATCAAGAGCCCTGTTTTCTACCAATTCCTCTGCGTTCTTTGATTTTACCCATCATAATAAGTTAAAGAATATTATAACTAGAAAAAATTAGTCAAACTAACTTTATAAATAATGCGAGAGAAACTAAAATATACAAGAAAAGTCGAAAAAGTTTATAGGGCAAATAATGTAGTAATTTAAGGTTTAATCATGAATATACAAATACAAAATGAAGCGAACTATTAAAAGACATATAATATTATTGGCAGAAAGCACATAAGTCATAAATATAGAAAAATTGCATAAAAATTCGATAAGATAAAGAACAATTTACTATTTTTATAGGAAATAAGCTACCGTTTTATTTTAAAATAAGTTTAGATTTCTACTTCGAAAATTAATGAATAATTGTATATTGAAAGCGATTTTCTAAGTGGACAAATATACCCTAACAATACAAAACATTCCAGGAATGAACTATCAAAGTTCTATTAATGTTTGAATGTCCTGGATATTCAAGGAACATTCGGTGAACATTTGATTAAATTATTGGTGGAATGTTACCACAAGAAATTCTATGAAGATACTAACAATGTCCTATATTTTAAAAGAGGCCATTTACTATTCAATTTGCGTTCATTTTCAAATTTGCCGAGCGTGTATCTATGTATTAGCCAATCCAAACCACGTGACTTCTGGTTGGCATACAAAAAGTTACAAAGGTTAGGTTTGTAATATCTATTTTTCATTGTTTATAGTTTATTGTCGTATTTTGTTTATTTTGGAGTCATTTGGATTTCGTTTGCTGTATTTTGTGAACTTTATAAACTTTACCACAATGCAAAGTGATTATTTAAGGAAATTATTATTGAAAACTCCAGATGTTGGAGAAAGGTAGGAGAAACAATTTTTATTTACTGTTCATTTTTCCCTGATATTTATCAATATTGATACATTTTGCCAGCAATAACATTATTTCGTTTATTGTTTTAGATATTTATTGAAGCTGAAAATAATTGCGGATTTAGATCCATTTCACCAAATTACTATTTAAGATATTTATACATATCTGGTGGAGTCTCACAGTTACTACTCTAAGCAGCAGTGGAAAGCATACAAAAGCCTTCACTCACATAAATATTTTACAGTTGGATTTGTTTTTAAAGTTGGAGTAAAGTTGGAAGTCACAAGCAACAACTTCATAATAAGTACCTACAAGAATATTGAGGAAATCCAGCTCCTCGATACTACTGGGCAAACTAGAAGATTGAAGAGGACAAAAGCTTTTGAACTAGTTTGAGTGATAGGTGATAGTGAAAACCAGAGCATACTGCTTGTGTGCCTGTGTATGTTAGTAGTACACGATCTTGTTAGATTAGATAAGAGACGCTATGGGGTAAGCTCTTCATTTTAAGCAACAGTAGTAATTTAGGTTAAATTAAAATTGCTCATTGGTCAGTTATGACCAGATTGTAATTGTTATGTACAATTCAATACAATGAATCATCATCGTAGTGATGATTATGGAAAAAAATATATGACAAGAATTTGTTCAATAAAAATGTTTATATTTATCAAGGATGTATTATTTGGTATGGCCACATATACTTCTGGTATATCGTCGGTGATGTGACAATACCTCCTATCTGCTTTTTCATGAATTTTGTAGGAGACGAAAAACCATTTTTAGGTTCATCTCTTTTTACATGTAAATTTTGACATGCTTTGTATTAAATAGATAGTTGAGTTTACTACAAAACATGTCAAAAAATATCATATGAAAATAGGAGGTAACTGTAAAAAAAGTTTTTAGTCTCTCTTACAAAACTCATGAAAAATCAAATCGGAGGTATTATGTCACATCAGTGACTATATCAAGGGAATGTATAAAAAATATACTGTGAATGTCCAAAGAACATTCGTAGAGATTCATGGACTGTTCCAACGAGACATTCAAGGAATATTTAAAATGTTGACAGAGGACTTTCCTAGGACATTTAGGGGACATTATTGTACTTTTGAGGACATTCCAGGAGTGTTTTCAATATCCTGTGTGTACATTCTAGGAACATACATGGAATGTTTGGTGTTATTAGGGTATGAAGTCCACTTAGTGGACATGGAAGAGATACGACTACCTCGTACTTTTAATATAGATATAACGATATAAAATGGAAAAAACCTCATAAAAAGAAGACACATATATACAAACCTGCAGAAACAATAACTAAAGATACTTCATAAGATAAGAAAAATATAATGAGAATACCAAGCAGACTAATTAACGGGTGCAAAAGAAATGTGAAATATAAACGACAGATTATCAAGACGGCAGAAAATAGAAGAGCTAGAATGGCCTGAGGTAACACAACATTAAAGAAAAGATTTAAATTATGTAATATCAACACTGTAACAGAATAAGGAGCAACTTTCAAAAATCAAAGGAAAATAATATGTTAATACAAAGATAAGAAGAAAAACTCTTGAAAATTTGCAATTTAAATTTATAATGTTGTTCTGAAGCTATTTCCTTGTGCCATTTTTATAATCGTCGCAGGAACGCAACTCATAAATATTGGCGATATCATTTTAAAGTCTTCTACTTTAAAATGTATAATATACGTCTGAATTGTCAATATGAATGAGTCAGATTAAATAAATTATCAGAAGAATTTTTTTACTTAGCAACAACATTTTTGTTTATTTTAGTAGTATTTTGTATTTTGACAACGAAACCCGATTTGGGCTTCGAAATGATAATAAAATCATTTTTTGGGTAAAATTGTGGCTTATTTCCCATTGAAAACAGTTGATTAAATTTAGAAATTTCGTTCAAAAATTGTTAATACTAATACAAAAAATATTACTGACATACGTTTGTACCAATTTTTGGAAATTTTTAAATTTTCTATTCTAAAAATATGTAGTTAGGTTGATTGAGAAACATGTGAATTATAACCTTACTTCCCCCTATATTTGTAGGTGTCAGCTTTACTGTTAATATCTGACAACTTCAAGTGGTCGTCTGTTTTAGCTTCGATATTAAACTCTCACTCGATTGTGTCAAATATTTCAAATATCGCTTCCAAAATGGAGATGTCAAAGGAGGTTATACGTCCCGTCCACGCGCCGGTCACGTGTCGTAAGTATTAACATTTTTCTGACAATCAAGAATAGGGTAGCGTATTTGATACAATAAACGACGGGCTAAAACTCCTGCCAAATTGCATTGTAACCACCATGGCAGTACGAAATAAATTTGATTAAATAATGTATAATTTAATATATATAATTCTACAAATTCTTGAAATTATAAGTTGAAACTATTTGTTTTAAAGTCAGTAGCAAAATAAATTTCTATGTAAATCAAGTAATGTTTAAATTGTTTTCATTTATTTATGTTTAACCTCTAGCCCTAATGCAAGCTTCAATTCGCGTGTGCGTGGTTCATTTTTCAAGCGCACCTTGTACTATAGTCTGTTTTTAAGCCAAGAGGAGTAATTCAAATTTCTCGCACCGTCAAGCTTGTTTGTAATTGGTCCAACCTCAGGCAAGTTTATTTCACTGTTATCAAATTTTGACACTAATGACATTTGTGAAATTTTGACACTTCTGTCATTATATAGGTTAATTAAGATATATCGGCGATTTTTTGAGCTTTCTGCGTTATTTCTTTAATTTTTAGATTTCTAGGCCACTTTTATATAAAAAATAGTGGTTTTTAGAACTCTTTAGTGACGTATTAGTATAATTTAATATTTATGGATTACCGTCAAAGGCCGATATGATCAACGAAAAAAGAAAATGTATTTGGTGATATTTCCAGTGACTTTCTTAGGTGTGAATCTATCTTTTTAGTTTACTCCTCTTGGTTTAAAATCAAAGTATAGCTGTACGGTATTTTGTGGATTATCTCCGAACTCGGTGGGCTCTAATTCTTCTTTTAAGCATATCCTACAAATACCCTATCGGATTAAGGTCGAGTGAATAAGCTGGCTACTCCATAAGAGTGATATTTTCTGTATCAAAGAAGTATGTACGTACACACACTGCTGGTATGTGGAGGTGCATTATCGTGCATGATAATTAAGCATTTCACTTATCCAGAGACTATCTAAAGATTCTGGAACAAAATCAACATACCTGCGAGTACTAAAGTTGGTTAATTGGAAATTAAAAGAGTATTTGTACCCATTATAATACCTCCCTAGAACATAACTCTTCCACCTTTATATATGTAAACAGATCTGGCAGTTCTTGCTTGTCTTTGTCGCCCTGTAAGTACACGAATTCATCGGTCATTTAATTTTATAAAAACCTTAATTTCGTCTAATTTCCAATCTTCCAGTTTTGATATTGAAGGCACCACTCTAGGTGATCAATATTGGGCTGTCTGGATAACTCGGGAACCCTTAATTGTCTTCTGCTGTATAGTCCTTGGGCACGAAGTCTTTTTTTATTGTTCTGTTAATCTGTTAAATGAAGCTTTCAAACAGATTTTACACCTGTAGCTTTCAAAAAGTTGCCTTTGGAAGGTTTGGATCCCTTGTAGCTACTTGGACGATGCCCACGAACAAGTAGCGACCCGTTGTTATTTTTAGTGATTTGTATTGGTCATTTATTAAGTGTTTCTAATTCAGATGCCTGAATTAACGCCTTTGAAATGTGGACCCATTGAAGAATTATGAGGGTTTTCTGGGTAGATAGAGTTACGAACAACGAAGTACTAAGAAGAATAGGTAAAGAGAAGGAAGTTGAACTTACAATTAAAGAAAGAAAACTACAGTATCTCGGACATGTGATGAGGGGCGAGAAGTATGGCACCCTGCGACTTTTAATGCAATCAAAGGTAGATGGCAGAAGAAGCATCAGAAGAAGACGAATTTCATGGCTAAAGAAACTGCGAGAATGGTTTGGATGCAGCTCAAAACAACTATTTAGAGCTACTACCTCAAAAATTTAAATAGCTATGATGATTGCTAACCTCCGTAGCGGAGATGGTACCTGAAGAAGAAGGAGAATTCAGATACGTAGCATTTTTTCGAAACATTTTTTGGCAAAAATTTCGCTGAGATGGGTTTGGATAATTACAATTATTGTACCTGTAGTAAATTATGAAAAGTACTTTACTAAAGAGATATTAATTACAACAACAAACCAAGCTCTACGAGAAATCAGTACCCCAAATATAAATAGATAAGAAGATCCCCAAGTCAGGGATCCTTGCGGATATCCGGCACAAAAAAAATCGGTATAATGATGTCAAAATAGGAATGGGAGTAAACGGCTTTTTGACAACAAATATAAAGGAACAGTTAACCAGACAATGCATTATATAACCAATCTGCAGTAGTTTCATTAAAATATTCTTTGAAATGAGTGCACGATAAATGAGAAATTAAACAATAAGAAATCTCAAAGAAACGAATGTTAATACCATAGAAAAAATATGTAGTATGCGAAAGAAATAATTTCCTCGGCAGCATGATAAATGAAGGATCGACCAAAAACCAAGAGATAAAAACCAAGAGATAAGAGCGAAATATTGAAACATCTATCCCACTCAATAACTTTTCCTTTACCTTTACTTAAACTGAACTTTAACTTGAAATTTGTTTTTGATTTAAATTCTGATTCAGATTTAATTTTGATATTATTACCTAAGGTGTTCAAAGATTAGTATCTTCACATCACACCTTACATTAAACTATTATGTTATAAATATTTTATTATCATTGTTGGCGTTGCTTTACTGACGCCTTGTTCGGATTTATTTGCGCCGGGCACTATGTTCAATCTCAAATATTCAGCATTCATATCCGATATTAAAAAATATATATTTATCACCCCGTATATCACATCAACCAATTTGTTATCATATTGCAAACATGTGCGGGCTATTTAATTAGTTTAATTGTTGCAAATCGTTAACAATATTTTGGCAATAGACATTAATTAAGCTGACTAAATGAAAACCTTTGTTAGAAAGTCGTGTGCGCTATGACCAAATTTATCCTGCAGCTAAGAAAGAGCATGCATTTGAATCATTCACTAGAGTTAACTCAACCAGGCAAGATGTGCCTTTAAATACATTCCTGCGAGTCACCTTATACATTCAACATGTAGCATCATCGGGTAGTCTCATTTTAACTTTTATACGAAACATATCGGTAAAGCAACGTTTCTCCCGGGGTATACCTTAGTGTCATTCTATATCAATAAAGCATCTAAGTGCATTTGGTGTTTCACTAAAAGGCGAAAGACCAGCTGAGCTCGAAGATTATACAGCGTGCATCGGAAAAAGTGTATACACCTTCAAACGGATGGGGGCCTTCTTAAAGAGAGACAACCTCTCTCTTGGCAAAAAAGTAAGAATGCTGTGACGCTACGTTTTCATTGTTCTTTTTTATGGTGTTGAATTGTGGACCTTGAACGAAGTTATGTATGTGCAGAAAATTGGAAGCATTTGAGATGTGGCTATATCGGAGAATACTTAAAATCCCATGAACTGACTCGGTCACAAAAAGGTAGGAGCTCAGAAGAATGAAGAAGAACCAAGAAGGACTCACTAGCATCAAATGTCGAAAGTTACAATACTTCAGACACATTATGCGAAATGAATCCTGATATGGACTCCTACAAGCCATCCTTCAAGGGAAAATATTTGGAAAGCGAGGTCCAGGAAGCAGAACAACATCCTAGATAAAGAACATCACATTTTTCAACTCAACACCTGTGCAGCTTTTCCGCGCTGCTGCAGGTAATATACAGATTGTCATATACACATCAACAAGAAGAAGAAAGAAACAATTAAATAGATTTGAAAGATTTCAAAACTGACGCCAAAAGTCTGATTAAAGACAATGATAAAGTACCCCGCACAAACCTTATGGACATTAAGAAGTGGATTTCGTTCATACTTTGGGAAAATACTCTTTGAAGCATCCTGATAAAAAGTTCTCATAGTGGAGTCAATGAAGGTTTTCACCTCCGATTTAGTTGAACCTCCATCGATTTTCATGAAAATTGGTAAGTATGTAGAGGATACCTCAAGAAACAAAGGTGACATGGTGCCAACTTGCGCTTTTACCCTGGGGGGGGGGCGGGATGCCACCCCTTCTCGGGGGTGGAAATTATTTTATTAAAAATAATACCACTAATCGATAGAGGGATAAATTATAAGTAAAATTTGTTATATAAAGTTATTTCAATAAATCAATAGTTTTTGAGTTATTAAAGATCAAAAGTTTTGATTTTTCCTGAAAAAAATCCATGTTTTAAAGCAGTTTTTCATAAATAACTCAAAAACCTTAAGTTTCTTCAAAAAAGTTGTTATAACCAAAATCGAAGATAATATAAAAATAAATAAGTTCCTTATTCGAAAAATCCTTTATTACATACACAAAGTGAGTTATATGCAATTGAATGTATATATTTTTTTCCGCGAATACTCAAATATTAGTATTCAAGCTTAAATAACAGGAAAACGAGGCACTTTGTTAAGTATAGATATTAAACATTTTTAATAAAGTACTTAAAGGTAACTATCAAAAAGCTATATAAGAATTCGATAGCATCAAAATTAAGCAAGTTATGATGGAAATAAGAGGACCCTTTCAGATTTTTTAGGGAAGAATGAAAAATGAAACATACGTCATTTCCACAAAAATTAAAATTTATAGTAACCCATTCTTCTTCTTGACTGGCTTTACAATTCGGGGTGAGTCTTCGCCGCATCCACTATGGCCCTCCATCGTCTGCGATCTTGCGCTTCGATTTGCCATTGTTGTACCCCAATCCTAGATAGATCGGTTTCAACATCATCCTTCCATCTTTTTCTGGGACGACCCACTGATCTTCTACCGTCTGGTCTCTCGAAGAACACTGTCTTTAGCACTCTGTCTTCCTCTGATCTTACTACATGACCTGCCCATCTTATCCGATTAGCTTTTATATGTCTGATGATGTTTTCAGTACCATATAGAGTCACCAATTCAGCATTGCGGCGCCTTCTCCACTCTCCTGTCAATTCATCTCTTTGAGGACCAAATATCATTCTGAGGACTTTCCTTTCAAATATCAGCAATTTATTCATTTCTCGCTGATGTAGAGTCCATGTTTCACTCCCATATGTAACAACTGGGCGAATAATTGACATGTACAGTCTTAATTTAGATCGTCTTTTCAGCAGCTTAGATCTTAATAATGATGATAGGGAGTATAATGCCCTATTTCCCGCAGCTAGTCTTGCTGAGACCTCTTTTTCTATGTGATTGTCCTCTGTGATTACTGCTCCCAGATATTTAAACTCTTTTACTACTTCAAAGTTGTGGTCATTAATAGTTACGTTCTGCCTAACTCTTGGTCTTGGATTTTTGGTCACCAGCATATATTTCGTCTTCTCTTCATTTATTCGAAGGCCAAGGTTACCTGTTTCCTCCTCGAGCTGTGAAAACACCTCTCTTACGTCTCTTGTAGAATGAGCGACTGCATCTAGATCATCGGCAAAGGCCAACAATAGTTTTGATCCTCGATTTGCGAATCCCCCTGTTAGTTCAGACGATATTTTACTTATTACGTATTCTAAAGCCAAATTGAATAGCAATGGTGATAAAGGGTCTCCTTGTCTAAGCCCTGATGTTATACTTAATGGCATCGATGTTCTGTTTCCTATCTTTAACTGTGCATATGAGTCTGCCACGCACATTTGAGTTAGCTGCACTAATTTTCTTGGTATTCCCATTTCTAGCATTGCTAGCCATAGTCTGCTTCTTTTTATCGAGTCATATGCTTGCTAGAAATCTACGAAGATTTGGTGTACATCTCGGTTGAATTCCCAGTTTTTTTCTAATATTTGTCGGATGGTAAATATTTGATCTATTGTTGACCTTTCACTTCGAAAGCCGCATTGGAAGTCGCCTAGAATATCTTCCGAATACGGAGTGAGTCTCTTTAGTAAGATAATTGATAGAATCTTATACGCTGTACTAATAAGCGATATGCCTCTGTAGTTTCGGAATTGCTCTTTATTTCCCTTCTTATGTATGGGCATTATAACGCTTCCATTCCATTCTCTAGGCACTTTCTGCTGTTGTCATACTCTGAGAATAATGTCATACAATTTTTGATGTAAAACGTTTCCTTCCATCGCTCTACGATTTCTGTTTCCATCATTATCAGTTCACCTGCTTCATTTCTCATAGCTTGTGTGACCCCAACATTTCCACCTTGTCTGACTGTCTTCACTTCCCTAAAGAATTTTCTTATTTGATTCTGCTCGCCACTTATTTCCATTACTCGTATATTTGCTGTTCTATGTAGTTCTTTTTAGTTCTGAGTAGTTGCCTTGTCTGTGCCCTCGTTCTGCGAAAATCTGCTTTGTTCTCATCTGTAGGGTTTTGTAGCATTTTCATTCTTGTGAGTTTTTGTTTCCAGCATTTCTTCGCATTGTTTGTCAAACCATTTCTGTTTTGGGCGAGTCCTCTTTTTCCCAATGGTTTCTTTCGCTGCTTGTTCTATCACTGATGTCACTCGCTGCCATGCATCTCCTAGGTCTACATTTTGGTCTTCCTCTCCCAGCAATTGAAATCTGTTGCTTATGGCTACTTGGTACTCCAGTTCTTTATTTGGTTCTTCTTTCTCTTTGTTCTTGTTGCTCCATCTTCTGTACTGATATTCGTGTTATCAACTTTGATTTTACAAGAAAATGATCACTATCGCTGTCAGCCACCAATTTAAAACTTTATTTATTTTAACATGAGTAATAACTTCAACAATCACTATCGCTGTCAGTAACCCATTTAAAACTTTATTTATTTTTACATGAGTAATACCTTCAACAATTTTGACCGGTTTAGAATGCATATTTTTGAAAAAAAATTACGACTAAAAAAAATTGGAATTTTTCAAATTTTCGTGAATTTCATTTTCTTTTGATAATAACTCCAAAAATACTCGATATACTTAAAAAATGGTACAAAACAAAATTTTAGTTTTAACTTTATTGAAGCTTTTTCTTTTTTTAATATTTTTTTACGACAAAAAATAACCGAGATAGAAAAATTTAAATCCTAAATTTTACTGCGAGAACCATGTAACCGGGGCCCTTTCACCTTGTATTTAAAAAAATAAAGGATTTAGAAAATTATGTTTAATACAGTGTTATAGAACTTTTACTTAGCTTTGTAATGGTTTTTGGATAAATCTCATATTTCAAAACTTAACGGAGTTATTTTAAAAAAACCAATAACACTTTCTTTGAAAAAATTTTATAGCGGAGATTTTTTATGTATACAGATTGTGGGAAGTCCAATTAGTCGTTTGTTGTAGGAGATACGAAAAAAGTTTATTTAGGTGAGATTGGGGCATAGATAATATCAGAATTTAAATACATTTCCAAATATACAGGGCCACCCATATTGACAGGGTGAAACAAAATTATCTTTTGTTTAATGGAACACCCTGTATATTTTTACATTTTTGGATTCTCCTTCATGTTTTATTTCTTAAAATATCAGGTTTTGTGATGTTATACGAAGTAGTTTAAAAGATAATTACGTTTTTATTTTCAAATTTCATAGCAATATTCACCCCCTGTATAATTGTAGTGATTTGACATCAGAAAATCAATTTATGTTTAAGTGATTTTTAATATAATCTATTATTGTTAAAAATTATTAATCTAGCAAAACGTTTAATTTTAGCTAATACAGGGTTGGTCGAAACTGAATGAGTGTTTTCTCAAAGTTAGAGAGTATGAGTTTTCTCAAACGGAGCAGCCTGTAATGCCTGTAATGAGCATTGTAATGAAATGCTATTGTATGGCACTCTATTATTTCCCACCCTGCCAGTGAGAACTGAATTTATTTTTGAAATCCCTAACTTTATGTCTTTAATTATTTTAAATATTGTAAACGATTAAAAAACAATCAAATTAAATTGAAATGAATAACCAGTGTATATCTTCCACATTTACTTCATATTTAACGTAGCCTGTACCATAACATTGCACAGATTATTATCCCTGTATAGCAACGATATACCATGAATGTGAATTCATTCTTGAGAAATGTCCTATATCCAGTCTCACAAAAAAAAGGGATTCCTCAAACATAATATATATGCAGACAAAATCAGCCAAAGTGATTTGCGATATCTAATTAAAGGCCCTACCAAGTTGGTTTTGTTGAATATAATAGCATGGAAGCACGACGATACTTTAGTGATAAGCGTATTTTCGTAGTAGCTGTAGTATGTTGTTTGATATTATGTATTACCTATATTAAATTAATTTTAGTATGTTTCGTTTATCTAAAAAAATGTAAAACAAAAAAAATTCTGTTTTTCTTGTAGTTGTTTTTTCGTATAAATATTGTTTTATATTGTAGTAAATTGAATTTAGTTTTAGTATGTTCCGTTTGTTTGTAGAATTATATTTAATTAGATTTGCTTTAATTACTAAAATAAATAAATTTTCAATTATATTTTATGTATTTGTGGAAAAGGAAACCTAGCATTAGCGGCCACATTTCTATAACGGCCAATTGTTTTCTATTTTTAGTGGCCGTTATTGTCAGGTTTTACTGTACAAATAATATTTTATTAAATTATGAAATATTATTTAAATAAAAAATTTATAAACTTGATACAAGAAAGTTTGCTTAGAATTTACTCCTCTATCTAATTATGGGGTTATTTTAAATAAAATAGTGTTCACCCATGAGAAGGGGTAACATCCACCCCCAGGATAAAAGCGCAAGTTGTTACCACATCATTTTTGTTTCTTGAGGTATCCTCTAACTACTTACCAATTTTCATGAAAATTGATGGAGGTTCAACGAAATCAGGGGGTGAAAACCTTCAGTGACTGCCTTTTTGGAAATATAAAAGATTAATTTTTTCGTGATTGTCGATTTGCTAATTTTCTGATGTTTGGTTGCTATAAGGTTTAAAAAATGAATAAAAATTATAAATCATGCACATAAATGTAAAAAAATATTTATTTTACTTAATTAAACGAGATTGCTTGAGCCAGAATGCTGAAATCTGCATTTTTATCATTAAAAAAACAGGTGGATTTCAGCCCTAAAATGCAGAAAGCACAACTTGGTGCCATATCACTTTTATTTTTTGAAGTATCCTCTAACTAATCAACAATTTTCATGAAAATCGATGAAGGTTCAAAGAAATCGTGGGTGAAAACATTCAGTGACTACACTTTCAGAAATATAGAAGAATAAGGTTTTCGTGATTTTCGACTTGTTAATTTTCGGATTTTTGGTTGCTATAAGGTTTGAAAAATTAAAAAAAATGTAATTCATGCACACAAATATAAAAAAAATATTTATTTTTCTTAATTAAACGAGATTACTTGCGCCATAATGCGGATATCTGCATTTTTTACAATTTAATAAGTAGGGGTATATTACACCCCTAAAATGCAAAAGCGCAAGTTGATGCTATATGTCTTTTATTGCTTGAGGTATCCTCTAACTACTTACCGATTTTCATGAAAATCGATGAAGGTTCAACAAAATAGAAAGTGAAAACTTACAGTGACTGCACTTTCAGAAATCTAAAAAATTTAAAAAAGGGGTGTATTTTACCCCTACAATGTAAAAAGCGCAAGTTGACACTATATCACCTTTGTTCCTTCAGGTATCCTTTAACCACTTACCAATTTTTATGAAAATCTATGGAGGTTCAACGAAATCTGAGGTAATAACTCATATCCACCTTCATTGACTCTACTATCATGGGCACAACTCAATCGTATGAAGGATTTTTAGGATATAGATGCACAAACTCGGAAAATTATAAGATTTACTGGGTATACCAATTCCCTGAGTTACTGCTTATCTGGCAACATGTAGAAGCTTGGATCAAGGAAAAGTGCTAGTAGTCTAGAAGTTTTTCCTGGCTATCCAATGGCGACCTTTACTTTTACCTTGACCTTCAACGGACGTCATCTTCTAGAATTTCGAGGGTTTAGGGTTTTCGGCATTAAATTGATATAAACAGATTACTCATGGCTTTTTGGGATCGCTAAACACGAATATGCCATCAGAATTGACCTCCGGAGGAAGTTATGGCCAGGACCACTGCAAGGAACGTCATGTTCTAGAGTTTCGATGGTTTTTGGCATTTAATTAATACAAAAGAATTATTGGAGGGTTTTTGAGGTCGCTAAATACGAATATGCCACCAGAACCGACTCCCGGAGCACTTGGTTTGCAAGGTCAATGAAAGGGGCTCCTGGAGTTTCGAGGGTCTTTGGTACTACATTAATGCAAACGGATTAGTTATAGGTTTTTGGGGTTGCTGAACACGAATACGTGATCAGCACAGACACAGGAGCACCTGGTGCCTAAGACAGGTTATCTTCTGGAGTTTCGGAGGAATCAAATGGATTACTCTTAGGTTTTAACTCCAAAAGATAACTTGCCTTGGTACCAGGTGCTCCTGTGTCTGTTCTGATCACGTATTCGTGTTCAGCAACCCCAAAAACCTATAACTAATCCGTTTGCATTAATGTAGTACCAAAGACCCTCGAAACTCCAGGAGGATTGGTGCTCCTGGAGTCGAGTCTGGTGGCATATTCATGTTCAACGACCTCAAAAAAACCTTTAGAAATTAATTTGCATCAATTAAATGCCGATAACCATCTAAACTCTAGAAGATTACGTCCCTTGCAGTGGCCCTGGCCACCACGTCCTCCGGGGGTCAATTCTGATGGCATATTCGTGTTTAGCTATCCCAAAAACCCATAAGTAATCTGTTTATATCAATTTACTGCCGAAAACCCTAGAAACTCTAGAATAAGACGTCCATTGAAGGTCAAGGTCAAAGTAAAGGTCGCCATTGGATAGCCAGGAAAAAATCCTAGAACTACTAGGTAGCACTTTTCCTTGATCCAAACTTCTACATGTTGCCAGATAACCAGTAACTCAGGGAATTGGAATACCCAGTAAATCTTAAAATTTTCCGAGTTTGTGCCTCTATATCTTGAAAATCCTTCATACAATTGAGTTGTGCCCATAAGAACTTTGTATCAGAATGCTTCAAAGGGTATTTCCCCAAAGTATGAACGAAATCCACTGGGACCTAATTTCCATAAGGTTTGTGCGGGGTACTTTAGATCATAAATTAAAAATTTTTAAAATTTTCTACCAACTTGTAATACCTAAAATAATAATATATTAGATTCATACAAAAAACTTTAAAATTATTATGCAAATGTTAAAAAAACTTTTTTTTCCTTAACTTATTAAAAATAATAACGTTAAATTAAAGTATATAATATAATTTTCATGTAACAAAATAGTTTCCTCGTTCCTGTCCCTGTCCCTATGGATCCTCAAACGTGCATTGTTACATGATTTTGTCACAATTAAATCGTTTTGGGATGGGATAAATACCGCGAAACAATCAGCACGTGGCATATTTTGATTTGTTCCAAATGAACAATAAAGATGTCAAAGGAAACAAGCTATGACATGGTGTGTGTTATATGTTAGATACGGATTAATATTTTTTATATTATAAAGATTAAGACCGTGGAATCAATTTTTAGAATTAATTGAAATAGACCGTAGTAACTAAACCTGAATGATTTTGATTCATATAAATTATCATAAAGTAGTCACTTAATTGACTTTTTTGGAAATACTTCGTCTTCTCCTTCAGGTGCCGTGTCCATATTCAGACGTTGGCCGTCATCATGTTTACAAGTTCCTGAAACCTCTCTCTATCGGCTGCTGCGCGAAATAATTCTTCTCCCGTGGAACTATACCATTGTCTAATATTACGCAAGCATGAAAGTTTCTTTCGACCAATCCATCTCTTTCCCTCCACTTTTCCTTGTATTATAAGGTAGATGGTATTTAGGTCCTCTAATTATATGGTCGAAGTATTCCCTTTTTCTCCTCTTTATGATGTTTATGAGCAGATGTTCTGAATTCACCATTTGGAGAACATTTTCATTGGAAGTGTGCGAAACCCACGATATCTTTAGGATTCGTCAATAGCACCACAATTTGAATGCTTCTAATTTATTTAGCATTGTACTTTTGAACGTCCATGTCTTACAACCATACAATAATATAGACCACACGTAACATTTTAGGACCTTCTTACGAATGTTCATCGAGAGGCTTCGGTTACATAAAACTGGTTTCCAGGTCATAAAAGTCTTACGTGATATTTCAATCCTGGTTATTATCTCTTCATCACGCCTTGATCTACATTTATCTTTCCAACTGCCATCCACTTTGTCTTTGAAATATTGATTTTTACGCCTCTCCGATAACTTGCTTCACTGACTAGATTTACTAATATCTGGAGATCTTCTAAATTTTCTGTACGAATGGCTGTGTCGTCAACGTATCTGAGATTGTTAATTACTTCTCCGATCAGTCTTATTCCCTCTTGTATGTCGTCCAAAGCCTCCCTAAAGATTTCTTCAGAGTACAGATTAAAGAGACTGGGTGACAAAACACAACCCTGTCGCTGTCGCACTCCACGTTTGATGGGTAGTTTTTCTCTACGACTATCTCCAACTTTAATAGATGCTACTTGATTGTAATATAAGTATTTTAACAGTCTTATATCGTAGTGGTCAAGTCCTGCTGCATGTAGAGAATTGAAAAGTATATCGTGTTGTACTAGGTCGAAGGCCTTCTCGAAGTCGATGAAACAAACATAAACATTATTTCGGAATTCACAGCTTTTTTGTAAAAGAACGCGCATACCAAATCGTGCCTCTCTAGTTCCTAGACCATCTCTAAACCCAAATTGCTCATTACGCATTATACTTTCACGCAGAAGGAATACTCAGTTTTGTATAATTCGTAAAAATACCTCAAGAGCGTGACTCATCAAACTGATTTGTCCAAAATCGCTGCATTTGGTGAGCCTGCTTTTCTTTGGTAATGTTATAAAAAATGACTCCAACCAATCACCTGTATTTTTCCTTCGTTGTAAATTTTGTTAAAGGAAGTGGTTAAGTAGGTAATGTTTTCCTCATCCAAAAGTTTAAGTAGCTCAGCAGGGATTTGATCTGATCCGGCTGATTTATTGTTTTTGGCTTGCTGTATTGCTTTTCTGACTTCAGAGTTCAGTATACTGGGACCTATGTTTAACTGGTTGCCACAGGTAGTATGTGGAGCATTTTCTCGAGAAACATCGTTAAAAAGGTCAGTGCTATCTTTCCCATTCTTTGCACTGTTGTTCGTAATCACAAATTTTTTCGTCTGCGTTTTTAAGTACGTGAGCAATTTCCTGTTTTCTATATCCGGAGGTGTATTTAAGGTTCTTGTGGAAGTTGCAACTGTCATGTTTTTTAAGGTCTTCTACTTCTTTACATAAATTCTCGAGCCAGGATTCTTTGGCTTGCTTAATTTTTCTTCTTATGAGTTTGTTGATTCCACGGTATTTGATATTATTTCTATTTTTGTATTTCCGTCGAACTTCCATCAGGGCTAGAATTTCTTGGTTCATCCAGTCATTTTTTGGAAATACAAATTTCACTAATTGTTTGGCTATTGAAGTCAAACTCTGGCTTAAAAAATTACACTATTGTTTGTAAGTCTCTCATTATTTATTATTTTTTGTTATAAAATTCATACACTTTAATTTTTATCTCGTATTGCATTGTAGAATTTCTTAAAAAAGGAAATTTGTTATAACATTTTCACCTTCTTAGTATTTGGGTGTCAGTTAATACCAAATTATAATGGATTCGAATTAAATTTGTTTCTTCTTCTTCGTGTAGTTTCTTCTCATATCGTATGCTGGCTATCATCACAGCTATCCGTACCTTATTGGCGGCTGCTCTGAAAATATCTACTAGATGGCAACTATACCACTCTCTTAGGTTACTTAGCCAGGAAATTCTTCGTCTTCCTAGGGACCTTTTACCCTTAATTTAACTTGCATTATGAGCCTTAATATCTCATATTCAGCACCTCTGATACTGTGGCCTAAATATTCCAGCTTTATTTATGTTCTTCATAATCTGGCAGTCCTTTTGTAGCCTTTTTAATACTTCTGCATTTGTAAATCGTTGGATCTATGGTATTTTCAAAATTCTTCTATAGCACCACAGCTCAAATGCTTCCAACCTCTTAATATTATCTACTTTTAGTGTCCAGCTTTCCATTTCATACAACAAAGTCGAGAACACGTAGCATCTTCAGGCCCTTATCCTCGGCTCCAGAAGAAGGTCTAGGTCTAGGTTATCAAACATTTTTTTCATTTTTATACATGCTTGTCTTGAAATTTCAATGCGTGCAGATTCCCAGATATTTGTAGTTATTCACTTTTTCTACTTGTTTTCCCTTGATATTCAGCCTTCCTACTGTATGTTGCTTAGAAATAATCATGAACTTGGTTCTCTTAACGTTAATTTGTTGTCCATATTTTATACTGACTTGATTTAATCTATTTACTAATCGTTGCAGTGCTTCTAGATTGTCTGCAAAAATAGCGGTGTCGTCTTAGAATCTTATGTTGTTCAAGATTGTTTCGTTTATTGATAGATATACCCTGTTCTTCCTCTGACATTGCTTCCTTAAAAATAGCTTCATTGTACAGATTATACAGAGTGGGGCAAATAAAAGAGTCCACCTCGATATTTGGCAGTATTTATTAGATTTCAAGAAAATAAAAAAACAGGTCAATTTTTGATCCAACGGGAACACATTTTTACGGTACACACATCTGTCATTTGTCAACCCCTTCCCTTCCACTTCCCCCACCCCTTATTTTTAAATAGGGAATAGGGGTCGTGTTCTAGCTCATTTGAAAGGTTATTCAATTCTCTATTCAGTAATATCAACATTAATACAATTATTTATATAGGATGTCCAAGAAAAAAATATTTTAATTAAATTAATTGACACAAACAGAAGAATGTATGTAATTTATTTAATTCAAAATACTTTCTGCTGCTGTCACAAAACAGAAAAAAATGTTTTTTGATAAATAGACATTGCTTTTCGCTTAATTTCAATATTCAAGCTGCCACCCATCCGCCTCTTGGTAGGTTGAATATTGAATTAAAGCTAAAGCAACAAACAATGTTTATTTATCAAATAAACATTTTTTTCTGTTTTCTGTCATCAGTAGAATGTATTCTACTATAGTTATACTGTATACTGTATAGTTAAATAAATTACATATATTCTTCTTTTTTTGTCAATTATTAATTTAATTCAAAATAATTTTTCTTGGACACCCTGTGTAAATGATTATGTCAATGTTAATATTACTGAATAGAGAATTGAATACCTTTCAAATTAGCTAGCACACGACCACTATTCCCTATTTAAAAATAAGGGTGTGGGAAGTGGAAGGGAGGGGGTTGACAAATGACAGATATGTGTACCTTAAAAATGTCCCCCTTAGTTCAAAAATTGACCTGGTTTTTTATTTTCTTAAAATCTGATTAATACTGCCAAATATCGAGGTGGACTTTTTTGTTTGGCCCACTCTGTATATAACAACGAGGAAAACAAGCAACCCTGTCTGTAATTTTGTTTGATATTATCCAAATTAATGGTCTTTGTTTTAAAATTTATTCTAATAGTAGCCTAATCGAAACGATTAAAAATGATATTTAAATAAAAATGAGATGCCACAAAAAAGTTTTAAACGTTTTATATTTTACCGTATTTAACTTAGTGGCAGTAAAAAAAATACTAAAGAAATCCTTCAACAATTTAGCATCGTAAGCTAGATAATCCAGCTAACTCATCGCTAATTTTAAAATTAAATTAATTCTTCTATTAGTATGCATTATGAATAGACATAAAAACTTTAAAGACTAACAAAAGTATAATTAATATTCATATTGGCCGTTCCGAACATCCAAAGGGTAAGTCTACCAACTCTTCAACAACTGTATATTAAATATGAATTTAAATATTATCTGAAAGCCTTTTCGCAGCACCCTATCTCGTCCCGCGATTATAAAATCATAGCCAGAGCGTTGTAAGTAGTTGAAAGTAACAAAAGAATAGCGATCGTATTACGCCCCAAGTTTTCGTATCCATGACAGTTAATTCTAAGTCTCACTTCGCCCCACAGGAAGTGTTCTGATACTTTCTGAATCCTGAGCCATTATCTTCCCATCCAATTCATCATAAATGGTCTTTTAGATGGAGGGTGTTAATATCGCCGGGGTTAACTCTGCAATCATATTTTGTCTTGTCGCATTATCCTTATAATATATTTTGGTTGAGGGTGGCTCTGCTACAAATATAATCGAAGTAGTTATAGCAGAGTCACAACAAATAGTTCACTATAGATATGTCTGCAATTATCAGGCCAAAGGGTGCCAAAGAACTTGGAAAAATGAGACAATTAAAACAGTTAATGAAAATTATAGACTAATCTTTCCCATTATATTCCCGTTATTCTTCTTCCCATTATATATTCCATATATTCCATGTTGTCTGCTCAAAATTCACTGCCCCTTTTATACGCCACAATTTTATTACGGCATTTAACAAATGTTTTGTAGTACTTAAGAGCCTAGGCGCAAATATTTTACCGAGCGAATCGACACTTTACTCTCCTATTCCTACTTTTTCTTTCTTTCCACGGTAAATTACGTGTAGTAAAATTCTTGCTGGCATGGAAGCTTTAAAACTGTCACTGTCATAATCGCAACTGTCACCACACACAGACTACTGTCAGTGTCAAATATTTAGTGGCTTGTCACCACATTCTATTCGACTGAGTGCGTTGTATGACAAAGATAGCGAATGTTCGATTTGGAAAATATCATCACTGACATGGTGTTCATTTTTTTCGAATCCTGGAAAAACTAATAAATGTTTTTGAAAATTTTTAACGCAGAATGAAATATTACATCATTACCGAGGGTAAAAAGTCCCTTAGAATAAGCAAAAGGTTTCTTTTGAATAATATATTTGAAATTAAAATTCCCACTCAATGTTTTCTTCTTTTTCACCCCTGTAACTTATTAGAATAAAAATTATAGAAGTTTTCAGGAACATTCTACCCTCGGTAGTGACGTAATCTTTCATTCTGCGTTTAAATTTTTCAAAAATACTTATTAGTTTTCTCAGGATTTGAAAAAAATAACGGCTTTGAACCAGCATTTGAGCCGAAAGTTTGCGCCTATCCCCTTAAGCAGTACTTAAGCAAGTTCCTCATTTTCATTTTATGCTTCTTCTTCTTCATAAGCCTTGTCCGTTCCGAACGTTGGCAATTAAAATGGATATTCTGAGTTTGTTTACGACAGATCTGAATACACACACCCAAACTTATATGGAATCACCTATCACCATGTAGTTCAAAGTAATAATTATTTCTTTTGAAGAAACTTGTTATTGTTGCGAAGACTAAAGGTTTTTATTGAAAATAAACAAATATATAAGACAATCGGATAGTACAGCTAAGTACAGTATAGGTTATTTGCTTGAGTTGCAGATTGAACGAAAATAAATAAACTAACTTTTGCGTCCAAAAACGAAAATATGCCTAATGTGGGGTTATATAGAACTTACAACGAGGAAAGATTATTTATCTTGTGGAGATAGTAATGTTCTCAGAGGGACAAAGCTGTAGAGCTAGCCGTAATACAAGGCGTTCTGTCCAAAACCTATGCTAGGTAACAGGAACTAGGAAAGCTCAAAAATAAAGCAAGCGAAAGTCACCAAAAGTAATAACGGCTCTCCAAGATCGTTCAATTGTCCAATCAGCTAGAAGACACCCAACCATTTCTCACCTGCAGCTCCAAACGCAGCTTTTGGAAGCTACAGGAGTAACTGTTTCAGTTGAAACGATAAGAAGAAGAGTTCGTACCAAGAAGTATACAGGAGAAGACAGTTATGGGTTCCCGAGTTATCCAGACAGCACAAGATTGGTCGCCTAAATTGGTGTCTTCACCACCAATACTGGAACATTGGGAATTGACAAAATGTGCTATTTGAAAAAAAGTCAGGATTTGTGAAAAATCAGATGACCCATGAAATCGTGTACTTAGAGGTCGAGGAAGACAAGCAAGAACAAAAACTGTCAGATCTATTCAGAAATATACAAGGGGAAGGATACAGAATACTTGGTAATGTTTTGGAGAGGAATTGTGATCCGTAAAAAATTCCTTTCATTTTCATCAAATCAACTGTAACTGCTCACAGGTATGTTGATAACCTGTAGTCAGGCTCTGGAGAGGTGCAACAGGAGAAAATTTAATTTTATTGTATGATAATGGACCTCTACATACCATTAGAGTGACTACAGACATCATTGAAGCAGAAGGTATCCCATGTTTGGAGTGGCCTGCTTGCTCACCCGAGCTTAATCCTATAGAGTATTTGTGGGTATGCTTAAAAGAAAAATTAGAGCTCGCCGGGATAATCCACAAAACACCGCACGGCTAGTACAAGCTGCTCTTAAAGGATGGCGCAACTTACCACAACAAAATGTTAATAATTTGATTAGGAGCGTGCACACGCAAACTGAAGCTTGCATAAGAACTAGATGTGATAACACTGAGTACGACAAAATACAAAAAGAAAATAAAAACAATTTAAACATGATTCGTTTTACATTGAAATTTTGTATGCTATTGACTTTAAAACAACTACTTTCAATTTGTTTGTTAAATACTTTTTTGTTTTATTTAATTGTTATGTATTTGTTACTAAATTGCTTTAAAATAAATATTGTTTGACTTTGTGTCTTTGTTTTTTTAAATTCGCACGAAATAGTAAGAAATATCAGATGATTCCATATAAGTTTGGGTGTGTGTAGTTCGGCAGATGAAAATCCGAACCATTGCCGCAAGTTTTGGAACCACAAGTGTCTCCTTCTCTCTGGATCCCTCCTGCTGTCTATTGTCATTTTATACACCATTTCTAATTTATTAATAAGGATGTATATTGTGTACACCGTTAGCTACGATAAAGATCAGGTGTGGCTGATGCTATAAAGAGAATAGCAATACTGAAATGGACCTTAGCAGGTTACGTGGCTCTAAGTACGAAATTATTTGGATAAAGAGCCGAAAAGAGAATGGAGGACGGCCCATTCAATTTACTAGTACTGGCCTTAAAATTCTACGACTAACACAAATATAATATGTTTATATGCCTCATAAACTTTAAAAAAACATGCGATAGTATTAGAACGTTTACAAGAAGTCGGTTTAATATCCAAACAAAATCTTTTCAGGCCATAAAAATGAAAAAACCTTCTCCAAAGATATAAAAACTTATACTGAAATGATGGCATATCCTGAGGTAAAATATACCGGAAGTAAAATGAGCCTCCGTTCGGATCTCCGGGTGACGACTATCTCAGGGAGAACACCATTACAGGTTAGAAAAATCAGGATAGGTTTGTGGAATCTTGGTACTCTTACAGGTAAGAGTCTGGAGTTAGTGGATGCGCTCAAACGAAGGAGAGTTCAAATTGCTTGCATTCAAGAAACTAGGTGGAAAGGTCAAAGGGAGAAAGAGCTAGGTGAAGGTTACAAATTATGGTATGCAGGGAGTAGTAACACTAGAAATAGAGTTGGTATAATTGCTGATAGTGAAATGAACGATAACGTAGTGAAAGTTGTAAGAACGAGTGATAGAATGATGTTAGTGAAATTTGTAATTGATAAAGAGGTATTAAATGTTGTGTGTGTGTGTGTGTGTGTGTATGCTCCTCAAACAGGTCTGGCTGAGAATGAAAGAAGGGCTTTCTATGACCAATTAGGAGACGTTCTGAGTGATATTCCGTCAGAGGAGAAAGCTATAATAGGAGGTGATTTCAATCCACATGTGGGCCAAGCCAAGGCAGGATACGAAGCAATACATGGGGAATTAGGCTTTGGAACTAGAAATGAAGCTGGAGATGACATGCTTGAATTAGCAACAGCATTAGATATGGCAATTGTTAACACATTCTTTAAAAAGAGAGAAACTCAAAATATTATCTACGAAAGTGGACAACATCAATCCCAAATAGACTACTCCATAATAAGGAAAGAAGACATACGTGAATGCAAGGACTGCAAGGTAATAGTTAGTGAGACAGTAAGCCAACAACATAAGCTGCTTGTTCTGGACATCGAAGTAAAAAGCGGGACTAAACAAAAATATCGGAGAGGACGACAAAAAATCAAGTGGTGGCTGATAAAAGATGAGAAAGA
Source organism: Diabrotica virgifera virgifera (assembly GCF_917563875.1). Taxonomy (NCBI): domain Eukaryota; kingdom Metazoa; phylum Arthropoda; class Insecta; order Coleoptera; family Chrysomelidae; genus Diabrotica; species Diabrotica virgifera. Next base: position 85,321,943 of record NC_065447.1, on the reverse strand, counting down.
AGGTATATTCAGGAGAATAATAGTAGAAAAAATATGTTGGAACATGAAAGAAATCCCTAATACAATTTGGAGAAAAATGGCCAGTAGTATTAGAGAGACTGCTATTGAAATACTTGGGAAAAAATCAGGAAAAAGTTTGAGTATAAAGAGACTTGGTGGTGATCAAACGAAGTACAAGGAAAAATAAAAAAAAAGAGAAAATTATATAAAAAGTGGCAAGAAATCAAATACGACACAGATCTTCAACACTATATGGTGGCGAAAAAGGAAGCAAAAGTAGCATTAGCGAAAGCCAAAGCAGAAGCGTATTCAAACCTATACGATCAACTTGATACCAGGGATGGCGAAACGAAGATATATAAAATAGCCAAACAGAGAGCAAAGAAAGCAAAAGATTTTAATCAGATTAGATGTATCCGAGATGAAAATAATAAAATACTAGTTCACGAAAGGGATGTCAAAAAGAGATGGAGAAAGTACTTTGACAGCCTGTAGAGTCAACGGTGACAGTAGCAGCAATGGTCACCAAAATAATAAACGAGGAAGTGGCTCAAGCGCTTCAAAAAATAAAGAAAGGAAAAGCGGTAGGACCAGATGATATTCCTGGGGAAGTATGGAGAGCATTGGGTGAGACAGGAACAAGGTGACTAGCAGGTCTATTTAATAGAATTATGGAAGTTGGACAAATGCCAGACGAATGGAGAAGCAGTATACTGGTACCTGTTTACAAAAACAAGGGAGATATACAACAATGAACAAACTACAGGGCTATAGAACTGCTTAGCTACACCATGAAAATATGGGAAAGAGTAATTGATAGACGGATACGTGAAGAGACCGAAATATCCGAGAATCAATTTGGCTTTATGCAGGGCAGATCAACAACAGATGCAATTTTCATTATAAGGCAGTTGATGGAAAAATACAGGAGTAAAAAAACAAACGCTCATATGGCATTCATTGATCTTGAGAAAGCATATGATAGAGTTTCTTGAGAGATTCTGTGGTGGGCACTCAATAAGAAAGGAGTCCCTGGTGAATATGTAAAGATTTTGAGGGATATGTATGAGGGAGTAACGACTAGTGTTAGGAGGTGTGGGAGAGACTGATAAATTTCATGTGAAAGTAGTTGATCTGTGCTTAGTCCGTATTTATTCTCATTAGTTTTGGACCAGATAACAGCGAAACTACAGGGTAACATTCCATGGTGCTTAATGTATGCTGATGATGTAGTGTTAGTAGCAAATAGTAAAAGAGACTTAGAACAAAATCTGGAACAGTGGAGGCAAGCTGTGGAGGAGAAAGATTTAAACCTTAGTAGGACAAAAACAGAGTATTTGGAATGTTCATTTAAAGATGGAGTTACTACAAATAAAATGGTATCTTTGGATGGTGAACTGATTGTAAAAAGCAATAGTTTTAAGTACCTGGAATTGGTATTACAGAGTAATGGAGAAATAGATGGAGATGTATGCAGTAACGTTAGGGCTGGATGGATGAAGTGGAAAGAAGCGAGTGGTGTGTTGTGTGACAGAAAAATTCTAATGAAGCTGAAGGGAAAATTCTATAAAACAGCCATAAGACCGGCTATGATGTACGGAACTGAATGTTGGGCAGTGAAGAAGAAGGAGGAACAACGAGTGCATGTCGCGGAAATGAGAATGCTTAGATGGATGAGTGGAGTGACAAAGAAGGATAAAATTAGAAATGAGTATATTAGGGTAAGTCTAGGTGTGGCACCAATTGATGCCAAAATGAGAGAGCATAGGTTAAGATGGTTTGGTCATGTTCAACGTCGAGACGTTAATCACCCAATACGAAGAATAGCTGATGTGCAGATTCCTGGAAGGAGTAGGAGAGGAAGACCAAAGAAGACCTGGGTGGAGACGATAAGGCAGGACATGTTGGTAAAGGAGATTGACATTGATATGACCCAAGATAGAATTGTGTAGAGAAATGCAATTAGGGAAGCCGACCCCTCATAGGGATAAGGCAAAGAGAATGATGATGACAAGAAGTCGGTTTAAATGGGAAGAATCAAATAAATTTTGATAAATTGATAATTAAACATAATTTTAAGCTCCTCCTGTCGCTATTATGTATTTATAATACAATCAAATATTTTTCGCCTTTTGTGTTGGAATATCTCTCTCTCGCTATTCCAAAGTGATAAATATGGACGTATATTAATTTGATGTAATGATTGTGAATAACTGTGTTGGAAGAAATAAATTATTTATTTAAATGAAAAATTAAGATATATTATATCGCCGGTCCGGAATAAGAATAAAGTAACTGTAAATTTTGTCAATTCCTGTTTATTGCGTAATTATTAGCTTTTAAAATAATAATGTGTAGAGATGATACCAAAGCGACGGAACTGTAACCATGTGCTGAGCCACTACAATCTAGTTGCGTCGTTATTGAAATACGTACCATTTTAGACCTTGTTTCAGATATAATGACGCAACTGTAAAAAGGGTTGAAATGGGGGGATTAAATTAAGATAATGACATTCGAACCATTAAGGATAAAAATAAAAGCCATCATTGTAAGAATAATCGCCATACCGATGCTCCTGGACGACAACTCCTCATTTAATCCCTATTTTAGATATTTAAAAATCGTTTTTTTGGTCACCTGAGAAATTTTAATATTTGCAGTTACGTCATTCTTATTCCGGACCGGCGATATCAGCAAAGCTAATCAGATTAACAAAAATGACTATGGATGGACCTCGAGCTAAAGTAACAACAGAACAAGGTAGCACAAAACCAATTGCAATAAAAACAGTCAATCACACTATTCAACTTAGCAGTATGAGGAACAATTAAGGCCAGTTGAACTAAAATAACTATAGCCCACTCCTCAATACAAATAGTTGCATATGCAGACCAAACAGTTTTTATAGGAAGAGACAAGGAATAATTAAAAGAAGCAGTAACAATCCTGGCAAATGAAGCCCAGAAAAGGGGTCTAGAAATTAACGAAGGAAAAACAGGAAGATAACAGGAAGAGAGAAATCAAGCAACAACATTTTTGTTTAATTCATTCATATTTTTTGTATTTTGACAACGACACCCGATTTGGTCGTCGAAACGTTAATAAAATCATTTTTTTATTAAAATTGTGGCTTATTTCCCATCAAAACTAGTTAATTGCAAAGACACCACAAGAACATAGCTTCAGAACAACTTTTGAAAGAGTTTATCAATTTAAATATTTGGGAGTAATTGTGAATGGCAAAAATAAGAGAAGTGAAGAAGTTACCGGGCGAATACTAGCAGGAAAAAAATGTGTGCCTCATAGAAAAAGATGAAGAAAAATTAAGAATATTCGAAAGGAAAATCCTCAGAGGGATTATGGGCTCGATAAGAATGGATAATGGAAAAATGAGAAAAAGAATGAACCATAAACTAAGAAACATAATGAAGGGAGAATATATAGTTAGATTTACTAAAGCGCACAGTATCAGATAGCTGGGACACATATAGAGAAGGAAAACGACCTGCTGATGGAACGACCTGCTGATCACCAGATGGAAACCAGAAACTGAAAGACCAAGGGAAAGACCCAGAGAGATGGGAGGACTAAGTTATAAGAGATATTAAAATCCTGAAAGTGAGAAATCCACAGAGAACGAGAGTTCTCACCAGTGGCGCACAACACCCCTACAAGCGACACTATATATACACGAAATTTTCGATTTTCTAAACCTGACTGAATTGAAAATTGGGCCAAATCCCATCTTAAAGTTTAGGAAAAGACTCGTCCATCCATATGTTACCTCTCCATTTTGGTCCAAGGGTGTGGATTTTACGGCCCTTCCCATTTAAAGCCTGTTTTTCGTTCTCGTCCCCAAAACTCTCAAAAATTTCAAAAATTTAAGCCCGACCTTTGCGGCTTCTGATAGCACAGATCATTACCTTTCCAACGCATGTTTAATTTTGAAAATCGGTTATACCATTCAAAAGTTATCGAGCTCAGAAATATGACTCAATTTTTATTTAAAAAATGGAAAATGTTTGTGGATATGTATGTATGTATGTATGTATGTATGTATGTGTGTGGAAAAGTTACACCGATCTGAATTTTTTTTTTCTGTGTTTCAAGAAGGTGTGAGGGCCGATTCAGAACCGGTCTAATTTTTGACTTCTGACCACCCGTAAGCCAGCTAGAGGACTAGGTAGATACAAAATAGCATATTTTTTGGGCGTATATATCTTAGGTTCAGAGAAAGACAGGAAAACCGCAAATACACCAAATCAATAGGGTTGAGTTAAGCTTTCAAGTGGCGCCTAAGCGATCAAGCTGATACATACACACTGCACGCCATAGCCAAAAAACTGAAAAATTAAACTTTGAAAATTTTGGTTTTTCGACAATTACTCAAAATTTCAACCTACGAATTGCACCAATAACTGAGCGTTTGTAGAAGGACTCAGGACGCGTCTAACGGTGTATACCTCATATCTGGGAAAATTCGAATTTTTAAGTTATAGGCTTCATAAGTATAATCAAATCTATTTCTTACGGGAAAAACGGTTTTTCAAGCTCAATAATTCCTGTAATACGTTCAGTTATCATACTTGATCTTGGATGCTGGTCAGATACTACTTGTCAATACGTTTCAAATTCATGTTTAGTGATCAACATCAGGTAAACCGTTCAGAAGTTATAGAGCTCCAAAAGTATAATTAGTCCAGGAACTGAAATTTTTCACTTCGCAATTTTTACAGAATGGATAGATTTGCTTGAAAATTTGACAATAAGTAGTGGATAGTCCAAGGATCAAAATCTATATGATGCCGAAAGACGCTTTTACCATGGGGTTGTTGCCACCTCATCTCGAGGGTGGAAATTTTTTATTATATTTTGACCGCAAATGCTGGTAAAAATATTAATTATAAGCAAAAAATGTTCATTATACATTTTTTTGATAAAATTAATAGTTTTCGATTTATTGGTTATCGAAGCTGTTAGTTTTATATCGAAAAAATTACCAGAGAACGGCAGTTCTCGCCAGTGGCGCAGAAATACGCCCCCCTACACGCGACACTATTATATACACGAAATTTTCAATTTTCTAAATCTGACTGAATTGAAAATTGTGCCAACTCCCATCTTCAAGTTCAGAAAAAGACTCACCCATTCATATGTCAACCATCCATTTTGGTCCAAGGGTGTCGATTTTACGGCCCTTCCTATTTAGGTCTGTTTTTCGTTCTGGCCCCCAAAACTCCCAAAAACTTCAAAAATTAAGTCCGACCTTTGCGGCTTCTAACAGTACTGATCATTACCTTTCCAACGCATGTCTAATTTTGAAAATCGGTTATACCATTCAAAAGTTATAGAGCTTAGAAATGTGACTTAATTTTTATTTAAAAAAGGGAAAATGTTTGTGGATATATATGTATGTGTGTTTGAAAGTTAAACCGATTTGATATTTTTCCTCTGTGTTTGAAGAGGGGGTCAGGGCCGATTTAGAACCGGTGTAGTTTGTGACTTTTGACCACCCATAAGCCAGCTATAGGACTTGGTAGGTACAAAGCGGCATATGTTTTGGGGGTATATATATTCGGATCAAGAAGAGCCAGGAGAACCGCAAATACACCAAATTAATAGTGTTGACTTAAGCTTTCAAATGGTGTCTAAGCCGTCAGAATCAGACATACACACGGCTCAGTATAGCCGAAAAACTGAAAAACTAAACTTTGAAAATTTTGGTTTTTCGACAATTACTCAACATTTCAACCTACAAATTGCGCCAATAACTTAGCGTTTATAGAAGTACACCAGACGAATTTAACGGTGAATTTGAATTTTTTAGGTTATAGGCTTCATAAGTATGATAAAATCTATTTCCTGTGGGAAAAACGGTTTCTCAAGCTCAATAATTCCTGTAGTAGCTTCAATTTTCATACTTGACCTTAGATCCATCAGATACTACTGGTCAATACGTTTCAAACTCATGTTTACTGATCAAAATCGGTTAAGCCGTTTAGAAGTTTTTAAGCTACAAAAGTATAATCCAATTTACGATTATTCCCGAAATGGTTTATGTAGTTGTAGTGGTTACGACGCTAAATTTGATCTGGCAACGGGCAATCCGACTTCATTTACCGGCCATCTCAATTTTTTTTCAATCTATTTCGAATAAAAAAAAATCTAGTGTACATTCGAAGGACACTAGATCATTTGGGAGATAATGCAACAAAGGTGACCATTTATAAAGCTTGACGTGTAATAGAGGAACATTGCATTCAACTTCATACATTTAATTTATAAATAACTTTGAAAAACTCCTGATACAAGAATAAAAAACCGCTAAACGCCGTAAAAATGAGTGGCGCATAAAATATTCCAGCTACAAAAGATCTGATATGAATATTACGTGGCGCTAAAATTGATTTTCATTTGATGCAAAACAAAATTCTAGTTTTATTTTAAAAGATTTTTCCATAATATTTGCTAAATTTGAAGTAAACGCGCCACAAAAGAGTTTCAAAATTCAAACTGTATCAAAGTTACTCTTTTGTGGCGCGTTTACTTCAAATTTAGCAAATATTATGGAAAAATCTTTTAAAATAAAACTAGAATTTTGTTTTGCATCAAATGAAAATCCATTTTCGCGCCACGTAATATTCATATCAGATCTTTTGTAGCTGGAATATTTTATGCGCCACTCATTTTTACGGCGTTTAGCGGTTTTTTATTCTTGTTGGATTTATACAACAAACTTTGACAATACATAGAAAGAATGCGGAGTGATTTCCGCAATAAGCGAATCAAACAGTTCTAAGTAAGAGCGGCAAACAATACATCTGGAATGAGAGGCATTAATGATGATGATATTTGATGGAATAACTGGACAAAATCTTAGGGTATCTCATAATAATAATTGCTACGATTAAGAGATATTTATTTGATAGTCATATTCTTTTCGACTGAACATATTTGAAACTTTTAAATTATTTTCATTAAAATTGCTGATGGACTTACTACTAATTATCAAATTAACTACTAATCAGTAAAATTAAAGGAGTTGAAAACTTGCATTGTTTCTGAAAAATTCAAACAAGCTTATATTTTTCTAAAACTTTTTTTGTTAGTTTATAAATTAGCCCAAATAATGAAGCTTAAAATAGGACAAACCCTCGCAATTTTTACAGAATGGATCGATTTGCTTGAAAATTTGAGAATAAGTAATGAATAGTCCAAGGATCAAAATCTATATCATGCCAAAATGCGCTTTTACCGTGGTGGTGGTTTCCACCCCATCTTGGGGGTGGAGAGGTTATAATTAAAAAATTATAGAAGCTGTAGATTTAATTTTATAAAATTCTTTATATAAGGTTTTTTGTGTAAAATTTCCTGTATTGTTCAATGGTCAAGTCAGTTTTTTCTCAAGTTTATATTTTCGTAGGTATTTAAAAAACAACTCATTTCGCAGTTCATTTGTTTAATAAAAAATGAAGCACCCACTTTTGGGGTAGAACTTTTGATATGTCGTATACTATACATTTCTTAATGAAATTACAAAAAGTTCTATCTTAGTTGAATTTTTCCGTAAGTAAAAACTCTATTGACTCCCCTAAATCAATTCTAACACATGTTGCAATTATTCAGGTTTATTAACAAAAATCTTTAAATTTTACTTTACTTGTTCCGTACATTATCATGAATCACTTTGTTATATTAAAAATATCGGAACATCAATAGAAAAACTTCTTTTTAATAAAGCCGCAATCTTGCTCCGGGTTTTTTACGTATTTGTCGTTGGTTATTCTTCTTTCTTTCCAATGAATAGTCGGCATGGGTTCTGTTACAGTTTCCTATTAGAATGGCTCTAAAATATTAAAATGTGGTAGCAGTCAAGCGTGTTTAGGAATAATAGCGATGTTTGAAAAGAAATGAAAGAGGGTTGTATTGTAATTAAAAAATATGTGTATGCGAACAATGATGATGGGAACAAAGACTATTTGAGGTGCAGGAATTTGTTCATACATGATTTTGGAGCAGGTATTATTTTTTACAGTTGGAATTTTTTAGTTGTACAAATATATAATCTTTTAATTAGTAGCAAAATATACAATGGTTTGAACGCAAAGTATAATATTGAACAAATGAATCGTACCTATGTTGCACAATAGAACTCGTATTTATTTATGCTCTGCTTGGATTAAGACAAACTTAGATTTTTGTGAATAATATACTAAATTTACAATCAAGATGCAGTAGAAATAAACAAAAAAGATACGTTAAATGCTACTAGGAGCACTCCCGAATCATAATTTACAATGTGTATAAATTGTAAATCCCAAATCATGACTTCCAAAGTTTATACATTGTAAATTATGATTCGGGAGTGCTCCTAGTAGTATTTACCGTGTCTTGGTTTGTTTATTTCTACTGCATCTTAAATGTAAATTTAGATTAGTATACAATAAAATATGATATATTTACTTGGGTTGTATATAGCGTAGACAACACCTCTTATAATGCTATTCGTGTCGGCTCTTATATCGTTCTGAATTTATTTTGTTATAGAATCCCATTTTTTTAATAACATGTTATGAGGATTAACTAAAAAATGTCCTGGAGCTGACATCCAATCATAACCCCTTAGTATCACAATTATAACTAAAATTAAAGAGAATTACGAAAACGACTCGAAGCTGTTTCTTTGGGAAATTTACTATTTTATTGGGAAATAAGCCACATGAGAATGGACCGAATGGATAGAAAGGGATCCTATATATAGGGGTGTAGCGATGGATCGCCTCCACGTGGTGCACCCTGGGTAACGCCAAATGATCCATCCTCCCAATCCTAAGGTGTAACACCATCGTGCCGACGGGATGCATGGTACAGGGAGTAAAGTGTATCTAAAGCGATGCCCTAGAGAGATGGCGAACTCTGGGGGATTATAGCGTTAGCACGGTAAGGGCGCACTGCCGTGCTTGACAGCATTTCGTCCCAACTCGTGGGAACAAATATGTAGAACGAGATTGAAAAAACAAACACAAAAACGAGAACGGACACAGAGGCGACTTCAGTCGTGGATTCTGTATCTGTCCCAAATACTGAGCCAGAAGTTGTTCCAGGCGGAACAGACTCTGCACAAAGTAGCAAAAAAACGCCTTGAAAGATGACGAAAAAGGCAAAAATGGCTGCTGGGACATGGACCACAGCAAATCCCCATAAAAACAAAACGGGAGTACTGGTAAAACCCGAGAGTAAAAAGAGACCGCGGGAGAATACCATTACCCCCCCCCCGCAACAAAGGGTTAGTAAGAGACCAAGGAGCTCTCATGAGCAGACTAGGTCATACAGCAATGTCACAAAAGTATTCAGGATAGCGGTGGCACACAGGCACCATCCGGATACTCAACTATATCAGGCTCACGCAGACCTGATCATCAACAAACTAAAGCTAGCAGTGGATGAGGCTCCTGTTGGAAGTCAAAATCAACTGCTACAGTTCCATAAAACATCGTTTAGCGCAGGTACTCTGTGGGTAAACTGTGCTAACGAACATACCAAAAAATGGACTACTGAGGTGGTAAGGACTATGGAGGGCCTGTGGGAAGGAGTCGACTTAAATGTGGTCGATCCCAGCCACATGCCCAAACGCCCTATGTTCCTCGCCCGCATCCCCGAGAAAGAGGCTGAAGAATCAACAGTCAGAACCCGTTTAGAGAGGCAAAATAAAGACCTTAAGATGGAAGAATGGTTGTTGAAAAATTGGAAGGTCGGAGAGGACATGCAAATCCTCGTATACACGATCGACGACGTCTCCTATAAAACATTGAAGGTTGCTAATTTCAAGGCGTATTATAGACTTGAAAAGATATCCTTCAAAACCATCAGAGGCATTGATGGCTCCAATCAGAATCCTGCAAGCGAATCTCCAGCATAGTAAGTCAGCTTTGGCAGAACTTACTGTCGCCATGAGAAGGTTTGATGTAGCCTTGATACAAGAACCCTGGGTTTACAAGGGCAAAATAAGAGGTCTATCGGGTATTGGTGGAGAGTTTATATATAGCCGATCTGCCGATGTCCCGAGAACTTGCATAATAGTCAAACGAAACATCAAAACACTGCCGTTGATAAATCACTGTTCCAGGGATTTAACCACGGTAAAGATGAAGATCATAGATGGAGGAGGGGTGAAGCAGATAGTTTTCGTATCAGCATACCTCCCATATGATGATCCCGAACAACCACCATCAAGGGAATTGGAGCAGCTTGTGAGAGATTGCAGGAAAAATGGATTGCAATTGATCATTGGCTGTGATGCGAATGCGCACCATCTGACTTGGGGCAGTACAAACAGCAATGCAAGAGGTGAGTCAGTACTACAGTTTATAATGCAACATAATTTAGACATATTAAACGTAGGAAACAAACCAACCTTCGTGACTTCACGACGGAAGGAGGTGATTGATATAACAGTTGCCACGACTAACGTGGCTAGAACTGTGAAAAACTGGCATGTGTCAGATGAGGTGTCCTTTTCAGACCATCGACACATTTGTTTTGAAATGACAGGCAATGAGCTTATCAAGGAAACTTATCGTAATCCTCGTAAACCAAACTGGGAAGCATATCAAGCAGACATAGAATATAGCTTAGGCAGGATTAACGGGAAGATAAGGCATACATTGGACCTAGACATGGCTGCCGAACAATTTCAAGAGATTGTCACGTCAGCGTTCGAAGACAACTGTCCGGAGATAGTGAGGAGTTCCAACAGGAAAGTTCCCTGGTGGAATCATAATCTTGCACATCAAAGGACAGAGGTTAGACGAAAATTTAATTTCGCCAAAAGGTCAGGCGAGTGGGGCGATTATCGCAAAGCTCTGACTGACTACAATAAGGAACTGAGAAAGGCAAAAAGAGAATCGTGGAGAAGGCATTGTGAAGAGATAGAAGGGACTTCAGAAATGGCAAGGCTCCATAAAGTTCTCTCAAAGGACCCTCAGATAAGTATTCCCTCGCTCCAAAAAGAGTCAGGTGAATACACTCAGAATGGTGAAGACACCCTGAAAGAGCTTTTCAGGGTGCACTTTCCTGAGTTTGAGACAAAACTGATACCACGAGACACATGGCAAACCGGACTGGATATCATGAATTATGGTTCTAGGGAAAACTGGCATGTGGCAAAAGAAGTTATAAACCAGGACAAAATCAAATGGGCAATAAACTCATTCGAGCCATATAAATCACCGGGTCTGGACGGGATTTATCCAATACTTCTACAGAAGGGAAACGAACTTCTTTTCAAAAAATTGTGTAAGATACTGCAGGCTAGTTTAGGGCTGGGGTACATACCAAAAGCATGGAGGCTGATAAGGGTGGCTTTTATACCCAAACCTGGCAAAATCGGACAGGAAAGGGCCAAGTTTCTGCGGCCATTAAGTCTGATGTCATTCGTACTGAAGACCTTAGAAAAACTGCTCGATAGGCATATCACGGATGGTGTATTGGTTGAAAGTCCGATACAGGGACAATATGCATATCGAGCGGGAGTCTCCACAGAAACGGCACTGCACCATCTTGTACAAAGAGTGAAGTACGTTCTAGAAAACCAAGAGGTGATGTTGGGTGCATTTCTCGATATTGAGGGAGCATTTGACAACACCTCCTACGAAGCGATCACAAGGGCGATCCGTCTAAAAGGAATAGACGAAACAAGCTGTAGATGGATAGACTGCATGCTGAGAAGCCGTGTGATATATGCTACGTTGCTAGGGGATACAGTGTCAGCTCAGGTAGCCAGAGGCTGCCCACAGGGGGAGTCTTATCTCCTCTATTGTGGAATCTGGTCATGGATGGCCTGATAGCTAGACTCGACAACGATAGGCATCACGTTCTGGGCTATGCGGATGACCTAGTCATCTTAGCCCACGGAAAATTTAATGGTACAGTCAGAGATCGAATGCAACAGGCTCTGACCGTAGTTACAGAATGGACTTCAAATGTAGGGCTTAACATCCGTCCTCTAAAGTCCAAAATCATTAAATTTACTAAAAGAAGGAATTCAGAGAAATTGGGTCCTCTAAGTCTAAATGGTGTACATTTAAATCTGGTGAGTGAAGTAAAGTATCTCGGGATAATATTAGACTCAAGACTTACTTGGAATCAGCAGATAGAAAGAATAACGAAGAGAGCGGTATCTACGTTAATGGTAGCCAGACGTACTCATGAACAAATGTGGGGTTTGAGACCAGACGTGGTATATTGGACTTATAACATGGTGGTAAAACCCACAATTACATATGCATCAGTGGTATGGTGGCCAAAAGTGCAGCAAAAAAGTGCCATCATCAAATTAAGCAAGGTGCAAAGACTTGCTTGTCTCGGGATCACGGGGGCTATGAGGGGCACACCTACGGCAGCTATGGAGGCACTACTGGATCTCCCTCCTTTACATATAACAATAAGAGGTGAGGCGAGAATGGGCTATTATAGACTGCGAGAAAACCTGAGCAACGTACCAGTTAAATCAGGACATAGTAAAATAACGAATGAAATTAATGATGCCGAATGGATGATGATTTCTGACCATATGACATCAAGATATATGCTTGAAGTACCTTTTCAAGTGGACATTTGCCCACGAGACGAATGGGACAGAGGAAACTCTCGACACAGACTGCAGGGTTGCACCTGGTATACGGACGGGTCTAAAACTGCAGACGGTTCGGGCGCAGGAATATTCTATAGTGGTGGAAATTTCAACATTTCTATTCCACTGGGGGAATGTACCTCCGTATTTCAGGCAGAGATTTTTGCAATCTTGCAGTGTGCAAGAGAAAACAACCTGAGGGCATTCGAACTGCAGCGGGTTAACATATGCACAGATAGCCAAGCAGCCATTGGGGCTCTTATAAGCCCTAAGGTGAACTCTAGGCTGGTGTGGGAATGTCGACAAGAACTTGATAGACTGGCACAACATAACAGTGTTATACTGGTATGGGTTCCAGGTCATCGGGGCATATACGGCAATGACAGAGCTAATGCACTTGCCAAGAGAGCATCAGCTACAAAATACCTGGGTCCAGAGCCGGCCGTGGGAGTGCCAAAAAGCACCGTCCGCGAACGAAAAAAAGCCTGGATCCGAAGCCAACACAACTCACACTGGGAGAGTGTACCCGGTCAAACACATGGCAAGATGTATATCGGACGGACATGTGCTAGTAGAGCTGAGTTACTGCTGAAAACAAGCAGGAATCAGCTCAGAGTCATAACAGGTTTCCTCACTGGACATGCGCCAGTTAAGGGTCACCTACATACAATGGGGCTGTTTCATGGAGACTTGAGCTGCAGACTCTGTAACAGAGAACCTGAAACAGTCAACCATATCTTGCATGACTGTGAGGCATTGGATCGGAGGCGGCAAACACTTTTCGGAGACATCGAAATGACTCCAAATTTATATGGCACCCACCCACTAGTGATGTTGAAAAAGTAACTATTCGTTACAAAGTACTCGTTACTTACGAATACCGAAAGTAACGATTACTATACAGAGAGGCAAATCGTTACTTTGATTACTCTGATTATTTCGTTAGTTCATACCAATCGTATTAGAGCGAGTAACGACTATTGTATCTACTTTAATTACTTCGTACCAATCGTATCAGAGCGATTAACGAAAACGACTATTGTATCTACTTTGATTACTCTGATTACTTCAACTATTTTCAATGGGAAATAAGCCACAATTTTCAATTTCGTTGCAAAACGAAAACACAGCCGAACCATATTCTAGTCCAATCAGAGAGTGCTGCAAGCACCCCTACCGGTTTCGAAACTTATTATTCTTTCATCAGGAGGCACATATGCTGCTCTCCCCGATCCAACCAAAACAAACCCCAGCGCGCAGTCCCGGATTGCAACGAACGATTTTATTAACGTTTCGACGCCCAAGTCGGGTGTCGTTGTCAAAATACAAAATAATACTAGATTAAACAAAAATGTTGTTGCTTAGCAAAAAATTCTTCTAATAATTTATTTAATCCGACTCATTTATATCGGCAATTCAGACATGTATTATACATTTTAAAGTAGAAGACTATAAAATGATATTGCCAATATTGAGAGTTGCGCTCCTGGGACGACTTTATTAAAAGATAGTTCATTCGATTACATGAAATAAAAATCATAGCATGTGATCTGTCTTTAAAAAGACAACCAAATGCAACGGTGGCAGTAAAATTCTCGCGCTAGAGATTCCATAGTAAATCACGAGAGAAAACCAGGAAAAAACCTCGTGATACTATCCCGACATCGTAAGTATTTGGGCTTACATTTAGTTTACTCTCAAAACTAATACCAAATTCTGACTTTAATATAATATATGCTATTTTAAATTATAAATAATATTAATAATACATAAATATTATATAAATAATACTAAAATATAAAATATGTACTAACTCGATATGTTACTGATATAAATGACTCAGATTAAATAAATTATTAGAAGAATTTTTTGCTAAGCAACAACATTTTTGTTTAATCTAGTATTATTTTGTATTTTGACAACGACACCCGACTTGGGCATCGAAACGTTAATAAAATCTTTTTTTGGTAAAATTGTGGCTTATTTCCCATTGAAAATAGTTGATTATAAAAATGCCACAAGAAAATAGCTTCAGAACAACATTCTGATTACTTCGTACCAATCGTATCAGAGCGAGTAACGACTATTGTATCTACTTTGATTTCTTCGTTACTTCGTACCAATCGTATCAGAGCGAGTAACGACTATTGTATCTACAACCAGTACACTTGATTACTTTCTAGTTTCTAGACTGACCGGAAAAATGTGGAAATGATAATGTTTCTACAGTTGTTATATCTGAGATAATGTTAAATCGGAATACCTATACAAAATACCTACCTACTGAGAAATACGATTGTCGATGATTAGATACCGGTACTCAAATACAAAAGTAACAAAAATAATCATAGTAATCAAAGTAACGAATACTGTAAAACATGATTACTTGTTATATCGGAATACCTATACAAAATACCTACCTACTGAGAAATACGATTTTCGATTTGATTACCGGTACTCAAATACAAAACTAATCATAGTAATCAAAGTAACGAATACTGTAAATGATTACTTTATACAAAAGTAACGATTTGTACCGAATACTCGAAAGTAACTATAATCAACATCACTACCACCCACTAGACCTATACAAGCTGGTACAGGGTTCCAGAATTCTGGAATGGGTTTCATAAACAATGGAAGATGTACGATAAGCCAAGTGGCTGCAGTACAACCGGTTCACAACAGACGGCTTCCAGGAAAAAAAAAAGGGATCCTATAACATTCACAGGAAATGAGGACAACATAGTCCTGTCGCCAGGGGGGTACAACGGCCTCCTGTATTCAGATGGACTTACCCAAGTTTTTTTTATGTATTTTGACCTGTAGAGCACGAATTTTTTGGGTAACCGTTGATCCGGATGTCGATAAGATTGTTATAAACCAAGAAGTTGAGGAATCACATAACAGCGATTTCTCGCAAAACAAAACATTTTTTTGTATTTTTTGGGCCATTCTAATCAAAAAATGTTCCTACAAATTTTTTCGTAGGATACATAGTTTTCGAGATAAACGCGGTTGAACTTTCAAAAAATAGAAAAATTGCAATTTTTGAACGCGAATAACTTTTGATTAAAAAATAAAATAGCAATTCTGCTTACCGCATTTGAAAGTTCAAGTCAAATTATATCGGTTTTAATTATTTGTATTGCTAAAAATTTATTATTTTATTGTTAAAAAAAGCTATAAACACCTAGTGCTTGAGTGATATTTTCAATGATTTCTCATTTAAAATCGAACGAGTAGGTAGAAGAGGTAAAAGTGCAAGCGGGGCTATTTCTACGTAGCATCCATTAAAACGCATGTATTAGGCACGGAAAACACTATGTGTTTATAGCTTTTTTTAACAATCAAAAAATAAATTTTTAGCAATGCAAGTATTCAAAACAGATATAATTTGACTCAAACTTTTAAAGGCGGTAAGCAGAATTGCTATTTTATTTTTTATTCAAAGGTTATTCGGGTTCAAAAATTGCAATTTTTCGATTTTTTGATAGTTCAACCGCGTTTATCTCGAAAATTATGCATCCTACGAAAAAACCCGTAGGAACATTTCTTGGTTAGAAGGACCCAAAAAATACAAAAAAATGTTTTGTTTTGCGAGAAATCGCTGTTATGTAATTCCTCAACTTCTTTGTTTATAACAATTTTATCGACATCCGGATCAACTGTTACCCAAAAAATTCGTGTTCTACGGGCCAAAATACATAAAAAAACTTGGGTAAGTCCATCTGAATTAAGAAGGCCGTTGTACCCCCCCTGGCGACAGGACTAATATCAATACCATAATAAAAGGACCATCCGAGAAACTTAAAACAATAGGAAATAAATTCAACATTTTAACAACATTCAAAACAATAAACACATTGTGATCTATTCTATCTAAAACTAAACCTAACAATAAAAAAGAAAGAACAAAGAATTGTATTTATAAAATACCTTGTGAATGCGAATATTTTTATTTAGGTGAAACATCAAGGCCATTAAACTTTAGAATAAGTGAACATCATCATTCTCTTTTCCTTATCCCTATGCGGGGTCGGCTTCCCTAATTGCATTTCTCCACATAAATCTATCGTGGGTCATATCAATATTAATCCCCTTTACCAACATGTCCTGCATTATCGTCTCCCCCACGTCTTCTTTAGTCTTCCTCTACTACTCCTTCCAAGAATCTGCACTTTAGCTACTTACTCTTCGTGAATAAGTGAACATCAGACTTATATTAAAAATAGAGAATTTGATAGCTCTCTAAGATGTAAGCACGCATGGGACAATGAACACAGAGTACAGTGGAAAGATTGAAGTATAGTTCTAAAAGAAACAGATAGCAAAAAGAGAAAAATAAAAGAAGCGGCTGTAATTATGTTAAATGAAACCAATTGCGTCACAAATTCCTGGAATCTAGTAGGATGTAATTACCCATCTTAAAAGAGAAAATGAATCAAAAGAAAATACCATAGCTAGTACCGAGAATACCATACCGAGAATACATCATTTATTTTTTAGTCCAGAAGACTCCAATGGGAAGGACACCTCAGAAGACAGATCAAAGAACAGTAAGGCTTGTGTGGGAGCAAGTCCCAACTGAAAGAAGACCACGCGGACGCTCTCGACTCCGGTGGCGAGATGCTATAGCACGAGATCTGAAAGCTAGCTAGCTCTATTCTCGCCTTAATTTCTGTGGTCTGTTCCCATTTTGCATCCACATTGGTGCCAATGATAGCAATGTTTTATAGGCTATAACTTCCTTTTTCAATACCATTTATACCAGCGGACAACTACCTAATGGTTGGTCTAATTCACTGTTTATAGCTCTACCTAAGAGAACAACAGCAAAAACCTGTGCTGATTATAGAACCATCAATTTGTTAAACCATTTATTGAAAATTTTTTTGAAGATAATAAATGGTCGTATCTACGATAAAAGCGAGAAATACCTGGATGACACACAGTTTGGTTTCCGTAGCTGGTTTGGAACGAGAGAGGCACTGTTTGGAATGAACGTACTTGCTCAAAGATGTCGAGATATATTTGTAGACATATACTGTTATTTTATTGACTTCCAAAAGGCATTTTATTGTATTCAGCACTCTATATTGATCGAAGCTCTAAAAGACATTGGCTTGGACGGCAGAGATGTTCGAGTAATTGCAAATTTATCTTGGAATCAAACAACATCAGCTTTAGTAGATGGTGTGGAATCACAGGCCCTTAATATTAAAAGAGGAGTATGGCAGGGATACCTCTTGTCACCCCTGCTGTTCAACGTTTACTCCGAAAGCATTTTCAGAAAATCACTTTCTGAAAAACAAGAAGGAATACTTGTGAACGGTGAAGTCATCAATAATTTGCGATATGCGGACGATACAGTACTCCTAGCTTCTAGTCAAGAAGATTTGCAAACACTACTTGATAGCGTCGTTGAGAGTTGTAGGGAGGCAGATCTGCGGATCTGAACATACGGAAAACCAAAATACTCGTAATAAGTAAACAACAGCATATAAAACCGTCTATATATTATGTAAATAATACCAAACTTGAGCAAGTTGATAAAATCGTTTACAATGGACAGCAATTAAATTGTAAGGCAGAAAGTCACGGCGAAATTAGATCTAGGATAGAGCAGGCTAGAGCCGCTTTTAGAAGGATGTCCAAGGTGTTATGTAACAGAGACCTAAAATTGGCATTGAGTATCCGCCTACTTCGCTGCTACGTGTTCTCGGTCTTACTTTATGGTGTCGAGTCCTGTACTGTGAATAAAATCGATCTAAATCGCCTTGAGGCTTTCGAAATGTGGTGCTATAGAAGAATTTTAAAAGTTTCCAGGGTGGAGAAGATTCGAAACTCCACAATACTAGAACGTCTCAGCAAGACTACTGAGACCATAAAAAGCATCAAGCAGAGAAAGCTGGAGTATTTCGGACATGAAATGAGAGGTCCCAAATATAGGTTGCTACAAAATATCATGCAAGGAAAAATAGCAGGCAAACGCAGTCCATGACGAAGAAGAATCTCATGGTTGAAGAGCTGGCGAGATTGGTATGGTGTTGATACAATATTCAGGATGGCAGTGAATAAAATTAAGATAGCTATGATGGTAACCAATGTTCTGAAAGGACATGGTACATGAAAAAGAAGATTGGTGCCAAAGTATACATAAGATTCTTAAAGGTTTATCAAAAATATTAAAACACTTGTCAGGTTCGCCGCTCGCCTACTCATTAAAAATCAATTCCAAAGCCTCCTAAGTGAAATTACGTATCGAAGTATTCACAACTACATTTATTTACTTTCAATGGCTCGATACCATATTTATAGCAATAGATAACAATATACCATAATTAGACACATAGTTACTTATAAACAGCATCCCCTAGAAAAATACAAAACACGTGCTCAAGTTAACCACATCTTTTCAAATAGAATTTATAGCCTAAACGTCGATTGTATAACAATTGGATACGTTTCGTTGGTATCAAGGAATAAAAGATGTATGTAATGTGGGTAATTTAGGAAATACTGTTATGATGACAAGGAAAATATTGAAAATTTTAGGTGGTTGTTTTAGAGGTACAGTTATTGACTTCCCAATAACATTTTAAATGTATTAAAAGTTATATTGAAAGTAAGTCGATAGAGTAAAGATAATAGATCATTGTAATATTTATAATTGGTAAAAATTATTTTCAGGTCGCAAAATTATTTCGCCAAACATCTCACTCACTCATCACTGTGTAATTATCACTATTGGCTTCAGAGCCCCGGTTGGTCCTTGCATCAATTAAACCTCTACATTAATTTCTACTTTTAGCTTTTGTTTCTCAGTTTTTAGTTTTTAGATCTTCCAAATCATCCTGTACCTACTTAGTCATTACATCATATTTTTGGGATATTGGGACCTTTTCCACCATGTATTTTTGGGTAATGATTCTTGCTGGTTTAGTCCATGCACTCTACATGTCAGTCAGTCATGTGAGTCTTCCAAGCTTAATTAGCTTTAGCACATGATTTTCTTCGTAAACTTGATAGAATTCGAAATTATGTATCTACTTCAAATACCATTTTTGCTTACCCCACCATATACAGGGTTGGCTTTCCTTATATTTGTCAATTTTCATTGGAGTTTGTGAAATTTCTAAAAGAGGTCGATTTTTATCCTAAAGAAACAATTAGGACTTTTAACGATATCGGTCATTTGCCCTTTCACTACCACGAATATTTAATTTTAAATTGAGACTATCATGTGTAGCACATCATTAGACAGGTATTTTTCTGAAGAATTTATAATTTTCATTATATATTAACTCTAGCCTGATGAAAAATACATGCCAGTTTATTGAAAGTGTTACACCTCTTATATATGTAATGCCTATATTTTGCTAGTATCAATTTTAAATTTGCTTCTTTAAGTCCAAAACTACATCAAAGCGAAATACCAACATGAATAGAGAACTTTATTAAAAAAGTTGGTTTAAACGTAAATTTTGGAAAGACACAATACATGACAAACCTGGTACCAAGCGAAAATCCAAAAGTCGACGTCAACGAAATAGCATTGGTCCATAAATATAAATACTTAGGGCATGAAATCCAAATTGCCAGGGACAATCAAACTGCTGAATTACAGAGAAGGATTACCTTAGCATGGGCCGCATACGGAGCTCTATCAGACATCTTCAAGAGCAACTTGCCAAATTATTTGAAAAGGAAGACGTTCAACTAATGTGTGCTTCCAGTCATGACTTACGGCGCTGAAACATTATCGTTAACCCAGGCCACAGCAACGAAACTTAGAGTGGCTCAAAGAAGAATGGAACGGTCACTACTTGGACTGACTCTCAGAGACAGGGTAAGAAACGAAGAAATCAGAAGAAAGACAGGCGTCACAGATGTCATAGAGCGAGTAGCATGGCTGAAGTGGAATTGGGCGGACCATGTAGCCAGAATGAAGGACGGGAGGTGGACCCAAAAAATTACAGTGTGGAGACCAAGAGAAGACAGAAGAAGTAGAGATAGACCACCTACACGATGGACAGACGACGTCAAAAGGATTGCTGGGAATTGGTTGCAGAAAGCCCAAGACCGACAAAATTGGAAGAAATTAGGGGAGGCCTATGTTCAACTTTGGATGCAGAAGGCTGGATGATGATGTGAGGTGTCCTTTATAAAAAAGAACAGGTTTCTTGCATTACAATCAAGATTATGGTTTTCAAGACCAGCAGTTCTTATCACGAATAGGCAATGTTTTGAACACAGTTATTCCAAGCAGAGTCTGCAAAATATTTAAGCGAATAATTACATAATTACAGCATGATCCCCACAGCCTTAGCTCATTCCCCATATCTTCCACGATTTTTGAAAAAACTCACACCCTTTTATCATGTAAAATTTTAAGTTTTCGGCGTGGAATTGGAATTCGAAATTTGGTAATCGAAATTACAATTCATACTTAATCTTAATAGTGCGGCCGATATGTGAAACAATTGCACATTTAATGATACAAGCATATAATTTGGACCACATATACTACACAAATAAAGGTTCAAATTTAGATATGAGGCCATCTCAGATTTTGCCTTTCACAAAAATGGCTGGCATTCAAAATGGCGGCTATACATGTGTGTTTAATAGTACCATAACTTTCGAACGAAAAGTTCGATTTCAACCAAATTTGGTATATAGGTTCTTTTGTTGATTTACAAGAAGGATGTGTTGAACCAGAAGAATCGGTTTACCAGAAGTTGTGTTTTTACTGGTTGTTTATGTAAAAATATGTTTTTTTTCAATTTTTTCCCTCTGTATATATTAATTTTTCAAAAAGGTAATACCGCAATTGAAAAGAGCGTAAAAATATATTGTAGAAAATATTTTGAACATTTTAGTTATGTTAACTACCATTTAATAAATGCATAACGTATCTTCACATGTACCTATGTGTGGCAGATTAGTGCAAATATTATAAGAATTATTGTGAAATTAATCGTAGAAGTATATAATTTGGACCACATATACTACACACATCAAGATTCAAATTTAGATATAAGGCCATCTCAGATTTTACCTTTTACAAAAATGGCGGCCATGCAAAATGGCGACTATACATATGTGACTAATAGCACGATAACTTTTGAACGAAAAGTTCGATTTTAACCAAATTTGGTATATAGGTTCTTCTTTTGATGTGTAAGACCAAAGTTTTGAACCGGAAGAATCGATTTACCAGAAGTTGTGTTTTTCCTGATTTTTATGTAAAAACATGTTGTTTTTTAACCAATTCTTTCACCCTGTATATATTAATTTTTCAAAAAGTTAATACCGGCGTTGCAAAGAGCGTAAAAATATTTTTTAGGAAATATTTTGAACTCTTTAGTTATGTTAATTACCAATTAATAAATGCATAACGTATCTTCACATGTACCTAGGAACCTATGTGCGGCAGATTCGTGCAAATAATGTAAGAATTATTGTGATTTTGATGGTAAAAGCACATAATTTGGACCACACACACTACACATACAAATATTCAACTTTCGATATGAGGTCATCTCAGATTTTGTCTTTTACAAAAATGGCGGGCATTCAAAATGAATCTGACGCACACAGGTACATGTGAAGATACGTTATGCATTTATTAAATGGTAATTAACATAACTAAAAAGCTCAAAATCTTTCCTAAAAAATGTTTTTACACTCTTTCCAATGGCGGTATTACCTTTTTGAAAAATTAATATATACATGGTGAAAGAATTGAAAAGACAACAGATTTTTACAGAGAAAACAGTAAAAACACAATGTCTGGTAAACCGATTCTTCCAGTTTAAGACCTCGATCTTATTCATCAAAAAAAGAACCTTGATGCCAAATTTGGCTTAAATCGGAGTTTTCGTTCAAAAGCTATCGTGCTATTACTCAAATATGTATAGCTGCCATTTTGAGTGCTCGCCATTTTTGTAAGAAGCAAAATCTGAGATGGCCTCGTATCTAAATTTGAACTTTTGTATGTGTAGTATATGTGGTCCAAATTATATGCTTCTACCATTAAATGCACAATAATTCTTATAATATTTGCACGAATCTGCCACACATAGGTACATGTGAAGATACGTTATGCATTTATTAAATGGTAATTAATATAACTAAAAAGTTCAAAATATTTTCTAAGACACAATCTTACACTCTTTTCAATGGTGGTATTACCATTTTGAAAACTGAATATATACAGGGTGAAAAAATTGAAAATAAATTATTTAAAAAATATAAAATAGTTTTACATAAAAAACCAGGAAAAACACAACTTCTGGTAAACCGATTCTTCCAGTTCCCGACATAGATCTTGTAAATTACAAAAAGAACCTATGTACCAAATTTGGTTCAAATCGGACTTTTCATTCAAAAGATATCGTGCTATTAGTCACATATGTATAGTCGCCCATTTTGAATGACAGCCATTTTTGCAAAAGGCAAAATCTGAGATGGCCTCATATCTAAATTTGAACCTTTATATGTGCAGTATATGTGGACCAATTTATATACTTGTATCATTAAACGTGCAATTCTTATAATATTTGCACGGATCTGCCGCACTGTAATTGCTAAGCATTATTTTCGTGTCGAAAAGCGGTTTCATGGCGATTGCTATAAATCTCATGCAATGAGGCTGAAAATGACGACATTTGAGTCGATTGCATTCACGGAAAAACTTTTAGAGAACTATTCAGCAGCAAATATTTCTTGGGGATTTTCTGTCCAAAAAATTTTGTGGGGATTACTTGACCGGGATTTTTTGAGGGGATTTTTTCTCCGGGGATTATTTGTGGGGATTTTTTGTCAGGGATTATTTGTCCGGGGATTATTTGTTCTAGCTTCAATTAAAGTAGGTTCCAAATTAACATGACTTAACATAGCTACTCTTGCCACTTTTGACCTAACATATTTTTCATACTTCCTTTTTTTTATAACTACTGAATTTTTAACTACTGATATTTTAACTACTGATCCCGTTTCATGAAATTTTTAAACTACATAGTTTTAAAACGTATAAATGATAAAGTTATTTTTTATGTACCTCGATAAAGTTTATGAAATAATTTCATTGTTCTCGTTGCACACTTTGTATTTTCAAAAAATACGGAAATTATTTCAACACACTCGGCAATAGAATATATCGTTTTAGGGGCATTTAAAAACTACTCATTTAAGGGGATGGGTACGTAGTTTCGGCTCTAATGCTATTTAAAAGGGACTCCTTTTTTTTAAATCCTGAGAAAACTAAAGTATTTTTGAAAAATTTAAACGCAGAATGAAAGATTACGTACTTACCGAGGGCCGAAAGTCCCTGAAAACTTCTGTAACGTTTATTTTAACAAGTTACAGGGGTGAAAAACTAAGAGAAAATGAAGTGTGATTTTTAATTTCAAATATCTCGTTCAAAAGAAACTTTTATTTATTCTAAGGGAGTTTTGGCCCTCGATAAATAATAATTTAGTCTGCGTTTAAATTTTTTTAAAATATTTATTAGTTTTTTCAGGATTTGAAAAAAAATGGACACCATGTCCGTGGTGATATTTTCCAAATCAAACATTCGCTATCTTTGTCATACAACGCACTGAGTCAAATAGAATATGATGACAAGACAGTGACAATTTTAAATATTTGACATGGCATCGGGAATATTTTGAGTTGTTGATTAAATAATATCGATACTGTATTTGATAAATAATTGATTTAAGCCGTGAAATTAATAAAAAGTTAATTGTTTGTTATTTATGGACGATCCAAGCAGAGAATTGACCAGGATATATTCTGTGATCTATTTTGTTGTTAAAGATGTTCTGTAAGCGTTCCATAGTAACAATATATTATTAAAAAATCACTTTAACACTTTTCCTCTTTTCTCGATTGAGTGCTAGTTTTTGTTGTACAGTATATAAATTATTACAATCACTGAATACATAATTATTGAAAAAATTATCATATTTATTAACTGAATTTATAATTTGCAATTATACAAGTAACAGTTATCCAAGAACGTTCAAAAGCCATCTCTTTAAAGTTAATGATGACATTGTCAAGTAATGTTTACATATACATACCAATGAGAATTTTACTACACGTAATTTGCCGTGTAAAGACAGAAAAAGTTGGGATAGCCGTAAAATATTTGCGAATTATGTACCGATGTCCTTAAACGCTATAGTATCTTACCACACAAATACGCTTACGCCATTTAAGATTTCTGTCGTCAGAACCGCACAGCGTTGCCAAAACATTAAAATAGTAAATAAAGGTGAGATTTTTTCAAATGTCAACTTGACAGAAATCTCGAGTGACATAAGTAGTAGTAAAAATAGCATAATACCAACAAAATTTCAAATGACTAAAGTTTTGCAAATTTCTTTCAATGTAGCTTTGTAAAAAACATCATTAACACTAACAAAACACAGGTGTTACGTTTTACTTTAAAGGGTTGTAATGATAGGGCTATCGTTTTATTTACTAACCACAAGTAACTTTTTTTTTAATATTTATGCCAAGTCTGTTATTGGAGCATTGTCTAGGGCTCTAGGGTCTCGATCTGTAAGTTGTGGATGACACACAACCTTGTCTGGCACCACATTGGTCCAGTTATTTTATTCTAATACTTTTATTTTTCGTGCCCACTCAGCTGTGAAATAATCACATATGAATAACTGATATAGTCGGTTCGCTAAACTCAGACACAACTGGCTAGTGATTTTAGTAGGTAATATTTTGCCAATTTTGCCAAAATTGGCAAAATTACTATTTAGTAATTATTAACTATTTAGTAATTTTTTTTTGCCAATTTTACCAAATTGTCAATATTACTTGCTAAAATCACTAGCCAGTTGTGGCTGAGTTTAGCGAACCAACTATATAAGGTAAAAATCCACAGACTAAAAGGAATAAGAGAATCAGCTTTGGCTAAAAATTAAAAATGGAGTTGGGTTGGAATAATCGCATACCATACCCAAAAACTGAATTAAATAATGAATAATTTAGGTTTATATTAATTATTATAATTTATATTTATGTAGCATAGAAAAATTAAAAAAAAATTAATATAATTTATAATTTAATACAAAACAAGAATTAATTGCTAAATTCATTTTATTTTTTAAAATATCCATACTTCATTCTCAAGCTGCTTCTACAAGTAGAGTTTATAGATAATAAAAAATTTCACAAAAACTCAATGAAAAGAATATATTGCGGATCTATATTTCATTTTTACTTTGTAATACTTGATTGGAACAAATCTGTAAATGATTATCATTTTTGCAAGTATTTCGTGTGCACTTCGGTATTATCCTGTAGGGGTCCTACAAAGCCTTAACGGCTGAACAGTTTCAGTCTGCGTGCCCAAATCAATTAAAGTATAATCCGGAACTGCAGGATATCGCGACAGACCCTTCTACGTTGCTTTTCGGCCCTTTTGCTCCTCCTGTTGTCCTTATCAAGGGTGAGCTTTTTTGCAATGTTCTTCGTTAAGGATATGCAAGGAGGGATTCCTTTGTAGATCGTCTTTTCTATTGTACATTTCGCAGGAAACGCATTTCAGATATACGATTGGTTTTCAAAGATTCGAACGAGTAGTCTTTGTTTATCAGCTGATAGCTAAATTGGGAATTATAATTGTAAGTGTGTGTCATCTTGCTTAGATAATGTAATAGAAATTTGTTATTAAGTTATTATGTATTAACATTTGAATTATTTTTATTTATTTATATGCACAACAGGCCGTTAATACCTTTAGACCGGTCTAGTTAGACTCAAAAATAGGAGTGAGGTTACAATAATTACCATCAAGCTGAAAATTGGCACAATTGTTTAAAATACCATAAATCTCATAAATCCGACTCGAGCTAAAAAATTTACGCGGGGTCAAAGGTCACCAAATATGGTTTTTAGCGATTTTCAGCGAAACGGTCAGATTTATCATAAAATTTGTTCTAACAAAAAATGTAGACTAGATAATTATCTATAAAAAATATTTTAATACTTTTTTTCGTAAGAGGCACTGTTTTTGAGATACAACGATTCAAAGAGTTGAAAGAGTTCTAATCGTCATAATACGTATTATTTCACCACGTATGTACATTACTGACGCTGTAATACAAGTAAACATAATATTCTATCAGTCAACTTAATTTATATTACACATAATAATATAAGATATTATAAATATGATAATGTTTCTACTATACAGCTTGCGGTCTACCGAAGGATGCAATGTATAAGCTGTATTATATATTACAGTGCCAACAAAAAAATATTTACCAGTGAATGTAAGGCGAAACTAATAAGAATTATTATTTCAATTTTACGGCTTATTCCCAACAAAATTAGTAAATTGATATGACAAAGTATTAACTTATAATAATTCTTCTTACTTGTGAGTCTTATTCAATTTGTAAAGATGGGTTTTGTCGGAATAAACACGTTCTATCGGTACGTCGGCTAATCCAATCACCCTACCCATTCTTTTCCAGAAGGGTTTGAACATGATAATGAAAGCCAACTTTCTAGGCAAAATGCTTATTGCTAAGTACTAATAAACATTTCAACATATAGTCAACTTTATGCAAATTTAGTTTGTTTACTATTATGCAAATTACACCGTTATCTTCCTGGGTGGCGAAGTCCTTCAGATAGATGACACCCTCGAGGTATTAATTAGTCTTGAGTACTACTCCGGAGTGAAAATACGTGTTAAACCTAATTATATTACTTGAATGTACTGAAGTTTAAAAAACTAATTCAACTCCACAAGAAGTTATTTCCAACGGAATTAGCTTTCTTCTCTCTATGTATGAAGTGCCTAAAAAAACTACGTGCTTAGATAAGTTTTGATATGCATGTTTCTTTAAAAATACTCGAAATAAAAAACAAGTGCAATTATCTTGTCTTCCTCCAACCTCAGGGGCTGCTCATCAACATCTTTTTCGGGTAAGTATATTACCGAGTTCAAGTGTGGCTTGGATCTAACCCAGTTAGATCCAAAAGACTGGGGATGGAAATTAGTCGACAGTTCATTAGAACCAATTCAAACTTTACTCCCACCTGCGCCGGAAAAATTCCTGAACACAATTGTTTGCAACTGTAAAAAGGGATGTAGCGCTAAATATGGTTGCAAAAAAATTGGACTGTTTTGTTCGGTAGCATGCACTAATTATCAAAACCGGTCGTGCTCCAATGTTGACTTACCAACAATTGATGATTCATTTGATTTTATCGAGGAGCCATGTGATGTGTCATTATTGGGGCAATTCACTTGCACCCAAAATGAACAAGAAGAAGAACAAGAAGAAGAAGAGCAAGAAGAAGAAGAAGAACTAGGAGGTGAAGAAGAAGAAGAAGAACAAGGAGAAGAGGAAGCAGAAGTATTAGAAAATTATGAACCAGTTGGATAAATTTCCCTTTTTTTAATTTATACCGCTTTTTATAACTTTTATCATTTTAACCCTTGCCAATATCAATTATTCAATAGCTTCAAATTAAACAGAATCATAACAGATCCGTGGAAAGGCCTACTGGGGAAACCACGTTAAAATACGCGCTAAGTACACTAGTTCAAAGTTGGTGTGGAAAGTGTGCGCATATTATGACGATTACAACTTTTTGAATCGTTTTATCTCAAAAAATGTGGCTCTTAGAAAAAAAAGTAATAGGACATTTTTTATAGATAATTATCTAGTCTACAATTTTTGTT
Source organism: Diabrotica virgifera virgifera (assembly GCF_917563875.1). Taxonomy (NCBI): domain Eukaryota; kingdom Metazoa; phylum Arthropoda; class Insecta; order Coleoptera; family Chrysomelidae; genus Diabrotica; species Diabrotica virgifera. Next base: position 85,293,576 of record NC_065447.1, on the reverse strand, counting down.
AGAACTAATTTTATGATAAAATTTACCGTTTCGCTGAAAATCGCTAAAAACTATATTTGGTGACCTTTGACCCCGCGTAAATTTTTTAGATCGGGTCGGATTTATGAGGACTTTTTAGATTTCATCTATGATATCCTGGTATTTTGAACAATCCTGCCAATTTTCAGCTTGATGGTAATTTTTGTAACCTCGGATTTGTAAGTTGACCGGAGTACTTTAGCATTTTTATGGGTGTTACAAGCAAAGTAATGACAAAAATAATATTAGAAAGAATTAAACCAAAGATTGAAGAGAAAGAAATAATCATGCTGGCTATAGAACAAGAGGAGGGTGTACGGACCATATAGCTACATTCAAGAATTATAATCGAACCAACTCTTGGATGGCAAAATAAATTGTACGTCAATTTTCGTGATTTTGAAAAAGCATTAAATATAGTAAACCAAAAAAAATGTGGTTAATATTGGAAAAGTATGGCATACCAACACAAAAGACCCAGAGGCAGACTTCTATGATATGGACAGATAATGTGAAACGAACTGCCGGGAAAAATTGGCTACAAGTAGCGTCCAAACAAAAGCAATGGAAAGGAAGACTTGAAGAGGCTCATGTTTATATGTGCACGTGAATGGCTAGACAAAGAAGAAGAAAGATGGCATACCAAACAAATACGTAAATGTTATAAAACTATTTTATGGAAATTACTCGGCACAAATACGACATAATGGAAAACTAATACGCAACATACACATACACACTGGTGTTCGACAGGGCTGTGTCCTATCAACGACACTATTTATCATTCGAAGAGACGGGATCATGGCCAAAACAGGAATGTAATCAAAAACCAAATAGGAATACGATGGAATGTGTTCAATCAACTTGAAGGTTAGGAGTTTGCAGATGACATCTGCTCAGAAAAAAGGCAACACATGCAGAAAAATACCGAAACAATAGTAAAAGAGGCACAAAAAATAGGTATAAACATCAATATCCGGAAAACAAAAATATTGAAAATTAATACACCTAGGGAGTTTGGAATTTACATAAATAAAGAAGAAATTGAAAATGTAGAAAAAACCAACTACCTAGGAAGTATACTTGATGATAAAGGAAAAATAGATAAAGATGTGGAAAACAGAATTATTCAAGCCCGAATAGCATACCACTCGTTACACAATATATGAAAATCTAGACTATCCAAAAACACAAAAATAAGGGAATAAAGGCAGTTTTTGTTTTTATTCGATTCAGAGTTGGACCACCATCTCCATATAGCTATTTCAGCATCCCATGCATCTTCAGTGAAGCTATGCAGTCACAACTCTGAAGCGAATATTAACAACCCTGCCTATTTAAGGGAAACCATCGCGATACAATGATTCCACCTTATGAGACGCAATCTAGCGACATCTCTCGCAAAACGAGGAAAACAACAAAAGCCCTAGATACAAAGCATGCTACTTTTTAAACAATTAGAATAATTGAAATAAAAATATAATAAACAATATTTTAAATACAAGACTTTTCGTTAATAAACTGCTTTCTGGCTGCATCCTGTATCTCAGAGATACAAGATAAAGGGATTTCCCATAATCCGAGAAAATTATGAGGTGATTATTAAGTCGTTAAAGTACTATTAAATTGAATCTTAATGACAAATTTGCCACATATTTTGACTATATAAACACTGTAGTTACCCTATCACATTTATTCGCTCTTTGATTTTTGATAAAAAGGTCAAAATGTCATCCCAGACCAAACAAACTAAATTATCGAACGAAAAGCGTTTTGAAATTATTTTTCACCATAAAAACGACAAATCTAGTCGCGAAATAGCATCCGCAGTAAACTGAAATCAATCTACAGTAATTAGAGTCATTAAGAACTATGCTGAACAAGGAAAAATACGACAGACCGCGTATTTGGTAAGGTGATGCAGAACTTTTTAACACCACTGTATGTTGCCACCCTGGGAGGTATTAGTTCAGGTTCTTTTCAATGTTCAGCAGCTAAGGGAGAATTTTTACTCGACGAACACCAAGTTTATTCTGATATTTCATTATATTACTTTCAACAATGAAAGTGTATTATTATTGCAAATACACGGGCTGCTTATTCAGCACCTGTGGCCCAAGAATTAGTACACTTAATATTTGTAAAATAATGAGACACTTTATACTTTCTTACTCCATTTTACACAATCCTGACCCAGTTTAATATTAAATAATATTTGATAGTATGTAATCTTCTAATACATATTATACAAACTTTAATATTTTCTCTTGTTACTCATTACAACGTCATCTTCTGTAGTTTCAATGATTTTTGGCACTAAATTGATAAAAACCGATTACTCGAGGGTTTTTAGGGTTACTGAACACGAAGATGACATCAGAACCTATCCTAGGAGCACCTAGTCCTTAGGATGACTTCTATGTACGGCGTCTTCTGGAATTTAGAGACTTTCCGACGCATTCCTTGGTCTGACACTGATTACACCAATTTAATGTCGAAAACCCTCGAAACTCCAGAATATGACGTGCCTTAGCTGTAACCCTGAAAGCCAGGTGCTCTGAAGGTCGGTCCTTATAGCGTATCCATGTTCAGTAATACCAAAACCCCACGAGAACTCTGTTTGCATTAATTTAGTGCCGAAAACCCTCAAAACTCCACATGACGTGCCTTAGCAGTATCCTGGGCACAAGGTGCTCCGTGGATCGGCTGTGATGGCGTATTGATGCCCAGCGATCACAAAAACCTCCTAGTATTAAAATCTAGTCCTTTCACAAAATCTAATAACAAAATATACTGGTTTTGACATGTTTATACAGTTTTGGATGCATCGTAAGCATTTTAAATGCAATTATTAGGAGAGTACATATAGATTTTCACTTCGGAAAAAATCAAAGAAGATAGAACTTTTTGTAATTTCATTAAGAAATGTTTAATAAACAACATATCAAAAAGTTCTACTCGAGAAGTGGGTGCTTCATTTTTATTAAACAAATGAACTACGAAATAAGATGTTTTTTTTTTAAATAACTCCGAAAATATAAATTTTAGAAAAAAACTGACTTGACCATTGAAAAATTCAGGAAATTTTACAAAAAAAACCTTATATAAAGAATTTTCTAAAATTAAATCTGTATCTTCTATAATTTTTTATTTATAACGCTAAAGTCACCCTTCTCACAAACATTGGCGCACTGTCAACTAACGTACGGCGAGGTGCACGGTTGAGTTATTTTAATGTAATTCTTTAACTAATGGATCAAATGAAATTTCACAAATTGAACATGAAAGAAGAATAATTAAGCTACCTTATGGTTATAATAGAAAGAAATGAAATGTTTGGGCATAAGTACGGTGTGGACGGAAAGTGAGCCTTACGTGAATTTTGTTTAAAAATGATTTAAAAATGTGTAACTAATACAATTTTTAATGTTGTTCTGAAGCTATTTCCTTGTGGCATTTTTATGATCAACTATTTTTAATGGGAAATAAGCTACAATTTTACCAAAAAATGATTTTTTTGGTAAAATAAGCCACAATTTTACCAAAAAAAATGATTTTTTTGGTAAAATTGTGGCTTATTTCCCATTGAAAATAGTTGATAATACAATTTTTCTTATAAAACCCTCAATTTTGCACAACTTACCTTTCAAGCATCTTACTAAATGATGTTTCATTAAAAAAAATCTCAAAAATTTAATTCAAATGATATGACGCGACGTCTCAAAAATTGTAATTTTTGAAATCTTCATAGTTTTATAGAATTGCCACCATTTTAAGACGGTATTACTCAAGTTTGAACGGATCTATTACAGTTTTATAAGTGCTTTTTTAAAGCTTAGGATGTAATCTTTAAAATGCACTGAATTATTTTACTTTAGAAATGAATAAACTATTTATTTTTAAGAATATTAAGAAAGATAACAAAAATGTAATACAAAAACCGAAAATTACCAGGTAAAAAAATGGTTATACAAAGTGATCAAAACTTTTTTTCTGTAAAACTTACCTAAAATACATTTAATAATAAGCTTCAACAATAATAAATGTTCAGCAAAACAATTTTTTTAGCTCTTATACAATATGTCTGCGTAACTTGTAACCTATTGATAACTTTTCTATTATCAGTTTTACGAAAAAAAGTTATTCTTTATAAAATACTCTGCATCGTATATAATCTAAGACGCAATCATCAAATATCAAATTTAATAATGTTATACGAGGTATGTCAAAAAATATGAATTTCACTCAAGAGTAAAGTACCGTTTCATTTCACAATATCGAAAATTGTTATTAAGAAAAGTTGTTTGGAATAAAAAAAATGTTTTAGTGTTCAATTACATCCTTCTAATTAAAATGTTGTGAATAATAAAGGCACTTAACTCTTAAGAAAAATTCATATTTTTTACATACCTCGTATAAAATTAAAAAAGTTTAATATCTGATGGTTGTATCTTAGATTTTAGACCAGGGAGAGCATTTTACGAAGAATAACTTTTTTTCGGAAAAGTGATATAATAAATTAGTTATGATAATAAAATGATGATAATTATCCGTAATTTGAGAAAAAATTGAAATTTTTTTTTCGATTAGAATGATGTAATTGTATATTTAGACATAGTTTCTAATTTCAAACAACTTTTCATAATAGCATTTTTTGATATTCTGGAATTTAAAGGTATTTTACTCTTTAACGAAATTAATATTTTTGACATAACTCGTATAAAATTGATAAAATTTGATATCTGATGGTTGAGTTTTAGATTTTTGGCTATCCAGAGCTTTTTATTAAGAATAACTTTTTTTTCGTAAAATTGATAATAAAAAAGTTTTCCATGTGGTTCCTAGCTACGCAGACACACTGTATAAGAGCTTCTGTATAAGAATTTTCAAATTACAATGCCACATTCGGATTCAGAATTATCAAAAACAAAATAGAAACATATTTGATCAAAGTAAAATGATGAATTTAACGATATTTTTAAAATTATTTTTACAAAAAAATTGTTATTGTTTATACAATTAATAATAGACCAATCAAGTTAGTAAAAAATAAGCCGTTTTTCGACATAATTGAAAAGACGAGGTTTGACAGTTGAAATGTGTAGTATGAGATATTACAAAAAAGCTACCATCTTGGGATTCATCAATTTTTTAGTGGAACATTTTTTAAATAAACAATCAAAACGCTAAACTTAGTTTTTTGCTCATAACTTAAAAACTTGTTTATTTAGAAATTTGACGTCCACAGGTAACTTTTTCAGAAAAAAAAGATACATCGAATGAAATACACCAAATTAAAATCGGTTAATAAACAAAAAAGTTATTGCAAAACGGAAGACAAAATCACTGTTTTTGAATATTGTTAATAACAATTTTATTGTTTATTAAAATATGTTTAAATATACCTAAACTTGAGGGCACTATGGTGTTTGAATGGTGTGCAAAAAATGGGCCAGATCTGTTAAATAGTTTTTGCAAAATTTAATTTGTTATAAATTTTTTTGAAAAACGAGACAATTTCTGAGGCTGGTCCAGTTAATATGGCTGAATGTATCTCAATAATCCGACGCTCATTTCCTTCGTTAAGATGTATACTAATACCCTATGAAAAAAAAAGTAAAAAAAATTCCATGTACGTACACAAAATTATTTGTTAAAAAATAGCAGTTTTTAAGCTTATAAACAATTACAATTATTTCGTAGAAATTAGATCAAATTAAATAGCAATAAAAAATACTGAAAGCTGGTTAAAATACACAACTTCTAAAAAAAAATTTTAGGTCCTACGACCCTTGGGGTCTGAGATAGCCCCTTTTTTGGAAAAATCACTGTTACGTTAATTAACAACACTAAGATCTGAAATTAACCAATCTGTTATAAGAAAAGTCAAAGTTTTTAACAAAGTTTTTTGAAAGAAAAAATGTTAAAAATTGTTTAAATAGGAGTGTTATAAACACAGAGTATTTTGCGTTCCGACTAAAGTAAAAAAAAATGATGGGCGCAGCCGAATGAGAATAAATTCGCGGACTAGCATTCCCTAGCGCTAGACCGTTGCAGCCCATTTTTAACATTGACAGTATACCGGATTTGAAGCTTAATATTATATTTATATATTTTGGTAGAAACTTGAATTTTATGAATATTATTATGTTGCACATTTATTTAGTAAAATTATATTTTAAATAAATAAATTTAAAACATACCAATAAAAAGGCCACAAAGTCAAAATATGCAACAGAAAAAAAGTTACGCGACCTTATAGACATGTGGTACGTGGTACTCCCCCAAAAAAAAAACGCTCATTTCTCGAGATATCAACCACGGTGTGGTGAATGGCTAGTTTTGGTCTTACTTTATACTTTTTATGGTGCTGAAAATGAAAATGAGCTTTATTTTGAATTTTAGATGGGGAAACATTGTCAAAATCGCAATTTTATCCTAAAAATAAAAAAAAGATGAAATCACGTTTTTCTTAAAATTAAAAGTTACACCATTTTTTTTTCTATAAAACATTTTGTTCTCTGTACTCTAGATTTTAACTTAAAATTAATTAAACAGCTAAATTTCAAATTTTTTTACTCAACTATGGCGATTAAACTTTGCATTTCAAGAATCTGCACCTTTTACTTCAAACAATTTATAACTTTCTTTATGGCAAGACAGAAATATTGAAGCAGGTCCCATTGTCTTCAGAAAGGTGAGAAATATATACTATAAAAATATCAGAAAAAATATTACAATGGAACAGAGTTGTAGCAAATTAAACTCAAAAAAACGTGATTTTTTTTTATTTTTAGGATAAATTTGCGATTTTGATAATGTTCCCCCACGTAAAATTCAAAACAACCCTAATTTTAGTTTTGAGCACCATCAAAAATATAAAGTATTGTAGCGTCATTAGTGTAATTACTTCTAATTACAATAAAACTAGCGGTTCGTAATTTATATACGACTTTATTTATATAAGTTACAGACGAATTTATCTTATACACTTTAGCTTAAGACTAAACTCTAATAACAGCGCGCTCCGCTTAAATAGCCAATAGGTCCTGTTCTCGAAATGTCTACATATCCCTCGGCCTAATGAATATTCTGGAGATCTTCACTCACAGCGCCGTCGCTTCTGTGACGTCACGGCTACTGTTATTCCGACGGTTGGAATTTTCCCAAGCCGGGGACTGTTTATTGCGCCGATTCGAAACTCTTTCGTTACACTGCTCCCCTCTTAAGATCTGAGCGTCCCGATCAGCAACTCTAAATGAAGGCCCAGGATGGCGGAATCTACACGACTCTCCAGCTCTGCATACACCCTTCAAGAAGAAATAACAGTCTACTGTCTTTGAAGGGTACGACATCTTCGGGTTCATGCAACACACAGTGATTTGTACACCAGTTCCTCTGAAGACCACTTCAAGCATGCTTCTCACAATCTTCCAATCCAGATTTTCTACTGCATGGCCTATTTTTGGTAAAGCCAAATTTTTGATGTCATAATTACACACGATTTTCTTCAAATTACATAGAGCACGCCATATGTTCTCATAGCTTGGCGTGTCCGTATAAGACTTCCTGGTCACCATATACAGCAAAGATCGAGGACCATCTTCCAATCGCAGTACTCTTCCAATTTTATGCTGCTGATTTCTTAACTCGTCCAGGCGGCCGAACTTTCTATTGAATACGGACGATATTCCTTTAGTCATCTCGAGGTCTTGGGCAACACAGTGGGCCAGAGAGACGTTTTCTGGAACACCAAACAGATCTTGCTGAACTTCTGTGGTCACGCCGAATCTAGCACTCTTTCTCGCTGCGTAATTTGACATAAATTGATTAAAACTTGGCTGTGCGACATCTTTCATCTCCTGTTGGAGGACTCGTGCTTCTTCTGTTTCATTTGAGCCAGCATATGGTGCAAGACGATTTATGTGAATAACTTTTGGTTTACCGTTTGGCAACTTCTTAATTCTATATATTACGTCATTTATTTTCTTCTTAACTTCATATGGACCTTCCCATTGTCTTTGCAGTTTAGGACGTAAGCCTCGACGACGTTGCGGATTATAAAGCCAGACAAGATCACCTACTTCGAAGCTTTCATTCTTGCATCGAGAATCATATTGATCTTTTATTCTGTCACTGGCTATCTGGATGTGTTGTCGGGCAAGTTCATGAATGTTGTTCATTCGTAATTTCAGGCGGTCAACGTAGTCTTCGCCTGCAACATGTTCCTCGGAAGGTCCGCAGCCAAACTCTAGGTCTCAGGGCAACCTAACTTCACGACCCAACATCAGGCAGGTTGGTGTTTGACCTGTAGTTTCATTTACGGCCGAGCGGTAGGCCATCAGGAATAAATGAATGTGTTGGTCCCAATCTCGCTGATGTTCAGATACAACTTTGGACAAGTGTTTACCCATCGTTCGGTTCATCCTCTCGACCATCCCATCTGATTGAGGATGCAGGGGTGTTGTTCTGGTCTTATTGACACCAATCAATTTACAAACGTTTTGGAAAAGAGCTGACTCAAAGTTTCGCCCTTGGTCGGAGTGGATCTCCAAGGGAACACCAAATCGGCTGAAGAATTCTTTAACAAGTACCTCTGCAACGGTAGCAGCTTCTTGATTTGGTAATGCATAGGCCTCGGTCCATTTCGTAAAATAATCCATGGCTACCAGGATGTATTTATTTCCAGCATCAGTTTCTGGAAATGGACCTGCAATGTCGATTGCTACTCTTTCCATAGGACTGCCAACATTGTACTGTCTCATGGGTGCTCTCTTTTTACCAACTGGACCATTACCGGATGCACACAGTTCACATTTCTGGCACCATCTTCTTACATCATCTTTACAGTTCACCCAATAGAACCGTTCTCGAACCTTTTGCAGAGTCTTCGTAATACCAAAGTGTCCACCTGATGTACCGTCATGCAACTGACGCAATACTATCATCGTTCCACCATACACCACCATCGTTCCACCATACATACTATCATCGTTCCACAATACACCAACTGTAGCGTGATTAGTGTAATTACTTCTAATTACAATAAAACTAGCGGTTCGTAATTTATATACGACTTTATTTATATAAGTTACAGACGAATTTATCTTATACACTTTAGCTTAAGACTAAACTCTAATAACAGCGCGCTCCGCTTAAATAGCCAATAGGCCCTGTTCTCGAAATGTCTACATATCCCTCGGCCTAATGAATATTCTGGAGATCTTCACTCACAGCGCCGTCGCTTCTGTGACGTCACGGCTACTGTTATTCCGACGGTTGGAATTTTCCCAAGCCGGGGACTGTTTATTGCGCCGATTCGAAACTCTTTCGTTACAGTATGATTAAAATTAGTATCAGTATCTCGAGAAATAAGCTTTTTTTGGGGTGTGCCGATCGTCTATAAAGTCACATAACATTTTTCCTATTGCATATTTTAAATTCAATTTTTTTGGAAAACACTTCTTCATAAATTATATTTTATTTCTGTGTTAATTAAAATTATAAACTAAAAAGTTTGTCACTCAACTTTTTTAAATAAACATGAAACTAACGAAATCTGACGACAAAATGTTTCAAAATTAACAACTTCTCTTTTAACGTGTTGAGTCATTTTGGACAAATCTCATTGTTATCTAAATGCTTCAAAGATAACACAGTAAAATTTTCAAAAGGAAATATTTACAGCGACCAAAAATACCGTGAGTTAAAATTGAAAAATCATCAAGATTGATTTTTCGCATTTTTGCATAAAATTTGATTTTTGAACATGTTCGACTAATTCTAGAAAAAAAAAAAATAACTCCATATTCGGATTCAGAGACCTCGAAAACATAAGGAATGACAAAAATTTGTCATTCACCTTAAAGTGGATTTTTGTGGTCGGGATAACGTAATTTTAATAGTAGCTGCCGCATGCCGGTCGCCAACCGCGCCCACTATTCAGTCAGTCGACTACGCCCACTATTTTTTACTTTAGTCGGAACGCAAAATACTCTGTGTTTATAACACTCCTATTTAAACAATTTTTAACATTTTTCTTACTAAAAACTTTGTTAAAAACTTTGACTTTTCTTATAAAAGATTGGTTAATTTCAGCTCTTAGTGTTGTTAATTAACGTAACAGTGATTTTTTCAAAAAAAGGGGCTATCTCAGACCCCAAGGGTCGTAGGACCTAAAAATTTTTTTTGAAAGTTGTGTATTTTAACCAGCTTTCCTTATTTTTTATTGCCATTTAATTTGATCTAATTTCTACGAAATTATTGTAATTGTTTATAAGCTTAAAAACTGGTATTTATTAACAAATAATTTTGTGTACGTATATGTAATTTTTTTTTACTTTTTTTTTCATAAGATGTTAGTATACATCTTAACGAAGGAAATGAGCCTCGGATTATTGAGATACATTCAGCCATATTAACTGGACCAGCCTCAGAAATTGGCTCGTTTTTCAAAAAATTTTATAAACAAATTCAATTTTACGAAAACTATTTAAGATATCTGGACCATTTTTTGCACACCATTCAAACACCATAGTGCTCTGAATTTTGGGTATATTAAAACGTATTTTAACAAATAATAAAATTGTTATTAACTATATTCAAAAACAGTGATTTTGTCATCCGTTTTGCAATAACTTTTTTGTTTATTAACCGATTTTTATTTAGCGTATCTCATTCGATGTATCTTTTTTCTGAGAAAGTTACCTGTGAACGTCAAATTTCTAAATAAACAGGTTTTTAAGTTATGAGTAAAAAACTAAGTTTGACGTTTTGATTATTTATTTAAAAAATGTTCCACTAAAAAATTGATGAATCCAAAGATGGTAGTCTTTTTGTAATATCTCATACTACATATTTCAACTGTCAAACCTCGTCTTTTCCGTTATGTCTAGTAAAAACCTAACTTGATTGGCCTATAAACAATTAGCGGCCAAATCTCGGAGTAAAACTTTTTACTATAACATGTATATAAACTATCAAAAAACATTTTTTCCGAAACAATGCATGTTTTCGTTCTAATTGCACTCGCACTCCCCTCGAGTTATTCCGATATTTTTTTAAATTCCCTGGTCTAGATAATATTTTATAATAAAATGTGCAAAGTGTAAAAGAATAAAACCAATATTAAACTACATTTTCGTGACGCTCATCTTCAACTACAAGTTTTCAACGACTAAACCAAAATACTTTCGACGGATTTTTCTAAGTTGGAAAGTATTCTAATGTAAAACCATTACAATAAAAACATATTGAGCTCCTTTCGTTCTTATCCGAATGGAGCCAAAGTGTGACAAGTGTGACAGTGGACAATTTGGCCAGTGACGTGTGAATGAGAAACTGCTCGAACGGATCAATTTCTGGCTTAATCTGGACAGAACACAGAGCCGTAGAAAAAGGTGTATCTAATATTTACGCTGAAATTCTCCTTTTTAAGAATAAAAACCGTTTTGGGGTCTGTTTTGAAATATGAATATTTATCACAAAGTCTCTTCATTCTTCTGCGTCTTTCTTGTTTTACTGGGTAGGCATATTTACCTGGTTGTCTTTCGGATTATTCTTGAGATTTATAGATTGACTGACCATCGTTTTCTTGATCTTTTCATTGATTTTTTACTACTTTGCTTAAGTACTCTCATTTTTTCTATACCATTTTTATGGTCTTCATTTTTGTAGAACAGTATATTTTCGATATCTCTATTTCTTGCCATCTGCCTTAGTGTTTGTTATATAGTCGGAGTACTACCATTACTACTGTTTTCTTCTTCTTCTTCTTTACGTCAATACTACGTCTTACTACGTCTTTCTTGGCAATCATCATTGCTATTATCACTTTTGACACTACAGCCCGAAAGAGTTCAGTTGAACTGCATCCGAACCATTCTCTGAGATTTCTCAGCCAGGACATTTTTCTCCTACCTATGCTGCGCGCCTTCCTTGAATCTTTCCCTGCATAATTAATTTTAGGAGTTCATATCTGTCACCACGTGTTATATGACCCAAGTATTGAAGTTTTCTTATTTTGATGGAATCCAGTATCTCCCTGCTGTTCTGTATTATCCTTAGTACTTCCTCATTGGTTATTCTGTCTGTCCAAGAGATTCTCAGCATTGTTCGATACGTCCATATCTCAAATGCTTCCAATCTATTGAGGCATTGTTTATTGAGAGTCCATGTCTCCACACCATACAGAAGAACAGAAAATACATAACATTTTAGTACTCGCTTTCTAAGATTTAGGCTGAGATCTCTACTACATAATATTTGTTTCATATTAGTGAATGCACTTCTAGCTTTTTATATTCTAATTAGGATTTCTTTGGTATAATCGTTTGTTTCACTAATGTTTGTCCCTAAATAGTTATAATTCTGAACTCGTTCTATCGTCTTAATATTTATGTGTATATTGATATTTCTAATATTTTTCTTTGATATAACCATGAATTTCGTTTTCTTTATGTTTAGTGACAGACCAAATTCTTCACTCGTTGCAACAACCTTATCTAAAATTCTTTGTAGATCTGTAATAGTTTCTGCTATTAGTATTATATCTTTGGCGTATCTACTTTCACATATGGGTAGGCCATTTATTTTTATGCCTGCTACTTCATCTTCTAATGCTTTTTTGAATATATCTTCTGAGTATGTATTAAACAGTGATGGCGACAAGACACAGCCCTGTCTAACGCCTTTTGATTTTTAGTTTATTGGTGTTTAAATTATTTATTCTAATTCCAGCTTCTTGTTCATAATACAGATTATTTATTATTCTTATATCCCGTGTGTCGATATTCTTTGTTCTTAGTAGTTTTATTAACGGATTATGTTTCACCGTTTATAATGCCTTGTTATAATCTAGGAAGCAGACATAGATGTCCTGTTTCCTATTAGCTTTGAATTCGTGTGCGATAGAAATAGCGTACGATAATAAGTAAACTAAAAATTATTAATACTAAACTGAATCGTATCTAAAGCTCTCTTACCCTATATAAATGTTATAATAGATGGAGTCAGCAAAACGTTGCATCCACTCTACTTCAAATCAATAAAGACGATACAAGAAACTCAATGATCGGCCAAAGATCCAATAGAACCATTAACAGGCCCCGGGCTATAAATGGGCAGACTGGGCATTTGTCCAGGGCGCCAAATTTTTGGGGGCGCAAAATAAAAGAGATAATAAAAATAAATTAGAGAGACAAATTACCCACTAAAAAATATTTGATACAAAATTTTCAAAAATACATAGAACAGAACAAGTAAATATAATACAGGCTACCGGAAATGTAAAATAATACTTCATAAAATAGTAACAGATTATTTGCTTTTAAATTATCATTATAGTAATAAAGGAGGCGCCAGTAGACCATTTGCCCAGGGCGCCAGTCACCTAAGCCCGGGGCCTGACCATTAACTACACCAGGAATTTGCCATAGTCCTGTAGGTCGTTGTAAATGGGGACAACAAATTATTATCATCATAATCATCAACCTCTTTTGATCCACTGCAGGACATAGGTCCTCCTGTTTGTCTCCAAAGTGTTCTATCTTGTGCTTTGTGTCTCCAGTTTTTTGTTGTCTTACGTAAGTCGTCTTGATATCGTGTTGGTGGTCTTCCTCCGCTACGTTTATCGGCTCTTGGTCTCCATTCAACTAGATTGCGAGTCCATATGCCGTCCTTCATTCTGGCAACGTGTCCAGCCCATTTCCATTTTAAGGTACAGCAAAACAACAAAACGTAGTGGAAATTCTCGTGTGTGATACAAAACGGAATGTGTGACCACTGCAAAAAATCTGCCATTGCTGAATATATCATTACACAAGACAAACACTTTTTCTTCTTTAAATACGTGCCCAAATTTCAGGCGTGGGTAGCTTCCATGACAATTTACCGATATCGTTCTCGATCTTGCGCGACAGGTAATAATTTATCTGCTGATAAACCAGTCCATTGACGAAGGTTTCGGATCCATAATTTTTTTCCTACCAATTGCTCTTTTTTCGTCGATCATTCCGTTGAGTATTAACTGCAGTATTCTGTATCAACTACCTCTCATTATATGTCCTAGATATTCAAGTTTTCTGTTTTTTATCATCTTCATTAAGTCGCCTTCGCCTTGACCTACTCTGTTTAAGAATTCCCTGCTTAAAATGCGTTAAACCCAAGATATTCTGAGCATTCTATGATATGACCACATCTCGAAGGCTTCTAATTTGTTCATCATGTTTACCTTGATGATCCAGGTTTCACATCATATAGTAATACAGGATACACATAACATTTTAGGAACTTTATTCTTAGCTGTAAATTCAGCTGAGAATTGCTCAGAATAGATATAAGTTTCATAAATGCCCATCTTGTAATTTCTATACGAGTTTTAATTTCTTCATTCGGATTTGGTGTCTCGTTTATACAACATCCTAGCTATTTAAAAGGGTTAACTTTTGTTATCGGTTCATTACTGACAATTAGTTGCATATAGCAGACGTCTTACGTTACTAATCACAAGTAAATTAGTCTTTGTTGTATTTATGCTAAGTCCGTTATTAGAATATTCTCCAGTGACTCGATCTATAACACTGGTAAACACACAGTTTGCTGCCGGAAATTTTTTTACTGTTTCTAGGTAATTTGGGTCTGCTGAATCCAAAAATGCCACAAGATTTGTTCCATCAGATCGTTTTCAGAAAATACGACAACAGATCACATTTCTCGCATATAGGGTAATTTAACGCAGCACCACCTACATATGTAGTGCTGCTACCCATGAAATAAACCAAATACGAATAAAAAGTAAAATATTAATTGTACTATAATGTACTTACAAAAATCATCACACATATCTGCCAAAAAAACTTAACTTTAACTCTAACCTAACCGGCAGCTTCTCAAACAAAAATGTGTTATTCGGCGTCACCTAAAAACTTCCTTTTATATGATTTTCTTGCAAAGGCTTTAAAAGGACGGTCCCTTTGAAGACTCCAGCAGTAATCCGCCATCATGTGATAGCCCCATCTTCCTGATACACCTCTTTCATCGTTTTGATATCTTGGTGAAGATTTTCTGGGAAACGGTGTAATTGGCTGTGGAAGTAGTGAATTTTAATACTCATATGACAACCGTGTTTGTTAAAATTGTTGAGCATTTATTCCACTTTAATGCTCAATTGGTATACTTCCATATTTGTTGCCATTATGTAGAAGGACACACTTTAAACTTCGGTTGGAACTGTCGATAAAAAGATGCCAGTGATCTGGTGTATACTCCGATACACCCATTTTTTCTAACAGTCCTTTAAAAAACCGTATCATCTTGCTGAGAAAAAAAGGCAAAAGATCTTTTATCTCTATTACCGTAGTATGTAATTTTGGTGTCTGAGTGACGAACATTCTTTTCTTTTAGTCTGGAGGTAAGCAACTCGGAAGAATCCTTGGGAAGGTTCAAATTTCTGATAAGATCACTTAGCTCTTCCTGAGTAAAGCGCTCAGGACGTGTTGAATCCCCTTCAAAATCACTGTCGTCTTCCTCAAATCTATTAGTCTGCAGTTCGTCAAATAATGTTTCGGCATTATCCTCTGGTAACATAGGTAGGCTGCTAAATATTGAAATAGGTATCTGCTCAAGCTGATGTGGAATTGGTCTTATTGCTGAATCCAGGTTAGGATATGTTCACGTATATCGATTGTGACGATTAATGCCTTTTATATTCACAAGACAGAAATACCAATCGTCAAAATGATTTCTGGTTTCCTCCATACCATTGGAAAACCAAATTTAAACATTTTCGTTGTCCTTTCGTCCACTCACTCTCGCAAGTTTTCAATACAAGTTTTGCACACTACATGTGGAGCTCAGGATTTATCTTGATCTCCTAAATTACCACCAAAATAGGCCTTTTGTCCATTTGCCCATTTGTCTTAGAATTTGTTAAGTTTGTTTATAAACATATTGCAATTATAGTGGTGGAATATACAGAAATGTAAGAATATTTAAGTATTTGATAAGTATGTTATACCTATCTCGAAAACTAGAGCTGATACAAAGAAAAGGTTTTTATTTTTGGAATCAGCACAGATGAATTAACTAAAATCAGTTGATTTTTTTTCGGCAGCAAGACAAAAATTTTTTTTTGTTGGGCTGTGTAATCAATTGAAGATCTTTGATACTTTCAGCCATGATCGCGGTGTCATCTGCATATCTGATGTTGTTAATAGTTTTTCCCCCGATTCGAACTCCACATTGCCCTTCCAAGGCTTCGTTAAAAATTATTTCTGAGTAAACGTTAAACAAAGTTGGGGATAACACACAATTCTATCTGACACCTCTTTAAATGTAAATTTTGTCTATTTCTTTGCCGTCTACCAGAATAGAAGCTTCGTGATTCCAATATAGATGTTGTAAAAGTCTCAGATCTTTATCATATATTCCAATAATTTCTACATATTCAAACAGCCTATCATGTTGAACCCTATTAAATGCCTTCTCTAAATCTATAAAGCAGACGTAAATTGGTTGTTAAGACAAATACACAAACTTTTTTTAATTTTCTTTTGGAATCTCCCAGACCTTTGATTGCAATGTTGTTTACAATAATTTCGTAAAGTCATCTTTAAACTTTCATTTTGGTGTTACTGCTCCAAATTACGGATCTTCTTCTTCTTCTTCAGCCTGTGTTCGTCCACTGCTGGACATAGGCCTCTTCCATTTGTTTCCATCGATTTCTACTCTTGGCAATTCTTATCCACTGTTTGCCCGCGACTTGTTTGATATCATCTGCCCACCTCTTCTGCGGTCTGCCTACTCCTCGCTTGTTCTCTCTTGGTCTCCAGTTTGTTAGTCTCTGTGTCCACTTTTCGGGATTATCTCGGGCAACATGTCCGACCATTGCCACTTGAGCCTTGCTATACGTTCTGCGACATCAGTAATCTTTGTTCTTTCACGAATGTCGATATTTCGAATTTTGTCTCTCAAACTAATCCCTAGCATGGCACTCTCCATCGCTCTTTGAGTTGTACTGAGCTGCTCTAAGGTTTTCTTTGTAAAGGCCATGGTCTCCAGTCCATATGTAGTTACAGGCCAGATACATTTGTCATAAACTCTACGTTTTGGACACATTGGTATATCTCTATTCTTCAAAATAAAGCTTAACTTGCCGAAAGCTACCCAAGACAATTGTATGCGTCTTTTTATTTCGGCTATTTGGTTTTCTTTGCCGATTTTAATAGTATGTCCAAGATATATATAGTGGTCTACATTTTCAAAAATGACGTTGTCAATAACAAGATTAGTTTGTATATTACTCATTATTTTTTTTTCTGAAGATTCATTTTGAGACCTATTTTATTTGACTGCTGGTTTAGTTATTGCTTCATTTGCTCCAGTTCCTTGATATCTGTACTGAATAATACTATGTTGTCCGCAAACCTCAAATGACTCAAACGTACACCATCAATGTTTAGAGCTTTTTCCTCCCAGTCGAACTGTTTGAATACATTTTCCAATGCTAAGGTAAAAAGTTTTGGTGAAATAGTATCACCTTGTCTAATACCCTTACCAAGGCGTATTTTTTCGGTTTTTGGTCTTTATTGATTTTGATGTGGAACGTGGCCTGTTTATAATTGTTTTTAATGAGTGTAGTGTACCGTGAGACTATTCGAGCATCCCTTAGGGCTGACAAAAAGGACCAGGTTTCAATACTATCGAAAGCCTTGTGAAAGTCAATAAATGCCATATGTAAGGGTACATTATATTCTGTGGTTTTTTCTATCAGTGTTCTGATGGTTTGTAAGTGATCGTTAGTACCAAACCCTTTTCGAAATCCCGCCTGTTCAACCAGTTGATATAAATCAAGATTTGTATTATGCGGTTGGTTATTATTCTTGTTAGCAATTTATATAAATGTGACAACAAACTTATAGGCCTATAGTTTTCAATATTAGTAGTGTCTCCTTTCTTGTGTAAAAGTATTATTTCGGCGATTTTCCACAGATTGGGTATTCTTTTCTCTATTAGACACCTATTCAGCAAGACTTCCACAACCTCTACAACGATGTTGCCACTCATTTTTAACATGTCAGACGTTATATGATCCTCGCCAGGAGCTTTTTTATTCTTCATTTGCTGTAAGGCATGTCTAATTTCCGAAGAAGTTATTTTAGGGAGAGTTTCTGAGCCGACGTTTAGAATTGTTCTATGGTCTGTTCCGGGGTTCTGTATAGTGGATGTATAAAGATTCTTGTAGAACGTTTGTATTTACTTGATTATTTGAGTTTTTTCCATCACCGTATTGCCCTGTTGGTTTTTGATTTTAGTTATCTTCGATTTTCCTTTAGTTCAATTTGATTTCAATACTCTCATGTTTCAATTGTTTTCGATGGTTTGCAATATTTGTTTTGTTTTATAAGCCCGCAAGTGGTGCAAGTCTGACCTTATGCTCTTTTTAACTTTATTGTTGATAGCCTTATATTCTGATAATTCTTCAGATATTCTTCTTCTTTCTTCCATTAAATCCAGTGTTGTTTTTTTAAGTTTCGTTTTTCTCGGATTTTTATTTTTACCACAGATCTTTTTTGCAGTTGATGTTATGTCATTCGTTAATTTTTGTGTTATTTCATTTATATCGTTCGTGATGAATACTGGTAAAAGTCCTAGTTTCTTTTTTAGTCCACTTTGATATTCCTCTTGATTCATTTCGAGTGCTTCTATGTTTGGTAATTTATCCTGTGTTAATAATTTTCTTCTATCGAATTTTGTATTTACTTCTATTCGCACCCTAACTAATCGATGATCACTACCAGTGTCGACAGAATTTAGTACAGTAGCATCTTTAGCAATGTTTTTGAAGTTAGAGAGTATAAAGTTAATTTCATTTTTTACTTTGCCATCTGGGCTGTGCCACGTCCATTTTCTCTGCATCCTTTTCTTGTAGAATGTGTTTAAGCAGAATAGCTTTTCTTTGCTGAGGAAATTTGCGAGCATATCTCCCCTGTGATTTCTACTTCCCAGTCCAAAATTTCCAATATATAGTCCTGTCGCCAGGGGGGGTACAACGGCCTCGTTAATTCAGATGGACTTACTCAAGTTTTTTTTATGTATTTTGACCCGTAGAACACGAATTTTTTGGGTAACAGTTGATCCGGATGTCGATAAGATTGTTATAGACCAAGAACTTGAGGAATCAAATAACAGCGATTTTTGGCAAAACAAAACAATATTTTGTATTTTTTGGGCCATTTTAAGTAAAAAATATTTCTACAAGTTTTTTCGTAGGATGCACAGTTTTCGAGATAAACGCGGTTGAACTTTAAAAAAATCGAAAAATTGCAATTTTTGAACCCGAATAACTTTTGATTAAAAAATAAAATAGCAAGTCTGCTTACCGCATTTGAAAGTTTAAGTCAAATTATATCGGTTTTGATTATTTGCATTGGTAAAAATTTATTTTTTTATTGTTTAACAAAGCTATAAACACGTAGGGTTTCCCGTGCTTTTACATGCGTTTTAACGCATGTAACGTAGAAATAGTCTTGATTGCACTAGTACCTATTCTACCTACTCGTTCGATTTTAAATGAGAAATCATAGAAACATCACTCACGCACTAGTTGTTTGTAGCTTTGTTTAGCAATAACACAATAAATTTTTAGCAATGCAAATAATCAAAACCGACATAATTTGACTTGAACTTTCAAAGGCGCTAAGCAGAATTGCTATTTTATTTTTTAATCAAAAGTTATTCGGGTTTAAAAATTGCAGTTTTTCGATTTTTTGAAAGTTCAACCGCGTTTATCTCGAAAACTGTGCATCCTACTAAAAAACTTGTAGAAATATTTTTTGCTTAAAATGACCCAAAAAATACAAAATATTGTTTTGTTTCGC
The DNA here is from genome assembly GCF_917563875.1 of Diabrotica virgifera virgifera. NCBI lineage: Eukaryota > Metazoa > Arthropoda > Insecta > Coleoptera > Chrysomelidae > Diabrotica > Diabrotica virgifera. Next base: position 85,273,681 of record NC_065447.1, on the reverse strand, counting down.
CAAAAATCGCTGTTATTTGATTCCTCAAGTTCTTGGTCTATAACAATCTTATCGACATCCGGATCAACTGTTACCCAAAAAATTCGTGTTCTACGGGTCAAAATACATAAAAAAAATTTGGGTAAGTCCATCTGAATTAACGAGGCCGTTGTACCCCCCCTGGCGACAGGACTAATATTCATTGTCGTTGCTATTTTCGTTCTTTCCTATTTTAGCGTTGAAATCTCCCGTGATTATTACGTAATATGTTTTCTCTAGGTTTCTGGCTCTTGTAATGTCTTCATAAAGTTGTTCTACCTCTTCATCATCTGCAGAAGAAGTTGGCGCATAACAATGGATTAATTGAATGCTGTATCTACATCTACAATTTAGTTTTATTACCAGATAGATAGATAATAGATAGATATTACCAGATAGATAACTCTAAATTACGGATGTGGTTATTTAATTGCAACTTTTCCTAATACTATCTCTTTGTAAGGTCCCCATCGCTGCTCTCGTTTCTAAAATTAATGATCCAAGTTATTTATACTTGTGGCCAGCTTTTATTTGATCGGTTTTCCATTATCTACTGTTTCCTACTACTGAATATTCTGTTTTATCAATATTTATTTTCAGGCCTCATTTAAGATATTCTTCATACGCGGTTTGCCAACGTCGACGCCGCGATTTACCAGTTTAAAGGTAAACTGGCGGTTGCATATGTACGATGTTGAGCGGTTGCCTTTGTTTCTATGTTAACTTGAACCGCGGCGGTTGGGTTTTTCAGGTAAACCGCGACGTCAACGTTGGCAAACCGCCCCTATATCTACGAGGCCTAAAGGAGAAGAGATTCTATGTCGTTGTTTACTTTAGTACACACTCTGACGCTTTTGCTTATCCACTCTTTTAAAACGTTATATTTTGAAGGTATATTCTGAATAAATATTGGGCGATAAGCATCCTTGTCTCAATCTTTTTACATCTGAAATTCTTGAGAAAGGGAGCTACCGAGTTTTAGACAGCTTGTATTCTTACTGTACAAATATGTAACTTGCAGTTTTTGAAGTGTGGCTCAACCAAAGCTTAGAAAGTGGTACCTATACTCATACTCTCGTACGCTTTTTCAAATCCATAAACTAAATACGTTTCTACATTATGCGCAAGACTTTTATCTGTAATTTGTCAAATAAAAAAGGCGACGCAGCCCAAATGCTTCTCAGGAAAGGTAATGCCACGATAGTTTAAACACCTCATTTTCTCACCCGTCTTGATAATATTGGTGACAAAGTAGTCTTTTCTAAAATCTTCAGGTAGTTGTTTTCCATTCAGGCATTTTTTAAACAACCGGGCCATCAAATATAATAAGCTATTACGTGCGTTCTTTAATAATTCCATAAACACCCCAGTTAGTCCAGAAGTTCGACTGTTTTTAGTGTTTTCAAAGTTTTCTCCACTTACAGTTTATAACAGGGGTTTCCAACAGGCGGCCCGCGAGGCGAGGCATATTTTTGCGGCCCGCGAAAGCATTTACACAACTAAGAAATAGGCTTTTCTACGTTTTGAGAAAACAGGATACATGAATTCTTTTTATGGCACATAGTTTCAGACATTTAAGATTGTGTTCGTTATTTCAGTATGACATAATTTAAATAAATAATTGCTTTGTTTACACAAACCTAATAGCCTATTATTAAAGTGCGGCCCGCATCCAGATCAAAAGTTTCTAGTTTGGACCTCAATACCTTGTAAGTCGGAAACCCCTGGTTTATAAGGACTAATATTGATATTGTTTTATTTAATAAACACCAAGAAGATGCTTCAGAATATTACAATCTGATCAAATAATAATATGATTAATGAGTAACTTTTTTCTGGTCAAAATTACTACTAAGAACTTAAGACTATGGACAAACTCACTGACTAGTATCCCTTTTCTGTTAATTTATTGCAAAACTATTACCATCATTTATACTACTATACTCTGGTTTTCACTCAAATAACTCGAAGTCATTCTTCCTCTTAAGTCATCTAATCAAATCCGTGTTGTCGAGGAGCTGGATGGCCTCAAAATCTCTGTTAGGATTAGTACAAGAAGAAGAAAAATACAAAATTATATTTTTGTAGTTTGTCAGAGTGGATTGTTTTGTTGATGAACTATTGTTAGGTCTGTTAACAGAGGCTTGCAGTTTTCTTGCTGTTTCTTCATGGTCTTCACCTACAGACAAGATGGCAGTATCATCAGCAAAGGAGGCTATTGTGTCATGATCTAATTCAGGGATATCACTAGTATATAATAGGTACAGGACTGGTCCTATCACAGTACCTTGTGTTACACTTGCATTGATTTCTTTTAGGTCCGAGTAGGCTTCTTTCTGCTTAACCCTAAAAACACTATGAACCTGGTCGATAGTTGTCTAGTGGTCCAAACTTGTGTGATGAAATTAGAGCCTTAGCGTCTATGAAAGGTTTTAGCTTATTCAATAATAGCTACTCGTCTTTGACATCACAAGTAGTAGTGAGGCAGTCGGCCTGTACTATGATACTGTATTTGGTTATTTTCCATGTTTAAGGATCGTTGACCTCTGTCACTTTCCATATCTTGGGACTAATATTGATATAAGAACAATTTTTTTTAATCGTCTGAAACACAATTGCTATATTCTTGTATCTATATACATATTTTTAATAAATCGAGAGTAAGGATGGGAAAAACCTACCAGTTTTAACCTAAAACCGGTTTTTTTCTTCGATATAACCGGTTTTACCGGTTGTCTTTTGTCCTGGTTATAACCGGTTTTTTCTTTTTAAAGTAACAACCGGTAAAAAACTGGATAAGTTATTATACCTCTGAAAAAAATAATGAATTCGGAGAAAAAATATGTTTGTTTTAAATTAATCAATATTCTTGATTGGTTTATATTCGGTATTGACTAGAGTTTCACGATATTCGATAAAAATATCGATATTGTATTGATATCGTATCGAAAAAATACGATACCGATACAATACATACCTTAGCAATATTAATGTCGATACGATACTCATTATCTGAAATCAATACAATACTCTTGTATAGTCGATACGCTTGCCTCGATATTATTTAAAATATCGATATCGAGAAAAAAAAAATAAAACGCCACAGTTGTTTGATTATAATTTGTGGAATAGGTATTTAGATCACAATTATTAATTATACATAAAAGTATAAGTGATCTGCAGCCCAAGCATCAGCTGTTATAATATTTTACACTTGAGTGCAGGAACTTGAAATTCTTGAGAGTGAGTAAATGTCTGTTATGATTACACTGTTTATATCATGTGGCATTTGTGGCAATGTTATGAAAGTAAGTGATGATGAATCAAAAATAATTTTTAACAAATACTGAATTGCGATTCATTCCGAATCTCCGGGGATTTCCCTATATTTTCAAAAGTAGTTTTTAACCTTTAACTACCGCGCATCAATTTATAACATAACTACACGCGTGGCTTACTTTATACGCCACAAGAAAATACACTTAAAACCAGCGGATTTGTTTATTTTTTTTTTTGAAAAAATTCACTTAGTTGTTTGTTATAAACCTTATCCGGCATCAGTGAATACTTGGAGTTCCTTCTCAGTAAGCCAATTGGGATTTATAACTGGAATCATGGAATAACTGTATTCCATGATAAATAAAATTACTAATAAAAAATTTTTTGAAATGTGATTTTTTAAAGGAGAAAAAGTATGTTTATGAAGAAAAATAATTTTGTGCCATAATGACTAAAAAACAATGGAAATATGTACTTATATTACTACTTATATTAATATAATCGTGGCGTATATTGTTCACTACCGGAAACAACAAATAATAAACTGTAAATTACGATCTTCCCAGAACGACTATTATAACGAAACTTAAACCAAGTTGTAAAGCACATTCCAGTGAGACGTTAGAGAGATAAACAAGGTCAAAAATTAAATTTTTAAATATATTTGCAGTAGAATTCTTATAACTGGCGTACAAAATACGCCAGCGCGTGTAGTTAAAGGTTAAACAATACAGAATTAATAAGTAGTATTTGTCGACTTTCAAAGAAGCATTCAGCCATATTCAATCTTTATAAGAATATACATATAAGTTATAAGCAATATTCGTAATATTTTTAAAATAATGTCCATTTGCCAAGCATGCAAAAGTGGGCATAAAGGGCCTACACAGCTCAGATGTATAATCCTTTTTATGTCGATATTTTATCGAGTATTGTATCGATATCGTATCGAAATCAATATCAATACGATATATTTATAAGAAAGTATTGCCGATATCGATACTCGATACGATACTTCATTGGCATAACCAATACAATACTCAATACTTAAAAAGTATCGATATTGTATCGTATCGTGAAGCTCTAGTAATGACTCTCACAAAACCGGCATCCGCTTTTAAAAATAGCTGGTGACATCCGAGTACTGAGACCGAGTATCTTAGCTATTTATCTAATCAGCCCTTAACATCCATCCGTAGATATAGGTATTTACTTCCGTCTTCCATGCCTCTCTATCTTGGACATTTTGCATCCAATTTGACCCATGCGTCGTGCTTCTTCACGTCATCTGACTATCGCATTTGTGGCCTTCCCCTTTTTCGTTTGTGGTTCCACGGTATCCAATAATATAATCATCTTAGCCTATCTTTCATCCTTCTACTTTATGGCATGTTCTGCGAACTTCCATTTAAGCTTGTCTGCATGGGTTGAGACATTTCTCACTTTTATTAAACTAGAGGCTTTACCACCTAATATTAGAATACTTCAGCTGGCAGTTATTACCATAATACGTAAGTATTATGGTAAAATAATATTGAAATATTATTTTTCTACGGCCGTGCCTAAACAGCCACTTTCCCGCACGCATTTTGTTTCCGAAAGTTGCACTTTCCCGCACTAGTGCGGGAAAGTAATTTTCCCGCCTTAGTGTGGGTAAGTAGAATACCTTGTAATATGGCATTATAATATATTGTAATATATGCAATAAACTAATATTTAGATATTATTTACTAATTTATTTCAAATTTATCTTATTGTGTTCATGTTTTAATGAAATTAACGCGAAAACTCTTTGAAATAGAATTATTTTGACATAATATTCATAAGTCAAATCAGTGGACAATCACAATGGTTTTGAATATCGTCGTCATTGAAACCAGTATCGTCGCCATAGTAACCAATTTTATTGAAAGTTTGATGTTGACAACCTTGTCAAACAACGTATGCATTTGTGTGTTTTCGCTGCAATTTTTAAAAAATTGCATGGATTCATCGGACGAAGAGATCCCGGAAGCTGTCTTGATAGCCGCCGCGGAAGCAAATTTAAATTTGTTGCCTGCCAAATCCAAAGAGAGTTATCAAAAACAATTTGTCCATTTTGTGAACTGGTGCGAATCCATGAAAGTAAGGAGCTATAAAGAGGAAGTATTTTTGGCATACTTTTTGGAATTGAGCAAAGTGCTTAAATCAAACACACTTTGGTCACGCTATTCCATGATTAAAAGTTTAATGAAAATAAAGCACAATATTGATATAAGTAAGTTTTATAAACTAACAACTTTTTTGAAAAAACAAAATATTGGTTTTCGAACACAAAAAGCAAAAATTTTTAGTAAAGGAGATATAGCCAAATTTATGTTAGACGCACCAAACGAGATATATCTTATGATAAAAGTAGTTACCATTTTTGGTTTATTTGGGGCTTGTCGTAGAGCCGAACTTACGAAAATCGCTCTCGACGATGTTGTCTCAGAAGAAATAAACAATGGAATGTTTTTGAAGCTATACAGAGAATACGTCAGTTTATTATAAAATACCAGAACGGAAAATGTACAGTGCAATGTGTAGGAATTAATACATTTGGAAAAATCCCCTCCGAAATTGCAGCCTTTTTGCATCCCAAAATCCTGAACGTTACACAGGACACAGCTACAGACGCTCATCAGCAACCATCCTAGCCGATTCTGGAGAAACGATTACAAATATAAAACGTCTAGGAGGTTTTAAAATAACTTCTGTAGCCGAAGGTTACCTACAAGACTTTGAAAAGCAAAAAAGAGATGTGTGTAACAAAACTTTAAGTATCGATTCTCTAGAACCATCTACATCTAAGTCGAGTGATCACAGCGAGCACAGGTCGAGGGAGAATACACAGTGCCAATTCAAGGATCAGCTTGCACCCGTTATAAATTTGCAGAATGCTGCGAATTGCTCATTTATCTTTAATATTACGAAGCAATAAATAGACGTTCTTCTTTTTCCACTAAATATTTTGTTGTATTTACTAGTAAATAAAAATTGATATAACTCTATTTGTTGTGACTTTTTTTCAAACATACGGCCGTAGAAAAAATATTGTTCCTAACTCATGCGGAAAGTGTCCATGCCCCGGAATCTTAATATGGAAAAATTGGGGAATTTCCCCCACCACTTCCACACCGCTCAGCTAAATAAAAAGAAATGACAGCCTTTCTCGCTCACGAAGACTTCAACCAATCATTTATGTTAAAACACCATACCTGAATGTCACAAATAAAATAATCAAACGAGGCTTAACTCGACAATGTCAATTCTGTTAAAAGTAATGACAGTTAGAGTTAGTGCAAGGTGCAAATACAAATAATTTTCTATTAGTTTTCAGTTTTTATTGTATTATCTGTAACGATTTATTCTTAGTAATTTCAAAAGTGTAGTTTTGTTTTAGTTGCGAAAGAACTTTGGTGTTGTGTTAATAAAAAAATAAACATGGTTTATTATTGTTGTGTACAAATCATAGAAAAGTTACAAAAATGCATAGGTAAATAATAATTAGTTTATAACTGTTTTATCTGAAACAACAAATAAATACACGTACCTATATTTAGAAAAAAATTTTCTAACTTTTTTATATCCCTTTTCCTTACTAAATTTGACAGCAAAAATAACATATTTTGCAACTTGAGAATTCCGAATAATTTATGAGTATTACTTAGATATTATTTAAATAAAATACTTTAACAAGCTTAGTAAGTTTTGGTATTTTATTTTAATAATATAGGTGAGATTATTTCTTGTAAAATAACAAGATATTTTAATTAGTAACGAAATTGCCCGCAAGAGGCGCTAAACGGATAAATAATGCTTGTCCATTTGAATTTCCCGCCAAATGGTGATTAGTTAACACATCGGTCGCAAATGGCGTAAGGAACCAAATTTTTACAGTGAGTTGCCTATCTATCCGGTAATACTATATATTATTTATCTATGGAAAGTGTCTTTCCCCGCACTCGACTGCTTGCCCGAACTCCGCTATCGCGTCGTTCGGGTCAACGGCAGTCGCGTGCGGTAAAGTATCACTTTCCGCACTAGTTAGGAAAGTATTTTCAATATTATTTCAATTATCTGGGGTAGTTTATCGCTTAAAACTGGTTTTCTGTCAAATTCTTAAAAAACTGTCAAATTACTTTTTCCATCTCTTTTTCACATTCATTTCATGAATAATTAATTAATATTTTATTACGTAAATCTCAGACACATTTATTTATAGGTAGGTATATATATTTTTAATAAATCGAGAGCAAAATAGTCTATTGCAGTCCGCTACTGTCTCCATAAACGGACAATCTCAGAACGGACTCTGGACAGGATAAACTGTATTCCAGGATATTTCTGGATCTCGCACGTAACTGTGACGATATATTGGATGCTTACCCGGGATAGACGGCTCGATTTATGGACCGATAAATCTTATTCGGGCTTTGTGAATTTCAGATGGGTTATGTGTGTTTCTTTTGTTGGTCCGACAAAAGAAATATTGCTCGCTTTGGGTTGGCTAGAGATAATTAGAGAGGAAGAAACGTTTTGTTATCGCTTGGCCATGTCGAAGAATTGCCCTCGGACCAAGCAAATTGCGTAAATCGGGAAATTGTAGATATCACTTAAAAGAAAATCCAAAGAAATGCTTTATTATTTACTGTAATCAACAGTTTCAGATGTGACCTTATTATCAGAGCCTATTTTACTGCAAATCAGGCCCGAGGCACTACATAATTTTCGGGCCCCTAAATATGATTTAATAATAATAATAACAACTTTTTTAAATGAATTGATTATTTAATAGAAATATAGTTGCATCATAAATTAAAATTTTTATTAACAATAAATAAAATTTATATTTAAACAATTAAATATTGTTTAAATACAGTGTGTCGCATTTAAGTCGAAGACAGCTCTACATTTCGGCTATAAAAATAAATACAGATTTGAAGTTTTGCACAGCCATACAGGTTAAAGGTTTGCATTTTTTAAGATACTCAACTGAAATTTATATTTTAATCGCGGCCTACTTTTATTTGTTTCGCGTCAGAGATATCGGAAAAAGTTATTTGAAAAAGTAGTTCCAAATCTTATTCTAACACCACATACAAAACTGCAAGACAAATTTCGCACTTTTAGTTTTTCCGGCATTTGTAGTCAGGACCCTAAAATTCGTCTGTCCCGAGATGCATCTCGGTCCAGCCAATTTTAAGTTTTAGGATCCTTACTACAAATGATGAAAAAATTAAAAGTTCGAATTTTGTCATGAAATTTAGTATGTTGGCTTGGAATAATTTTTTTTGTGTGAATTTGATGGCCTTGGCCGGGCCGATTAGTCAGACATTTTGTTATTTAAAAAAAAACAAATTTGTTTTTTCAATCAGAGGAATTTTTTCTGTATTTCTAACTCTAAATACATAACAAACTAACATATTACAATTATTATCTAAATAATACACTGTTTTGATTGTAAATATTTTCTTTTTATTTTTTTGTATTTTTTTTATATTGTTAATTTGTTTTTTTTATTATTATTTTTTATTAATTGTTTTTTTTTTACTACGCTAAAACATAAACCCGATTCAACACCTCGGAGGTTTACATCTTCTTAGTTTTTTTTTTGCTTTTTTTTAAATAATAATATTTAAAACAAACTTTTTCCGATATCTCAAACGCGAAGCAAAATATCGACAATTTACCCTGTTTGTGGAGTCGCAGTAGGCTGCGTTTAAAATTTAAATTTCAGCTGAGTATCTTAAAAAATGTGAACATTTAAGCTGTATGACTGTGCATTGTGCAAAACGCCAAATCTGTATTTATTTGGATAGCCAAAATATAGGGTTGTCTTCATCTTAAATGCGACACATTGTATATATGGCGTTTCCTTTTGTAAATAATTTGGTTATTGAACCATAAAATGGTATATCGTTCTTGGACAAAAATTTAATGGTTGCTATTATTCGTTGAAGAACGTTTCTAACATGTTTCTTTTCTTCTAAATAACTTTTTTCCATTAATGTTACAATTTGTCTTGCTGTACTTCTCTATACTTCTCTTGACTACGTACCAATTGATCAAATATATTCAGAAGATCGCTCATGTTGAACAACTGTTCTACTGATATTTTTTCAGTCATTATATCCATCGAAAGTTAGAAACACAATAATTTTCATGGAAATCAGTTTACAAACGTAACAATAAACATGGCTACATTTAGGAATGTACACTAACCACTCGCGAATAATTTTTCTCCATTTGCTTTAATTTTATAAAAATTGCACTTTGCAAATGTCTGGTTTTATTATTATCCAGTTGTGTAACACATTCACTAATTATATTAATATATTGATTCGGTCGATTATTTATAAGATATCGTTGAAATTCCAGACTTAAATGTTTTGGACAATCCCTTATACCTAACGCTAGGAAAATCGATATTGGCATTGTCGTTTTCTATAGAATAAGATAGAGAGATAATTGTGACAGATGAAGTCGCTTGAAAATCAACAGTGAAGTCATTTATCATTTGCTGTTCGTAAAATGAAAGAATTTTGAAAATTTATTTTGCTCTTACAATAAAAAATTGTTTTTTGTGATCTTTCCGGGCCCTATTAAAATGCGGGCCCGAGGCAGGTGCCTCACGGGCCTAGTGGTAAAATAGGCCCTGCTTATTATTATGTTTTCGGTGACTTGTAAGTACTAAGTATTGTTAGATTAAGTTTGCATCATGACATTATTAATAGTCCAGGAACCAAAGCTTTTCACCTCGCAATTTTTACAGAATGGATCAATTTGCTTGAAAATTTGAGAATAAGTAGTGGATAGTCATGGATCAAAATCTATATGATGCCGACAGGCGCTTCTACCATGGGGGTGGTTGCCGCCCCATCTCGGGGGTGGAAATTTTTTATTATATTTCGACCGCAAAAATTAATAAAAACATTCATTCTAAGTAAAAAATGTTCTATACATTTTTTTGATAAAATTAACAGTTTTTGATTTATTCGCTATCGAAAATGTTTTATATCTAAAAAATCAATGTTTTTCGATGGTATACTCATTTCCTATTCACTCAATTTTTGCCGTAGAACAAATTTAATCAAACCAGTTTCTTGGGAATTAAATTACCTACAATTTCATATTTAAACATTTTTTCATATCTCTGATGCTAATCTTTCTATTCTGAAGAAAATAGCATTTTTTACCAAATTGCAAACATCCGTTATTCGTTTCAAACTTCAGTTTTTTTAAAAACTAATCGTTCTAAGCCAGTCGAACTTCTAGAATCTATTAATAATAGATAAATAAAGAAGAATGAATAAGTCCAATGACTAAAAACACCGCTAACTTACATTAATATGCTTCCAATTGGATTTCTCCTCTTTTTTTTTTCAAAAAATATATTGATTTTTTTAACCGTAACTTTTTTATTTTTTATCCTAGAAAGTTCGTAAAAAAAGAATTTTGTAGGATTTTACAAGATCTATAACTCTTATAATATTAAATTCTTTTAAAATTCTCAGTCACAAAAGGAGGTGGCATTGAAAGGGATGGTAAAGGTGGTTTTTTCATGATAAAAGTTTTAATTGTAAATAGTTCACTCAATTTTTGCCGTAAAAAATTTTTTCAAACAAAGTTCTTGTGAATTGAATAAGCTACAATTCCATATTTAAATATTTTTTCTACGAGCGTGCAAAAATGTCTACTTTCGCGCACGCATTTTAGTTTAGAAAGTTTCAGTTTTCCGCACGCGGTTTTTACTTTTCCGCACGCGTGTTAATTTAGATATGTTAATATTGCCTTAAAGTAATTATAATACATGCAATAAACTAATATTTAGATATTATTTACTAATTTATTTCAAATATATTTTATTGTGTACCTGTTTTAATGAAATTAACGCGACAATTCGATGAAATAAAATTATTTTGACATAATATTCGAAAGTCAAATCGGTAGACAATAACAGTCGTTTTGAATCATCGTCATGGAAACCGAGATCGTCGTCATGCTAACTAATTATATTGAAAGTTTGGTTTTGACAACCTTGTCAAAGAATTAATTTGTGTATGAATTTTCATATTAATTAAATTAATTGATTAAGATTTGGTAATTTTTTTAAGACTCTTATAAAAAATATTGTTCCTAACTCTTGCAGAAAGTCTCTTTTCCGCACTCGACTGCTTGCCGAACTCCCGCTTCGCGTCGTTCGGCAAACTGCAGTCGCGTGCGGAAAAGAATGACTTTCTGCACTTGTTAGGAAAATAACTATTTCCACCTACCTCTACCGAAAGTATACTTTTCCGGACCTGATTGTAGGGAGCAAAGTTGTACTTTTCCTCCCTAGGGAGGAAAATATTTTTCCTCCCTAGGGAGGAAAAGTAAAAGTGACGTCATTCATGAAATATAACTTATTGACGCCCTGTACAATATCTATTTTCTATTACGTAAGTATCTATACATTTAACGTTTATTTATAAAACAGAATTATTTTGCAGAATGGTAAAAAACAGTAAATTGTTATTTTGATTTAACAATGTTTACATTAATAATTTGACTTATATTTGACAGTTGACAGTTATATTGTACCTACTTGCTAGTTTTAGTTCTAATAAATTTTGTTGGTTAGTTACATAAATAAATTAAGTAAAAATAAAAAAATGACTTGTTATTTGAGGAAGGTGGAAAAACCATATGTATAACATGGGAGTAAAGTGCCTTTTCCTCCCTTGAATGATTACTGCCCTCCGCTACGCGTCGGGCAGTAAACTTCATTCTCGGGAGGAAAAGTAGCACTTTCCTCCCTTGTTATACAAATAGCTATTTCGTATCTCTGATGCTAATCTTTCTATTCTGAAGAAAAGAGCATTTTTTACCAAACTAGGAAAACTTGTTATTGGCTTTAACTCCATTTTTTAAAAACTAATCATTCTAAGCCGATCAAACTTCTAGGACCTATTAACAATACATAAATCAAGAAAACCTAATTAGGCAATGAAAAATTTTAATTAGGGTGGTGATTAGGGGGTTGTTTACCATCACTTTTTTGCTGAAAAAAATAGGGACTGACATTCTTTTCATTATAAGTCACTTAATTTTTTTATTTCTGGAGATACATATTTTTAAATACTTTAAATTAGTTTCAACAAGTTATCCTCGAAAATTGCATAGTTTTCCCGTCCTTTGACTTTGAAACTACAATATTTAGCATTTGACGAAGAAGAACCAACATACAGTGTGTCCACGGTTGGGGTGCCCAAGAGGAAAAACTTTTTTATTTTCAATTTTAGCGAAAAATGTCATTCTTGATAAAAAGCTTTGCTTGTTCTAAAACCCCATAAAACGAAATAAAATTCAATTTTTTCAAATCCTGCTTAATTCTGTAGCCAATTTTATGTAAATCCCTATAAATTTTTGCACCAAGTTCGAAATCGTAACAATAATCTGGTGTTGCCAAGCCACAATGTAGCTTAGTAACTGTCAACTCCGATAAATAATTTGCGAATTGTCATTTTTTTCGACATTGTTAAGCGTTCAATAAAGAATTTATCTTGTGTTACATTTCATTATTAAAATTATTGGATTAATAATTATTTAATTAATAAATAATTTGATGATTCAAGGAGAACGAAAAAGTCTGGCTTCATAATCCAGAGAAGCGAAAGGGTTGTTCTTCCAAGTTATATATTTTTACAATTTCGAACTTAGTTAAATTTATAGGGATTTACATAAAATTTGCTATAAAATTAAGCAGGATTTGAAAAACTTGAATTTTATTTCATTTTATGAGGTTTTAGAACAAGCAAAACTTTTTATCAAGAATGACATTTTTCGCTAAAATTGAAAATAAAAAAGTTTTTCCTCTTGGGCACCCCATCCGTGGACACACTGTATAATAAAGTATAGCTCGATTACTATTGCTCTTAAAGAAAATAAAAAAACGGTTTTGTTTATTTTTTCAAAAGTTACATTTTTCTTAAGTAAAGTTGTTTTTATAAAACGAAAACTTTTTGAGTTATTAGCAATAAACATGATTAAAAACATTGATTTTTTCTATATAAAAATAACACTTTCGATAGCGAATAAATCGAAAAGTATTAATTTTATCAAAAAAATGTATAGAACATTTTTTACTTATAATGAATGTTTTTACCAGCTCTTGCCGTCAAAATACACCTTGTATAATAAAAATTTCCACCACCGAGATGGGGTTGCAACCACCCCCATGGTAAAAGCGCCTTTTAGCATGATAAAGATTTTGATCCTTGGACTATCCACTACTTATTCTCAAATTTTCAAGCAAATTGATCTATTCTGTAAAAATTGCGAGGTTTTGTCCTATTTTAAGCTTCATTACTTGGACTATAACAGAAACTTGAAATATTGATATCGATTTTCAAAATAGCCTCTGCAGATTCTCCAGTTTGCTATCTTTAGAGATTTTGACACCTTAAATGTGAGGATGTTTAACTAAAAATACTCCAAATATTACACAGCAAACACAAAAAGTAAGCATAAGAAAACATGAGTGGGTAATACACTGTCGCAGCTAGTAATAATTTTGTCCAGTCGCTGAGTCGAGAATCCAAAAAAAAATTAGTTGAAGTTAGAAATCTCTCCAATTAAAGTTTTTTCGATGGACAAAATGGTAAGCGAGTCCGTATTTCCTTCGACACTGTATTCCTTAGAAATGAAATCAATTCCAAAATAAAGAAACATCTTTTGGTTTCTGCAATTATCATTCGCATCGTTATTAAAATCAAAACTTGACTAATATCACAAAACATTGAATCCAAATCATATGGACACTATTATTTAAAATACGTAAGCAATCGATTATATTTTTGTTTGCTTGTATTATTTCTGGCCGCGAGTAAAATCTTGTTAATTCTAATTTCAGGACATATTTTTAAACCGTTGGAAACTTTTATTTAATTTTCTCTTTGACACAACTTTGCACCAAATGATTTTTAAAAGCAAACAATCCTTAATTTGAAAAATAAGATTGCCGTTTTTCTCGCAGGTAAATTCAAATTCTCATTTCATACCAGTCCTCAGTTTATTTTCTAATTGGTTCTTCTTCTTCTTCTTCTTCAGCCTTAAGTAATCCAACTTTAGACATAGGCCTCCCCCAATTTAATTCAATGATTTCTATTTTGTGCCACTTGCTTCCAGTTGTGTCCTCCAATATTATTAATGTCATCAGCCCATCTCATTTGTGACCTTCCTCTACGTCTACTTCCTAACTATGTTCTTCATTATTGTATTTCGTGGTTTCATCTTTTATCCTTTAGTCGGTCATTGTGCCTGCGAAGCTTCATTTTAATTCGGCAGCATATTTTCCTGCGTCTTTTACTTTGGTTTTGCTTCTAATCCATTTGCTTGTTTATTTTTGTCTATAAGTCTCACCCTAATCATTGATATTTTTGTGGCTCTTTCTGCCTTTACTATTTTATCCATATTGGCTTTTAGACCAGGGCGGATCTGTTTTGAGGTGGATGTGAGAGGGGGCATTTGGATTTTTGCAGATAAAGTTAGGTGACAACTTCAACACTAATAATTGACTTATGCTCCTTCTCAAATATGCCCGGAACATTAAGAGGAAACAGTAGCGATCAATAGGTAGTAAAAACGCGTTCCAAGATTGCGGCTGTAATTTTGTATATTTTTTCGAGATATTTGGCACACGTATTCGTAATATAATAAAGAATGGCGGTACAGAGCCCAATTTGAAAAATATATTAATATGTGGAAATTACTATATAATTAAATAAAATATTAAAAAAACGAGCCTGTACCGCCATTAAGAAGAACAAAAAAATACACTTTCTTCAAATAAACTTTTTTATCCGATGCCTAGATTTTGTGTCATTTTGGAACTACTAAATTTTTTTATTTCATTAGTAGTTCCAAAATGACACAAAATCTAGGCATCGGATAAAAAAGTTTATCTGAAGAAAGTGTATTTTTTTGTTCTTCTTAATGGCGGTACAGGCTCGTTTTTTAATATTGTATTTAATTACAGAGTAATTTCCAGATGTTAATATATTTTTCAAATTGGGCTCTGTACCGCCATTCTTTATTATATTACGAATACGTGTGCCAAATATCTCGAACAAATATTCAAAATTACAGCCGCAATCTTGGAACGCGTTTTCGCTACCTGTTGATCGCTACTGTTTTCTCTTAATAAAAAATTTTAAATATTTAAAAGTTTCTAAAAATATTGATTTTTTTTCTGTTT
This sequence comes from Diabrotica virgifera virgifera, assembly GCF_917563875.1. Lineage (NCBI taxonomy): Eukaryota > Metazoa > Arthropoda > Insecta > Coleoptera > Chrysomelidae > Diabrotica > Diabrotica virgifera. The sequence goes on along the minus strand of NC_065447.1, from coordinate 85,258,125 downwards.
TCGTTGCTTATAACGTTAAAACGATTCATTTTGGAACAAAGTCGCACGGAAAGAAAATAAAGATAATTGAATTTTGTATAATATAAGACTAGTTTAAAATGTCTTAAACTATTACCCTTTCTGCAAAATAGCAATAAATAGAAAATAAGGGGGCAAAAAAGACTGTTTGTATTCAATGTTTTGCAACCACTTCGGTTGCACTACAAAACTTCATAATTGGCTTAAAAAATTCTTACATGTTTAAACCGTCCACCAAATTTCATTAAAATCGACCTAATAGATTTTGCATAATAATTTTGCAATCTAAATTTTTTTAAAAAGTTCAAATTTTTTAAAAACTTTTTGAACAAAAAGTAGACCATTTAGAAGAAGGTATGCTAATTTTTCTAAATATAAAGAGTTTCTCTACCTATCTAATACACTTTACAGAATTAAAATTGGATTATTTAAACGGCCTCAGCACTGTTTTAAAGTTATAAACAATGTTTTGGCTTATAAACAAATACAGTGAGGACGTTTGAGTTGGAATAAATTCATTTTTTTGAGAATGGGAGACTCTGGAGTTAAATCCCGAAACAGATCGATTTTTATTTTTAAATTATAATTTTTTGGCATAAATATCATACTAGTGACGTCATCCATCTGGGTGGAATGACGTAATCTAAATATTGAAATTAATTTAATTCAAATTTTTTTTAATTCAAACCCTGTATAAATAATTATGTTAATGTTTATATTAGTGAATACAAAATTGAATGGCCTTTCGATTGAGCTATTCTCATTTAAAAAAATCATCGATTACGTCATCACGCTCATATGGATGACGTCACTAGTATGATATAATATATACCAAAAAATTAGAATTTAAAAATAAAAATTGACCTGTTTCGGAATTTATCTCCAGAGACGCATATGCTCGAAAAAAAATGAATTTATTCCAACTCAAACGTTCTCACTGTATTTGTTTATAAGCCAAAAAATTGTTTAAAACAGTGCTGAGGCCGCTTAAATAATCCAATTTTAATTCTGTAAAGTGTATTAGATAGGTAGAGAATCTCTTTATATGTAAAAAAAATTAGCAAACTTTTAAATGGTCTACTTTTTCTTCAGAGAGTTTTTAAAAAATTTTAACTTTAAAAAAAATTTAGATTGCAAAATTATTCTGCAAAATCTATCAGGTCGATTTTAATGAAATTTGGTGGACGATTTAAGTATGCTGTAAGAATTTTCTAGTCAAATTACGAAAGTTCTAAGTGCAACCAAAGTGGTTGAAAAACATTGAATAAAAACAGGCTTATTTTGCCCCCTTATTTTGTATTTATTTCTATTTTGCAGAAAGAATAATAACTTAAATCATTTTTAACTAGTCGTATATCATAGAAAATTCAATTATCTGTATTTTACTTTTGTACGACTTTGTTCCAAGATGAATCGTTTTAAAGTTATATGCAAAGAAAATAAGAAAAAAATCGATGTTTTTCGAAATTTTTAAATATTTTAATTTTTTTTATTAATGTTCCGGGCATATTTGAGAAGGAGCATAAGTCAATTATTATTTTTGAAGTTGTCACCTAACTTTATCTGCAAAAATCCGAATGCCACCTCGCACAACCAAAAATAGACGTTTTTTTACAGATCCGCCCTGATCTACTTGGTGAGTGTCCACCACGTCTGTGAACCATACGTGAGTATAGGGAGGGTACACTGATCGTAAACTCTGGTTTTCAAATATTGTTCTATTTTAGTGTTTTTCAAGATCCAACTCAGTTTTCGAAATCTTGCACACGCTATCCTTATTCTTCTGGTATTTTCGGCAGTTTTATTTTTAAATCAAATCAAATCAAACTTTCCAATTGGTAGTCTATTTCTAATCTTTTAAACTATCTTTTCCAAACTGTCAATAGCATATTGCAAGTTCATAGAGTTGGTTTCAATTTTCTGCATTTGGTTAAATACTGTATCAAGATGTGGTCTTATTTTGTAAAAATAAATCCAATCAGTACTGGAATGTAGGATTATCAAACCATTTGACGAAACCGGCGCGGCACTGTGGTCTCCGTGCTATTAGGATTTCCGGATTCAATATTTCAAAAAAAACATTCCAGGATGCTTTTTCGGTTTTAATATGCAGTTTGTATCGCTTTGGACTGAAAATTATGTTGCGTTTACGACAGTTTTTCAATTCGTTTATTTATTGCTTGAACTAACGTTGCTTTGTCCAGAGAACTAAAAAAATGCGGTTGTGCCGCCCAATTACCAAAAAATATACTGATATTAGGAGTGTATATCTTATTTTGTAATAATTTTGCATAGAATCTGCATTTTTGTGAATTTCTCGATTTTAACATGAACTCCCGGAAAATGTTCACGGATTACAGCATAACAGTCCTAAGTATTTGCAATTAATTTCTCGGGCGAGTCTTTTAAAAAAGGATTAAATTATTCCAAAATACATGTCGATATCCTAATAGCCTCTTTACTTTCCTTATTTGAAAAATATCAAAAGTGCTCATATTATTTTCCCAGCAACAAGGTGGACTAATACCGTCTGAGTTTGTATAGAAACATCGGTGGTATCGTTTGCAATTAGTGCAAGAAATGGAGACTCCACAAGAAAAGAACTTCCCTGTAGCTATACCATTAATGTGTATACCATCAATCACAAACAAACTTATTGGGAAATCCTTTATAAAAGGTATAAAATTTATAAAAAGCCCATAAAGGGCTGCAACAATCACAGAACATTTTCGATATATAAAATATCATCATCAGTACTAGAACCTAAAAGTAAATATAACCGTTTTGGAGAATACAAAAGTTAATATGTAGTTCAAATTTTGACCAAGGTTAATAATCAAAGTTTGTTATACTTACTGGTTGATCACATGCTGAACCACCAAAAATCTCAGAGTATATAGCCTTTAAATGGTATGAAAATTTATTACATTAACAACCAGGCAACCAAGAGACGTCATATAACGTCGAGGAAACGTCAGTTTTTGGTTGAATATACACACGTGGTTGAACATTACGTCATATAGACGTCTTTTGTAAGTGATTTTAAATACGTAAGATTAATGGCGTTAAAAAACTTCTCATTTCAGACAGCCTAAGTCTGACGTCACGAAATTGGAAGGAGCTTAAAGCTTGTACTGACTCCAAACAATTATTTTGTTTATAAATGGTCAAAAAAAATTGTCATTTATTGTTTACGTGGTTTGTTTTTGTGTGATAAAATAAAACTTTTCATTTAGATATTTAGTTGAAGAAACGTGTTAATTAAGAGATTTTTATTCGTTTTTCCTAAGTGAGTTAGTTTGATACAGTAATTCTTCTTGACAACTATTTGAGGTTATGTTTATTTGTTTTGGATGTTTATTTTCTGTTAATGAATGAATTAATTCAGAGCCGGCGATAACTGGCCTGCAAGGGATGCACTGCAGACGGGCGCCCCTATTTGGGGGGCGCCAAAATGAGCCTTTTTGTGCTGGTGTTATACAAAATATACTAATTTAATAAAACCGAAGGGCGCCTGTGCTAGTTTTGTAGGCGGGCACCTTATACCCTAGCACCGATACCTACTGGAATTAATTATGTGTTATCGAGTTTAATTAAATTAATTTTTAGCCTTAATATTGTTTCAGTTTTGACACAGTAAGTAGGTATATATAAAAAGTGAAAATTATATAATGCGAGGGCTGGTACAATCATGCAGAATCAATGTTAGTTTGCTTCTAGTGCACTGCACAGGCGATCTTAAATAAGTGGTAGTATATTTTCGACATATATGGGACGTAGGCCTATAGGTTTCATGTTACCTATTTTTTATAATAGTTTGAAACATCTGAAAGAGGTCACTTTTTAAAAGCATTAAAGACGTGATTTTACCTACGGATAAAAGTCGACATCTTTTTGACGTTTGAAAATAATCACAATCTCGACGTGAAAAAAACGTAGGTACGATGAGGTTTTAAAATCGTCACAATTATGGCGTTAAGTCGATGACACTAATACACGTCATTTTTTACGTCAGTACTACGATATAGAAACACGTCAATTGGTCATTTTTATGACGTGTTACCTACGTTATAAAAAGGGTCTTTTGGTTGCCTGGGCGTTGTTACTTAAAATTCCAAAAAATGGATAAAATTTATAAAAATAAGGCCCTTACGTACTGTATGACTTCCCCATCACGTGGGTTACTGAAAGGTGAACTTGTCTTCATGAGGAATGTTAGATGGCAACTGAATAGAATTTAAAAACTAAAAATGAATACATTTTCAATTTAGTTGCAACCCAAAACTGCAGTCGTATTGTATTTCTAGTTCTATCAGAGAGTACAGCAAGTAACTTTACCGGTTTCGAGGCTTCTTAGCCCCTCATCAGGAGATACATATGCTTTTCTCTCTGAATGGACCAGGATAATACACCGAGAGCAGTCACGAATTGCAACGAACGAAATGGCAGGGATGATTCTTTAACCGTTTTGACTTCTGATTTAATTTTAAAATTATTATCTGCCTTATTTTCCTTCAAGTACATGCCAAAAAAGATCGAAAAAATTTTTAAGTCCCTAGACCTGAACATAACCTCACAAAATAGAAACGTATGATTTGGTCTTTTGACGATGTCTTCGCATATACCTAATCATCGTAAAAACTTATTTTCATTTAATTTGTAGTTTTTCTTATCTACAACATGTTATATTTTACTAAAATTTTGGCGCGAGATTCAAATTTTAAGTGTGACAAACTTTATGGGGCAATTCTACATATAAAAATAACGGCAACCTACAAATTAAAAAAAAAAGAAGTTTCTACGATAATTAGAAACGAGGGGATCGTCAAAAAACGAAATACAGTAAGGTCTCTTTTTATGCGGATTTTTTTTATGCGATTTTGAAGTTATGCGGTTTGTATGTCATCCAAAAATTTCTATTATTAATAACTAGTATAATTAATAATAACTATTTCCATCCATATTTCATTAACTTGAGGGTTTGTCAATTCGGGTATTCCCCTTGTTCCATGATGTAGCATGTAGCTATTACATCAATCATGAGTTTCGCATTGAAAGGTATAACCTGTAATTATTTTGAAATTGAATTTAAATGTTTAAGTATTTAAGAGTTTAACGCTCGGTTTCATAATCAGTTAAAATGGACTTTAAATTTTAAATTGGTACCTTTATCAATTCATTTGGGTGAATGTCAACGTTAAAGTGAAGTTAATGTTCACTTTAAGTTGATTATGAAACCGGGCGTAAATGTTTTTTTTTTGGTGATTTTAGGTTGCAGTATAATAAACAGCACATTTTGATTTCTGGATTGAAACATTTAATTAATTGTCATAAAGTTTTATGTTTCATTAGAAGAGGTTTTTGCAATTTCAATATCGTTAGTTTGCGTTTTTAATTCCATCTTTAAGATTTTATTTGGCCTAATGGAGAAAAAAACATCAAACACATACAATTTTTGGTGGACAAACGTCCACCATTTTATGTGATTTTAGAAAACTACGGAACGTGTCCCTACTTTTTCAATGCAAGTAGTCTTTTTTTTATGCGATTTTTTATGCGCTTTTCTGTAGAACGTATCCACCGCATAAAACGGGACCTTCTTCTTCTTCTTCTTTTGCCCTTTAATTCATCCAATTCTGAACATAGGCTTCCCCCAGTTTCCTCCATTCGCTTCTGTTTAGTGCTTTCTGTTTCCAGTGCGTTCCTCCTATCTTTTTAATGTCGTCTCCCCATCTCATCTGGGGTCGTCCTCTTGCTCTCTTTCCTGTCCATGGTCTCCATTGTTGTATCGTGCTATTCCACCTATTGTCCGTTTGTCTAGCGTTATGACCTGCGAAGCTCCATTTTAGCCTGGTTATATGTTGACCTGCGTCTTTGACTTTTGTTCTATTTCTGACCCAGTTGTTTTGCTTTTTGTCTGTCAATTTTACTCCTAACATTGCTCTCTCCATGGCTCTTTGTGTCTTTATTATTTTATCCATGTTTGCCTTGGTCAAGGTCCATGTTTGGCATGCGTATGTGAGAATTGGGAGTATGCACTGGTCAAACACTCTTGTTTTTAAGTATTGTTGTATTTTTTTATTCTTTAGGACCCATTTTAATTTTCCAAATCCTGCCCAGGCTAATCTGACCCTTCTTTTTACCTCCGCTGTTTGGTTTTCCTTATTTATTTTTATAATCTGTCCCAAATATATATAATCATTAACCGCTTCTATTGTGGTGTCGTTTAGTATTACGTTTCTATTGTCTTGTGTGCTTGTCATTGTTTTTGTTTTGGCAAAATTCATTTTTAGACCTATTTGTTCGGATTCATTTGCTAGTTCGGTTAGCATGGTTTGTAGTTCTTCAAAACTTGATGCTATGACTACTACATCGTCTGCATATCTTAGGTGGTTTAGTTTCTTTCCATTTATGTTTATTCCCATGTTTGTCCATTCCATTGTTTTGAAAACATCTTCCAGTGCTAATGTAAATAGTTTAGGAGAAATAACATCTCCCTGTCGCACTCCTCTGTTAATTGGTATGGGTTTTGTGGTTTCTTCCAATTGTACTGTCATTGTTGCTTTCTTATATATATTATGTATTAGCATTCTGTATCTGGAATCTATTCGACAGTTGTTTATAGCTTTTTCTATTGCCCACATTTCCACGCTGTCAAATGCTTTTTCGTAGTCAACGAACGCTAAGTGCAGATCTATATGGTATTCGTTAGCTTTTTCTATTAGTGTCCTAATTGTTAGAAGATGGTCAGTGGTGCTATATCCCTTTCGGAATCCTGCCTGCTCTACGGGTTGATACGAGTCCAATTTGTGTGTTAGTCTGTTGTTGATAATCCTCATGAATAGTTTATACGTTTGCGACAGCAAACGAGATGGGTCTGATAAATGAGATGGGTCTGTAATTTTTTATGTCCTTTCTGTCGCCTTTCTTAAATAGTAGGATTGTAAGACTTTCGTTCCATTCGTCGGGTATTTCTCCTTTATGTAGACACTGATTAAACAGATTTCTTAATGTTTGTAAGATTTCTTCTTTCCCTTCTTTCAACATTTCAGCAAGGATTCCATCTGGTCCTGGTGCTTTGTTGTTCTTTAATTGTGATAGTGCTGCTTCTATTTCATAATTTTCTATTTTTGGTAGTGTTTCTGAGTTTAAATTCGTGATTGTTTTCTTGATATATTCCTGAGTGTTGAAGTTTGCGTCTTTCTTTGAGGTGTATAGTTCTTTATAAAACCTTTCTACTTCTTCTGATATCTTATCTTTTCTCCTCTCTTCCCGTCCTGTTTCATCCTTTATTGAAATGAGTAGTGGTTTCCCTAAATTTGGTCGTAAGCATTTTAGGCCCTTATTTCTCTCAATTACTTTCTCGATTTCATTTTCAGTGTGTTTTCTTAGATCCTCTCTGGTTTTTCTTCTAATAAGTTTGTTTAGTTCTACGTATTCTACTGTGTTTCTTTTGTTTTAGCTTATTAGTTTTCGTCTACTTTCCATTAATTTAACTGTCCCGCAACTTAATCTATTTTCTTTAATTGTTAGTTTTTTGGCAGTTTTCATTCCCGCTTCCAAGAGTTTTTCTTTCATTTCTTCATTGATCTTATTAATTTCTGACTCTTCCTTTGCTACTTGTTGATTATAGTTTTCCCTTAAAATCTGTCTATATTCTTCTGCGGTTTGTCTTATTCTGCTCTGGTCAATAGCCGTTGGTTTTCTTCTAGATTTCTGCGTCGCTAGTTTGCTTATTTCTATTTTGGCTCGTAGTATGCGGTGGTCGCTGCCAGTTGAGAATTTATTAAGTGCAGTTACATCTTCGAAGATTTGTTTATTTTGGAAGAGGAAGTAGTCTGTTGCATTTTTTGTCACCCCATTTGGGGAGACCCATGTCCATTTTCGGTTTGGCTTCTTATTAAAGTATGTATTTATTGCATGAAGGTTTTGTTGTTCCAAATATTCTTTCCTTTGTAATAGAGGCGATTTCCTGATTCTAGGTCTATACACATTTCTCCTCTTCTTTTGACCTCTGACAATCCTACAATGTCCCATTTGATTTTAGTTAATTCCTCTTCGAGTTCGTACAACTTTTCATCTTGAGCCATGGATCTGATATTGTATGTGGCTATATGTATTCTGTTGCATTCCTTCTTTTTCCGTTTTCTCTGATTCGTTCTTGTCGAGCTTTTGCCTCCCCCAGAATCCATGAGGCTGATCGGTTTCCCGATGTGGGACTCCGGATTTCTCCTACCCACCTGGGGTCTATTTCCGCTTTGTTGTAAGTTCGACATTGCTAGTTTGGGGAAAATAGCCATAAAACACCACGCTGGCCAGGCGGGTTGGTGAGTTGTAGGGATCACATTTCCTTGACTCCCTGTAACTGTTGTATGGTTATCCCGCTCATACTCGGTCGCCAGAGCCTCGTCTGTTACGTAGCAGGAGGCACCAGGTAATTTTAGACGGGACCTTACTGTAATACATTTAAATTTATTTAGGTTATGTTCAGGTCTAGGGCACTAAAAATGTTTTTGATCTTTTTTCGGATGTACTTGAAGCCAAAAAAGGCAGAGAATGATTTTAAAATTTAATTAGAAGTCAATACGGCTAAAGAAAATACCATAAAAAATGGTTTTTTTTTTGGTATTTTTACCATGATTCCTTTTAAAATCCGAAAACAAATCATGGAGATAATTTGAAAAAAAAATAAATAAATTATATATTTTTTTAGCATTTTGTTCGCCTTAGTTTTTAAACTATGTCTAAACATTTTAAAAGCAAAAAGAACTTGAATTTCGCTCCAAAATTTTGCAAAAAAAATACTGGGCTGCAGTCAATAAAAAATCCTACAAACTAAAAATAAGAATATTTTACCATGATTAGAAACGAAGATATCGTCAAAAAACAAAAAAAAACACGTTTTAAATTTTTGGGGGGTTATGGGTGAGGCTAGGAGTCTAAAAATTTTTTGGTCGAATACTTCTTGATGTCGAAGAGCATGTTATTTTTATTTTTGGAATATCGCTGTCTTAACGGGCTAAACCCTTTATAATTATTATTGAAATAAAAGTGAAAGTATAATCTAATTTATAGGTGCTAATATATTTGATTAATATATAAGTATTTTATTCTGAAAGAGTTTTGAAATATGTATTTTCTTTAATGCCCATTACGCACGACATACTTCTTTGCACCAACAAAAACGTCACTTCATACCAAAGGCTTATAAAAAAAAGAACAGAAACAAACACAATTAAATTTCTTTTGTCAACAAAGGCCCATTAACAAAAAATACTAGCTCAACTTCGTGGGTCAAAACGAAGTAAACTTAATTTTTTCAAGCTCAAATTTTAAAAGGGAACGAATTCCCTTTTGATGTTTATTCAATTATTCCGGAAGAAGTTAATTAAATGTTTTATATAAAGTAACTTTTGTCTAAATATTATGATAAATAATAAGCCTCGTAGATGTTGGACCAGAGACAGGTTTGCATATTTTAAAACAGATTTATTTTTATTAAGGTAATAATACATAATATAGTCCCTCTCCATATTATTAGACTCACTTCGCAAATTCTAGTTTCCTTTATTTTATAATCAATTGTAATTATAACTATTTTAGTTATAGTGAGGGGCAAAATTATGGAATAAATTCGTTTTTCGGGAATGGCCGATTTTGGAGACAAATCCCGAAACAAATCGATTTTTAATTTTAAGTTATGATTTTTTTACTTATACTATCATACTAGTGAAACAATCATACCTTTGAGCAAGGCAAAGAATTCACATATCTTGGATCGCTAGTAAACGCAACAAACATAAGCGACGAAATAAAAAAACGCATAGCAATAGCAAACAGAAGTGCTGTTTCACATTATAAGAACTTTGAACGTGCGAGGGTTCTCTCGTGCGATAGTTTTGACGCACCTATCCTTTTCACACAATAAGAATTGAGTCGCACGAAGATATTTTGCTGTGTTGTTTGGTATAATTTTATTTACACTTTGTGGCTGAGGTAGGTACATGATAAGATCTAGGATATGTATCGTTACGATGTATCATTACAAATGGGTATTTTTTGTCCATACTTTTGTCCTAATGTACTAGTCTAGTAAAATAAAATTACACTACATGTAAATCAAAATGTAAATTCGTACAGATTGAAACAAATTTTATATCAAAGTTTAGGTGGGTACAAAAGATATTTTCAAGAAAGTATCCAAATCATACAAGGGGATCATTGTTTAAATAATTAAAAAGGGGTCATTTTTGCATAAAAATTACTTTTTTAACTGCTGAGGTCATCCAATTCCTAATGAAGATATATAGGATTATTTTATTTAAAGTTGAAGGGTAAATCTTTCACATAAGGCTTACTAAATTAAATTTGGCCCCCTATTTATTTAAATAAATATACATAAAACTTTAAAAACAAATTTACAAAAAATTATTTTTAGCGTTTTAAATAAGCACTATAAAATATCTTGATTTACAAGATAAGTTGCGCTATGTTATCAGTATTAATAAAAAAAATTGGTGCAAAAATATTTAATATTTTTTGAGATATTGAATTTCTTTATTAAATATTACTCTATTTTCAATTGCAAAAACACGGTTGTTGTCAAATAAATATTAACCTGTATTAAATCTTATTATTTTTATTTTTATGTATATTTTCGATAAATGTATTGATAAATTCAAATTTCAATTAATCTTCCCCCTAAAATGGCATTTGAAAATTATTCAAATTTGTTTATAATTTGTTTTTTTTTAATAGCGTCGCGGGGATTAAATATTTTGAAATGCCGTTTCGATAATTGGGTTCCTGGGAATTTTTCACTAATTAACAAATTTTTTTGTCTTTTTTTCCTCTTCTTTTTTTTTCTTGGAATTATATTACTACGGGCCCTTTTTGGGTTAAGTTTCATTAAGAATTTCGAATCTCTAAGTTATAGATTCTAGACCTAAAAATATTAAGATTGGTCTAAAATCACTTAAATAAAATGTGAATACTCACTGAGTTACAGGGTGTTTTATTTAAAAATTTAAAAATTATTTTTACCAAGCACTTTTGAACTATTTGACGTATCCTTATCATACTTGACAGAAAGTGTGAGTACTATACAGTCTACTAAATTGTGATAAATAAAAGTTTCTAGCTACCACCAGAGGCGTACGACAGAGGACAGTTAGTGGTTGACCCTTCCCAAATTCTACGCCACTGAGGGAATTACTATTTTAGCAAAATTTTTAGATTCTCCAATACTTTCTATGTAAATAATATACTCCTTACTGCTAACGATTAAGTCATTAGTTTTCGAGATATTGGACGTTAAAAATGAAACGGCATAGTTATTTTTATTCATCCATTCATTCATTTTAAACTTACAATATCTCTCAAACTAATGACTTTATCGATACCAATAAAGTTATTTACATACAAAGTATTGGAGAATCGAAAAATTTCGCTACAATAGTAATTCACTCAGTGGCGTAGAACTTGGAAAGGGTCAATCATTCACTATCCCCTGTCGCACGCCTCTGGCACTAGCTAGAAACGTTTATTAATCACAATTTGGTAGGGTGTATAATAGCCACACTTTCTGCCAAGTATGATAAGGATACGTCAAATAGTTTTAAAGTACTTGGTAACAATAATTTTTAAATTTTTACATAAAACACCCTGTAACTCAGTAATTAGCCACATTTTATTTAAGAGATTTTAGTTAAATCTTAATATTTTTAGGTCTAGAATCTACAACTCAGAGATTAGACATTCTTAATAAAATTTAACCCTAAAAGGGCCCGTAGTAATATAACTCCAAGAAAAAAAAAATAAGAAGAAAAAACGACAAAAATTTTTTGTTAATTAGTAAAAAATTCCCAGGAACCCAATTATCGAAACGGTATTTCAAAATACTTAATCCTTGCGACGTTATTAAAAAAAAACAAATTATAAACAAATTTGAATAATATTCAAATGCCATTTTAGGGGGGAGTTTAATTAAAATTTGAATTTATCAATACATTTATCAAAAATGTACATAAAAATAAAAATAATGAGATCTTAATCAGGTGAATATTTCTTTGGCAACAACCGCGTTTTTGCAATTGAAAATATAGTAACATTTAAAAAACAAATTCAATATCTCAAAAAATATTAAATATTTTTTGACCAATTTTTTTTTGCTTAATACTGGTAACATATCGCAACTTAGTCTGTAAAATAAGATATTTTATAGTGCTTATTTAAAACGCTAAAAATAATTTTTGCAAATTTGTTTTTAAAGTTTTATATACAATTATTTAAATAAATAGGGGGTCAAATTTAATTTAGTAAGTCTTATGTGAAAGATTTACCCTTTAACTTTGCAGAAAAAAATCCCATAAACCTTCATTAATAAGTGAATTACCTCAGCAGTTAAAAAAGTATTTTTTTTGCAAAAATGACCCCTTTTTATTTATTTAAACAATGATCCCCTTGTATGATTTGGATACTTTCTTGAAAATATCTTTTGTACCCACCTAAACTTTGATATAAAATTTGTTTTAACCTGTACGAATTTACATTTTGACTTTTTTTATTTTATTAGGCTATACTGTAATGCGTATTTAATTCATTTGCAATTTCTATTTTGTCAGTTATTATTATTTTTATGTTTTTAATTAAAGCCTTAATTTGTTGTTATAATCGTTGTTCTCCTAAGTTATTTGTGCGATCTTGGATTAGCTCATCTAATTAGCTCATACAATCTATGTAATAAACTATTCTAAATGGGAAATAAGCCACAATTGCACTAAAAAAATGATTTTATTAACGTTTCAACGTCCGATTTGGGCGTCGAAGCGTTAATAAAATTATTTTTTTTAGTTAAATTGTGGCCTATTTCCTAGACTAGTTTATTATAAAAATTCTACAAGGAAACAGCTTCAGAACAACATTACAATCTATGTTTTTCATGTACAGAATTTAAAAGACCCTCTGTCATCCTTTCATTTTTAAATATTGTTCCCCTCGTTTGAAATGTTGTTTAAAGATAATTTCACACAAGACGTGACCGCCGCCCTACTCCAGTTTTCACCGAGTTGTTTACCCTATAAAACTAAATATAATTTCGTAGAATAAAAGGTATATTTTATATGGAGCGAAATCAAATTATAGCGTTGTGTTTACTTTATCGTCGAAGAAAAAGAAATAAGAGGAACCGAATTCATTGGGTCCATCCTATTAACACAAAAAGATACGATTTATATATTTTTATATTCACACATATTGACGGAACACCCTCTATACTCAAATTTAATTGCAACTATGTAAAATAAAGTTTATTATAATATACTTAGCAGTTTTATTTACTGTTGTTATCAGTAACATATAATTAATTTTGCTGTACTTTATCACCTAATTCGTGAAATTAATTTATTCAAATTAATTCGTGCACTGCTAAGTGCACGGCATACACTATTCCAAGCATTTCTCGTCAAGTTTCTATCTTTATATATTTCTATTGTTTTGTCTCAATGAACAGGTCTCGCTTCAATTAATGTTATCATCGTGCGTTCTAATCCTCGCACGTTCTAACCCTCGCACGTTTAAATTCTTATAATGTGAAACAGCACGAACTGTTCACGGTCTCCACAAACATTTAAAAAATAAAAATAATAAACGTGCAGCTCAATATATACAAGGCCTTAATAAGACCGGTTTTGATATATGGGGCTGAAACGTGGACCTTATCTCAAAATGATGAAAGACTTCTTGGTATTTTTGAGAGGAAAATTCTTAGAAAGATTTTTGGGGCCGTAAATAAAAATGGGCTATGGCGTCGAAGAGACAACTTTGAACTATATCAGTTATACACCGATCCAGATATTGCGACATTCGTTAAAGTGTAGAGACTTAGATAGGCTGGACACATTGCTAGTATGTCAAATTACGAATACACGAAGAGATTAACGTTTTCAAATCCAGAGGGCATAAAAAGTAGATGACGACCACGAAGAAGATGTATTGATGAATTGGAAGAAGACCTGAAAATTCTAAGGGTCAGAAGATGGAGGAAAGTTGCCAGGAATCGACAGGAGTGGCGAGTGGCGACTTCTTTGCGAGCAGGCCAAAATCCACAACAGAGTGTCGAGCCAATTATGATGATGATAATCATACTACTGACATCATTCATCTATGCGTGATAACGTAATCAATTAATTTTTTAAATGAAAATAGGGGTGCGTGCTAGCTTTTTTGAAAGATTTGAAAAGTTATTCAATTCTCTATTCACTAAGATAAATATTAACATAATTATTTATACAGGGTGAAAAAAATATTTTTTAAATTAAATTAAATGACACAAAAAGAAGTATTTATATATGTAATGTATTTAATTAAAAAAATAACAGTGTGGCAAAAAAAAATGTTTGAATTAAATTAATTGGCACAAAACGAAGTATACAGTAAGAACCAACCAACTAGACACATAGGAACATTGGGCTATTACAGTCCAGGGCCTCGATTTTTGACCCTTCGCTTCGTTATCGAACGTACACGCTTCGTATCTGTTTAGTATACGAAGCGAATACGTTCGATAACGAAGCGAAGGGTCAAAAATCGAGGCCCTGAACCCTTCACTTTTTGCAATATTTATTTTTTTTATGTTTATAAGTGGCGTTTAGAACGTCAGGAAATGTATAGAAACCTGAATATTAACATAGAAAGTTGACAAAAATAATAGGTCAGCTGTATTAAATACAGCTGATCTAATATTGGCGTTTATAATTGTGATTTTGTTAAAATTGTAAAAGATTTCAAATATTGTAATATTCTTGGTGTTTGAATAATGTTATTTTATCTACGACTGATACATAATATATGTATTATACTTGTGGTGTTTGCAATATAATGCCATATAATAATCCCTTAGGGAATAATACTGCGGGATTAATAGCTATTAATCCCTCTGGCACAACAATCACAAAATTCACCACGGAAACAAAATAATCAACCTCAAAAAGTGTCACTGTCAAACGAATAGTATATTTAGAGTTTTATATAGAGTTTTTAATACAAATATTTGTATTAAAAACTCTACTAAAGTTAATGATGATTCTCAACCAATTCAGTTTATTAATTCTACTATTACTAATTTTAATGTTTTTAACAAATAAAGTTGTTCATTAAAAATCTTAAATTAATTAATTTGTCGTAGATAAAGTAGAGTATACTACTCGCAATAATGGCTCTCATTCCCTCGGAATGTTACTCCCTCGCCGCTAACGCGGCTCGGTTCGTAAATATTCCTCGGGAATAATAGCCATCATTATTGACTCGTGGTATAATCTACTATTAAAGCAGAGTAATAATACTATTAATTAATGTATTTTTCGCATGGAAAAACAATTATTTTGAATAGTTTTTTGACAGTTAACATGACAGGGATGAAAGTCACATTTGTGAACGGACCGGATTAGCCCATGAGCATAGCAATTAGGTACCTACACCTACATACATGTGTGTAGTACTGTGGCGTTCACTGTATTATTTAGTATGTAATTTCTTTAATTTAAATTACATTTTACTGCTATCAAAAAACAGAACAATAACTTGATTTGACAAATAAAGATTTAATTGCTTTTAGATTTTCTCTTAGATTTTCACTCCTGTAACTTATTAAAATAAACATTATAGAAGTTTTCAGGGACTTCCGGCCCTCAGTAATAACGTAGTCTTTCATTCTGCGTTTAAATTTTTTAATAGTTATTTATGATATGTGTTAAAAGTACAATTTTAAGGCACGCATGTGAAAATTTGCAGAATGAGTGAAGCGATTGCTGCAATTCACATGAGTGCCTTAAAAATGTACTTTTTAGCACGTAAATCATACAATATTTTTTCTACAAACGTCTTATATATCAACAATTTATAATTTATTTATTCTCAATTGCAGGACCATATCTACAAAAACTTTTACTTGAACTTGACTGATATTCCATTTTTATATTTTTCTTTACATTACATTAAAACTGCCTATACTGTCAATACGTAAATCATAACAACTATAGAATAACATCTTACTTTTATTGTTGTATATTCTAACAAATTTTAATAGTTTTTTTCTACAAACGTGTTAAAAATGCAATAATACCGTTTAAATTAAAATTTAAAAACCTTTTAAACCACCTTTTTCAAATTGCGCAAGTTGTACTATTAATATTAATGTTAATAAATGAAATATAAATATTTTGACGTTTCACAATTAATTTTACAATTCACATTTAACTGCAGTGTCCTAAAAATTTTAAAGCACTATTGCTTTAATAGTTATTTATGATATAAGTGTTAAAAGTACACGTTTAAGGCACGCATGTGAAAGTTCACATGAGTGCTTCACATGAGTGCCTTAAAAATGTTCTTTTTAACACGCATATCATACAATATTTTTTCTACAAACGTAATTACAGGACAATATCTACAAAAACTTTTACTTGAATTTGACTGACATTCCATTTTTATATTTTTTTGACATTACATCAAAATTGCCTATACGGTCAATACGAATTGCAGTGCCATAAAATTTTTAAAGCACTAGTGCCTTAAAGTAGCATTTTTAACGCTCGTATGGAGTGCTAAAAAATGCATTTTTAACACGGTTGTAGAAAAACTAGCATTTTTAACGCTCCTATGGAGTGGTAAAAATTTCATTTTTAACACGGTTGTAGAAAAAGATACTCATGGTAGGGGAGCAAAGTATGCTAAATGTGCAGTCACTCGAGCGTTATGGGGACCTATTGGGTTGTGAAGAGTAGGTCCTAAAACCAAAAAAAGTTAAGTAAAGTTTTCCATTTTGTGGGGACTTTCCATTTTTTAATTTAATTTTCCATTTCCAACAAACGGTTTTTCCGATTATAGCGCTATCTATCCATAATTCGAAAAAATGTCTCTAATAAAAGATTCTCATTTTTACGTAGGAAATCCAAATCTGCAATAAAAATGGGGGCTCCCTTTTAAGATTGTAAAGTAAGCCCCCACTCCACCTTCGTGGGGGATCGTGTTTGGTGCGATTCGATAGAGCTTTCAAAAATATTGAATAAGTGTAATTTTCAGTTTTTCGATCTGATGTTCATTTCGCGAAATATCCCGGGATTCGTATTAAAAGTATTAAATTTAGCCCCCACCCCTCTCCGTGGGAAGTCGTGTTTGGTATCATTCGATAGATTTTTTAAAAATATTGAGCACGTATTTTTTAGTATTTCGATCTGTCATTCATTTCGCGAAATATTCGCTTTTTTCTTGTGAAACTTTGGGACCCAATAGTGATGAGCAAAACAAGAACAAGACCAAACCCAGGCTAGTCTTGGTCTTGGTCTTGTTCTTGCAAGCTTGGTCTTGGTCTTGGTCTTGCAGCTAAAAGGCAGTCTTGGTCTTGGTCTTGGTCTTGCACTAGCCGGTCTTGTTCTTGGTCTTGGTCTTGCTGCAAGAGCCTTGCTGGTCTTGCTTTTTTGTAGGTAGTAATAATTTGAACAGTAGTTTTGAATAATAATTTGCTTGGTAGTAATAATTTGAACCAAACAATTTCGAATAAAATGTACATTGAAATAAATAAAGATGTGAAGAATGAAACTATATTTTTTGCTTTAAAATTTTAACAGAATGTAGAATGTAGTTTCAAACGGATACCAATTTTAACATTATACATTCACCTAATGACCTAATTATTTCTCTCTATATAAAGAGATTAGAGTATATTTTTATAATGGTAATGTTTATCAGTAGGAAAAACCTGCATTTACAACCCTTGTTGCAATTGCCGGCCTTCGGTTGTGTCACGTTGTGTTTTGCATGCTGTCGATACCGGCCGCCTGCCTTCAGACCACGTCTTGAGTCTGGATTATTGTTTATTGCCCCTGTATTTTAATAAAATATTAAAGAAAAAGAGCTTCTTAAAGGTGCCACAAATGGTCGGGGACCTTCAATTCACGGATTTTACGAAAAGGGATAAACGGTTTATAGTTGTTAACAGATAATGATCTGCTCCTTTCACTCGAACACTGTAGTATTTATCCTACGAGGGTCAAATTTAAAAACATAAATTAAATTTTTTTAAGAGAACACAAAAATCAAATATTTTTTACCCTATTTAATCATTATTTAATATAAATAACTTTTTTTATAAACTAACTAAAACATACTTTTTAGTAAATACGTACATATTTACCATACCTATTTATAGACCTAATACTATAACATAATAACTAAACCTAATGAGGAGTTATAAACGCTTAATTCTGTAATTTGTTATCTTGCAGTTCTTTAATTTTATTTAAACTACATTGCTCTCGTAACACGAGTTATTCGCACTTTTATTTTCACATATTTTTGGATTGAATACCCATTATGACATTTAAAAAGTTGAAAATATTCGGATGTGGGTAGTAAAAACTAGAATTTAAAACACACTGAAATGATGCGCATGCATTTCAAGTGCGTCACATACTATTTGTTGTACTGGCCCTTTCTGGGGATAACTTAGATTTTTCCAAATAGTTTTCAACTATGAAATCAGTAAAATTCTTTACGCGTTTGTCATCCGGGATTTTCATAAATAATTCAACTTCCAACTTTCGTTGATTATAAAAAATTAATCCAAAAAATAATTTTAAAAATTTCCCAGTATCGGAATTTTTGTCATTATATTCAGAAACTGAACCAAAGCTTTGGATTTTGCGATACCAAGCTTGACACATTACAATCGACAACCAGTTATTTTTTATTCAGGCCACAATGCTTTCACAGCATTGTGAATCCCTTTTCAAAATCTATTATGATATTTTTTGTATTAATTTTAAATTTAACGACCTACATTTTTCCTCGATTATGCGAAAGGAATTGAAATAAGTGTCAGTATTTTTATTAGACAAAAAAGCGAAAACTACTGGTACATAAAAACCGTTTTTAATTGCATTTTTTTTAATGGATTACCCTATCTATAATTACATTTTTTTGTCTTACAAGTAATTTCAATTGTCGTTGAACTGTCGCCGTTTGAAAACTTGCCTTCTGGACACTTTGAAGGTTGAGAAAATGCAAACCGTTTGACTTAATCAAAACGACTTAAAAATATAACCAAAATATTATGTATTTTAAAAATTAGTTATTGTTTAAGGTTTCTTACAATGTCAGTATATATTATTGAACTAAAAAAATAAAGTTATATAATAAAAACCAATTTTTCTCAAAAAAGTGCGAGAGTCTTGCAGGTTGGTCTTGGTCTTGCGTGGTCTTGCAAGGTTTGGTCTTGGTCTTGGTCTTGTTCTTGCAAGCTTGGTCTTGGTCTTGGTCTTGGTCTTGGTCTTGCTGCAAGACCATGATCAAAACCGCAAGACCAAGACCAGTCTCTCTCATCACTAGGACCCACCCATTTCCTTACGCCCCGCACAATTCTAACTTTTCTATCTTTGCTGCTAATTAGTTCTACCACTACTGCCAGGGGCCACCGCAACCAAGGTGAATTTGCAATTGTGGTTAGAACTAGATTATTTACTTTGATATATGTGATGGGAAAGAGCCATTATGGGTAATGCTGTATTTTCATTTTGATTTTATTCATCCGTTTTATGCACAAAAAAATCACATGCATATAAAGTTTTTAAATATAACTCAGATGCTTTGTTTAATTGGTACTTAGTTATTTAAAAACTGCAATTCATCAAAATCCTTCGAAGGATTTACGTTCAGCGAGAATTAAAACTGCTTTTTTTTCTATAGGACTTTAAAAGTTTCGGTTCAAAGTGAACATAAAGAATTTGCAATTATACAAAGCCATTTATCAAGGGCATTTCCACTGTGTAAATCAATCCACATTAGTGTATTAACGGTGAACAGTTCGCCGGAATTTCTCTGGCATTTCGCCGACAAACCCGGAATCGTCCGGAACGGAATCAGTAGCCATTGTCTTTGCACATAATATATTTGCCTTTGTTGTTGCATGTCGCATTTGTAAATTTTGTTTTACACTTGAATTACTAGTAGAATTATGGGCATTTATTATATATGTACCAGAGGTTAACCTCTACAGATAATTTTATTAATTGTCATAGTAACCTTGTAAAGGTCAATTATTTTTAAAATCAAATAATTTACTTTTGATACACAATAGGAGAATTCGCATCATGTCTAAAATAGATAACCGTTTAATTTTGTCCTTTATGTATAATACAGTAATGGCGGATGGTAATAGTATTTTTCAGGTGTCGCTGAATTGTTAAAACAAAAAAATAAATAAATAAATATATATACAGGGTGTTTTATTGGGAAACGGAAATACTTTTGTAACGTTACAAACGTCACATCTTTGATATTTTGTTTTTAAATAATTATTTTACCTTATTTTCTTTAATATTTCATTAATAATTATCTTCTTCTAATTGGTTTACCCATTTTCCCCTTTAAAAATCGGTTGGCGCTCTCTTTTATTACCCTCTTTTATTATCTTCTATTTACTATATCTCTTTTTATTTAAATCATCATCTGAACATACTGAACGTACCTCGTATACATTCTTACTCCGTAAGTATCTGTCTCAATACGGAACATGCTGCTACTTCATAGTACTTGGTTGTCATTTTAAATGTTGTTTTCAATGACAGTGTCACTTCATTGACTTGACCCCCTACTCCCTGACATACACTGGAAGGGAAAAATGAATCCTTAAAAAGGCATGTAATTCCAAAATTAGATCATTTTATTTCAACAAATCATCTTCCTCTTGGGGTAAGAATATTATATTGTAATTATATTTCTCCGTCTAACAGTTTTTCTAATTTTTTTTATCTAACCTTCAAATGTTCAACCATGTGTTTGATTTCTATATTTCTTTTCATCTATTAATATGCACGTTTGGTAATCAGAATTTTAACTATTCTCATCTAAATTTCATTTGATTTATTCTTGTCATCTGCTACTCTTTCTGACGATTAGAACGGCAGATGGCACACGTTGGTTTTTCTTCTTGATGATTGATATGTGTCTCTATTTTATAGTTTTCTGGGAATAAAATCACTTTCCTCCCTCCGGGAGCTGCAAGCATCCTCAAATCGCCGGCGATAGAACAACGAGGACCATGTCATCAGGGCTGCAACCGCATCACCAAGACTGCAACGACCAACATCCGTAGGCCTGGTGGCCTAGAACATCCACGTCTCCAGAGCCAGTTGCAGAACCAGCAGCAGTACCATTCGACATCAAGAAGATACCATCAGCTACCAAAAGCCATAAGTATAATCCAGAATTGTTAGTTTTTGGCAAGAATTTAAATACATTTGTTAATGCAATTTACTAAGTCATTTTTTTTATTATATCTTTATGAACAATAAACATGATTAGTTAAAATTATTGTTTTGTTTGCTTCCATTCCAATTTTCATAGTTCATATCTGAGGTTAGGACAAGACGAACACACACCTGAGTGACTGAGCTAAGCTAAGGGTGTGACGATGGCTATCTTGGTAGGTTGAGGTAATATTTTCGAATATTGTTTCAATTAGCTGGGGTAGTCCATCGCTTACTCGTTACACTGCATCGTTAACTCGTTACACTTTAATGGTGAATAGAGGTCACCGAGCTGGTTCTAGATATACTGCCTTTTTTGCCCTACCAACTTTTATAACCAAGTTACAGGGTGTTTTATCGATTTTGCCCATTTCTTTCCTAAGCCATAACTCTCATTCAAAACCCAAACGACCGACATACTAACCATAAGAAAAATCCAAGTCCGGATTAACAAAAAATTATAAAGTAATTGTGACCTTAAAACAATACCCTGTATATTTAAATTTTGAAAATCTTTTTGCATATTTGAAAAGAGCACCAAAAGGTAAGTTTAATGGTTCGCTTCAATTTTTCGGCCAGACAATTTTATGACTTTAATTTTGAAATTATATTGAATTGTTTAAGAACTCTGGCATTAAAAAACAGATATTATTAACTTTTAGATATAAATTATTAAAGTTAATGAATAAATACTCATTTTAAAAAGAATCAATATTTATTTATCACATTGGAACGACCCAATTACTAATGACAAGAAAAATCCAGGTCCGGATTAACAAAAAAATATAAAGTAATTGTGACCTTAAAACAACAGCCTGTATAATATTAAAATTTTGAAAATTTGTTTGCGTATTTTAAAAGAGCATCAAAAACTGCGTTAAAGGTTAAAATATATTTTAATTACAATTTGAAATTCTATTGTAATTTTGAAATCATATTGATTAATTCTGTTAAGATCACAAGAAGCTGACATAAAAATGAAGAACAATCTCAATGTAATTAGAAAATCGATTCTAAATCATTTAAAACGAGCAGCAAGGAAATGCGTCGAAAAAATGACGGACATTTTGAGCAACTGTTCTAGTTCAAATATTTTTAATTTATGTCAAACTGTTCAATTGTTTAAACGATTTTTTATTAGATATAGCTGTTTTTTAAATTCTTTACTAAATCATTAAAATATCCCAATTCTCGCAATTCTAATTTTTAATGATGTGCATACAGCTACAAATTCAGAGAATCCGTGAAGCCAGCGTAGTAAATAAGTATTAAGTATTTTTAAAATAAGTATTGATTCATTAACATTAACTTATTAAAAGTTAGTAATATATACCTGGTTTTTAATCTTAGAGTTTTTTAAAATTTAAATATAATAACAAAATTGATGTAATTAAATCAACGACGAAAAAATTAAAATTAACCTTTAATCACAGTTTACATGCTCTTTTAAAATGAGCAGACAAATTTTCAAAATTTCAATATACAGGGGGTTGTTTCAAGGTCACAATTACTTTATATTTTTTTGTTAATTTGGACCTGGATTTTTCTTGTCATTAGTAATTGGGTCGTTACAATGTGGAAAACAAGTATTGATTATTTTTAAAATGAGTATTTATTCATTAACTTTAATAATTTATAACTAAAAGTTAATAATACCTACCTGCTTTTTAATACCATAGTTCTTAAAAAATTCAATATAATTTCAAAATTAAAGTCATAAAATTGTCTGGCTGAAAAATTGAAGCGAACCATTAAACTTACTTTTTTGTGCTCTCTTTAAATATTCAAACAGATTTTCAAAATTTGAATATACAGGGTGTTGTTTTAAGGTCACAATTACGTTATAATTTTTTGTTAATCCGGACCTGGATTTTTCTTATGGTTAGTATGTCGGTCGTTTGGGTTTTGAATGAGACATATGTATACCAAATATCAAAAAAATATACAGGGTGGTTCTAAAGTTATGGCCTAGGAAAGAAATGGGCAAAATCGATAAAACACCCTGTAACTCGGTTATAAAAGTCGGCAGGACAAAAAATGTTGTATATCTAGAACCGGCTTGGTGACCTCTATTCACCGTTAAAGTATTTCCGTTTCCCAATGAAACACCCTGTATAATACATGTATCGTTAAATCCCAGTTGGAATAAAAACGACTTGTTTTAGCATTTTTGCAAATCCAATGACATTGACAAATTACAAGGTTAGTGAAATGTTTTCTCCAGAAAAGATGCTCCTACGTAACGCTCCAGTCCAAGAATATTCGGTGGAGGAACCAAAAAAGGACTCCGTGAGTGTCGTGGCACCGATCCTATACAACATACATTAACGACCACACCATAAACCAAAAAACAAGACAACTCATGATACAGCTGTGGCAGCTCAGGGAAAAACCTTCAATGAAGTCGAAGTACAACTGACAAATGCACTAGAAGACTCAGCACTATATTACGACGAAAACCATCTGAAGACCAATCCCACAAAAACTCAGGTGTTTGCTTTCTACCTAAGAGACAAGCATTCAAGAAGAATTCTGGAGGTGGAACAGCGTGGTCAGATGCTGGAACACAAAGAGATACCAAAATAACTCAACGTACGTCTGGATAGTAATCTGTCTTATCGACACCTTTGTCAAGATGGCAAGAAAAAAGTAAGCCCAAAACTTATATTATACGCAAGTTAACTAGTACAAAATGGGAAGCACAACTACATACTCTCCGCACTTCTGCCATAGCATTAGGTTTTTCGGCCGAGGAGTTTGGAATGCTAGTGTGGTAAACTCTGCTCGCGCTAAAAACGTAAACGTGGATCTAAATGAAATGGTTCGTGTAGTATATTGTTATGCTCTGTATTTTCTCTCTGTTATGAGATTGATCAGCATATTCTTATTTTGACTAATTAATTAATTATTTTAATTACTAGGTACTTATGGAAAACACAACCAAAATTAAATAAAACTTTCCAATAAAATTTATTCTCAAGGCTAATTTATTTTAATGTATTACCTTTGGTTTGTGGCTTCTAGTATCTCTAGTTGCTTACTTCATCCAGGACAAAACAGGGAAAATAAATATACTTAATGTCATATAAATTCTATAAATATTATTTATTTATCCAATATACCATAAATATAAGATTTAAATGTATACTAAAACTCAATTTTGTTGCAACTATTTCTTATCTAATAAATTAATCTTTAATTCTGCTATCTCATTTTTTAATAAAATTTTCATTTAAATAATTCGTTAGACTATTCTTACTATTATATAAAAACCAACAAAATTTACTTATCACCTTTTGAATTGATTACTTATTTCTTCTTTGAATTTATAAATGACTAAATTATGCTGTAGAAATGTTCAATAAAAAATAAACAAATATGCCATGTGATATAAAACAACTCTCTCCATTTCACAAATAATCTGACTAACTTTTTTTTCTCTTCTTTACTTCTTCTCATGGATTTTGTAGTCCTCGATTCTCCAACACATGCTGCGAACGATCCTTCTCGTCCAAACTGCTTTACAAACAAACAACAGCACTCGCTCGAAATCTCCCCTCAGTTTTCTCTCCGCTCGATATCTTATGCAAATTGATACCAACCGGCTACTCGTTCCAGACAGAAACAGGAATCTCTTCAGACACAAGGAGATTTAACTTCTCAACTTCTCAACGATTTCGTTTCAACACGATTCTGCTTACACGGCCGCCAACTTCAACACTATACACCGACTTATTCCTTTTCAAAAACTGGACTGCCCTCTCCAGATGTTCATTACACAGTGAAACTTTCTTTCTTTTCAAAACCAGACTCGAACACTCTATTCTTTCTCCAACCGTCTCTCTTGCCAATCAGAAAACCTCCTCTCTACCCATTACATCCATACTTTCATTTTTTAAGAACAAATTAATTTTGTATACAACTTTTCCATTTTGTCAAATTCCAGGAGATACCAAAATTACTTTTGTGTTTCTACGTGCTATAAAAAAACCGATATTCTAAAACTTAACAATTGTGTTTACCGTCTTTTCTTATAAGAAGCATTTATAAACGTCCTATTGTTCACTTCAAAGCGAACAAACGTACTTTCTAATCCGACCGTATTAATTGTATAAGTCCGTTTATAGAATCATTAATACCGAACGATTTTCACTTTCAACGAAACACTGCTTAAGACTAACTAATACTATTTAAAATTATTGGCCATATACAGGCGATGAAAATCTATGATCTCGTGGTCTTTGGCATAAATTAATTTTCAAAAATTTTCCCATAAAAGTATATAACAATATATAATATCGAGTTGTCTGAAACCGAAACCAAGAGAGATCTACCCCATAGTTGAAATCACTCCACCATCCAGTAGGAGACAGTGTAACGAATGTGGGTGTTAATTATAACAAATCTGTAGGTGATGTGGAAGAATATATATAAGCTTCGAAGGAGTAGCTTAATTGCTTTTTAAGTGTTATTGAGCTGGCTAGCTGGATATGTAAGAGACCTTTTG
Organism: Diabrotica virgifera virgifera; assembly: GCF_917563875.1. Taxonomy (NCBI): domain Eukaryota; kingdom Metazoa; phylum Arthropoda; class Insecta; order Coleoptera; family Chrysomelidae; genus Diabrotica; species Diabrotica virgifera. Next base: position 85,232,298 of record NC_065447.1, on the reverse strand, counting down.
TGTGACTCAGGAAAGGATCAGGCCGAATTTGCACTCCCGAAATAAGACGATAACTAATAAAGTACTGAAGTGTTCAAGCAAATAAATTAAAAATAAAAAAGAATGAAAAGAAGAGAACTATTGACCAAGAAGATATTTAGAAGTACGGAAGAGGGCGCCTGGTGAATTTTACTTCACCGAGTGACTTATACTGCTGCTTGCATCTACTTATTACTGTTATAGTACTATTACTTTGACCTAGATCTGCGAATTTATAGGAAATAAAACATATATTTAGGTACAACTAACAAATTTAATGAAACAAACCTATAACCCCTATATACAATTTTTATACACTAGCTAAACCGGACGTACTAAGCTATGACACTCCTGTTGATAACACAGGTTTTTACAATAAGGGAAAAATACGTAATGAATGGTTTATATATGAAAGTTAATTAATGTAAAAATGTATGTACAAATTTGTTGTTAATGAAGAAGCCAATATTGGCTGACAATATCGTATCTGTTCGGAGGTGATAAACGTAAGTATAATACCTGACAATGAAATAAAAGTTTCGATAAGGATTCAAACTGAGATAATGTGCACACTATCTTTACAGATAGTTTATAATCCCCCCTACTATTTTAAAATAAATGAGCTAACCTTGAAATATAAAATTCTTGAAAAATTATTGTATAGTTTAATTATGTTTAAGAAAATGAAGGTATACTATTATTAGGATTATTAAGTTATTGATACAAAAAAAAAATAGGTAAAAGTGCAAATATTATTAAAACAAATTACAATCAAATTGACTTATAAAAACCTGTCCGGTCTACTAAGTGACCATGGGTTCTCCAACTCTTTCCAGGGAATGATCAGAGGCCCAAGGAAGGTAGCTTGCGGTGTTCCTCAACCTAGGAGGGAGGTGTATCCTTGTTACCAACTGGAGATACCTCTCAGTACCGGCGAATTCCAAAAATAAATTCCATAAAAACCAAGATTCCAATAAAATCAAAACTTCCAAATATGTCCCAAAATTTCCCACTCTTTCCCAAAAATTATTCTTATTTCTGTTTGACTAAATCTTCTATTCTCCAGCGACTAAAAGAAAACAAAAATCTTTCAGTCATATTACTTTTTTTGAGTAACATGAAACACGGTATGTAGGAAGGTATTTATAAAAAGTTTGTAGAAAAACTTGAAACAAAAAGTTGAATCACTGATGTGTGTAATTGAAGTATGATTGACCTTGATTCTTTTTCCATGTGAAGACATTTGAAAAACTAAACTATGGTTAAGGATTACTTGTTGCGAAATATGATTGTAAAATTGGATGTTACAAGAAGGATTTCTTTACAGACGTAAAACTAAAAGTAAAGGAAAATGTCATTAAGTCAGAAATTACTTTGAACTGGAAATATAATTTTAAAGAATTTTTCTCCGTAGAGGACATAAATTTGGTAGTTATAGGGACTATTTAAGACCTGATGGTTACAGAATAACAATTTTCCTAAAGTATGGTATGAAAATGAGGAAATGGTCATTTTTTCCTTGGCAAGAACAAAAAAAATGGCGGCTTACCCAATGTCCAGAATCCTCCGATATTGGAACTAAAACAGCACTCTCACCATAATTTATACCATAAAATAAACTTCTTTCCAACTTAAATGCATTCCTTTTCAACTAAATAATTATTTTCTAAATAAAATAAAATGGCTAGACACCGGTCGCTGGAAAATCACATCATTTGCAGACGGCTACCGAAGATCAAGTAACCATCAACTTTCACTTTCTTTCCGTCCTGTCAACAGGCGGAAATTGTCATTTACCCATGAGCCAACGAATAAATGTTAAATTCACTAACCAGACTACCAACCAAAATAATTATAATGGGCTCAAGTTTAGATTACACTCTATGCGAGTGAACGTATACCGGGTTGCATACTTAATAGTTACAGAAATGAATCTTATAGTAACGATCGGGATACTGATCGTTACAACAGACCATGTCAGAGGTGGAACGAAATAAGCAGGAGATGGATCAAAGACACCCTTTGTATGACCACCAAACTCAGGCAAGTAGACTGAGATCTCGGAGAAGCTTTCTGAAAAAATCAAGATTCATACCCTAAACCCGAAGCGCCAAAGATAAAAAGCGCCGAATATACATATGGCAAGCGTCAGCTACCATCACATTTTCCGACTCAGAGGAAATAGTCGCTGGACACAATTTGCCGTATCTGATATGGATATCGCTAAATAGACTAATAACCGGCATTTCACGTTATGCAAGTAACCTGAAAAATGGGGATAACAGGAGGATGTTACCTGCGACTCTGGCGCGGTTCAGAATAGTCACCGTCTACTATAAGCAGAAAGAAAAAACTAACAAATCTACTATTAAAAAGAACATCTGTCAGACTGACTAAGCATCACACAACATAAAGACATAAACTAACATTAGGTGTCACGATTTGGTCATCTAATATTATTGAAGAAGGTCATCATAAAAGACATAAACTAACATTCGGTGTCACGATTTGGTCATCTAATATTATTGAAGAAGGTCCACCAAAAGGATATCACAAATAGTTTAAACTAATTTTAGATGGAGAACTAATGGAACAGAGGCTTTTAAGTAGACTGCACCTACCAGAAATATTTCCTTTAAGAGAATCATAGAAAATAGAGCTGCAAATTTGTCTTCAAATTATTTTGGTGAAAAGTTACGAAAGCGTTCTAGTGAAAATAAAGGCAGCAATTATTCTTGAGAAATATTTGTAAAAAATGGTGTATGATAATAATATACAGGGTCATTAAAATATCTTCTAATTAATTGATTGATATAGCTGCGAGAGATGTATTCTTGACATAAACGTAGTAGACTCATAAATGGGTACTTTAACATAAAACTAAATTACATATCAAATAATTTTTATTAATTAAACAGATTGGTGAAGGTCGTTTTATATCAGATCCTCTACTACAGTCGAACCCGCTTATTAGCCCCGACTACAGTCGAACCTATTAGAATACCTATTACAGTAAAACCTTTGCTACCGGCCACCTGCCAAAATCGGCCACTTGTACTAACGGCCAGTTTAAAAATTCGCCAAACCAATTATATGTATACTACAAAAACTGACAATGGCGGCCACCTTTCTATATCGGCCAATAGTTTGTTCATTTTTAGTGGCCGTTACTGACGGGTTTTACTGTAGAATACCCCGGTTTAAAGAATAGAAATTGAAAGGTTTTTACTGGCCACCAATGATCGGTTATTAGAATATCCTGATTATAGGAACAATTTTGCTTGGAACGAAGGCTATTCCAATAAGCGGGTTCGACTGTAGTAGGACACATTCATGTAAGTTACATATAGATTGTAGATAAATAAACTATTTACTTATTCTAATCTATCTTAAAGATCGTCTCCGCCTTTATTATTGTTGGGTGGATAATGTAGCTCAACGGTCATGTTGCCGGTTCTAACCCCTAAAAAACGTAGGGTTTTTTAATATTACTACTTATTTTTTAATACTACGAATAATACTACGAACTGCGAGAGACAAGTACCTACTCATTCATTAAGACCTACCAAAAAAACTTAAGATGCTAGAAAACCAAAACAAGCAAAGTAAGTTTATAAAGTATTTGCCAAAGGCATTAAAGGCATTCAATCTGGGCTTTAAATTCCTGTAGTAATATTCTTCTATTCTCTTAATGCATAATCTATTTCTACAATATTCCAGTGCTTATAGTACCTACGTGAAAATTATAAATTTAACTGTTGGTTAAAATAAGCAATATCGCTTTATCTATAAAAATAACTTTGGTGGGATAAAAAAAATAGTGTTCAGAATATTGTTTAATCGTGCGCCTACACAGTAATATGAATTATTATTTTTACCTAATATAAAATAAAAAAAACTTTTACGCCTATACATACTTCCTCAATGCATTGGATGGATGTTCACTTAGCCCAGTAGACCATGTTGTAATGATCAATAAACGCATCAGATTATTTCTAGTTATACCATTAGATGCATAATAAATACTGAAATATTGCGAATTTTATATAAAAAAGGATTTTTTAAATGACAAAATTATAGTTATTTTCCAGAAGAACAAGGCAAAAATTACAAAAATTTGATACTTATATCGATTATTACCGAAGAACAGTCAGACCGGTCCTCTGGCTTTTTCAACAGTATTTGATGAGAATTTTGAATGTGGCTTACAATTTTAATTGAAAATACATATGAAGAGTACAGGGGAAAAACAAGGAATGTCACTTTTTGATGAATTTTGGCTTTTCTCGCCATGTGGTAGCAAAAACTGAGTACCATCGACTAGACTATCGATTCAGAACAATAACCAGAAAGATCAGTCTATATAAATTTTTTATAAATTTCTATCCAGGCGAAGGACCAGGATTGTGCGCACGCCACTGGACAAAAATAAGGAATGTTAGCAGTTTTTTGGTGCATTATTAAATTAACAAGTTAATATTGATTAATATTATATTAAGATTCTTCTTCTTCTTCAAATGCAAATCCAGTAATGGATGTTGGCGATTACATTTTCCTTAACTATCTGTTTCTTGCAATGTGTATCAGTGATTGTATGTCGGTAATCCCTGTCCATTGCCTTATGTTTCGAAGCCAGGACATTTTCTTGCGTCCTATTCCTCTCTTGCCTTCAATTTTACCCTGGATTATAAGTTGAAGGAACTGGTATTTTTCGTTTCGCATGATGTGACCCAAATACGCCGTTTTTCTTTTCTTGATGTTTTCGAAAAGCTGACGTTCTTGGTTGATTCTTTTAAGGACATCCACATTTGTGAATTTCGCCGTCCATGGTATCTTTAGGATACGGCGATAAAGCCACATTTCGAAGGCTTCTAATCTGTTTATTACGAAATTAATAAAAAAAGAATGTGTGTGTGTACTTTGTACGCACGTAAGAAGTTATACTTCTATTATATGATTTCTTAAAAATAAATATACTTTAAACAGTTTGTTCTAATTTTTTTAAACACCAAACTAATTTTGTGCTTACCGCATTCAAAAAAATAAAAAAAAGTATAGGATTGCTCCGGATTCGAACTCAAGACCTCTCGATCTCTGACCGAATGCTATACCAAATACGCTACGAGGACTTTGTCTGTATCGGTTCGGACTTACCTAATGACAATTCACGGTAACAAACAGACAGTATAATAAATATTCAATAAAAAGTTTTATCCTTTTCTTGCACTGATATATTTATACATAACTTGAAAGATTCAGCAACTAAACGCCACCCTGTCTGTGTGCGCATGCGCGCAGTATTATGAAATTTCACTCTCAATCGCGCCTAAAGAAGTATAACTTCAAAAACGTAATTATCTTTTAAAATACCCTGTATAACATTACAAAACCTCATATTTTAAGAAAGAAGACATCAAAGAGAATTCAAAAATCTAAAAATATACAGGGTGTCTTATTTAAAAAAAAAAACGAAGTTATAAGCAAGTTCGACGAAATACATTTTTGAAGTAAAAACTTTTTTAGGGACGTTGTGTACTTTTTAGATGAGGAAACAGTTTGAATTAGCGACCGCCATTGCTTCTGTGAAATAAATTTTTGACTGAAGTGAAAACTTCTGTAGAAACGTTGTGCCCTGTTTAGATGGGGAAAAAGTATTGAATTAGCGACCGTCATCACGACCGTCATTGCTTCGACGAAATAAATTTTTGAAGTGAAAACTTCTTTAGGGACGTTTTGCACTTTTTAGATGGAGAAAAACAATTGAATTAGCGACCGTCATCGCGACCCTCATTGCTTCGACGAAATAATGTTTTGAAGTTAAAACTTCTTTAGGGACATTTTGCTCATTTTAGATGGGGAAAAAGTATTAAATTAGCGACCGTCATCACTTCGGCGAAATAAATTTTTGAAGTTAAAAGTTCTTTAGGGACGTTATGCACTTTTTAGATGGGGAAAAAGTATTAAATTAGCGACCGTTATTGGTACGACGAAATAAATTTTTGAAGTGAAAACTTCTTTAGGGACGTTTTGCACTGTTTCGATGGGAAAAAAATATTAAATTAGCGACCGTCATTGCTTCGGCGAAATAAATTTTTGAAGTCAAAACTTCTTTAGGGACGTTGTGCACTATTTAGATGGCGAAAAAGTGTTGAATTAGCGACCGTCATCGCTTCGACGAAATACATTTTTGAAATGAAAACTTCCTTAGGGACGTTGTGCACTTTTTGGATGGGGAAGCAGTATTGAATTAGCGACCGTTATTGCTTCGACGAAATAAATTTTTCAAGTGAAAACTTCTTGAGGGACGTTGTGCACATTTTAGATGGGAAAAAAGTATTAAATTAGCGACCGTCATCGTTTGACGAAATGAATTTTTAAAGTGAAAACTTCTTTAGGGACGTTGTGCACTTTTTAGATAGGAAAAAAGTATTGAGTTTGCGACTGTCATCACTTTGCCGAACTAAATTTTGTACGAATATAATATATTATTAAATTAAATTATCGATCAGATAGCTCAGTGCGACTAGCGGCTGACCCGCACTTCACTTCGCCGTGAGGTACGAGAGTTCAAGCCCAGCCCAGGCCATCGGAAAACAAAAAGGCTAACGCGTCAGTATAAAATTCTAAATATGAATCTGGCGCTTAGACCTGAATATGCGGGCATCTGATCGACCTATGAGGGAGCAGTACGGCAAGGGATAAGGGCTTGCGGCTCGGTGAAACTCCCCCATAGATCCCTACCGAAGGGCGTTGACGCCTAAGAACGGTGTATATACATAATATATTATACATAAATAGCATAGAACGTACGCAACACGTATTTAATATAGGTATAGCACTTCTTTTTGGATGGGGAAAAGCATTGAGCTCGTAATTTATATACTATTAGAAGTTTTCACTTCTGTCGGCACTCCCATAAGTGCTTTAAATTTTTTTAAGTGCCAGAAAACTTTAATATGGTGTTAAAACTATTTTTTGTGATAATTTTTGACCTTCGGATATTCAAAGGTCGGAAGTAGTTTTCCTGATTTAAAAAAGAGAACGATTGTAGGTGTAGGTGATATGCTCGGATTTGATAATGCATCACATGATGACTGCTGAGTGTTTGGTACCTTGTGTAATATATTTGTTGGAGCTGTTTGATTTGGTACTTCATTGTTTGAATCAATAAGAGTTGATTCCGTTATTGAACTGTTATTGCATTGAGATGATATGTGTCCTGTATTTTTGCAAATAAAGCAGGTGACTGTACCTTGTGACAAAAATATGCGGTAAGGTGTTTGGTCGAAATTTATTAGAATAGAATCTGGAATTGATGATGTTATAGGGCTTACATAAACTTGCCTCCGAAAGCTCAATATGTGACTATATTCCGGAAGATTCGAGCTAATTTTCAGAAATGTTATTGGGGAAATAAGCTTTAAACCGATATTCTGTAATTCTTCAACTAATACTTGATGAGGAATTGACGGGCAGACACCAGACAAGACTAGTCTTTCTGCTGGAGAGACAAGTCTCCGTGCTGTTACAACTTCGCCGAGTACTTCTATAGAGCCATGTTGTGCCATGAAATTATCTACTACGGTTCTGTTTGCCAAATCGTTGCATATTCTATTATGAGATAATCTAGATGAAAAAATGATATTTTTTGGGTTGATTATTGTGCCCAACGGAATTAAATAATCCTGTAGTTTAGCATTATCGATACAACTAAATACAATTGCTTGAGTCTTACTCGGAAAAGAATGTAAAGCGGCTGATGCATAACTGTTTGTTATATTCGAACGTTGATTTACTGGACTAGTTAGATCGGAAGGTGTGTTTACATTATGTGAAGTCATCTTAAGCTGCGGTGGCGAAAGCTTCAGCCCGACTCTGGTAAGTGACAAACTAACCGCATGCTAGCTAACCTCACAAAATGATTGTACGGTGGTGTATATTATTATTTAACGTTTTCTTTTCACAATAATAAAGTAATAATTACGTATAGATGACTTACTTAGTAGTATCTAGTAGATAAACACTTTAATTTTAAAAACTATTTAATATTACCACTTGTTTTTAGTAAAAACTAGGAGTACAATATCAGTACAACTTGACCATACCTTGACCATACCTACCATATTTCCACAAACTTCGGAAGCAATATCCTCCAATCTATCAGCACCTCTTCCATTAGATATAACTGCAGAAAACTCTAATAAAACTGATACATCACCACAATTTTCTGAAACAACCATTTCAACCAATCTTACAAACAAAACTTCAAGCTCGACTTCTGTCACTACCAATGAGTCTGCTCCAGTACTTCCAAATGTAATAAAGCCACAACATCTAAGTGAAAACTCTAATAGCACTTGCGAAAACGCAAGTTCTTCCATGAAACGCAGTATTGGTGAGGTTGATACGCCTCCTTCAGACTCAGCAATTTCATCACAAAATCTGTTTGCAAAACCCAAATCCTCTAAACCAAAAAAACCGCGCTCATCTAAAGTCCCATCTACAAGGGAAACTCTTGAAAATTTTATTGATGATCATACCCCACAATTCGTTTTAAATTACCACCAATTGTCCTTACTGATTGATAATGTCCAAGGCTCCTCCGACACTATTAGCGTCGTTAAAGAATTTACAACTGATATGGCTGGTTTATTCCATCTTGTACAAAGCAGCTATCAATATGCAAATGATAAATCTACAAAAACCAAGTTTACAAAGCTTCAAAAGAAACTACACAACCATTTAGGGAAAGAGATTTCTGACTTAGACAGTGACTCTTCTGTAGACAATTGTTCAGTATCATCTAACTCCGAATCTGTTAACAATATTCAACTCGGTACCTCAATGGAACATTGATGAATTTTTCCATCGTCTCCCTATTCTACAGCTTCTTTTATCTGAATATTCTCCAGATATTATTTGTCTACAGGAGACAAACTCAAAGACCAATCAGTTGTACAATTCAAAATCTTTCACTTGCTTCCGCAAAGACCGTACAGATGCAAGTCGTGCAAGCGGTGGTGTAGCAATAGCAATCGTTTCTTCAGAAAACAATCTTCTTCTCCGTTTAACCCCAGAATGTAGCACATATTCAGCTGAACTCTACGCCATATACCGTGCTGTGAAACTTCTTAACGAGCTTACACTCACAAAAGCCCTGTTCATAACAGATTCTCTTAGCTCTCTAAACACATTAAAACACATTTTTCCGAAACATCCTTTTGAAAAGTTGCTAAAATACCAGCTGTCCCAAGCTCATGAACATGGAAGAAGCGTCCAATTTTTATGGGTTCCCTCACACGTCAGAATAACAGGAAATAAAGAAGCTGACAGGACTGCACGAGAGGCAATTTTAAGTGATTTTTCGGAATTGATAGGCAAGTGTGTTTCCAGTGACTTAAAAGCTTATTTTAAAAATAAAGTGTTGTGTTTGTGGCGAAATGAGTGGTCTCAAAATAATTCTAAGCTGAATAAAATCAAAAATAATGTGTCTCAGTGGATTCCACCGTCGCGGAATAGACGAGAACAAATTGTGGTTGCGCGTTTACGCTTAGTACATACCAGGTTAACGCACTCTTACCTTTCAACAAAGAAAAATCTACCTATATGTGATCAGTGTAACGTTCGATTAACAGTCGAACACTTTTTAACAAGTTGTAGTAAATATGACTAAGAAAGACAGCGCAACAATATTCCAAACGCTCTACCAGAGGCTCTAGGTCAAAACTGTTCCTATGACAATATAGTTAATTATCTAAGATCCATAAACATTTTGTACAATCTGTAGTTGTTTACTTTTGTTATTTATATTTTGTTCCGTCGCTAATAACCTTTTGGTGGATGCGACTTCTTTTTCTAATAAAAAAAAACAAAGTTTTATGTCGGGAAGATCATGCACCGACGCTATATTTATAATGAGGCAGGCTAAAAAAAAATCATTAGAATACAACAAACAGGCATACCTACTTATGTTTCGTGGACCTTAAGAAGGCATTTGACAGGGTCAAATTAAAGGGCGTTATTCATTTATTGTACGCAAGAGAGATACCTCTAAGAATACTTGAAACGATCGAAAATATGTACCTACCAACAATAACAACACAATAAGAGTAAAAGCAGATGAAGAACTAACTGACCCAATTGAAGCTGGCAATGGGTAAGATAAGGAGATTCCCTGAGTCCTCTATTGTTCAACCTGATCATGGACGATATAATAAAAACAGTAAGAACAAAAAAAGGATACCAAATGGGAGAAAAACAACTTAAAATAATCTGCTATGCAGATGACGCAATTCTAATCTCTCAAAGTGAAGATGATTTACAACGTATGCTGCACGAATTTAATATAACCGGTATAAAATTTAACATGTTAATTTCCCCAAAAAAGACTAAATGCATGGTTATAACAGCAGATCTAATAAGGTTTAAATTAGAGCTGGAGGGCCAAATAATAGAACAAGTCTTCTTCTTCATGTACCATGTCCTTTCAGAACGTTGGTTACCATCATAGCTATCTTAATTTTATTCACTGCCACCCTAAATAGCATGCTTGTGTCAACACCATACCAATCTCGCAAGTTCTTCAACCATGAGGTTCTTCTTCGTCCTGGACTGCGTTTGCCTGCTATTTTTCCTTGCATGATATTTTGTAGCTACCTATATTTGGGACCTCTCATTACATGTTCGAAATACGTACTCCAGCTTTCTCTGCTTGATGCTTTTTATGGTCTAGAACAAGTCATGGAGTTTAAATATCTATTCATCACACTAGACGGAAGGCTCGAAACAGAAGGGGAAGATCAGGTGAATAAAGCAAACAGAGCCGCAAATAAAAACATCGGAAAAGAAGTGAAAGGCAGATTTTACAAAACAGTCATCAGACGAATAATGACATACTCAGCAGAAACACGACCTGATACAGAAAGGACAAAAAGAATGCTAGAAACAGCAGAGATGAAAGCACTGCGAACAATCGATGGCAAGACACTGTGGGATAGAGCTAGAAGTGCAGATATACGACGGAGATGCAAGGTGGACAACATTAATAACTGGGTGAAAAACAGAAGAGTAGAATGGAATGGACACATAAGCCGAATGACAACAAATAGAGTAGTAAGGACGGCGCGAGACGGTTCACCAATAGGAAGACGATCAGTGGGAAGACCACGAAAAATATGGAATGACAACTTACTGGAGGCACATTGAAAAACAGACAGAGTCATGTTTACATAAAAAGAAGAAGAAGAAAGACTTCATATGCTGTAGAGTGAAGTATTGATTGTCGAGTGCCTAGGGATAATTGAAAACAGTCGCAAATTCGTGAAATATACTGTACCTACAATACAAAGTATATTAACATAATAATACATACCATACATACAATCTACAATATAAACACGCATAATGCAGAAAAAAATAATACAAAAACAAACAAAGTTATCAGAATTAGATATCCTAAGAGCTGAGAGCGCAAGCACCTTCTCAGATATTTACAACTGAAAGCATGCCTACTGCTTACAAGATAGAGGCCAAATATTCAACCATCAATTTTAAAAAGAATAACTCTTGTAACAGTTTGTTGGTTATACTTTTATACTTTTCGCACAATTTTCAAAACAATCTTTTTTGAAAACGATTTACGAAGTGGAAATCGAAACGCCAAACAGTAGTTTAAGAAGGTAATTTTCGTTACACTCAAGTGTAGTTTAAGGCTGTGGTCTTCAATAGACGCTGTAGGCTACGTACAACGTCACGCCGTAGGAAAATTGTTCGTTTTCTTTGCTCTTAATAAACTTTGAAGGACAAAAACTATCTTACAACCGAAAATAGTCAAAAAAGAGTAATTCTAAAACAAATTCAAATTACGGGTTGAATTGAAGTGACCACCGACTTAGCCGGTGGTATTCAATAGACGCCGTAGGCTGCGTACAGCGTGTACCTATTGGAGACCATCGACTTATGCGATATTAACATAATATTTAAGTACGATATGGTATTATAACTCATCTATCTGAAGAAGAAGCATAGATCTGGAAAGAGATGAAATGACAATATTCCAAAAGGATAAGAGAAAATGTTAAACAGAAATAGGTAATATGCCTATTTGCAGATATTGCATATGCAGAATAAGTATAATCAAGAAGAATAATATAATTTTTCGTAGACTGTGTCGTGCACCGTGTGATTCATCTGAGTACCATGATTTTTATTTTTTTGAAGTGAAAACTTCTTTAGGGACGTTGTGCGATTTTTGGATAGGAGAAAAAGCATTGAATTCGCGACCGTCATCTTTAGGGACGAGGGATTCTTGGATAGGGGAAAAAGCATTGAATTGGCGATCGTCATCCCGACCGCCATCGCGACCATCATCGCGACCGTTATCGCGTCCGTCATCGCGACCGTCATTGCGACCGTCATCGCTTATGCTTTATATTATGTGTATGTATTATTGTGTTTTCAATTTATCAATCAAAGGCAAAATGAAAATTAAATTAAATTTTTTTATTTTATAACGCGGGCACATAAATTTGATACACCCTGTATATTGAGCTGTAAATATTTATTAGAATTTAGTTTGGATGTAAGTGGATTTCTCTTTTAATGAGCTTTCCGATGAACCATTAAAGACTTTTGTGAATAATTAAAGTGAAAAGGACGATGTATTTAGATTTAAAATGGAAATAGATTGTTTATTACGAGAACTATAGAACCCACAGGTAGATGTAATTATCACTTTCTAGAAAAGGTGGTTTAAAAGAAAGTTTGGAATTTTAATATTTGTTTCAACCCGAGTAAATGTTGTAGAGTTTCCCCGAAAGTAATTAAGGATGGTCGGAATAATTTTGAAAATGACTGTTTGTTTGTCGAATGGAAAAGATTGTTTCTGATTCTTGGCAAGTTGGAAGGGGAAAAGTGGATTGGATGATTGAGAGAGTTTGAAAAAGAAGTCATTATGTTTTTGGCATCGCTGAGGAGCATTTCGACGTTTTCGTGGATAAATAGTTAGCAAGTACCGGTGGTTGTTTGATAGTGGAGAATAGTGTTGAAAAGTGGAACGAGAGACAGATCAAATTGAGACGAAATACCTCTTTGATTCTGTATTATTGTGAGAAGGAGAGCAGAGAATTTTTGGAGTTTTGTTTGAATCGAGTACGTGTCAAAAGAGGCCCGGCTTGTTGGAGAATTGGTGCTGGTATGCTGATAGTTTTGAAGCTGGAGAACGGAGAGGGCTTTGATGAGTAGCTTTTAACATAGTCAACGAGGGAGAGCTGTTTTGGGTCACGAGAAGACATCAGAGTGAGTGAAGCAAAAGGTCAGTCAACTTATGTGAAAGATATTTTTATGTTCGGAAACTAAAATTTTGAGTAAAAGGCATATGAATTAAAATTCCAATATTTCTAAAAGTAAATAGGAAGTATAGCTAATCTTGCGAATACATAAATTTGTTTTGTTTTAGTTTGTTTTACCAAAGTCATCGGGAACAAACCGATAAATTGTTTTTTTTTTAACTAAAATAAATTTAAGTGGTAAAAATTTCATTCGGACATCTGTGTCCACAGGTTTTAGATTTGATAGATTTTAGAGTATTGATTTTGATAAATAAAAGACAATTCTGTATTTTTATTTTAATATTTTGCTTTATTTCGTTTCCCTATTTTATCCCGATTAGGATCAAATAAGAGATACTGAACCCACGAGAGAAGATAAGTATAACGTGAGATAATTTAGATTTTTTTTTTATAGTATAAAAAGGCACCCTGAGATTTTTTATTCATTTTTTTTTATGTATGATTTGCGACAATTAAATAATTAATCAGATAAATAATAATTAATATAAAATTATTAAGAAGCAGATCATAACAACATGGCGAGCCAACGTAGGACATTAAAGTATCTCTGGTTGTGAATTTGAAGGGAATAGGAAACGGAAAAACAGGTGAAGGAAAATTTATTTGCCCGTCGGAAAAAGTTGATATATTTAAAATTTTTGAAATATTTGTTTGACTTAATTTTTTTATCTATGTACAGTTTTTACATATTTATTTTATTTTTGATTGATTTGAATTTTGAAATATTTAAAAATTTGTGGGATAAATTGATTATATTTGGGGAGAGAAAAATTTTCGTCTCGACAGCATACAAGGTATTTTCGAATTTCATATTAGGCGGGGATAAATTTTAACTACATGTCGATAACAACCAGAAGCAAAAGCAAAGAAAACAAAAAACAAGAAGAACATTTGGAACAAGAAGAACATATAGAACAAGAAGACATTTTCGAAACAACAATCATGGCATCAGAACAACAAGAATTATCAGGAATAGATAAATTATTACAACTAATGCAAGTCCAGTCACAAAAACTGGATAAAATGGATGAATCACAACAAAAACTGGATGACAATCAACAGGAAACAAAAAAAGCAATAGAAGAAATCAACAGAAATATAGAGAGTATTAAGAAGGAAATGGTTAAAAAAATTGAAGAGATTGCAGAAAAGAGCGAGAAACAGAAGATAGAGATTAAAGAAATCAGAATCAAAATAAAGGAGATAAACAATTGCCAGAAAAAGGAACTAGAAAATTTGGAAAATAAGCTGGAAAATGCTATTCAAGTAGACAGAGAAGAAGTGGAAAAAAGAATCACAGAAATAGAAAAACAACTCACTACACACAACTCACAACAAAATAATAAAAAACGGAATTTTAACCCCTTATAACTACCTTCTTTCCCCACTCTGGTTTTGGAATGTAATTCTCTGTATTTAAAAAATAAAGTTTTGGAATGTAAAAAGTGGGTTTTGCCGAGACCGTTAAAAATTGGCAATTTTCAACTTGTACTTTAGACCGAACATGTTCTTGGAAAAAAAAGTAAATAGTGATATTTGTAGATAATTTGAGGCGCTCAGAGCAACAGTCGCCTAACCCACATCTCACAATTTTACCTAAACACTTTTATTACATTAAACTTATCCCTTATTTAAGTATTTTCAGATACAGTGTAGCTCAAACGATGGTTGCTGAGCCATTCTGCATATAAAAATATTAAGGTAATGCATAACTTTAATGTAATAAAAGCATTTTGGTAAAATTGTGGGATGTGGGTTAGGCCACTGTTGCTCTGAGCGCCTCATTTTAAGTACTTTAAATTTCTGTTAACACACCATTTACTAAAAGTTAATAGTTTTCGAGATTTGAGCCAAAAAGCGGAAAAAAGCTGAAATTTTTCGCTTTTTTCGCGATTTACACGCGATTTACACCTCATATTCGGATTCAGCAGCCCAAAATCCATATACCTATAATGAAAGAAATCAGAACTACCCCAAAACTTTCCTAGTCAAAACACAATTTTATTGAATCATGAGGTGCCAGCGTCATCTTGAGCATCCCACATACATAATTATTGTATAAAAATATTTAATAAAGGGTTATTACAACCCAACGTACTCCTGTGGGTGGGTACCATTTTGAAAATATTCAGTTTGGCAACACTGTGTGAATGTTGATAGAAACATATCCCTTTTAAGATAAACAGAACTGTAATTCAGTCCAGAAAAATTAATATTTTTCAAATATGATGTGCAAAATAATTTTTAATTTGGTTCTGTTAATGACTTTGGTTTTTGTCATTAAAGTAGAAAAACTTTAAATTTCACTCATTAAATCATTATCGGCCAGTTATCGTCTCAATTTTTTTAACTGCACTGTAGGTACCTACTAATATCCGTCGACTAATTCTGAATGATTAACGGGTTGTTAAAACATTTTATCTGTAGCGGCTTCTGGAATGTCTTAAAAATATCGAATTTCATTGATAAAATGCGCATATCCCACAGATCTCCGCTTCGATATACCATAACAAGTGACATGTGTCAACATAGTCGTACTCAGTATGAAAACTATTCGGCAGTAGTTCAAATGTTCCTTCTCCTAATTTTTAAAGCTGAAGATGACAAAAATGTCTAAACGCGTCCTGAACTTTTTTAAATAAATATTTTTTTTATTTGTGATTTAACTTTGATATTAAACCACGTTAGAGGGATTTTTTCATTATGATTAACTGTGCCAATGAAAAACTCATAACGCTATGGAAAAAAAGAAAATTAAGTGGAACAAAAATGTTACAGTATTGTTTTTCTACTAAAAGTATTATGACTTTTTGTTATCTAAAACAACCCCATTTAGGTAGAATCTTCGATCAGGTAAACATAAGGGACTAGCCCTTGTATAGCGACATTCGCAGCCCCGCTCAGCGGCCAGTAAACACAAGTTTTGTGTATGGATAGTTGTAAGTTGACGGGTGGTAGATGAGGGGCGGTGCACCAAGGGGCGGTTTATTACTCATGCACCACTGAACATTGGTGAAAAGGATGCAGAAGGCGGGGCCTTGTGATTCTTTAAGGGAAACTTTTGTGGACAGGATGTTTGTTTATCCAGTAGGAAGGAATCTTGTCTTAACAATTTCAAAAGTCGGTTTTGGCTATTATAGGTAACAGATAAAAGAAGTGTGTGATACTTATATTCGTTTACTCGGATACCGAGCTTTAGAAAAAAATTATAATTATTAGAATAGAGGATGGAAGTTACCTACATAGCTTGCGTTATTAATTGGTTCAATCGCTATATTTATTAGAAAAGGGAGAACTAGGAAGGAGAGACTATCGTGGCTAAGAAACATAACAACACCATAAAAACGGATAGAAAAGACGTCGCATCGCAGCATCCTTAGATTTATACAAGAAAGAGGTTGTAGCTCTTGAAGAATGCTTGACGTTTATATTAAATATTGAGTCCATATTATTGGCTGTCATACGTGATTTTGTCCATAAGGACTTGTAGGTCTTCCATGTTGTCCGCAAATAGCCAAATACTATGGTGCTATCTGAATACCTGATGTTATTTAGGCAATATCCAATTAGTAGAATACCTTGTTCAGTTTTCGTGCAAAGTTCTGATAAATATTCTTTCATAATACCTATAAATTGAAAATTAGAAGGAGCAAAATACAGCCTTGCCTCACTCCACGCATGATTTTTACATATTCGGTTTGTTCACATTCAACTCTGAGGTTTGCAGTCTGATTCCAGTAACGCTTTCTAATTATTTTCAGGTCTTGGTAGTTAATTCCTCTTTCTTGCGTAGGTACCTTTAAAAAATGAACACACAAATTAATTTTAACACATTCAATACCAAATTATCACTTGTTGTAAAAGCAATGTTTCTTTAACAAAAAAAAAATTAGTAGGTACATACCTTTAGATCGTCACTACCTCTTACCTCCATAGGGATTTGTAAATTCAGGATGGTAGTATGAAATCAGATTAAAGACAACGGTTTTTATAAAGGACTATATTATGTAAAGCAGAAACATTGTAAATACCGATACCTTTTTGATTAAGTTTTGTACAAAAGTTTTTAAAAATAATATGACTACGTATAAATTACGTTAAAAATAATATGACTATGTAAATTTTAAAGAACCGTTTGGATTGACATGAAATTTGGCGTACTGAGCCAGTGGCGACTTTGGCCATGACTGTGGCCACTTTGGCATAGCTAACATCTCAAAGAAAACAGTGATATTGCGCCGATGTGTGCTTTTGCCCTGGGGTGAGTTTCACTCCTTCTCGGGGGTGAGAAACATACGTTCAAAATAAGTCCGGAATTTGATAAACTGACTAATTATAAGCTACTTTTAATCTATACAGTAGTTTTTCATTAACACTAGAAGCACCAGCATTTTTGCATACCTAGAAGCACCGGAGCGGTCAAGATGACCGGTATTAGAATTTTCTATCGCCAGTCGTTTTCGTATACTTTTTTACTTGAAAAAAAAACCTATATTGAGTTAATACCTACTAATAAAAGACATATTTAGTTAATTTAAATAAATTATTTTGATTATTTACGCACAAATTATGCGATAGCAAATTTTTTAGTTTTGCTTGTACAAGACCTACACACACACATATTTTACATAGGTAGATATATGACAAATTTCACATGTTTTATTTTTGTTGCAGTTCCCTGTTTGCCACTGCCTACGTTTATTATTTGATTGAGGTGTTGTGCCTCTGATTTGTATCCGGTGATGTTGTCCTGCCCTTAGTCATATGATCTTTTGCCTTTTGGAAAGTTTGCCTAGATGCCCTAAATAGTTGACAGCCAGTAACTTTCTTATATAGAATCTAAGCATTTATTCCTACCATATCTAAGATATTAAAAAAAGCCTGCAACGGCCATCTTCTTGAAGCTGATTTGATTGAACACTGTATGGCCATCTCATCTACAACGTCTACTCCGTATTTGTGTGGTTGTAGTAAGTAACGGTTTCAGGTTTCTCTTTTTTATCTATGCCTATTTCAATATTATTTGAGTAAAGAGGACTCAGCACTAGAACATTTTTGGTCTTTTTTCCCTACACGCAAAAAAATTTAGTTCGTAATATTGATTAACAGTGATTCAGTGGTGGATTTAGGGGGGGCTAGAGGTGCTGTAGCACCGGGACCCCAGGTTGAAGGGGCCCCCAGAAGACCTACACATTTGTCTAAAATTACGTATTTGGCATTCTGACGCGCCGTCGTACTTACCCTACCAAACTCCTCTTATTTATTGTAAAAATTACTTTGAAATTATTGTTGTATTGACAATTTCATATAATCTTTTTTCTGAGAGAAAAGGAAAGGAACACCCGATAACCACCCTTTTATGACATGACATAAATGGCAACAGATTAGCAGGTATACTTTTACATCTCCTTTTCGGAAATCTTAAAATACAATGCTTTTAAATCGCTCTGAAAGTTAAAGGTGTTTGACAAAAATAGATGTCTTTCAATGGGTGCCATAAAGTTAAGAAACGAAATATAAAATATACCTACTTTACCCTTTAAGCTTAACAACAAGTAAAGCTTTTGTTTATAACCAAGTAAAGTACCTGAAGAACGTCAAAGACGACAATTAGTAATTCATACCTACTTGTGTTGGCGTTAGCTTTTAGTCATTTATCATTAGATTGTGAATCGTGAGTTGATGCTGGTGAATTTTATTTATTCGTTTCGGATTAATTTTTAGCTCTAGTGTTTGTGAGTGCTAATTAATATTGTTTAAATACATTACGTTTATACGCTTGTAACTACCTATAATGTCACTTAAGCAGCATAAAAGCGGAGCCGCTAAGCGAAAGTTGAGTTTATTTACTTAACTTATATTAGCGCAATTTTTAGCCTAATCAAATAAAAAAACATAATTTAATTCCGAACAGTTTTTGTCCTTTTTTAAAACAAAGTATGGGCAAAATAAAAAGATATTTTTGAAAAAGGATACGCTTCAGATGACGGCACAATTATTTCAACAAGGAAAAGCAGGTTAATTTTTCTTATAAATTGGTTTTTTAAACTTTAGCCTAAATTAATGATTACATAGAGGCTTTTACAATTTTTCTTTAAAAACCTAATGGGACAACCTTTAATTTGAGACTTTGTAAGTTCGTTTTCATGCGTAATTTATTTAAATAATTAACAATAAACACTGAATAATTGGTTTTTAAAAATAGGGTAATAGTCGGTAATACACACAGAAAAAAGCTTTTACAGCCTTGCAAGTTGCAATAAGCACGAAAAGTTTTCTTATGTTTTACATGTATTGAAATTTTATTTGATTGGTATATTTAAAGAATAAAAGGATTAAGTAAATTTAATGTTTTTGTTGTGACTCATTGTAACATTGTATGATTTAATAAAAATATATGATTCAAAACAATCGATCAAAAAGCAGTAAATTTGCATCGGGGTTCGAATCTGTCTATGCAATTTTAATTTTTTTCAGGCAAAAGAAGAAAAACTTAGCAGAATTCAAAAGTTACCGAAATTGATCATGTTTTTTAAGAACCAAGGAGAAAACAACGCCAAACCTCTGTTAATTACGCACGATGACAAGGAAATAAATGATTCAATTGATGTTGCATCAACAAGCAAACCCCATTTGACAGAAAAAGATGAGTTGAGTGAAAATTCTAACAATGATTCTCATTTGGCAGCGTCCACATCCTCTGTGTTTTTAGTTTCTAATGATGTATCATTGTGGCCAACAACTCTAACAGATGCATTTCGATCAAGTTGTGTAGAACAAGGCTCAGAATATTTTCAAAACAATGATGGCGTGTATGCAGCTTCCAAGCGTAACTTCAAAACACAAAATAGAAGTCTTTCCGGTAAATTATTTCAAAAAAGAATAAGCAATGGAGAAACTGTACCTCGAAAATGGATCATGTATTCACCTTCAACTGGAAACATCTACTGTTTCGCGTGTAAGCTTTTTTCGGTAAAAAGTGTAAGTGCGTTTGCTCACCACGGGTTGTCAAACTGGGGTAAAGCAGAAGAAAGCACACTTTCTCAGGAAAATAGTGTAGAACATCGTGAGAGTATGTTTTTATTGTTAAATAGACTTAATTTAAAGAATCGTATAGACAAAAGCTTAGCTAATCAGTTTATTCAAGAACCTGAGTACTGGATGAACGTGTTTAGAAGGGTAGTTACGGTCGTAAAATTTCTAGCGGAAAGAGGCTTATCATTTCGTGGTAGCGTAGAAAAATTTGGTGATAGTAGAAATGGAAATTTCATGGGAATACTAGGACTAATTTCTGAGTTTGATCCTTTCCTTAAAACACACATTGAAAGGTATGGCGGTAAAGGTAGTGGACACGTGTCATATTTATCAAAAACTATATATGAACAGTTTATTGATATTATTGGCGGTGAATTGAAAAACAAAATTATTGGTGAAGTTAAAAACTCTAAATATTTTTCTTTGATCGTGGACTCTACGCCCGATATATCACACACCGACCAACTTTCAGTGATTATTAGATATTGCTCTTCTAATAAAGTTCATGAACGTTTTTGACATTTTTACCTATATTTAGTTATACTGGTGCTCCTTTGAGTAGTGTAGTTTTAGAATTTTTAGAACGGCATGATATTAACATTATGAATTGTCGCAGTCAATCTTACGACAACGCGAGTAACATGTCTGGGAAATACAAGGGACTTCAAGCGGAAATTAAAAACAGGAACAACCTTGTATTTTATGTGCCGTGCTTTGCACATTCTTTAAATCTAGTGGGTCAATGCAACGTAGAGACATCTACAGAAGTATCTCATTTCTTCATGTTTTTACAAAAAATGTTTTTTGCTAGTTCAACTCATCGGTGGGATGTTCTTACAAGAAAGATGCAAGAAAATCGTACAAAAATTTACACTGAAGTCACTTTCGTCCACCAAATGGTCATGTGGAGAGGATGCTACAAAAGCATTAGAAGCTAGTTATGATCAAATACACGATGGTGTTACTGTTATTCGCGACGATCCCGATGAGAAAAAGGAAACAAAATTAGAAAGCGTAACTTTAGTAGAAATCCTTGAGAAATTTGAAACTGCTTTTTTAACCGTATTTTGGAACGAAATTTTAAAACAACTTGGAACAGTTAGTACCGTTCTTCAAAAACCTGGTCTGGATCTAAACACTGGCACACTTCTACTACAAGGACTACACAGTAGTATACAAAAACACCGTGAAAATTTTGAATACTTTGAAGAAAAAGCAAAAAAAATGAGTTTATACGTTAAATTTGATTATTCAAAAAAACGAGCAGATTCAAAAAAAAATTTCCAGACGGGCCCTCTTCACATTTGGAAGGTTCAAACAAATTTAAAATCGAAACATTTTATTTATCGATCTGCTACATTAGTGACAGAGTTAGACAAGCGACGTGAACCATACGGTTATGTATCTAATCTTTTTGCATTTTTTGGAAATTTTCGCACTATTGAAGGTGAAATATTAAAACAATATGCGCGAAATCTTATCGAAACGTACCCGCTTGATATAGATCAGGCATTTATCGAAGAGATTATATTTTTCAAAATTTTATTTTATCTCTTCCTAATCAGTGGCGGCCCGTGAGGTAGTGCCATAGAGCCATGGCACTACCTTGCTAACTATGCAGAAACATATTTTTTAACTTCAAAAC
The DNA here is from genome assembly GCF_917563875.1 of Diabrotica virgifera virgifera. Lineage (NCBI taxonomy): Eukaryota > Metazoa > Arthropoda > Insecta > Coleoptera > Chrysomelidae > Diabrotica > Diabrotica virgifera. The sequence continues at coordinate 85,210,251 of NC_065447.1, read as the reverse complement.
TTTTTAATTCCTGTTAACTTTTTTTGTGTGTATTTCTTTTGATCTTCATAAATTATATAAAATATGGCAACTATGGGCTTAATACAATCCCTGCCGACAGCGGAGAGTATTCGACAGGAGAATCTCCTTCGTGCCGAAGTCAGTCCTGGCACGACTAAAGAGAGAAAGATTTTACGAGCATTCTCTGTAAGTGACAGAGAAAAAGCTATATTGGACTATTAGTATACCTTAAAATTAGAATCTCTGTGCCAGGCACGAGGGTATGATGCCAGGTCTATTTATTTTGAGTTCCTCTACGTGCTGGTTTGTCGCTTTTATTATGTATATTTTCTGTTAAAAAGTTTTTGTATTTATAATTAAACTTTTAGTGCATCATGATCGTGGGTATTTTGATAATATTTTGATTATTTTTTAAGTTTAATTTATTAATTGAGAATGAAGATTAGTATCTTAAAAATTTTTTTGGTGCTTTTTCGCTAGAAAAAAAAACTATAAATGTTATAAAGGTGTTGTGGAGCTTTCGAGTTAGCTTTAGAAGGTCACGACGAGAAAGAAAATTCAGAAAATAGAGGCATATTTAAGGAGCTGGTCAATTTTAGCGCCGAATCAGACAACGACTTAAAGGTTCATATTATTCAAAGTACCAGATCTTTCAAAGGTCTACCTTCTCCGGACATTTAGTTGCTTCTAATTTATTTATGTAGGAGAAGTTTTCTGCTTATAAGCATAAGCATCAGTTTTTCGAATCATTTCTTAATGAAACATGGAGACAATTTTAATTTTTAAGCAAAACTCGGTTTAAAACTGAATTAGAAGTAAGTACTGTATTAGCGAGACGAATTAAGTACTACCTCTGGGGCTGTTTCGCTATCGGTTTTATTGTAGAGGAAGGCTTAAAAAGCACATTTGAAGAAACTATTAAACTTTTAAGTATTTTAGTTACCATTCCTATATCAACATCTGAAGCAGAACGCTGTTTTTCGATGTTAAAACATAGTGCTTTAGGTATGCTATCTGCAGAAAAGCATTTTGTAAATTGTATTGATAATTTTAATTATAGTCATTGAAAACTTTGCAACCAAAAAATAAAAGAATGAACTTCATATATCGTAAACTTTAAAAGTGACATTACAAAAATGTGTGCATGTGTGTGAATAATGAAATAGTACCTATTATTTTTATAAATTGGTAAATAGAGACTAAATCTTAGTAACAATTTTCAAGCACTATCACTATCAGCAGTAAATGCTGGTAGTAGGTTAAGAGGTTTTTATTATTAATTAATTTACGGAACTGTTTTGATCAATGTTGGACAATTGCTTGGCATCTCAGATCAATAAACTTAATATACATAAGATAAAAGTATCCGCGCATATTTTTTTTTAGTTTTTGTTGTCAGTATACCTTTTTTGACAATATCGTGAATCCGTCACTAAAAATTTTGGCGGCTGCCCGAGTTCTGGCACTACCTTTTTAAAGTGGTACGAGCCGCCACTGTTCCTAATTCCGAGAATTCTGTAGTAACACCTAAAGACATGTTGGATATTATTATCGAAAAAGACCTTGTTTCAGTGTTTTCAAATACCTATATTGTTTTAAGAATATATTTAACTATACCTATCACGAACTGCGAATCCGAAAGATCATTTTCAAAATTAAGCTTTATTAAAAATAAATTAAGGTCATCAATGGGCGAGAAAAGATTAGTTTCGTTATCGATCTGCTCTATTGAGAATGACGTATTGGGGGAAATTGATTTTGAAAGTGTCATAAAAGCATTTGTTGAAAATAAACAAAGAAAAAAAGCGTTACCTTGTCTTAGCCTTGTATCTTCTGCATAATTTTAAATGTACTGAAGTTTATATTGTTTTAATTTTTAAAGTGCCTTGTCAAAAAAAAGTTGGGTAGGGCCCTCTACAAGAATTAGCACCGGGCCCACTAATGAATAAATCCGCCCCTGCAGTGATTACTGAATAGTATTTCGTTGTCACAACAATTTAATTTGTTGTTTCAACGAACTTTTAGACATTGACGAATGTATTTGGCTATTGTCACAATTATTGAATACTAAGTGTAAGAATAACTAGAGTACATTAATCAATAACACTCAATTTATTCAGCCAATAACTTAGTTTCGTATATTTAATAAATACTGTTAATTGTGGCAGCAACCCACGTTCTTGATTTCGCAGATGACAAGCAATTACCTTGGTTTATCGTGACAATGTACAGATTTCATTAAAGGGGTCATATACGTTTCTCGAGCTTAAAAAGTTGTCTAAATGTAATGATAAATTGTACGAAAACTATTGGGCTAATTGATTTCATTTTTTTTTAATTTTAAAGGTGGACTCTTAAGGAGCATAAAACATATGTTAAAAGTTAAAAAATAATTAAAAACATGGCGGCCGCGTCCAGTGGCGTAGAACGTGTTTTTTTTTCAGGTCAAACGGTGAGCATGATTCAGCTCGTAATATTTATTTGAAACAAAAATTGTTTATTTGTTATCATTTTTTAGAGTCATAGTTCTCGTGTGACGAAAGGAATTTAAGAAAAAAAATTAATTACGGAAACGGTCGAAATTTAAAAAAAAAGTCGTTATTTTCACAAAAAGAATTGTCTATTTTTTTTATTGCTATTCGAAAATGGTTAAATTTAATCAAAAAAGCTCTCGTCGCACGATAGTGAATCTAATTTAGAATATGTGTGCCAAAAATGAAGTTAATCGGACGAACGGTCAAGCAGTTATCATGTCCACCGTTATGAAAAATGCTATTTCGAGAAAAACGTGTTTAAAAGTTTGCAAGACCTGCGGAGCGACCCGACTAGTTCCATTTGAAGCAGCTGTAACTTCGTCCATAATTCGAATATCGAACTCGTTCTGGTCTTAAAATGTTTCTAAGAGATGTACCTTTTAAAATAAGCAAAAAAAAATAAAATCGATTTTTTGAAGCCGAGAAACGTATAGGTATGACCCCTTAAAACAATGTACAAATGTTGTTAATATAGAGTAATATATGATTATTGAATAGATGTAAATTGATTGTTGTGACAACGAATGCATTAATCAATCTACTACTGCATTTAATACCCTCAATAAATGCGTGCATTGTGACAATAATCGTAGTTGTTGAGACAATAAATGTTTTGCTTGACCATTTGAAAGTTAACGGCTTTTCCTTATCGTGATACCCCTAGCTTCTCTGTGTTACCGAAGTGCCGAATAATAATTGCATTTCGTTTTCAAGTGTAGTCCGTAGTAGAAGGAAGTTTTTGTGTATCTATTATCGTGAAATTTCAGTCGAATTATTTTTAAATGTATTCATTTTTTTAATCCTGAGAAAACTAATTATTATTTTTGAAAATTTAAATGCAAAATAAAATATTACAGTATTATCGAGGGTCTGAAGTCCCTGAGAACCTCTATAATGATTATTTTAATAAGTCACAGGGGTGAAAAAGAGAAAATTTGGTATGATTTTTAATTTCAAATAGGTTGACCATTCAACAGAAACTTTTTGTTTATTCTAAGGGACTTTCTGCCCTCGGTAATAATGTAATATTTTATTCTGCGTTTAAATCTTTCAAAAATACTTATTAGTTTTCTCAGAACTCCAAAAAAATGAATGCGTTTAAAAAGAATTCGATCGAAATTTTGCACCTGCGCTCTCAAAAAGGATTCAAGTGTTCTACATTTTTGGAATCACTATTTCAAACGCTTTTAAATAAGCTGTCACATGACGTACTTTCCCATTAAAAAAAAATCAAAGTTACCTGTCACCTGAAGAGGGATCGTGTAAAGTTCGAAACATTGATGCTATAATATACTTTGATTATTTTAAAAATTGACCTGTCCGAGCGTTTTGCTTATGTGCTAAAAATAAATAAGTTAATAAGGGGGTGGTGGGAGTGTAACACTTATTCCAGTACACTGTATAAGTGAAATCATATGAAAAATTACACAGTGTAAAGTCCTTTAGGTTAAGGACAAAAAAGGGGGATTTAAAAAATTATTATTAATCAATTAATATCATACATTGGGCTATTGCATTCAGTAATTATTAATATAAAATACGTTCATAGTAGGAATGAACGAAACTGATTGTAAGAATGAATAGAATTGCTTGTAAGAAAAACCGTATTTATTGTGGGAATGAACGGAATTAATTGTAACAATAAACGGAAATAATTGTAAAAATAAACGAAATCCGTTAGGAGAAATAACACTGTTATTGACACAACGAATAGTCTTCGTCGGTCAATTAACGACGTTGTTGTTTCAATAAATAGTGTTCGTTGACTCAGTGAACAGAGTTCGTAATATCAATAAATAGTGTTCGTTAACTCAGTGAACAGAGTTCGTAATACCAATAAAGTGATATTATGGTATACAAAATGAATGTTCATCCATTCAATAAACGTAATACATTGGCTCAACGAACGAAAATAATGAATTGATGAACATCGTTTTGTTGTCCCAATAAAACCAAGAATTGGACAAATTTTAAGTATTGCGTTTGTTGTCTGAATTAACATTTTTATTGATATTACGTACCTTTTTCGTTGAGTGTAGTACACCGTTACCTAAAGCCTTCGTGTATGAAAATCATTGTTTTGTAACTGTTTGTTTTTTATTGCTCCAACACTGCTGGTAGTCCTCTTTCGTAATACCTTTTATGCATCGTGACATTTCTTCCTTTATTTATAAATAATGGTCCCATTAGACGGCTAACTACATGTTCCCCTAGAAGTTGATGGTCTGGTCGTTGTTCATCTTTCCCTGGGTAAGGAAATCTGTTCAAAATAATTATTTGGACTAGACATTACCTGTAAGCCAGAATTGAATTCCAAACTAATCGAGTTTATACGCCATGTACTGGGTAAAGTGACATCTTGCCTTCATGGGAAAAAGCTGTTCGTCGATAGATCTATTTTAGCCAAGTGTAGGTATGGCATGAAGAGGCTTATGTTCAGATGTGGACGTGAATGGCTAGACGAAGAAGAAGAAGGTATAACATTATATACAATTTTCTATAGATGGATTCCATATTGCCGGCGCAAGTGCAAATTTATCTGTTGATAATCCCTCAGATCTGGTACTTCTCCTCCGTAATAAGGACCGCATTTTTTCTAGGCAGACATCAACATATTCAAAAAGTAATTACACTAAGTACCTACCTGTAAAAGAGAAACTGTAATCCTTAAATAGATGTAGGAAAGTCCTAAATTATCAAGTTTCTAAAATAACTATGAATAAGTAATACAGAGAGTCAAAAATAGAAAGCAGTCAACATGACCGCCCTGGTGCTTCTAGGTATATATTAACACATATTAATATGATAATATGTAGGTAAGGGCGGAGGTAAATTCCTCACCAACCAGTAAAAACATATAATCCGACAGGTATTTTCCTCACCAAAGGACATCGCAGACATCATATGGAAAATATAATGTCACTCAAATTCAATAAAATTTACACGAATAGATTCGTTTTAAATTAACGGTCAAATCTTATCATTGCGCTAACTCCATATTTTCAATAATAAGAGCAGAAATTGATATAAATAAATCTGAAATCAAATGGATACGTACATAAGTTAGAGAGAGAAAAAATATTTTATAATACCCAAATTGTCGGTACTCCATAAATCAGCGGATTAGTTTTACTAATCCGCTTAGGCCCAGCGGGGTTTAAGCTCTTTTGAATAGCACCCAGAGCAATAGTGATTGTAACTGACACTTTTACTGACTAAAAAATTTGATTTCGATAAACTTTAATTGCAATTTGCGCCGTAATTAATCATAATTAAGAGTTGGCGCAATGATAAGATTTGACCGTTAATTTAAAACGAATCTATTCGTATAAATTTTATTGAATTTGAGTGACATTATATTTTCCATAAGATGTGTGCGATGTCCTTTAAGGGTTTCTGTTAATCCGGTAGGTATTTTCCTCACCAACTCACTCGGGTAATAAAATAAAAATATAGATGTAATTTAAGAATGCTTATTATGTAAGCATCCGAAATCCGAATAAAAGACATTAAATTCCTTACATTATAATAATAGTTTATAATATAGATAATATTCAAAATGTATAAATTATTATTTAATATTTACTTTTATTATACTAAGAGACACACTTTACAAAATCCATTTCATTTGATTAGACTGATATCTTTAATACATTTATTTTTCAATTTCACTTTAACTTCTTTATCTTTGATAGGTTTTGCAATATGCAAACTTTAAATTTTAACATACGTATATATCTGAAATTCTTTAATTTATTCTAAGATTATATTATATGGATGGATGCGTATTATAAAACGATGAATTAAAATGCGAATGAAAAGATTCGCAAGCATTCGTAGTACGAATAACAGAAGAATTTGCCTCTGTCCACAAATATGGGGAGAATGTGGTATTTTCGTCTATATGAGTTTCAACTAAATAATCAACATATCTATTTAAAATTTCATTTTCGGGTTTGCATGACATAAAATCAAACACAAAACAATCTGATACGTCTTCTGGTTGTATATATTATTGTGTTTTCAATTTTATCAATCAAAGGAAAAATAAAAATTAAATTAATTTTTTTTAAATAACGCGGGCACATAAATTTAATACACCCTGTATATTGAGCTGTAAATATTTATTAGAATTTAGTTTGGATGTAAGTGGATTTCTCTTTTAATGAGCTTTCCGATGAACCATTAAAGACTTTTGTGAATAATTAAAGTGAAAAGGACGATGTATTTAGGTTTAAAATGGAGAAAGTTTGTTTACTACGGAAACTATAGAATCCACAGCTGGATGTAATTATCATTTTCGAGAAAAGTGGTTTTAAAAGAAAGTTTGGAATTTTAATATCTTTGTTCAACACGAGTAAATGTTGTATAGTTCCCCGAAAGTAATTAGGATGGTCGGAATAATTTTGAAAAAGACTGTTTGTTTGTCGAATGGAAAAGATTGTTTATGATTCTTGGCAAGTTGGAAGGGGAAAAGTGGTTTGAATGATTGAGACAGTTTGAAAAAGAAGTCATTATGTTTTTGGCATCGCTAAGGAGCAGTTCGACGTTTTCGTGAATAGATAGTTAGCAAGTACCAGTGGTTTGTTTGATAGTGGAGAATAGTGTTGAAAAGTGGAACGAGAGACAGATCAAATTGAGACGAAATACCTCTTTGATTCTGTATTATTGTGAGGAGAGCAGAGAATTTTTGGAGTTTTGTTTGAATCGAGTACGTGTCAAAAGAGGCCCGGCTTGTTGGAGAATTGGTGCTGGTATGCTGATAGTTTTGAAGCTGGAGAACGGAGAGGGCTTTGATGAGTAGCCTTTAACATAGTCAAACGAGGGAGAGCTGTTTTGGGTCACGAGAAGAAATCATAGTGAGTGAAGCAAAAGGTCAGTCAATTTATGTGAAAGAGATTTTTATGTTCGGAAAATAAATTTTTGAGTAAAAAGCATATGAATTAAAATTCCAATATTTCTAAAAGTAAATAGGAAGTATAGCTAATCTTGCGAATACATAAATTTGTTTTGTTTAGTTTGTTTTACCAAAGTCATCGGGAACAAACCGATAAATTGTTTTTTTTTTAACTATAATAAATTTAAGTGGTAAAAATTTCATTCGGACATCTGTGTCCACAGGTTCTTAGATTTGATAGATTTTAGAGTATTGATTTTGATAAATAAAAGACAATTCTGTATTTTCATTTTAATATTTTGCTTTATTTCTTTTCCCTATTTTATCCCGATTAGGATCAACTAAGAGATACGGAACCCACGAGAGAAGATAAGTATATCTAACGTGAGATAATTTGGATTTTTTTTAATAGTATAAAAAGGCACCCTGAGATTTTTTATTCATTTTTTATGTATGATTTGCGACAATTAAATAATTAATCAAATAAATAATAATTAATATAAAATTAATAAGAAGCAGATCATAACAATATGGCGAGCCAACGTAGGACATTAAAGTATCTCTGGTTGTGAATTTGAAGGGAATAGGAAACGGAAAAACATATGAAGGAGAATTTATTTGCCCGTCGGAAAGAGTTTGATATATTTAAAATTTTTGAAATATTTGTTTGACTTAATTTTTTTTATATAGGTACAATTTTACATATTTATTTTATTTTTGATTGATTTGAATTTTGAAATATTTAAAAATTTGTGGGATAAATTGATTATATTTGGGGAGAGAAAAATTTTCGTCTCGACAGCATACAAGGTATTTTCGAATTTCATATTAGGCGGGGATAAATTTTAACTACATGTCGATAACAACCAGAAGCAAAAGCAAAGAAAACAAAAAACAAGAAGAACATTTGGAACAAGAAGAACATATAGAACAGGAAGACATTTTCGAAACAACAATCATGGCATCAGAACAACAGGAATTATCAGGAATAGATAAATTATTACAACTGATGCAACCCCAGTCACAAAAAATGGAACAAAAAATGGATGAAACACAACAAAAAATGGGTCAAAAAATGGATGAATCACAACAAAAAATGGATAAAAAAATTGATGAAACACAACAAACAATGGATCAAAAATGGATGAAACACAACAAAAAATGGATGACAATCAACAGGAAATGAAACAAGCAATAGAAGAGAACAACAAGAAAATGGAGGAACGCATAGAAAAGTATGAAAAGGAAGTAAAAGGATGTTTGACAATGATCAAGAACGAGATGGGACAACAAGAGATAGAGATTAAAGAAATCAAAATCAAAATGAAGGAGATAAACAATTGCCAGAAAAAGGAACTAGAGAATTTGGAAACCAAATTTGAAAACGCATTACAAGAAGACAGACGAGAAATAGAAAGACAAATGGAGGAAATCAAGAATCAACAGAATTTCGGAGAAAGAAGAGAAACGATTATCCATAGTGCAGAGGATGTGAAAATAAGATTTGGCGGGGATGTAAAAAAATTACACCCAGTAATCTTCATAAACAATTTAAAAAAGAAAATACGACACATCGGTAAATTCGAGACAGCCAAAGAAACGATAAGGAACCATCTTAAAGATAAGGCAAGTTTATGGTTCGATAGCAAAGAAGAAGAATTGAACAATTGGCATAAATTCGAACAAAAGTTCCTGAGTTATTTCTGGGGAAAAATACAACAGCTAGAAATAAACAGGGAATTGCAAAATGGGAGGTACCATGATAGAATGGGTATTTCAGAGAAAACATATGCACTACAATTATATAATAATGCAAAACATCTACAGTACAATTATTCATCCGAACAGATAGTAGAACTGATAGCCAGACATTTTGAAGATTCCTTAGAAGATCACATAACTCTACAAAACTACAAAGATATCGACAGTTTGTGCCAATTCTTGCAAATACGAGAAGCAAAAATGAGAGAAAGAGAAATAAGAAGATCGCAAGATAATTATAGACAACGCGAAAATCGAGACTATAGAGATAGAAGACAGAACTTTAGGAGAGATTATACAAGAAGAGAAAACGAAAATAGAGACAATGGAAGAGGAAACTATGAACAAATAAATCGGCAATGGAACGAAGCCAGATATCAAAAAAACCAGAATAGAAATAACACCCGCACAAATCAAGAGGACAGAAATGATAATAGAAGGAATGAACAGGAAAATCGTGGAAACCGATACGGGTCCGACAGACAAACAGAAAACAGAAGAGCGGTAAACAACACGCAAATATATGAATATGAGGATGAGAGACAAAGCGACGGAAGAAGAAGCGAAGAAGAACAGCAAGCGTTTTTTCACGAAAGCGCTCACTAAAAACAAAAGAACAAACAGGAATTTTTTGTCACCCGAAGGAATTTATTAAATTAGCAGGAAATAATGATAAAGGAAGTGGATTTAATTTAAAATTTGTAGATGGTTTTATCAATGAGAAACCGATTAAAATTATGATTGATACTGGTTCAGAAATTACTTTGATTAACAGGAAATTGATAGAAGAGGTTGATTTGACAAATTTGATTTACAAAATTCCCAGGGTAAATTTAGTGGGCGCAAATAAACGGACTTTGGCAACAATAAATGAAGGAATACGAATAAGGGTTCGATTGGGGAAGAAATTTTATGCACTACAATGTGTTATAATGCCAAACATGATGCATGATATGATCGTAGGAGTGGATGAATTGTCAGAAAAATATGTGGTGATAGATTTCAAAAATAACACGATGAAAATCACAGATGGAAAAGAAGAAGAACCGAACATTCTGAAAATGGACAAGGAACATGAGAAACGGAAAAAGGAAAATGTAGACAAAAAACAAACGGTGGAAATGAATTTGGCAATGAAGCAAGGACAGAGAAGAAAGAGGAGAAAGCAACAGAAGATAAATAAAAACAATAAAGCCTGGGATTCCTCGAAAAAGGAGATGAGCCCAGAAAAAGAAAAAGAAAAAAGAAGATTGATAAAAGAAAATGAAGATTGGGATTCCTCGAAAAAAGAGATGAGCCCAGAAGAAGAAAAAGAAGAAAGAAGATGGATAAAAGAAAATGAAGATTGGGATTCCTCAAAAAAAGAGATGAGCCCAGAAAAAGAAAAGGAAGAAAAAAGATTGACACAGGAAAATGAAGCTTGGGTTTCCTCAAAAGAAGAGATGAGCCCAGAAAAAGAAAAGGAAGAAAAAAGATTGACACAGGAAAATGAAGCTTGGGATTCCTCAAAAGATGAGATGAGCCCAGAAGAAGAAGAGATCAGAATAGAAAAAGAAGGCGGAAAAGATACAATTGAGACTGCGGTATTTAAAGAGGAAGTGTGCAAAATGGAGAAGACAGAATACACAATAAACATGTGTAGAGAATTGGAGGAAAAAGAAAGAAAATTGATATGTGGAGAAGAAAAGGAGAAGGAACTGCGTGTAATATTGAGGGAATGTGAAAATTTAATAAATGAAGAGAACAGAGTAGCCAAAAAGTATGAAAATTCATTTGAGACTAAAGACTTAGGAAATTTTCGATCGAAAACTTACCCTATCCCATCTAAGTACAAACACTGGGAAAAAGAAAGCAATTGTTTTTCAGGTGGGACTCAATATTTTGACACAATAGAAAAGTGTTGTTGTCGAGAGAAAATCATATTTTTGTTGCACTTATTATTACTGATTTTATCTCAAAACAAGGCGGGGATGTTATTATGTTTTCAATTTTATCAATCAAAGGCAAAATAAAAATTAAATTAAATTTTTTTAAATAACGCGGGCACATAAATTTAATACACCCTGTATATTGAGCTGTAAATATGTATTAGAATTTAGTTTGGATGTAAGTGGATTTCTCTTTTAATGAGCTTTCCGATAAACCATTAAAGACTTTTGTGAATAATTAAAGTGAAAAGGACGATGTATTTAGGTTTAAAATGGAGAAAGTTTGTTTACTACGGAAACTATAGAATCCACAGCTGGATGTAATTATCATTTTCGAGAAAAGTGGTTTTAAAAGAAAGTTTGGAATTTTAATATCTTTGTTCAACACGAGTAAATGTTGTATAGTTCCCCGAAAGTAATTAGGATGGTCGGAATAATTTTGAAAAAGACTGTTTGTTTGTCGAATGGAAAAGATTGTTTATGATTCTTGGCAAGTTGGAAGGGGAAAAGTGGTTTGAATGATTGAGAGAGTTTGAAAAAGAAGTCATTATGTTTTTGGCATCGCTGAGGAGCAGTTCGACGTTTTCGTGAATAGATAGTTAGCAAGTACCAGTGGTTTGTTTGATAGTGGAGAATAGTGTTGAAAAGTGGAACGAGAGACAGATCAAATTGAGACTAAATACCTCTTTGATTCTGTATTATTGTGAGAAGGAGAGCAGAGAATTTTTGGAGTTTTGTTTGAATCGAGTACGTGTCAAAAGAGGCCCGGCTTGTTGGAGAATTGGTGCTGGTATGCTGATAGTTTTGAAGCTGGAGAACGGAGAGGGCTTTGATGAGTAGCCTTTAACATAGTCAAACGAGGGAGAGCTGTTTTGGGTCACGAGAAGACATCAGAGTGAGTGAAGCAAAAGGTCAGTCAATTTATGTGAAAGAGATTTTTATGTTCGGAAAATTAATTTTTGAGTAAAAAGCATATGAATTAAAATTCCAATATTTCTAAAAGTAAATAGGAAGTATAGCTAATCTTGCGAATACATAAATTTGTTTTGTTTAGTTTGTTTTACCAAAGTCATCGGGAACAAACCGATAAATTGTTTTTTTAACTATAATAAATTTAAGTGGTAAAAATTTCATTCGGACATCTGTGTCCACAGGTTCTTAGATTTGATAGATTTTAGAGTATTGATTTTGATAAATAAAAGACAATTCTGTATTTTCATTTTAATATTTTGCTTTATTTTTTTTCCCTATTTTATCCCGATTAGGATCAACTAAGAGATACTGAACCCACGAGAGAAGATAAGTATAACGTGAGATAATTTGGATTTTTTTTAATAGCATAAAAAGGCACCCTGAGATTTTTTATTCATTTTTTATATATGATTTGCGACAATTAAATAATTAATCAAATAAATAACAATTAATATAAAATTAATAAGAAGCAGATCATAACAATATATACAATATGTAAGGCCAAAAGTCTGTTTCAGCCACTTACCTACTTCAGAATCATTTTTGTATATTCTGATGTTAAATCAAGAGACTGAATTTTTCTATACCAAGCTCGGTATAGGTGAAATCTACAACCATGTATTTCAGTGTTCGGACACATTTGAATGATTGCATTATGTATAGCCTTTTCAAAATCTATAAAAATTTTACTAGAATTAAACTCAATTTTGAGAGCTTTAAAAATTTCTGATTTTAACAAATAAAAAAATTGTTGTAAGTTTTTGTTTTTTTGTTTGACAGTAAACAGTATAATAAAGAAATAAAATGCCCATTAATTACCCCATGACTATTGAATAATTGCAAATAATATGTGGTACAGTAAAAAATGTGCCATACATACATACGAGAGGGACAAAATTATGGAATAAGTTCATTTTCTCTAAAATGGACGATTTTTTAAGAAAAATGCCGAAACGGGTCGATTTTTATTGTTAAATTACAATTTTTTGGTCTATATTTCATACTAGTGACGTCATCCATCTGAACGTGATCACGTAGTCGATGATTTTTTTAAATAGCAATAGGAGTCGTATGGTAGCTCATTTGAAAGGGTATTTAATTCTCTATTCAGTAATATAAACATTACCATAAATATTTGTACAGGGTGGCCAAAAAATAATTATTTGGTTAAATTAATTGACGCAAAAAGAAGAATGTGTTTAATTTATTTGAGTCAAAATACATTCTATTGCTGCCAGAGAATATAAAAATAAAAATCGACTAGTTTAGGGATTATTTTCCAAAATTGTCCATTTTAGAGGAAATGAATATAATCTACAATTTTGCCCCTCTCTGTATAAAATTCAATGTGGCTAAAAGTCTTATATTTGTTTCACAACTAAATACAGTTATCTTAGTTTTGACACAGTTTATAAACAGAAAATTTTCCCCCTTGGTTGTTTTTTGAGCACAGCTCTTCACAAATTCTTGAACCTCATCAATATTGGAAGGAAGTCAACCAGGCATCATTTTTCGCCGATAATGTATATATATTTTTTCTTATGTAACTGACATCAATCGTAGTAAGTAGTAATTGTTTCAGGCAAATTAGCTGCAAGCTCTTGGCAAATAATTTTTGCTGGTTTTTCAGTAGGTATATTCTCTTCGGCTTTACGTTTAAAGAGTTAGAAACAATTTTTCGATCTATCTTCTGACGATTTGGTTCATGATTATGTCATAGAATACTTCTAGACATTGTATTTGCTCCAATAATAAACAATTTCGTACTACAAGTTGTTTTATTACCTCCAGAAAACTTCACTTTTTAAAACTTTCACCTTATAAAAAATAAAATTTTCAAATACCAGTAAAGTTTTACCGCGATTACTTTCTATTAAACATGCCATTTTTGTCAAAATTCCAATAATGACCAAAAATAAAATAGTATAATTAATTAATTAATTATTATAGGTATTACCGTAATTTTATAGTAGATCAATAATTCCTTGAATGCCTTTAAGTAAAATCTACCTGAACAACCATTTCAGTTTTGGTGAGGAAAATACCTGTGGGATTATAACATACCCATCCAAACGCAGGTAAAAAATTATTTTGGTGAGGAAATTACACCCGCCGGTAGGTAAAGTAATAGGAAAAATACGATTTGTCCCTATACATATCCAAAAAATTATGAATATGTCTAATGTCCCAATAGATGCACTTCTCAATGAAAAAAATGAAAACCATTACTACTTCAATATTCTTCAAAAATTTATCAACTGCCCACCTATTTCATGTGAACAGATGGGAGTAATTTTGAAATATTAACAGAAACGTATTTTTATTGCAGGTTCTTATGCTACAACGGTACAAAACATTCTTAAAAATATATTTAGTACCATAAAAATCAGTTTGCACACTTCGGATCTGTAAGTATATTATGTTTTTCTGTGATTACAGCATCATTTATCACGATTTGAAAAAAGCTCAGATAAATAGCTATTTGTATAACAAGGGAGGAAAAGGCAATTTACTCCCATGTTATGTTATACATACGATTTTTCCACCTTCCTTAAATAACAATTCCTTTTTTCCTTTTTTAAATAATTTATTTATGTAACTAAATAACAAAATTTATTAGAGAACTAAAACTAACAAGTAGGTACAGTAGAACTGTCAACTGTCAAATATACGTCAAATTATTAATGTAACCATTGTTAAGCCAATATAACAATTTACTGTTTTTTACCATTCTGCAAAATACAGGGTGTTCTACAAATAAACGTTCAAATGTATAGATACTTACGTAATAGATAATAGAATATTGTATAGGGCGTCAATAAGTTATTTCATCAATGACACATATGACGTCACTTTTACTTTTCCTCCCTAGGGAGGAAAAGTACGACTTTGCTCCCTACAATCAGGTCAGTAGAAGTATACTTTCAGTTGAGGTAGGTGGAAAAATTGTTTATTTTTCACGTAGAATCCTATACTGCAATGAAAAATCATTTAAAATTTTAAAGTTTTTTCTCATTTTGTTAAAATTTGCTCTAGTCTTTTCTATTCTGATTTTGATTTCCTGTAAGTAATCTCCTGTGGAGTTGATCATTGTTCCAAGTTATGCATATTGGTCGACAAGTTCGATATTGGATTCGTTTATGAAGACTCCTAACTCCGCTAATCTGGTCACCAGCCTCTGAATATCCATATTATTTTCAGCTAAGATGACAGTGTCATCCGCATGTCTAATGTTATTAATGAGAACTCCATTTACCTTTATTCCAGCTGTTTCACCATCAAGAGCTTTTTTCAGGATCTCTTCCGAGTAGGACCAGTAAGGAAAATATACGAGTAATGCTAATGACCATGGTAGCAAGAAGTTTCGTTTTTTTTTGAGGTAATTATGACTTGTTTAGAGTTGTAAAGGAAAAGAGATAACATCAACTATAACTATAACAGGAAAATAGAAATTGAGAATTGGAAAAACAAAAATTTGGTCAAGGACCTTTTGTAAAGAAATAAAAGATATGTGAAATCACACTAGCTTAGTATGTCGAAATAGAAGCAAGTGAAAAAACTGACAAATCCAAACCAAAACAGAGGGTGACAAATCTGATCTGTAATGAGATTTCTAAGAATGTTGACAGGTATGAATAACCCAATATAATAATGTAGTCCAATCAACTTTCCATGAATCATTTCTGATATTTCCTATATTAAAAGTATGAATGTAACATAAAATTTACATAGCATTGTATAAAATAAATACACCCTTCAAATTTGAATATTCCTTTATTTCTTTCACTTGACGTTTAATGAGCGGTTCCCGGCCTATAAATCATCGCTGAATTTTTTAGCTTCAGTTTTACGCTCGTTTCAATCCGTAATCTGACATCATCTAAAGTGACAATAATATTTTGAAGGGCAGTGCAACAAAAGGATGAAACGCATGATGGAAAAGCGGAAGTGTGAAAAGGGAGGCACGTGTTGATGATGAGTCGGACCGGAAGTGAAGTTCGCGAAGGGAATAAGCTGTATCATATATTTGACACGTGACTTATGAAAATATTGATGATATCCATGAAATTTAGCGAAGCTCTTTAGTTTTTTCCCGGCAATAATAGCTTGATTAAAATACGGCATACAGTTATCTCTATCTAATAATTAACCCTGTAGATAAAATTAATATCTACAACAATGAGACAAATATGAAGAATGTCCTAAAATGAGATAAAGTAAAACACAGGTTGCTGGATACAAAATATGAGACTCTTACTTGTTTAGGAATATCTTAAACACTACCGGTTCAAAAAGCTATCCAAAGGTACTAACAATTTATTAAAGAGAAAAAAACTCGTGGAGCAAAACAAACTAGGAACTATCGAGAAAAAAGCTTACGTATAAAAAATAGATCCAACAAACTAGAACTAGATCATAAAGAGAACAAAATACTATACCTACAATATTACTTACTAAAAAGTTTAGTACTTACTTTTAGTTAGTCTTTCAAACTGTCTACGTGCACTATGTAATATCCACAGCAGATCATCCACTATCACGCAGATCCTTAGTGGAATGTGAAGATATGGCAATCTTGGGTCTAAAGGCTCCCAAAAGGGATGGAAACTTGTGAACACGTTAGTGCACCAAAGGGATCACAACACAACTTTTATTTATTTGCTTTTTTACAAAATGAGGACAATCTTTGACAGATTGCAGAGCACTTGCATCTCACCATCCGATATCGGATTTGCTTGGTCTTTGATTGGTCATAATGTCATAAATTTACTCATCACACACCCTTCAGATCCTACAGCATGACAACTGTATGACAGGGGAATATACTTTATCTTGTGAATGTCTCAGAGCAACTCTGTCCTTCGCTCGACTAATCCAACTCCCACCGATCTCTGTTGTCGTATCTAATCATACACCGACATTACAGGCTATTCATATTCTTGCTGCGGGACGCTTGTCGTGTGATGTTTATGTATTGTGAGGTGTTGTGTTGTTAAAACTGAGATCATGGCAGCATTAAAATAAATTCCTTTTTTCTTTTTATTTAGTACATCTTTTAAAAGTTTCAAATTAGTTTATTCAAATGTAATAGAAAAATATTTTATATGTATTTTATTATACATATCATAGTCATAGAGGGTGTGTCATGTGACAGTGGCCAATTCCAGCTTTTTTTATTTCAAATAGAACAGCCTATATATTATTCAATTTTTGGTTTCCTCACAATACTGTAGAAATATCTATTTACAAAAAACTTTATTCAAAAACTTCATCTACCATAATTGACTATATTGTCTCAGATTTCTCACCCCTTGATGTCTGCTCTACAATTATTAATGCGGGATTATCAGATCATGAAGCAGTATTTACGAAGTTTAACATCTTCAGCAAACCCTCCACGAAAACCCGACGTTTAGGTAGGATTTTTTCCGCACGGAATTTTCATAAATTTCAAAATTTATGCTTAACTTCTGAGTGGCATTTTCCTTCTGCGGACGTGGACTATAATTTCAACGATTTTATAGAAAAGCTTGTCTCTATCTTCAATAAGGCATTTCCTTTGATTTCAATTAAGCCAAAGCATCACAAACCCTGGGCTACCAAAGGTATCCGCATATCAGCCAAAAATATGCGCTCACTATTGTATATCAAGAAATTTGCTACCAACGTCTCTGTCACTCAATATATCACCAAGTACAGGGTAACCTATCTAAAACTCATCAAATCAGCTAAAAAAGCCTACTATCAAAATCGTATGGAAAGCTCTAAAAGTGTTGCAAAAGAAATTTGGTCCATAATAAACGATCTTCTAAATATAACTCACGCAGTTCAAACATTTGCCCTTCCAGACCCGGAAAATCTAAACGAATATTTCGTTAATGTGAGTAAAAATATAACTTCTACTATTTTGCCACAAAAAGATCCCATTTCCTATCTCCCCAATTCAGGAGTGTTCTCGAATTCATTCTTTTTAAGACCAATCGATATATCTGAACTGATCCAAACTATCAATAGTATCAAAAGCAAATCATCCTGTAGTACTGATGGACTATCCATAAAAATCTTCTCAAATCTCACAGAAAATGTGTTGGAAATCCTCGTCTCACTAATTAATGATTCCTTTGAAAGAGGCAAATTCCCAGAGTGCCTAAAGATAGCCATTATTATTCCCCTTCATAAGGGTGGTGACAAATCTAATGCTTGCAACTATAGACCTATTGCCTTACTACCGGTACTTTCAAAAATTATTGAGAGACTCATAAAAACCCGTCTTATGTCCTTTCTCATTGATAACATCTTATCACAAAATCAGTTCGGCTTTTTAACTAATAAATGTACCACCGATGCCTTGTTTTCTGTGCTTCATGAGGTTTACCAAGCACTAAACAATAATCTTTATACTGCCACTGTTTTCTGTGACTATGCCAAAGCTTTTGATTGTGTAAATCACGACTTTTTGATTAAAAAACTAAATTTCTATGGGATTCGAGGTATTGCTTTGAATTGGTTCCAATCTTACTTGAATAATAGGAAACAACTAGTTAGAGCAAATGATACTGACTCTAGTCTCAAAAACATTGTATGTGGAGTACCACAAGGTTCAGTATTGGGTCCTCTACTCATTGTTCCTTATCTTTATAAATGACATCACTAACTTAAAAATCGATGGAAAAATTTTTCTTTTTGCTGATGATACCAGTATCACTTGGAGCAACTCAACTATTGCATCTCTTCATGCAACTATAACTTCTGATTTGCTTACGATAAAAGCCTGGTCTGACTCTAATTTACTCTCTTTTAACGTGGATAAGACAGTAGCATTATCCTATAAAAGTGCTCTTCAACCCCTGCTTGTTAATAACAGCCAGATCTCTACCGTTGATTCTGTAAAATTTCTTGGTATTTTTTTAGACAGCAACCTCAAATGGTCCCTTCATATCGATTTGTTAAGTAAGAAACTCGCCTCAGCCTGCTACGCTATAAGATCTGTTTCGAAAGAACTCAATTTAGCATCTTCTAAACTAACATATTTTTCTTTGTTCGAGTCTCATCTTCGATATGGTCTTCCTTTTTGTGGTTCTAGTACAGCTGCCCAATTAGATGTTATTTTTAAATTACAAAAAAGAGCAATAAGGTATCTGTTTGGCCTCAGAAGAACAACACATTGCAGAAGTTACTTCAAAGATCACGGCATTTTAACCCTTACATCTTTATATATTTTAGAAACTGTTTGCTTAATTCGTAAACACATGCATGTCTTTCCAGCAAGGCCTCGTCATGACTACTCCTCCAGAAATTCAAATTTTGATGTCTATTTACCGATCCCGTCCTCTGAGTTAGTAAAGAAATCTATATTATATTCCGCAAAAAAACTATACAACCATCTTCCTTTACAACTCAAATCTGCAACATCTTTCCCCAAGTTCCGTAAAATGACAAAAGCTCATCTATCTAAAAGACCATATTATTCAGTAGAAGAGTTTCTTAATGACTATCTAAGAAATTACAGTAATGTACAAGTAACCAAACTTATCTATATTTGGGTGTCACATGCAGCAGCTTAAACTTATTAGTTCCTATGTCTATAAATAGTTTACTTTGTTGTACTTATATTCACTTTGCAATTTCTATAAATTGTTGCAATATATCGATTTTGTTTTTTTTTTACTTTATTAATTTATATTTTGTATTTATGTATATTTTTTTTATATTGACGATTTATCAAATTTCAGAAAATTGTATTTGTTATTGTTATTGTTAGATGTTATTTATTTATTTTTTTCTGACTTTAATTAAGCTTTGTCCATAAAATTTGTATTTTTAGTGACAATAAAGCATATTTCTATTCTATTCTATTCTACCTTATGTACCATTTCCTTTACCAATCTTTAATTTTAACTGTTTCTAAAATATTTAGTGTTTTTAGATTTATGGCAAAAAGTAACATTAAAAAAAAAGGAAAATTATGTGAGTACAGAAATTTGTTACAATTTAATAAAAAAACTAATACGTGATAGTGTTTATGTCTTGATAATGTAAACAACAAAAAAATACATTAGTGTAAATGTAGATGTTCAAAATCCTTGCCGCGAATATCTTGGCAACATCCTAAACTTAAATAGAAATTTTGTCCACCGATATCTTATGCATTAACGATGTAATCGCAAAAGTTGTTCGTCTTCTAAAGACAGCTAAGTCGAGGATTTTAGTTTTTTATATAATATTTTTGAGGAGGCGACTTTTTCTTCTACCGACTTTTCGGTTAATATAATTAAAATTTTGAAATTGTGATAAATTAGTACATAAAAGAAGGTAATAATTAAAGAAAAAAAACTGTAATATAACATTCTTTAATTAAATTATGTAGCATACGATACTTTGTGAGACCTTGTCTGTGTAAATTTTAGTTGAAGCTTGTCGCTTAAGATAAACATCGATAGTTTTAAGGTATCAATTTATAAATGAATATTCATAAATAACGTAAGTATCTTAACAGTAAAAATATTATTCATGACAAAAATCGACAAAGAAAAATAAAATTTAATACATATATTAATCTGTGACACTCTGATCTTCTTCATCAGTTTCTGCCAATGTGTCAGGAATTTCACTTTTGTAACTTAACTGTTCATATTCTTGCACAAACCCCTGTGGTATGACATGTTTCAGACATAGGTTTATGTTTTTGTTAAAACTTAAGATGTAATCTTTAAACTGCACTAAATTATTTTGCTTTAGACATGAAATAAACAACTTCTTTTTGAGAAAATTAAGAAAGATAAAACAAATGTAATACAATAATCGAAAAATATCAGTTAAAAAAATGTTTATACAAAGTTATTAAAACTTTTTTCTGCACCTACAACTTACCTAAATAATAACAAGCTTAAAAATGTATAAATGTAATTGTTTTTGAGCTCTTGCGCAGTATGTCTGCATAACTTGGAACCTATTGATTACTTTTTATTATTAGTTTAAAAAAACTACTGATCAGATATTAAATTTCATTAATTTCATACGAGGTATGTCAAAAAATATGAATTTTGTTCAAGAGTAAAGTAGCTTTATATTTCACAATATCGAAAATTGTTAATAAAAAAAGTTGTTTGGAATTAAAAACTATGTTTCAATGTTCGTTCTATATTGACTCCCCTACATTTGTTTCAGGTTTCAGTGAACTTACTACGTTGATATATTTACTACTAAGTTGATATATTTCTGTTGCAAATATAATATTGATATTTGCACAAGAACAACGAAAAACCATAGGTTACGTCATTACCAAATTAGTAAATTAGACTTCAAATTCTATGAAAAAGACAATAAACCATAAAAACAAGTATTAAAAACTTACCGCATCTATTGAATAAAAGGATTTATAAAAACTACCACTATTTTCATTTTAAATTGTTGGAGCGAAATAAAATTTCCACTGAATTCTAACACATTTAAGATAACACTGAGTAATCCTAACGGTCATTTTGGTCATTGAATCTTATCGTAAGCGGCAAAATATGCAAACGTAAACGACAAGATTTATGGCGTTTACCATCAACTGTCGGTACTACCTTGGCGTTTACGATACCATAGGCACAAAATGAGTTTGAAATGCGGTGGTTACGATAAACATTAAATTCAATTTTAGACACTTTGGATGTTATTAGGAAAAAAATAATTTTGAAGTAGCTGTATACTATCGTAAGGAACTATTTAAGATAAAAATCCTATTTTCGGAAAATTGATGCTTACGATGTTTTGTCAAAAACCCGTCGATATGCCATAAGAAGAAGTCTAATGGCGTCAGATATACGGAGGCACTGCCGAACATTGAGTTGGGAATGGGGTGGTGGTGTTCCATTTTGCTGAACTTGTGGGTTTGTTGGATCCGGATATAAATTTGTCAAAATTAGTATGATATTATTATGGACTAAAACTAAATCATTATTGCCATTCAAATTGCCATCAATGAAAGAGGGACCTATGATACGATCTCCGCCAATCCCGGCCCATACAATAACATTTTCAGATATTCATGCCTATTCTTAACTCACTTCGATGATATAAGTCAGTAAAATCGAATAGAAGTGGCCAAGTCGAATAGAAATAATCCAAATCCGTATTCCATAACTACTTCGGAATCTCTACAATCGTAATGTGAATAGAAATCACTTCGACAGCATTTACCCTGTCGAGATGAGATTTCGATTATCGGAATTGTGGTTGACGCAAGCGCATTTTGTTTTGTTATGACGTTTATATTTTATATATAAAAATAACTGATTACTACTTATGTATTTATAATTATTTATAGTATTTGTACCTTTTTTTAGCTGCTTCATTTTTTAGTATGTGATGTTATTTGTTTAGAGTTTTAGAGAATTATATATTTCATTTAGACCATAGAGTTATATATTAGTATAGAGAGAGTGTCATTCAGAGCGAAGTGACGACACCATCTTTTTTATTTGGATTAGTGCTGTTTCACTCTTACGCATAGTGAAGCTGCTACAGTTGTCCTCCTCTTCCGTGCCTATATTCACACTGAATGTCATCATAGATTTTCGATACAATGTGTTAGAAAGAGATGCCCCAAACCAGTCCATGAGATCTTGTCGTCAGGAAGCGCGGAAGGTAGGCTCCCTCTATGTTAATATATACCTCTATGATTTAGACATGTTGTACGAGTATGAATTGGACCTAACCTTATTTATTTGCTACTTGGCGTCTGAATGTTTCCCATTCACAGTGTTGCCATATTTTGTTCGCTTATTTCTTGTACAATTTCAATCAATGGTATAATGCACAATAATAGCATACGATATACTTCTTATGCGTTAATTGATAAATATATTATACCAGTATACTTGTATATTTATCAGTCAACGCTCATAGTCTGAACAGATTATAGAAAAGATGCCATTTTGGAAAAGTTGTTTAGCAGTTATTTCAGCTGGAATCGAATCTTAAAGATTGCATATTATTAGTAATATCGATTTTAAATAATTAATTAATAATAATGAATTAATAACATCAATTTAAATATCTTTGACTTAAAAGCATTTATACTTCTTATCTTCACTTATCTTTTTTATTTATCAGTTTATCTTCTTTTTTATATCAATTTTAATTAACTTTAATTTAAAACCATTTATCCGCTTTTGAGCTTTTTGCATCCAGTATTTACACAAATATTTTGTTTACTTTTCAAAACTTGAGGATAGTATGAAGAAATAATGAAAACATTGACGATGTGGCAACGGTGTCATATTTCAAATTTAGATCCAGAACAACAGGTCACAGAACACTAATTTCGCTGGTTAATGCGAGGTTGCCACCACCTCAGAAACGCGTGAAATAGAAGTCAGAGATTTCGATTTAAACTGATTACGATATGAGTTATAGAATACCAATCCAAACACAAAAATGACGCGATAGATATAAAACATTCCGATTTCGGGTAATTACGATTCGACTTGGTCATTTCTATTCGATTTGTTAAAAGTTACAGAATAGGGCTGATTATTATGTATGTTCGGTTCTCGTTCAGTCAGGATTCTACCTAGACTCTGACGATTAGCCTTCCCATGATGTATAAAGATAAATTCATCAGAAAACAAAACATGCTTTAATTTGTTCACATTGTTTATCTAACATTGCCATTATTTATTATTTGTTCACATCACAATATTTGTTCACAAAAATGCATTGTCCTATTAAAGTCGCCTTTCATGAGTTCCTGTCTGAGTTAGTGTCATTCTATAGGGATGCATTTCATTTTGTTTAAATGTGCAAATAATCGATGAATGGCTAACATCAAACATTGGGGCCGTTTTTCAACTAGAAGTATGTGGGTTTTGCAGTTAACGAAATCCAAACGACTATATAACTAATAATATTGCCATGGAGACAGACAACAATTAACGAATTTATTCCATTTGGCTGTGCTACTCCGCATGTTCAAAGCAGCTGAAAAAAACTTAATAAAAATAATATTCATAATCATTTAAAACTCCCATACAAGTAACAATCAATAAGAAGTGCCATAATCCAAAAATAATTCCCCCATTCCTCATCCCTTACTTACTGGTCGCCAAGAGACACCCCCATACGTACTTGCTACGACAGGTAATTAAAAGTGAGCCACTTGTTCACTTATTGTTGGTCCCGTTGAGCGTGTATAATGATTATCTCTTCAGGTAACTGTTCTTTTCATCCCACTCTTGTTAAGGTAATTCTTTTTTAATACACATGAGTTGCAATAATAGTATTTCGTGGTGATGTGGGACCAGGTGTCTAATACTGGAAGATATTTTTTACTTCTTATTTTTCAGTGATAACTATTATATCGTAAGTTTATGTTATTGAGATAACAACTGGCTGCTAAATAGCCTGGAATGGAAATTTTTTATATTTTGGCCGCAAAAGTTAATAAAAACATTCATTGTAAGCAAAAAATGTTCTATACATTTCTTTGATAAAATTAATAGTTTTTAGTGGTAGTTTACTCAATTTTTGCCGTAGAACAAGTTTTATGAAACCAAGTCCTTGGGAATTAAATTACCTACAATTTCATATTTAAACATTTTTTCGTATCTCTGATGCTAATCTTTCTATTCTGAAGAAAATGGCATTTTTACCAAATTGCAAACATTCGTTATGTGTTTTAAACTTAAGTTTTTTAAAAACTTATCATTCTAAGCCAGTCAAACTTCTAGAATCTATTAATAATACATAAATAAAAAAGAATAAATAAATCCAATGACTAAAAACACCGCTAACTTACATTATTATGCTTCCAATTGGATTTCTCTTTTTTTTTCAAAAAAATATATTGATTTTTTAACCGTAACTTTTTTATTTTTTATCTTAGAAAGTTTGTTAAAAAATAATTTTGTAGGTTTTTACAAGATCTATAAGGTTATTAATATTAAATCCTTTTAAAATTCTCAGTCACAAAAAGAGGTGGCATTGAAAGAGTTGTAGTCTGGGCTGATTATCGGAGAATAGGCCATTTTTGGGAAAAGTTATTTACAAGCAATTTTATTGCTGGAATCGAAGCTTATGATTATATATATTAATACTATAGAACATTTTAACTTTTCAAAAAAAATACCCTAATAAAAATTCAACGCAATTAAATTCTGCATAAAGAAATGTTTTTCACGATCTGCTCCGACGAAAATTTTCCTCGGAAAATGCGGGTTTTCCCAACAAAATCTTTAAATTTCAAATAAAGTTTTAGATAAGTAATTATCTACCAATAATTAAATAACTCGGTGACATAAAAGCTTTCTTGGTTTAGATTATAGTTCCAGAAGCCGGTGAAAATTAAACGAATATTTTAGCAACAATTCAATTGTTAATTAATAATTTACGGTCGCAATAATAACCAAAATAATTATGATACAGTGATCAAACTTTAAAATCTTATAAAGATGAGATGCCTATTTAATATTTTGTTGACAAAATATAAATTTTTAATTTTTTTGAATAATCCTTAAATGTTTAAAAAATAGTTATAAACAAATTAACGTTTCTTAGAAAGTTCTTATTATATTCTAATTGTAAAAAATAAGTAAAATGCGTATTTAAAAGATCTTGAAAATGAATGCTTTAAAACTTTTTTGCAACCACTTGCAAAAAAGTTATGAAACAGCAAAATAAACATACGATTACTACGTTGTTTATAATTTTTTTAATTCTTTCAAAGCGTAAAAGTGAGTTTAAAGTACAAGCTAATTACTTACAAAAAATATCAATTATTAATTTAATGGTTATATTTTAATTAAAGATTATAAATATTTTTTTTGTAATTTACACGCCGGAAAGTAGATTATTACAGTACCGTAGCAAAATTTTCACTCGAAGTGACGACCGCGCGACGCACAGTAGTATTGGTATGCTGCATGTCAATCGCTTCGAGTGAACATTTTAGCTCCGGCTCTGTATCAAGCTTACTTTCGCGCTAAAAATTACAAAAAAACAACATTTTTAATCTTTGATTAAAATATAACCATTGAACTAATGTTTGATATTTCTTGAGAGTAATTAGTTTGTACCATAAACTCACTTTTAAGCTTTGAAACAATTAAAACAAATTATAAACAACGGAGTAATAGTATGTTTATTTGCTATTTCATAACTTTTTTACAAATGGTTGGAAATAATTTTAGAGCATTCATTTTCAAGACCTTTGAAATACGCATTTTAAGTATTTTTAAAATTATAATATAATAAACAATTTCTGAGAAATGTTAATTTGTTTATAACTATTTTTTTTAACATTTAAAGATTATGCAAAAAAATGAAAAATTTATATTTTGTCGACAAAATATTAAATAGGCATCACATCTTTATAATCTTTCTAAGTTTGATCAATGTCTCATGATTATTTTGGTTGTTATTGCGACTCTAAATTGTTAATTAACAAATGAATTGTTGCTTAAATATTCGTTTAATTTTCACCGTCTTCTGCAGTTATAATCTATACCAGGAAAGCTTTTATTTCACCAAGTTATTTAATTATTGATAAATAATTACTTGCCCAAAAAATTTATTTGAAAATTCGAAATTTTGTTAGTAAAACCCACATTTTCCGAGGAAAATTTTCGTCGGAGCCAATCGGGAAAAACATGCTTCTATGTAGAATTAAATTGGGGTGAATTTGTATTTGAGTATTTTTGGCGTAAAGTTCAAATGTTCGGAGTTATAGACCAATAATTGAAAAAAACACGATGTGAGGGCGCCATTTTGTTAATAAAAAAAGTAGCGCACTATCTGCGGACTTTGCATACTTATATTATTAATATATAGGATCATAATATTCGATTCCAGTAATAAAATTGCTGGTAAATAAACTTTCTTTGTACTTTACTAATTAGACCAGCGTATTATAACTATTTTTTTTTAAATTTAAAGGTTATGTAAAAAAAACGAAAAATTTATATTTTGTCGATAAAATATTAAATAAGCATCTCATCTTTATAATCTTTATAAGTGTGATCAATGTATCATGATTATTTTGGTTATTATTGCGATCGTAAATTGTTAATTAACAATTGAATTGTTGCTAAAATATTCGTTTAATTTTCACCGGCTTCTGGAATTACAATCTATACCAAGAAAGCTTTGAAGTCACTAAGGGCCGGTTGTTCGAACGCTAATCAACAATGATCATTATTAAATATTTAATTACTGTCACCAAAACTGTCAATGTCAACTTTGTTTGGGTTACAATTATGAGATTTATTATTAATTATGTTAATAATTATTGTTATATTAATTGATTATAGTCTCAGAATTGTAATTAATTATGTTTTAACAATTGACATTGACACTAATTAATTATTTGATAATGATCATTGTTGATTAGCGTTCGAACAACCGGCCCTAAGTAATTTATTTATTAATTAATAATTACTTACTTAAAACTTTATTTGAAAATTGGAGATTTTGTTGGGAAAACCCGCATTTTCCGAGGAAAATTTTCGTCGACGCAAATCAGAAAAACATATCTCTATGCAGAATTTAATTGCGGTGAGTTTTTATTAAGGTGTTTTTGATGTAAAGTTAAAATCTTCGGAGTTATAGAGCAATAATTGAAAAAAATACGATTTGTCGTGGCCATTTTGTTTATAAAAAAAGTAGCACACTATCTGCGGACTTTTCATACCTATATTAGTAATATATAGGATCTTATAATTCGATTCCAGCAATAAAATTGCTGGTAAATAACTTTTCCACGAATTTTGCTAATTAGCCCAGAGTATTTAGTCCTGTCGCCAGGGGGGGTACAACGGCCTCGTTAATTCAGATGGACTTACCCAAGTTTTTTTTATGTATTTTGACCCGTAGAACCCGAATTTTTTGGGTAACAGTTGATCCGGATGTCGATAAGATTGTTATAGACCAAGAACTTGAGGAATCAAATAACAGCGATTTTTGGCAAAACAAAACAATATTTTGTATTTTTTGGGTCATTTTAAGCAAAAAATATTTCTACAAGTTTTTTAGTAGGATGCACAGTTTTCGTGATAAACGCGGTTGAACTTTCAAAAAATCGAAAAACTGCAATTTTTAAACCCGAATAACTTTTGATTAAAAAATAAAATAGCAATTCTGCTTAGCGCCTTTGAAAGTTCAAGTCAAATTATGTCGGTTTTGATTATTTGCATTGCTAAAAATTTATTGTGTTATTGTTAAACAAAGCTACAAACAACTAGTGCGTGAGTGATGTTTCTATGATTTCTCATTTAAAATCGAACGAGTAGGTAGAATAGGTACTAGTGAAATCAAGACTATTTCTACATTACATGCGTTAAAACGCATGTAAAAGCACGGGAAACCCTACGTGTTTATAGCTTTGTTAAACAATAAAAAAATAAATTTTTACCAACGCAAATAATCAAAACCGATATAATTTGACTTAAACTTTCAAATGCGGTAAGCAGACTTGCTATTTTATTTTTTAATCAAAAGTTATTCGGGTTCAAAAATTGCAATTTTTCGATTTTTTTAAAGTTCAACCGCGTTTATCTCGAAAACTGTGCATCCTACGAAAAAACTTGTAGAAATATTTTTTACTTAAAATGGCCCAAAAAATACAAAATATTGTTTTGTTTTGCCAAAAATCGCTGTTATTTGATTCCTCAAGTTCTTGGTCTATAACAATCTTATCGACATCCGGATCAACTGTTACCCAAAAAATTCGTGTTCTACGGGTCAAAATACATAAAAAAAACTTGAGTAAGTCCATCTGAATTAACGAGGCCGTTGTACCCCCCCTGGCGACAGGACTAATTGGTAAAGGTGGTTTTTGCATGATATTAGTTGCATGATGAAGTTTTAATTGTCAATAGCTCACTCAATTTTTGCCGTAAAAAATTTTTGCAAACCAAGTTCTTGGTAATTAAATAAGCTACAATTTCATATTTCAATATTTTTTCGTATCTCTGATGCTAATCTTTCTATTCTGAACAAAATGATATTTTTTACCAAATTACAAAAACTCGTTATTCACTTTAAACTCCACTTTTTTTTAAACTAATCACTATAAGCCGATCCAACGTCTAGAACCTATTAACAATACATAAATCAAGAAAACCAAATCAGGTCAATGACAAATTTTAATTAGGGTGGTGATTAGGGGGTTGTTTACGATCACTTTTTTGCTGAAAAAAATAGGGACTGACATTCTTTCCATTATAAGTCAATTAATTTTTTTAGCTAGACATTTTTTTTATTTCTGGAGATACATATTTTTAAAAACTTTAAATTAGTTTCAACAAGTTATCCTCGAAAAGTTCATAGTTTTCCCGTCCTTTGACTTTGAAACTGCAATATTTAGCATTTGACGAAGAAGAGCCAACATATAATAAAGTATAGCTCGATTACTATTGGTCTTAAACAAAATGTTTTGATAAAACGAAAACTTTTTGAGTTATTAGCAGAGAACTGATGAAAAACATTGATTTTTTCGATATAAACCTAACACTTTCGATAGCGAATAAATCTAAAACTATTAATTCTATCAAAAAAATGCATCGAACGTTTTTTGCTTATAATGAATATTTTTACCAATTCTTGCGGTCAAAATATAATAAAAATTTCTACCCCGAGATGCCGTGGCAACCACCCCCATGGTAAAAGCGCCTTTTGGCATGATATAGATTTTGATCCTTGGACCATCCATTACTTATTCTCAAATTTTCAAGCAAATCTATCTATTCTGTAAAAATTGCGAGGTTTTGTCCTATTTTAAGCTTCATTACTTGGACTAATAAATATGTTTTTTCTACAACCGTGTTAAAAATGCAATTTTTAGCACTCCATACGAGCGTTAAAAATGCTACTTTAAGGCACTAGTGCTTTAAAATATTTTTAAGGCACTGCAGTTCGTATTGACCGTATAGACAATTTTGATGTAATGTCAAAAAAATATAAAAATGGAATGTCAGTGTTCAAGTAAAAGTTTTTGTAGATATTGTCCTGTAATTACGTTTGTAGAAAAAATATTGTATGATATGCGTGTTAAAAAGTACATTTTTAAGGCACTCATGTGGATTGCAGAACTCGCTATCGCTCCTTCTGCAAACTTTCACATGCGTGCCTTAAACGTGTACTTTTAATACTTATATCATAAATAACTATTAAATATTAAACTTACACTGTAAAAATAATTAATAATTAATTTTCCGTAAAAAGGACACCGCACACATTTTATGGAAAATGTAATGTCACTCAAATGCAATAAAATTTACATGAAATGATTCCTCTCGAAATTACCATCATTTCATATCATTGCGACAACTATGAATTGTGATTAATAACGGCGTAAATTGATTTTAGAATGAGAAATCGGAGAATCTTACCGTGAGTTAGAGTGAGAAAAGAGTCAGCAGTTCATAAATCTTTCAGCAGGTGTTGAATGGGTTGCATATGCGAGTTCATTGTGAATGAAATATAAGACCTCTCAACGTTCATCTCAAAACAGAAGCGCCTTGGACTAATTATTCAATGATAACTATTATATCGTAAGTTTATGTTATTTAGATAACAACTGGTTGCTAAATAGACTATTAAATAATCATGTTTTAAATATTAGACGTACACTGTAAAAATACAGTTACTTTTCCGTAAAAAGGACACCGCACTTAATCTTATGCAAAATGTAATGTCACTCAAATCCAATAAAATTTGCATGAATAGATTTCTCTCGAAATTACAATTATTTCATACCATTGCGACAACTCTGAATTCTGATTAATAACGGCGTAAATTGATTTTAGAGTGAGAAAACGAAGAAACTTACTGTGAGTTAGAGTGAGAAAAGAGTCGGCAGTTCATAAATCTTTCTGCAGGTGTTGCAGAAAGATTTGTGAACTGCACATGGGTTTCATTGTGAATGAAATAAAAGATATACGTACTCGCAATCATTTATTATTTTACTTCAACGACCGGTTTCGCTCTTTAAAATTTGCAGAGCATCATCAGGTAAACGGTTACAAGTAAACTAAATACTAAAAACAAAACCCAGAGTTAGAACAAATAATCATATACGGCTACATATAGACACGTGTGTGTGTGTGTACATAATAATAATATGAGTGTATACTGGTATACAGTGTGGGCCAAAGAAAAGGGTCCACCTCGATATTTGGCAGTAGTTATTAGATTTTAAGGAAATGCCGAAACAGGTCGATTTTTGATCTAAGGGGGACACATTTTTACGGTACGTACATCTGTCATTTGTCAACCCCCTCCCTTCCACTTCACCCACCCCTTATTTTTAAATAGGGAATAGGGGTCGTGTGCTAGCTCATTTGAAAGGTTAGTCAATTCTGTATTCAGTAATACTAACAGCGACATAATTATTTCTACATGGTGTCCAAGAAAAAATATTTTGAATTAAATGAATTGACACAAAAAGAAGAATGTATGCAATTTATTTAACTCACAATATATTCTGTTGCTGACAGAAAACAGAAAAAAATGTTTATTTGATAAATAAACATTGTTTGATGCTTAAATTCAATATTCAACCTACCAAGCCAAGAGGCAGATGGGTGGCAGCTTAAACATTGAAATTAAGCGAAAAGCAATGTTTATTTATCAAAAATTGTTTTCTTCTGTTTTCTGTCAGCAGTAGAATATATTTTGAGTTAAATAAATTGCATACATTCTTCTTTTTGTGTCAATTCATTCAATTAAAAATATTTTTTCTTCGACACCCTGTATAAATAATTATTTTAATGTTTATATTACTGAATAGAGGATTAAAATAACCTTTCAAATGAGCTAGCACACGACCCCTATTCCGTATTTAAAAATAAGGAGTGGGGGAAGTGGAAGGGAGGGAGTTGACACATGACAGATGTATGAACCATACAAATGTGTCCCGCTGAGATCAAAAATCGACCCGTTTCGGCATTTCCTTAAAATCTAATAGCTACTCCCAAATATCGAGGTCGATTGTTTTCTTTGGCCCACACTGTATAAGCATGCATTCGCTCCCTGACTTCATCAGTGCCATAACCCCGAAATCGCAAACTTTCCAGGAGACTAAAAACAAGATTTTATGTGAACTTCATTTTTGTTTTCTCTGAAACCCCACGCTTTTCTTTAACGAATGTGTAAGTTTTTTGTATATTTAATCTGTCTAACAGTTTTTTTTTCGAACAATCCTTCAAGTTTCATTTTTTTTATTTTTTGTTTTTAGTTGATTTTTTTATAATATTTTTAATTTTAGTTTCTCGTCAACTAAACAAAAGTGTTTCTTAAAAAAATTTTTTCATATTTTTAATTTTTTACTTTTTAGTCTTACACTTTTCAAACATTAAAATATATCGTCATGTTTAAAAAAAAAAGAATCTATATGATAGACACATTTTTTGCATTTATTACATTTGATACATACATTATACATGTTCTGTAATTTCTTCATACATTTCTTAAATTAAAATCATTATTTACACCTATTACAGTTTTCGCTGTCTTTCCATCTCTTTTAATGCTTTACAATTTGACGGCGTTATGCATAACTCGACCAAGCGCCAAAACATAGTTTTGAGATAAATGGCTTCAAAGTTTTTCGTTTCTTGGTTGCTTAATGGTAAGTGGATTAACGTCGCTTGGTTTAATTTTGTTTTTCTTAGTAACCGTTAACGTGGTAATAACAGGGATTTTTTCCAAGATAGTTTTAGCTATGTGTCACCAGAATCCGCTGTTATCTCGATATTAAAGAGATGGCGCTTGGTCGAGTTATGCATAATGCCGTCCAATTGCACGGTGTAGGTATACCCTGTCAATTTCCACTCCATCCATTAAGGGTTAGTAACAAACTTTGAATTAATACGCCAAAACGAATTTTAATGTTTATTGTAACACGGAACGTCTCTACCAGTAGTTTTTCTAAGACTACGTGAAAAACACGAATTTTTTAACTCGAGTTTTGGTTGAAGTTTGTTTCGTATCGTATTGAAAGGGCCTAGCCGGGTAAAATGATGAAAAGTGCCCCCATCTCGATTCGAATTCCATATAGGTCACCGTTTAGCATATATAGTTAAACTAACTTTCTGAAATTTTTAGCCCCCTAGGTGGTCATGTGACCCACCTAGAGCCTAATTAGGGTTTTTATGTTTTTATTTTTTCTCAGCCGCATCAAGAACTAGCGAAAAACTTTAAATAAAAAAGTTGTCAGATTTAAAAAGTTCTGTCCGAAAAATTTTTTTTTTAATTTTTGGCGGTAAACTTAAATTTTAGAACGATTTTAAAATTTTAAATGAGTATAAAAAAATAAGACATTTGTTTTCACGAAAAAAATATATAACGTGTATTTTTGCATAATGTTTCACCCTGAATTTTTTCAAATTTTTAAAATTGGTGAAACGCACCTTTAAAAATAAAAAACCGCATTTTTTCTGCTTTTTTTTTCGTTTTTTGATACAATTCTATACATATTTTTCAAAAAAGATAACGATACAAAAAAGATAAAGATAACGTTACTGTATTAGGTAAAAAACTAAAAAATAATTGGGGTTTGCTTAATAAAAATTTTTTGTAACGCCATCCATTTTCAAGATACAGGGCGTTGAAGAAAACAAAATTTTACACATTTTTTACGATTTTGCCGAAACTACTGGCAACATTGTAATAAAACTTGGCAGGTTTTAAGAGGTAGCTATTGTGCATGTTTTGACATACAATTAAGGATTTGATATTCATCATTGGCGTGCTTAGGGGTAATGGTCTGAAGTTTTCATAGAAAAAAAGATGGTACGCCACTGACATGTTTCAACTTAACAATCATTTTTTAATTCCTCGTTCAATTTAGGATAAAAAAACTATCTTCTCATTTTTTCATACAAGGCGCCGTTTTGCTGCAAAAAATAAAATATCTTAACGCTTCCAAAGTATTCGGATTAGTTTTTATAATGGATGTACGAGTTTATGTAGATGTATTAACTACTAATAGTATGGGCCATTCCACGAACATACGCCTGTTTTGGATTACTTCGACAACGAATATTTTACTGTGCAACATAAGAAGTACGAAAGTAAATGGCGCTAATAATTATTCCAATAATCAACAATGTAATTTGCAATTTACTTTCGTTCTTCTTATTTTGCACAGTAAAATATTCGTTGTCGAAGTAATCCTGTCTGCCTGTAAAAACAGGCGTATGTTCATGGAATAGGGTATAGTATTTTATTTCATAGAAGTTCGAATACTGTGTAAGGGTTAAGATGTTTTATTTTTCTGAATAAAAATGGCGCGTCTTATGAAAAAATAGGAAGATAGATTTTTTGTCACATTGAACGAGGAATTAAAAAACGATTGTTAATTTGAAATATGTCAGTGACGTACTATCTTTTTTCTTTAAAAAGTTCAGACCATTATCCCTATGTGCGCCAATGATGAATATAAAATTCTCAATTGTATGTCAAAAAATGCACAACAACTACCTCTTAAAACTCGCCAAATTTTATTACAATGTTGCCAGTAGTTTCGGCAAAATCGTGAAAAATGTGTAAAATTTTGTTTTCTTCAACGCCCTGTATCTTGAAAATGGATGGCAATACAAAAAATTGTTATTAAGCAAACCCCAATTATTTTTCAGTTTTTTACCTATTCTAGTGACGGTGTTACCTTTTTTGAAAAAAATGTATAAAATTGTATCAAAAAACGAAAAAGAAACCAAAAAATGCGATTTCTTATTTTTAAAGGTGCGTTTCACCAATTTTAAACATTCGAAAAAATTCAGAGTGAAATATTATGCAAAAATACACGTTATATATTTTTTTCGTGAAAACGAATGTCTTAGTTATTTTTTTATACTCATTGAAAATTTTCAAATCGTTCTAAAATTTAAATTTTCCGACAAAAATTAGAAAAAATTTTTTTCGGACAGAACTTTTTAAAGCTTACAACTTTTTTATTTAAAGTTTTTTGCTAGTTCTCGATGCGGCTGAGATAAAAAATAAAAACATAAAAACCCTAATTAGGCTCTAGGTGGGTCACATGACCACCTAGGGGGCTAAAAATTTTAGAAAGTTAGTTTCACTATATATGCTAAACGTTGACCTATATGGAATTTGAATCGACTTGGGGGCACTTTTCATCATCTTACCCGGTTAGGCCCTTTGACACGAATAAGCGCCGATGTTTATATAAACAAAGATATGAGCGTTAGAAATCGTTTTCTAATCGCCGCTTAGGATTGTTATAAACATGATGTGCAAACATGAAAAGTAGTCGGAATCGCCAAAAAATGTGAAACTTTATGATTTATTTATGAAGCATAACGTAAACAACTAACGTAAAAAGGGAAATTATGTATAGCTCATATAATTAGCTACAATCTATAAAAGTTTCAAGTTTCTACATTGTAAAAAACAAGAGAATTTAAGCATTTTCCATTAAAATCGTTTTTTATTTAAACAATTAATAAACATAAATTTTTTTATTGACTATTCGTGTATTGTTCCCGCGAATGCATATGTCTGCAAATTTTTATTCATTTGCATTGAAGAAAAGGCCGTCAAATCACCGTCTAAAGATTTGACGCAAACGATTGAACTAAAGAAAAACATTTAAAAATAGTACCAAGAGTGTATCCTCAAATCTCAAAATCAATGCTTTTAGCATGAATAAAATGGATATTTTCTGAGGACTTCGACTTATTATGCGCTGTTTCACATTATAAGAATTTAAACGTGCGAGGGTTAGAACGCACGACGACATTCCAATGGTGGCGCATGTAATCATATGGAGCCTTTCTCACTAGACGGTGGTTGGAACTTTGGTGAAGTCGCCGTGTTTATGTCGTCCCTTGACACAACAACAGACGGCAGCCTTTTACGCACCCAGTAACATAGCGAACTTATGCATCCTTTCATATGATACAGTCGTTCAGTCGCACGAAGGTAGTTGCATTGTTTGTTTGATACATTATTTTCATTTACACTTTGTGGCTGTTTGAAGTAGGTGCATATATTTTATGTTATTATGTCTCAGATTGATAGTGAAATATTAATAACATTAATAATTGAAGCGAGATCTGTTCTTTACGAAGCGAGACCTGACGACGTTTTGTTGGAAGGTAGCACACATTATGCAGCCATAAGTTTCTTTAACAAATTGCCAATAGATATACAAATGAATTTACATCAGCCAAACTTTCGGAGGTGTGTACATCAATACATTTGTGAGCTAGAGCCATATTCTAAAAATAACTTTTAAGTATGGTTTGTCGTATTTATTAATTTATATACTTTTAATATGTACATTATATGTCTGTAACTTTGACTTGTCTCATACATGTACAACTTTGTATAATGTCGCATGTGATGAATAAATTTGACTTGACTTGACTTGACTTTAGGACAAAACAATAGAAATATGTAAATATAGAAACTTAACGAGAAATGCTTGGAATGGTGTATGCCGTGTACTTAACAGTGAATTTGACGAATTAGGTGATAAAGAAAAAACACATTTGGTAAGTACGGCAAAAACAACGGTAATTAAAACTGCTAAGTATATTATAATAAACTTTATTTTACATAGTTGCAATTAACGTTGAGTATAGAGGGTGTTCCATCAATATATGTGAATACAAAAATCGTATATTTTTGCGTTCATAGGATGGACCCAATAAATTCGGTTCCTCTTATTTCTCTTTCTTCGACGATAAAGTAACCACAACGCTATAATTATTTGATTTCGCCCCACGTATAACTATACCTTGTATTCTACGAAATTAAATCTACTTTTATAGGGTAAACGACTCGGTAAAGACTGGAGTAGGGGGCCGTCAGGTCTTGTGTGAAATTATCTAAAAACAACATTTAAAACGAGGGGAACAACATTTAAAAATGAGTGGATGACGGAGTGTCTTAAATTCAGTACATGAAAAACATAGATTGTAATGTTGTTCTGAAGCTATTTCCTTGTGGAATTTTTGTAATAAACTATTCAAAATGGGAAATAAGCCACAGTTTAACTAAACAAATGATTTTATTAACTTTTCGACGCCCAAATCGGATGTCCAAACCTTAATAAAATCATTTTTTAGTTAAATTGTGGCTTATGTCCCATTTAGAATAGTTTATTAACTATTACATAGATTGTGTGAGCTAATTAGATGAGCTAATCCAAGATTCCACAAATATCTTAGTAGAACAACGATTATAAAAAAAATAAGACTATTAATTAAAAACATAGGAAATAATAACTGACAAAATAGAAATTGCAAATGAATTAAATACGCATTACAGTACATTAGGACAAAAGTATGGACAAAGAATACCCATTTGTAATGAATGATACATCGTAATGATACATATCAGACACAGTATCATGTACCTACCTCAGCCATAAAGTGTAAATAAAGATAATGTACCAAACAACACAGCAAAATATCTTCGTGCGACTCAATTCTTATAGACGGAGAGGCAGCGCTGAAAAATCTCTTTGAATTTACTAAAGCTAGATTTTTCACAGTTGATTACTGTGAGTGTGTAGAGAAACATATTGTGGTCGGTCAAGCGAAACGTAGAACAGGGGTTACTGAGAGGGTATCAAATTTGCTTCCCTACGAAGATAATTAAATCCATTTACTAAGGCTGAAAATCAGTACACACGTTCTAAATTAAATATAAATAAAAATTATTATAGTCAATCAGCTGTATGACGGGACAGAGCCAGTCGGTCGGCCCCAATAGTCGATTGAGAAAATGAAGCATTTTGGCTTGCAATTTTTTCGTCCAGCATGAATTTACTTGAAATTTTCACAGAAGGTAAGGAATAGTCCAAGGATCATTTTCTATATCATGCCGCTATCATACGCTAAAACCTTGGGGGCGGTTGCCACCCCATCTCGGGGGTGAGAATTTTTTTATTACATTTTAACCATTAAATTCGATAGAAAAAGTATTTCTAAGAAAAAAATGTGTT